>NC_082343.1:111667173-112267173 GCF_027477595.1 Haemorhous mexicanus | reverse complement strand
TTCAGCCAATGCACAATCCAGCCTGCTTGGGATTGTGTCCATTGACAATGAACACATTCACAAACAATAATGGACATATTCAGAAAATGGGGTTGGTATATCCCTGAAAAAGATAGAAGAAGAAGAGTCATCAGGACTCAGCAAGTTTGTCAGTGAGCTTGGGAAAGTAAGAAAAAAGACAGTTCATGGGTGGGGCAGAACACTACAGCCAGATGCATGAAAAATTAGATGATCCAATCAGCATCCTGTTTTAGACGTGTGAACAGCTAGGGTGAAACAATCATGTATTAGCTAGAGACGTGTAGACAGTAGAGAATTATTATAAATATAGTCTTTTTAGGGATAATAAATTTGGCTTCACTGGATCAGATTGGTTATGGTGTGATGTCCCTGAACCTCTGCGGTGAGAGGAAAAGGTTACTGGAGCTCCAGTCGTAGATGACTTGAATCTCGCCCTGATCAAGGTGAGCGGCCGGGGAGGAGATGGGGTCTGAACATGAAAGGGGAGGTATTCAGAAATTCCTCCGACATATCCTCTCTAAGACAGAACATAAGTATGATGCTTCCAATTTGAAGGGACTATTACACTGGGCAAGGAACGTAATCTCATAGTAGGAGCACAGGGTGCCTTTGAGATTTCGACATGGGAAGCTGTGGGGCAAAGGTTGTGGGACTGCATTGCGTCCAGGGGGTGTGAGGCAAAAGAGGTGTCTAAGTATGCTACTTTGTGGAAGGCCATCATGAAAGTTTTACAGGCTTTAAAGGCAGAGAGGAAAGCTGCTGCTGCAGCTTGTGCTGCCCTTGCCTCTGAGTCAGATAAGCCTCAGGCGTTCCCGGTGTCCTCAGTTCAGCCACTGTTTTCTACCTTAGATATTCCCTCACGCAGCCCACAACCCCTCAGCTCAGAATCCAGCATTGCACCAACTGCTCCTCCAGCTCAGAGTGAGAAAGAGGAAGCTGCTGCCTCTTCGGAGGTGTTGGTCTTCAGGCTAAGGGACACTTGTACTCGGAGTGAAAAAACCTCTTGGGGCTTGTTAGTCTTCAGAACAAAGGACAGTTGTACTCAGAGTGAAAAAATTGCTGATAACAGTAACTTAGAGACTAAACATGCTGTAAAGGATAAGGAAGGAGATGTTGTTTTGAATAATACTTCTATTGAAGAGGATCTAAGATCTCTAGTGAACAATTTGAAAAAATTGGTAATTCAACAAAAGGATTCAGTTGTCCCCAAACAAGACTATCCTTTTGAAAAAATGGATCTACCAATGATTGTGGGTTCGGGCAGACAATCAGGAAAGCGGGTACCTCCCTCTCATGTTGTCTCTGAGCCAGCATCCGAGCTGGTTAAACGAAATCCTCCCTCTCATGCTGTAAAGAATGTAGAATTAGAATTGGAATGTGACCCTGAAATAGAAGCTGCACAAAAACAGAAGTGGCAGGGGGTTATTACAGAAGCAATTATAGAAGGGACTTTTCTCACAAATTATATACAGGCTTTTCCTGTAGTAACTAATGTTGCAGGTAGAGTTTGGGAACATTTTGTTTGGAAGATTTTGGAGAGGGTAAGAACTGCAATTTCATAATTTGGTTTAAAGTCCCAACCTGCACAGTCACTTCTGCAGTGTATTTTTACCTCTAACACATTTATTCCAGCTGATGTGTATACCCTAATAAGACTTATAATGCCACCCCACCAGCAGGTGACATTCCATAAAAGCTGGGAGGAAAAGTGTGCCCAGGAAGCAGCAAAACCTAGGGCGCAGGGTGGTCCTCTGTATGGTTTAACAACACAACAGTTACTTGGCAAAGGGCCCTGGGCTACTGCCTCTGCCCAGGCTAGGAGCATTGATGAAGTTTTACAGATGAGCCAACAACTAGCCTATAACGCTATTCTTGCACTTCCAGATGGGTTACACACTAAGGCTTTTACACAAATTCACCAAAGAGAGAATGAGGACTTGGATAAATTTGTAGACAGATTGCATGAGGCTGTTTATGATCATCCTAATTTGGATTCGGACACAAAGGTGAAATTGTTTAATATGCTGGCTTTTGGCAATGTTAATGATAAAACTCGATGGATTTTGGGTACATTAAAGAAGGGAGCTGATGTCACAGAAATGCTGGAACTGGTGGCTAGGATGACAGAAAGGCAAAAAGCAGCCCATGTAGCTGCTGCGGTGCAGGATGCAGTAAAACCACTGCTTTCTAATCTGGAAAAGAAAGCAGAGGGAAAGAACATTAAGTGCTTTGGATGTGGTAAAATCGGACATGTTCGGAGTCAGTATCACTTTGCAACTATGAAAAAATTTTGTTCTATCTGCAAGAACGATAACCACAATACTAAAGAATGTCGGTTCCAGGGAAATGACCTTGGCAACGCGCCCTCTCCGCACGTGCCGAAGCAAATATGGAGAGCTGCCTGGATAGCTCAGCCTCCCAACGTGGAGGAGGAGGGGGACTTTATTGACTCAGATAGTCAACAGCTGGAAGTGCTGGACTGGATTTGGAAACAGCAGTAGACGTCACCATCATGGACTCTGCTGTACACCTGATAGATACTAATGTAAAAGGACCCTTGAGGGGTGAGCTTAGTGCTTTTCTGTTAGGGAGATCATCTGCCTGTAAAAAGGGATTGCATATAATCCCTGGGGTTATTGATGCGGACTACCAAGGGGTTGTTAAAATTATGGTTAGAACATTTTTCCCTACTGTGTCTATTCCCAAAGGTTCACAAATTGCTCAGCTTGTTCCTTTTAAGTCTTGTGTCCCCTGTGCAGGTGACAAGGAGCGGGGAACGGGAAGCTTTGGTTCCACAGGTAACCCAGAAGTATATTGGGCCATGGACGTCACAAGAGGTAAACCAGACAAACAGGTAACCCTGACACATCCTAATGGTAAATCTGTGACTGAAAAACTCACAATTGATGGAGCAGACGTAACCATCATTTCAAACACAATATGGTCTAAAGAGTGGACATTGGTCAACCCTGCTTTAGGCATTGCAGGTATTGGGGGGACTCAGGCAACTCAAATGAGCAAAGATGTAATTACCTTTGCTTTCCCAGATGGAGTAAATGCATCTACAAGGCCTTATGTCATGCAAACTCCTGGTGCTTTACTAGGTCATCTTGGTAAAGATCTGCTAAGCCAGTTAAAAGCTACCATTGTCACACAGCCTTTTTAGCAGTGGCCACTGGGGGGCAGCCAATCCTCAAAATTAGCTGGTCCTCTGGTAAACCTGTGTGGATTGATCAGTGGTCGCTGTCAAATGAAAAGCTGCCCATAGTCAACAATTAGTGCAAGAACAGCTTGAGGAAGGGCACAAAAAACCATCCACTAGCCTGTGGAACACTCCAGTTTTTGTCATCCCGAAAAAGAGTGGGAAATGGAGGTTGCTATATGACTTACATGCTGTTAATGCAGTGATGCTAAGTATGGGTATCTTGCAACCTGGTCTTCCATCTCCTACTATGATACCTGAGTCATGGAATCTATTGATCATTGATCTCAAAGATTGTTTTTTCACTATTCCCTTGCATCCTGATGACACAAACCATTCTGCTTTTTCTGTTCCATCTATTGATAAGGCAGAACACTACAAAAGGTATGAATGGACTTGTCTTCCCCAAGGTACGAGAAACTCCCCTATGATGTGCCAAATTTATGTTGCTTGGGCATTAGAACCTGTTCGGCATCAATTTCCCGTGTATATCATCTATCACTACATGGATGATATATTGGTGGCTAGAAAACAGACTCTGTAACTGTTCTAAAAACCATGACAGTTTTGCTAGAGCAGAGGGGGTTAAAAATTGCTCCTGATAAGGAAGGTGCAGCATTCTGCTCCTTGGAAATATCTCTGGTGGCAGATTGATCAGTCTGTAGTAAAACCACAGAAACTCACCATTACCACTGAAAGGAAAACTGTACCTGATGTTCAGAATTTGGTTGGAGATATTCAGTGGATTAGAACTATTTGTGGGATAACTAACGCAGAACTTGAACCATTAATACAGTTACTAGGTACTTCATCTCGGGCAGATGAATGCAGGACCCTGGATAAGAGACGATAGCGTGCCTTGGATCACATTGCCACAAAGGTTGCTACATCACATGCACATTGTCTGATCGAGGATGTTCCAGTTCAATTGATGATCATCAATCACAGCAAGGAGGATGACAACTATGCCAAGCATCCTTTTGCCTTAATTTGTCAATGGGTTAAAACTCAGGATAATCCTTTGGTTATTTTGGAATGGGTGTTTTTACCTGTAAAACAGTCTAGAACTATTACCACTCAATTGGAAATTTTTGCTCATTTGATTATGAAGGGTAGAGGGAGAATTTTGGAAATCTGGGGACATGAACCATATGCAATTGTAGTACCACTGGCTAGCTAGTATCTTGAATGGGGAATTAGACATTCTGTTTCTTTTCAGATAGCTTTGGCTGGTTACGACGGTAAAGCTGACAACACTTACCCGCGACACCGAGTGTTATCTTTATTGGAACATCAGCATCTGGAGGACAGACCCTGGAGATCTGGCTGTCCAGTATCTGGGCAGACAGTATTTACAGATGCAGGTAGAAGGTCAAAAAAGGCTGCCTGCACTTGGCGGCAAGACAAAGTGTGGAAAAAGCATGTCATTTTTAGAGAGGCAAAAGATACACTGCAAACATTAGAATTGAAAGCTGTGATTTGGGCTTTTGAAAATTGGTATAATGAGGCCATTAACATTGTTTCTGATTTGCTTTATGTAGTTGGCTGTGTCCAATGCCTCGAAAGAGCAGTACTCAAGGAGGTGAGCAAGAAGCATTTGTATTCCCTTTTAAGCCGATTGCTTAAAAACCTAAACCAACGGCAGCAGGAATACTTTATTACTCATATTCAAAGTCATCAAGCTCTCCCTGGTCTGTCTGAAGGTAACGCTCGAGCTGATCGGTTGGTAGCCACTGTCTGGCAAATGCCAAACCCTGATCAATTTCAGCAGGCTAAAACTTCCCATGCCTTTCTTCATCAATCTGCTAAAATGTTAGTTAAACAATTTGGTGTTCCCTTTACTGATGCTTCTGGTATTGTGCGATCCTGTCCTGATTGTCAACAAGATGGCATTGGTTTAGGCACTGGTGTTAACTCTAGGGGTACTCAACCCTTGCAATTGTGGCAAATGGATGCAACTCATGTAGCAGAATTTGGTCCGAAAAAGTTTGTACATGTTTGTATTGATACCTATTCTTGTGTTATATGGGCTACTCCCTTAACAGGTGAGGCAGCACATTATGTTGAGAAACATTTGTACAATTGCTTTGCCATATTGTTAAGTGTCCCCTTAGCAATCAAGACTGACAATGGTCCTGCTTACTGTTCCTTAAGATTCAAACGTTTCTGTAATTTGCGGGGTATTCGACATGACACTCGTATTCCTCACAATCCTACTGGTCAGGCCATTATTGAGCATGCTCATCAGACATTCAAGGGCATGCTGCAAAAACAAAAAGGGGGAACTACTGTTTTTTCCTTAGGGTTATCCCCTGAGGAAAAAACAGCTAAGGCCATCTTTGTGCTTAATTACCTTAGAACAACAGGAGACGGGGAAGATCCACCTATTCTTGTGCATCATGCCCTCACACGTAATCCAAGTGAGGAATTGCCATGTTCAAAAGCCCAGAAACAGGGGTGTGGGAAGGACCACTATAGTAAAACTAATAGGCAGAGGTTATATGTGCTTATTTACTGATAAAGGCATTCGTTGGATCCCAGCCAAGTGGATGAAGCCCTATCTGAAACCACCATCATCAACCCATGCTGCGTGCAGAGGTGGAGAGTCGGTGAAAACACCGATTCCAGACAGCCCTGAATCCACTTCTCCAACACCTGACAGCTGAACAATGATCGGAATATCTGCCAAGTTTGCTGGAGTATGCTGAGGGATTATTAGCAACTCCACATAGGCTTAATATATAAGGGTTAGATGTAAATGGACTCCATTTACCTCCACTTCCATCACAAGTTGAAAATCAGATAGAAAAGGCTTGTTATCTGCATGGTTATGCATGCAAGTCGTGGCTTAAGGTTCATTGCATAAACTGTAACTTAAAAACTTGGTGACAAGTTCGTCAAGAACATAATTTAGCCTTGGTTAGAGAGAAAAAGAAAAAATTTAGGCCTATTAGTCTAATATTCAATAGATGCTCTAACCGCCTTAACACTCTTACCCCAAGAGCAGCATTAGCTAAATTTTTAGGGCATAACTGGGGGGGATATAAGAGTTTTCTCCAGGATGTATCTTTGATAGAAACATATAAGCAGAGATTGTTACTGTGAGTGCAGTTTACACTTGCTTTCATTGCTCTAGTAAACCACATTGTACTAGGGAGCAAGATAATAGCTACTGAATGTGGAGTAGGAATAGCAATATGCAAATACTTCATGTTAGTGATAGGGAATGGGAACGGGCCAAAGCATTTTGGGCAGAGCGCAGGCGTGATTGTAGACAACGGCAGCAATGGCAATGGTCTGGCAGATATTAACAATGTTGCTTAGTGCAGTGATCAAGGAGACTCAGGGAATATACAATATAGAGCAGCGAGCTAACATGTGGGTTACATGGGCTAACAGAACAGGGCAAGAATCCTTTTGCTTATCACTAGCTACACCTTCGGATCCATTTCATACCTGTTTAATTGGAGTTCCCTTAGACTCAATGGAAGAAATCAGAAAATGGACCAGAGCTCAAATTTATGGTAACTTAATTAAGGCCTGGTCAAATTGGTGTACTAAAAAAATGGAATAATCACAGAAAATCGGTGTGAAAAACAAAAAATCCCTAGAAATCCTTTAGAAGCTCTGGCATTTACAATCACTCAAAATTTAAATACTACGAGTCAACAGCCACAGGAATTGGATATTCTGGAATCAGTGCCAGGAAATTATTGTTTGTTCTTTGAGTACTTCAAGGGCAAAGAGCTGATTAGGGAAAGGCCAGGAAAACCTGGAGACAATAGCACTTGGATATCTCCTGTTTCTTTGTGGTATTACAGTACCATGGCATACTATGCCAACTGGACACTGTCTGTGCCCCTAAAACAAAAATCAGCAAGCATGTTGCCTCCTGGAGTTTTTCTCATTTGTGGAGATAGAGCTTGACCTGCAATTCCTCAGAAAGCATTAGGAGGACCATGCTATTTTGGGAAACTGACACTGTTTTCCCCTAGCATTCAACAGATGCTTAACATCAGGCACAAATACCAACATCAGAAATGTAGTGTGCATTCATTAGGCTCAGGCTGTAAGGATAATGTAGAATTGTGGAATAGGCCTTCGGTTATACTGGCATCACTTTTTACACCAGGTGTAGCTTCTTCACAGGCCCTTACACAATTAAAGTGATTAGCCTGTTGGACAGGAAAACAAATTAACATTGTATCTGCAATACTGAATGAGCTTACCACTGATGTAGATAGCATACGCCACGCTGTGCTACAAGACAGGGCTGCTACAGATTTTTTGCTGCTAGCACAAGGACATGGGTGTGAGGATTTTGAAGGGATGTGTGGCATGAATCTCTCTGACCACTCTGAATCTATTCACAAGAAACTGTCACTACTTAAGGAGAACATGAAGAAGCTTACAGTGGTTGAGAATTCTTTTGATGAGTGGCAAAAATCCTGGGGAATAACTGGCTGGCTCAAGCACTTACCGCGCTTTGGCATTACGATACTTTGTATTCTTTTTTCAATTCTGCTTATAGTGCCTTGCTTACTACACTGTGTGCAGAAACTAATTCACCGTGCTTTAAAATCAGTCTGGCTTGTGCAAAAACAAAGCCAGGGAAATGTTGAGGGTTTTTTGCAGATTGAAGAGTTTTTGCAGAACAATGGCCATATTCAGCCGATGCACAATCCAGCCTGCTTGGGATAATGGACAATGGACACGTTCACAAGCAATAATGGACATATTCAGAAAATGGGGTTGGTATATCCCTGAAAAAGATAGAAGAAGAGTCATCAGGACTCAGCAAGTTTGTCAGTGAGCTTGGGAAAGTAAGAAAAAAGACAGTCCATGGGTGGGGCAGAACACTACAGCCAGATGCATGAAAAATTAGATGATCCAATCAGCTTCCTATCTTAGACCCATGAACAGCTGGGATGAAACAATCTTGTATTAGCTAGAGACGTGTAGACAGTAGAGAATTATTATAAATATAGTCTTTTTAGGGATAATAAATTTGGCTTCACTGGATCAGATTGGTTATGGTGTGATGTCCCTGAACCTCTGCATCCCGCAATTTTCCCCCCACATTTCTGGTGGAGATCGCGGGCAACCCTGAGAGGGACTCGAGGACGGCAGCTTGGCTGCTGTGCAGAGGATTGAGCCAGCCTTCGAGGAGCGGAGAAGCTGGTTGAAAGTATGTGATTTCAATGGGGACCAACTGGGCAAGCTTTGGTGCAAGTCCCTGCACCAAAAGGCATCCCATGCCTTTTGATGGCTTTTGCTTTTGTGAAGATTTTTTTTTTTTTCCGCATCCTTGGCATGTCTCTCCTATCTTCCCCTTAATGTTGTTTTGTCTTGGTTTAGGTCAAATTTGGGAGAGGATCTCTAAAAGGGGACCTCTCCAGAAAGCAAACTTACATGGCCCTTTTCCCCAACTGGTTCGAGAAGAATACCTCGGAAAGAAGTGGAAAGAACTTGTTTATTTAACAGGCACAGTTTTCACCCCTCAGCACAAAAAATGAACAATACTGGATGACACCACTTTTTCACGGCTCTGAAAAAGATGACAAAGTCTGAAAGTCTCTCTTGGGGGTGGTCACTCTGTTATCAGTCCCTCTGGTGCTGGGGTAGCTGTTGCAGCCACAGGGTGCAAACTCTCAGTGTCCCTAGGTCCCAGTCCGGGGCAGGTTTGAGTAGGTCCAAAACAGGAAAGGAGAAACAGTCCAGGAAGAAATTTGGACTGTTTAGCTAAACTAACTAATGAGAAGAAGCAGAAAGCAAGAGCAAGCAGAAGCGAAGCAGAAGCAAGAGCAAAGCGAAAAGCAGGGCAAAAAGCAAAAGTAGCACTATGTGATGTTGTGGTGTGAAGCTAAATCCTGTCCCTCAGCTGTGACTACTTCCTCCTTCCCTTCCCCCTGCCCTCTTCCTAATTGCTGTCTGTCAAGTTCCACATTCCAGCAAGGGCATCGTGTGATTGGCAGAAGTTCAAAAGATGCTTTTCAGACCTGGAGTCATTGTCCTGTCCAGGTGTCATTGTCCCCTGAGACCCTCCCCCTCCCACCTGGTTGGTGGCTCACCTAGCCTCTCCCTCCCACCTCCCTGTGAGCTTAAAAGGCATTGAAGCCATGCGGTCGGGGTCTGTTGGAGTAGTTACCGAGATTCAGAACTGTATCACCCTGGAATAAACTCTGGATTTAACCCTCTGGCAGAACCCGCTCTCTTTCTCTTCACCATCGCCTGAACTTTTTCCACTAGAGGTAAACTCAGTTTTTACTTTGCATGGACTCATTCTGAGTGCCTGACTGCAACTGCCAGCGAGCCAAAGGTGTCTCTGAGGAGAAATATCCCCAGCCGTCACCTCTAGCTCAGTGCAATCAATAATGTACTGTACTGTCTGTATGTCCCTCCCGCTGTGGGGGAGCGGCTGATAACAAACCAAAACCAAACATTCACTCTTCAGAGACAGTCTTGAAGGCACAGAGCATAATATCCAGCACAAACAACACACACGAATGGGGATACAAGCATCCTAACGTCACCCTAGGACATTCCACCCCTTATCTCCATATCGTCAACCTACTTCCACCCATCATGCATTTCATTCACATAAAACATCTATTTGTTTTCCCAAAAATTACAAGCAATACCCATCATGACTTCATCACATCCCCACACCGGACCACTGAATCCAGGCCCCATACTACAGAGCTGCAGGATTCTCTACTTTCACTTCACTCACTCAAAACTCCATCTTTCACTTGCTCAGACCTTCAACTCTTACACATTTATTTCTATCTCATGTCTGTATGGTTTAATGTACAGACAATGGTAATAACATCTAACAAACAGTGATATTTGCATATCATTCTCACCCCACAGTCAGTTCTCCCTGAGGTACACATCGTGTCGTTCCATCTCTTTGCATTATCCAACAACTGCAACTTGGTCCCTGAGTAAAGACAACCCCACTAATGGGTTTGTCTGTACTCGAGGAAGAATTGACCCACACGGTCTTCCCTAACAAACTTCTGACATGTACCACTGGGACTTTATCTCCATCTATTATATTCAGGGACTCAGACTGGGCAGGACCTGCTCGGTTGGTGGAACCTCGGGTGTTGACTAACCAGGTAGCCTTTGCTAAATGCTGGTCCCAATTTTTGAAAGATCCCCCACCGAAGGCTTTCAACTGGGTTTTTAGTAGTAGTAGTAGTCCGTTGTACCTCTCTACTTTGCCTGCAGCTGGTGCGTGGTAGGGGATATGGTACACCCACTCAATGCCATGTTCCCTAGCCCAGGTGTTGATAAGGCTGTTCTTGAAATGAGTCCCATTGTCTGACTCAATCCTCTCAGGGGTACCATGCTGTGGCATTGTGTGTTTTTAGAATCGGTTATTCCTTTTGTAACTCAATAATGGTTCTGTCCTCAGTTCCCCCCCATGTACTTCCCTCACAATGGTTTCTCCCTATTGGAGCTGCCCTTCCCTCCCCTGCCTGTCATGGTAACCACCCCCCTTATCTCGAGAATTCTCTGTGTCAGTCATTCCTTAATTTGATGTATGATTTGTCCCTGGAGTTTTTCCCCTCCCTGTGTGATCCTCAGTGGCTTAGCTGTAACCCACGCTCCTCCCTGGGACCTCGTGATTGGTAAGCTTTGTGTCTTCTCCTATCACACCCACTCCCTTTATCAGCGCCACCCCCCCCTCCAGACCCACTTTGTCGCCTGTCCCTGAACCCAGCAGGAAAGAAGATTAAAAGATCCTTGGTACTTATACAGGCATCCCTCCTCCTTCCTTTGCTTCGGTACCTCGTAGCCGAGATCCGCCTGTGCCACCCACGCCACAGATGGTAACCACTACCAGGGTCCGGAGGGAATCCGAGAGTGGCACTTCGTGCGGACATCTTCAGCCGGGCTGGGGGCACCCTAGCCGGACACCCGCACAGCCCCTGCGGCCGCAGGAGAGAGGCTGCACCATGCCTCCAAAGGACCTGCTTTTCAAGGCTCAGGATGGTGTTATGGGCCATAGCATGAGACACAGGGTGGGTCTCCAGCCATCCCGTGGTGGCTTCCACCACGGTCAGCACGTAGCGCTTGCCTTGGCGTGTCTGGGGCAGTGTGATGTAGTCGATCTGCCAGGCCTCCCCATACTTGTACTTGGACCACCGCCCACCATACCATAGGGGCTTCACTCGCTTGGCCTGCTTGATGGCAGCACACGTCTCGCAGTCATGGATGACCTGAGAAATACTGTCCATGGTAAGATCCACCCCTCGGTCTCATGCCCACTTAGTAGGTGGCATCTCTACCCTGATGGCCTGAGGCATCATGGGCCCATCGAGATAGGAATAACTCTCCCTTGTGCTCCCAATCTAGGTCTATCTTGGACACCCCTATCGTTGCAGCCTGGTCTACCTGCTCATTGTGTTGGTGCTCCTCATTGGCTCTGCTCTTGGGGACATGGGCATCTACATGGCGGACCTTCACAGGTAGCCTCCCTACCCTGGTAGCGATGTCTTTCCACTCATCAGCAGCCCAAATTGGTTTTCCCCTACGCTGCCAATTGGCCTCTTTCCTCCTCTCCAGCCATCCCACAGAGCATTGGCTACCACCCATGAATCAGTGTAAAGGTAGAGCCTTGGCCATTTCTCTCTCTCAGCAGTGTCCAGGGACAGCTGAACAGCCTTTTGAGCTCAGCAAGTTGGCTTGATCCACCTTCTCCTTCAGTAGCTTGAGTGACCTGTCATGTGGGGCTCCATACGCCTGCTTTCAACTTCCGGTTTATCCCTACGATGCGACAGGAACCGTCTGTGAAAAGAGCGTAGCGTGTTTCCTCTGGTGGCAGTTGGTAATATGGAGAAGTCTCTTCAGCACGTGTCACTGGTTCTTGTTCTTCATCTGTGACACCGAAATTCTCACCTTTGGGCCAATTTGTAATTACCTCCAAAATCCCAGGGAGATTCAGTTTACCTATACGGGCGCGCTGAGTGATAAGAGCAATCCACTTGCTCCATGTAGCACTAGTGGCATGGTGAGTGGAAGGAACCTTGCCTTTGAACATCCACCCCAGCTGCCAGGACACAGTGGAGATTCTCTTTATACTCTTCTCAGCTCTCGGCACACTTAGTTTCTATACCAGAACAGGTAAATATTCTCTAACCCAGAGGGTGAAAGTTTGCAGGCTTCTGCCCCTTGGATGAAAAATTTACAGCAATTACTTGCCTCTTCAATGCTGTCTGTTTTGCACTAATCTCACCAGTAATTCCTGACAAGTCTGTAGCATTTGCTGTGCTCTGGATGTGCCCCAGAGCCATGGGAGCAAGGGGTAGGGGAATTGCCTGGATGAGGCCAATGGGCAATGCCTGTGGCATGCCAAGGTGCTTGGGAGAATGATTGACAGGTTGATTGCCAGAATGATTGACATCCTGGTCTGAGACACCTTAGCAACAGCCTATGGTGACTCAGGTCAGCTGATGAAGGGCTTTCTGGGGTGTATGACTGATTTAAGGTAGAAAATTTGTCTTTCAGAACCACATGCTGGCCTGACTCACCCCACAGCTGCATGGCTCAGCATGGCTGGGAGATCTGATGACTAGGAAGATGCTTCAAATGCCCAGTCTAGAACATTTCATAATACACACAAAGCCTGTGCAATCACCTCATGGGCATAAGCCAGCCAAGAGTTTATCACTGAGGCTCAGGAATACTTTTTGAAACCAGCCACTATAATTTATGATCACAGTGGATGCTTTCACCCTCACACACTGGCGTCACATCAGCAAACTTGGAGTAAACTAGGAGGAACGGTTGTCACTCGTAGTGTAATTTCGGTTACTGACTGCTCCTTCAGATGTGCAGAAGGTCCCAGAGGTGATGTCCAGGGTCAGGCAGTGCCAAAGGGTACAGGGCAGTACTGTGCGTGCTGCAGACAGAGAATTAAGAGTGTGCTTGCACAAAATGCTGTGCAGCACAGAGCATCTCTGCTGTCCTCACAGTAGTATGTGTGATATATAAATATGAGGAACATTTTGTTATCTTCCCTGTCAGTTTTGGATATGTGCCTGTCATGCAAAAAGAGAGAAAAGGCAATTTTTAAAACCATCTGAGGGTCTGCACCAACTGCAGGGCTGATGTGCATATCTACACAGGCCTATGAGCATCCAAATCCTTCCTGAATCCAAATTCAGCCACATCTAGCACCATATGACCCTTGCATGCTGTTTGTTGATGCCCAGGTGTTGCCAGCTGCATGAACTACCTGCCTACCTGGGCTGGCTCACTGAATTGTGCTGATGACTGCACCCACATGGAAATATTACATGTATCAACATGGAAATATTATTAACATGCAAATATTAGGAATATTCCGCTGCTGAGTCTCGGTACCACTCGCTGAGGTTTGCATGAACATGTAAAAGTTAGGAAACAGCTGCTTTCAAAGCAGCTGCTTCTGAATAGCAAATGCATATTTTGCATTAGATTTGGTTTGCAAGAGAAGGGCTTTACTCTTGATGCTATGAGACCTGCCAAGAATGGCAGAGAGACCCTCAGCCCACGTCTGCAGCCAGCCTCTCGGCAAAGTGCCAGCTGTTGAAATTGTACCAAAGGGTCCTGCTAAGAGCAGGGCATATATATACTGATGAATAAATGAATAAATAAATAAACAAACACTTGCCCTTGGGAGCAGATACTTAATAGAAGACAATAGGGTAGTTCAGTTGGAAGGGACCTACTGCTAGTCCTACGGCCTGACCACTTCAGGTCTGACCAGAGTTTAAAGCATCTTCTGAAGGGCCAAATGCCTCTTAAACACCAGCAGCCTTGGGGCATCAACCACCACTGTCAAACACAGGCTGTGTGGAGACCTTAGAGCACCTTTCAATACCTGAGGAGAGCCTACAAGAGAGCTGGAGAGGGACTTTGGACAAGGGGGAATGGCCTGGGTAGGCAGGATTAGATATACTAGGAATAAATTCTTGACTGTGAGGGTGGTGAGGCTCTGGCATAGGTTGCCCAGAGAAGCTGTGGCTGCCCCATCCCTGGAAGTGTTCAAGGCCAAGCTGGGTGGGGCTTTGAGCAACCTGGTCTAGGGGGAAGGTGTCCCTGTCCATGGCAGAAGGTATGGAATGAGATGATGTCCCTTCCAACTGAAACCATTCTGTGATTCTATGACATAGAAAGCCCATGTGATGAGATCCATCAATATGGAGCTGCTGACTTTGCTCTGTGCTGGCAGCTAGAGCAGCATGTCACTCATGTGACAGAAATGCTCTATTACAGAAAAAAAGGATTTTTCTTGATATTGGATGGTGCTTCTAACAGAGATTCCTGAATGCTGAGTGCCTACAAAATCCGAGCCGTGCAGGAAGAGGAAAGGGTTTATCTTCTCTTGGGCAAGATTTACACTTGGAATGTCCATGTCTGGATCCAGGCAGTGCTGGGGCCAGGGGCTCCCTGTGAGGGGAAGTTGGGGCTGTACCATGCTGGACACACTGTTGTGTTTCTCAGGTGCTGGTGGCGTCAGGGTTTTGACCAGACTGAGACACAGCCCCTGACCCTGCAGATGGGCACCTGTGAACAGAGATGTGTGTGCTGTGCTCACCCTTGGTTTCTCTCCTAGAGCAGAGGTGGAGAGCAGGAACTACCGCAGGAAAGCTGCACTGAGAAAAATCCCCTTAGACCAGAGAGATGAAGAGTGGGAACTCAAGAAGGAAGAGCTTAAGAAAAATCCACCATGTTTCTGGGAGAAGTGTACAGCCTCCATTCCAAAGAAAAATGGGGGGAAAAGGGGGAAGCAGTAGTGTGCCCTGTCTGGTGCCTCTGAGCACTTGCAATGCAGAGCAAAGGCATTGTAAGTGCTCAGAGGTGGATCTGCAGTGTAATATTTGGGTGAATGGAAGAAGCAGAAGGCTAAAAGAGTGCATCCTTAGAGATACACTGTAAACAATGACCTTAAGAGCTAGAAGTGCTTCAGTCTCTCTGTGTGTTTCAATGCATCTGATCTCAAAAATAAAAACAACTAAAGAAAAAGTTTAAATATACCAATACTGTAAATCACTGCAATGTTTAGAGTTACTGCAATGGCAGTTACACATATTGCCAGGGAAAAAAATAGTCTTGATCCTACCTGATTCACAAAAGCATCTTGACTGTGGTTCTGCTTGCTCTGCTGATGTCTGTGGCCTTTGCATCTTTGCTTCTGTCACTGAGTCAACCAGGAGGGCTCTGCATGGACTTGCAGCCTCTGGCAATGCCTGTCTCATTTCTTGGAAGTGGGATATACTTGCTTCTCCTGGATGAAGCTGAGATATTAATGTTGAGCTTTCACTGGACACATGGGTCCAACAGCCTGTATCTTCCATTCCTGGCCCAGCAAAAGGGAAATTGTGCTCCTTCCTTGCTGCTTTCTGACAGCTGTGACTACCAAGGGTATTGGAGCGCTGCCTTTTTTTTAGCATTGTCCCCAGCCATTTTTATGTTTCTGTAAATAGGAATGGTGTGCAACTGCTCCTGAGTTCTGCTTCTGCTCATCAACACTGTCCATGGCAAAAGCAGTTTTAACACTTTCACTTCTCAGTCATAAAATTTGGAATGTGACCCAGAGCAGTTTTCCACACCCTGCCAACACTGGGCAGCCATTCCCGTTGACTTCTGACATCTCTCCTGTGTCAGCTTCTCCAGGCTGGGCACATCCTGCATCTGTCCCCGTGGGCTGTGCAGGGTGGCTGTGCTGATGGACACCCTGTCCCCTCCAGTGCCAGCTGAGTGGGGCTGGTGCACAGGACAGGGATTCTGTGCTGGCTGTCACTTTCTCAGGGGTTTCATGGGGATAGAAGGAGGGACCCGAGTGTGGTTCTCTGGGGCTATGGTGTTTTGTGTGGTAATATCTGCGATGTTCTGGATTTTCCTGCTGAGTCTGTGGTATGTGAGGTTGTGAGGGATGGATGTTGCACTAGATGTAGGGAATGAGATGGATCTCCCAGGGCTTTTTTGTGAAAGTGGTTGGGATTGTCATGTTAAAGGATGAAGTTCAGGAGCAGCAGGAGGGGGAGAAGGGATGTGTGGCTGTTCCTGTCCTTTCAAGGCCTTTCACAGGGGAGATGTGTCCAGAAGAGCTGCTTACAATCTGCCTCTGGAGCTGAGCTGCTGGTAGAAGTGACCTGTTCAGGTTCTGTTCTGCTCTGTTCTGCATGTTTCACCTGCTGTGGTTGGTTCACCTTAGGGAGCAGCCAGATGCCCACCCAGCTCTTCCTTCAGTGTCACCCATAAATGCAGTGGAAAATAGGATGCAAAGCTGGTGGATCGAGATATACCGTGAAATCACTCACCATTTACTGTCACAGACAAAACAGACTTGATGTGGAGAAAATTAATTGAATTTATTTACCTACTGAAAGTATACTAGGATGATGAGAAATAAACTAGATCCTGCTGCCTCTTCCACCCTTTCATCTGAGGCTCAATTTCACTCCTTCATTCCCAGCTCCTCCACCTCCTCCCCCACAGCAGCACAGGGGGAAGGAAAATGGAAGGGCAATCAGTCCACAGTGAGTTGCCTTCTCCATTCCTTTTTCATGCTGTTTCCCTCATCCAGAACAAAACCTGGGTGTTTCCCTGAGCCAGAGTGCAGTGGGAAAAGCCAATCTCATCTCCAGGTCAGAGCAGGCCAGGAGAGCAGTCTCACAGAGCAGGCAATCCTGTCCTTGCAGGCAGTGGGGCACAGAGGACATGCAGGGCTGGAGTGGGGAGGGGGCTCTGCACCCCCTGAGCTCCCCGGGGCCGTTCCTGCCTCTCTCTTTGTGGCTCAGTGACCACCTCTGGGGAGTGACAGGGCTCAGTGTGTTCACACAGACCCATCAGCCACTGCCAGGCAGTGATGCAGCCCATAATATATGCCACAGCACAGGGCCACAGCAGAAGGAAAGGTAAACCAAAAGAGATGATAAACTCTGCAGTTAACTTCAGTTGTTTCGATTAGAAAATGCCAGAGCATTTGGTGGTCTGTTTGCAGTATTTTTATTGCCCCTTTTTTATCAGCCAACCCCTGTACCCGGTCTAAATTACTTTGTTACTGACAATAGTTAAAGAATTATCTACATGAAATTATAATTGAAAATATATTGTGAAATTCAGATTAATTTAGTTCATAGTATTTGATATATTCTTAATATCAGTGATGAGAACATTTCTATCATCTACAATGCGTGGAGAGTTGCACTAGAGATTAAACTACTTGTTTACTATAATGAAATATTACCATTTTGAATGTGCTCCAGATTTTATTACAGTTTCTGACTCATGCAAACCGTGCGCATTACACTTCTTTGTAAGGGAAGAATCTTTAACAGTGCCTTTTCTAATTTGGGATTGCTGAAGATCAGAATAAGGGAGTGAAGACCTGGAAAAATGTACTGAAATACTACAATGAGAAATGTCATATGATTTCTCTTCTTTGTGACATAAACCATATTTAAGACCAAACATACAAAGTTGATGCTGTACATCACTAAGAAGGAGAAAATAGATTTCATGGCTCTGATGTGGGCATCCATGCTGAGATCCTTCATGGAGTTTGTCTGCATTGTGCGCTTGTGTCTCCAGAGAGAAAAGAGAAGGAAAACAGCAGCAAAGATGACAACCATGAATGAAGCAGCATATTCAAAGCCGGCAAGAAAAAAAGAAGGGAAAAAATGCTTATCCATTTTGATACTTGCTGTCCCAAAATTTCCTCGTCCAGTGGAATTGCTGTTGCAGTGCGGTTTGTCAGCGATGTCATAGGCAACGATGCCGACAGCCAAGGCTAAAATCCCTGATCCCAACAAGAGCCAGGGCACTATTCTGTCAATTTTTACTTTCAGGTAGATGAAGGACCTGTTGCTAAAATTGGCAATTTTTATACAATAAAAACCACAAAGAGAAGCAGAAAACCACAAGTTGCAATGATTGAAAAAGGCTTGAAAAAATACAGCTAGTTGAAGTATGGTGGGAACATAAAGGTAATTGGGATAAATAAAGGAAAGAAATTTATATACCCATGAGAAGCACAAATAGCAAAACCTGGAGCATCCCAGCAGCAGCAAGATCTTCTCATTAGAGTTCAGGGTTTTCTTTTTCACCCAGTCAATGCAAAGCACACAAACAATGAACGAATTTATCCACATGCCAGGAAACGCCTCCAGGGTAATGAAGGCCACAGTTATGGCTCCATATGAGGTGACATTGAATTGCTGTGTAGAGGGAGAAACTTCCATGGTGTGATCTGGGGAGCAGAGCTGTGCTGGCCAGGGGCTGTGGCAGCAGAGCCTGAGGCAGGTCAGTGGCTGCTGCTGGTGGAGTGTCAGGGATGGCAAGAGGAGCTTTATAGAGCTGCTGCTGCTGCTGCTGCTGCTGGGGGGGATTTGGTGCCACCGCTCTGGGCAGCAGGGCAGGTGCAGGGATGTAAATGTGCTGGGTATCCCCTTACCTGGGGCCAGTGTCACTCTTGACTATTTGAATGTTGGTTCAGGGTGGTTGTGCTGAGTGTCACAAACAGCGGAGATGTTTTTTTCTGTGGTGGAGAATGTTTTGATTTTGATACTGATCCCTGTTTGATCAGTGTCAGGCTTCAGGATCTTGGTCCTTCTATTCCTTTGTCACCTACTATGTCCGATTTAATTTTTGATTGCATTTATTTTTAAATGTTATTTCTTTTGTTATGTTTTTATATTTATGATGGGCAGACTATTGCCTTGAGGGAATTTTTGATTTCCTCATAGTGCCTATTCTCCGCTTAAGGCTTTGATGTGAGTTTCCTTCTCTTTTCCTGAATGAATAGAAAACACTCTGTGGGGTTGTTGGGGCTTTTTTCCTAGTTTGTTTGTTTGCTTGCTTGCTTGCTTTTTTCTTCTTCTTTCCATATCTTTTTGAATAGAAGTTATTTCTGTTACAACCTGTGTGTAGTTGAACTATCTGTGCTGGGACTGTGCAGGACCACACCATGGCTGAGTTTTAGGCTCAGCTCTGCATGGGGAATCTGGCCCCTTGAAAACAAAATAATATAAAATCAGAGTCTCAAATACCAGGTTTTCAATGCATGGAATGTGTGGATTGGATCTTTAAAACACAGGGTCTGCTTTTAGTTCAAAGCCATCCCCTCCCGTGTCATTGATGAAGGGCAGAGAGTCACCAAGAATTTTACCTGCCACCCCCTGTGGAGACTGGGTGGTCTTGGGAAAAGGAAATATTTCTGTGATTAAGATGTTACTCTGGTTTAAAAGGTTGTTTCTCTCATTTCATGAACAGGAGCAAATCTTCTTGAAGGTGATAATATGAAAAATATGCACCTGGCACTGAGTATGCAGTAAATTGTCCCTCTGAGCCAGGTGGTGAAAGAAATGAACAGTTAGATTCTGTTCTGTTGATGTTGGAATTATTTAATATTTACATGACCTGCTGTAGATTGTTAATCTTGGACACCTGCCAGACCCTCCAGCCAGCCTCTTCTTCACTCTTACTCAGCAACAGGTCAAGAGGGAAAATAGAAAATGGAAAAGCTCATGGGTTGAGATAAGGACAGGGAGATCACCCACCAGTTACTGTCATGGAGAAAACAGACTTAAATTTCAAAAAATTTATTTAATTTATTGCTGTTTGAATATAGAGTAGGATGTTGAGGAACAAGCACAAAACTAGAGCACTGCCCCTTTCACCCTTCTTCATCACAGCTCAAAATTCACTCATTCATTCCCGGCTTCTCCACCTCCTCCCCAACATGGTGCAGGGTGACATTGAATAGGGGTTGCAGTCAGTCTATAAAAAGTTTTCTCTTCCACTCCTTCCTCTTCACGCTTTCTTCCCTGCTAGAGTGTGGATCCCATCCGTGGTCTGCAGTCCTTCAGGATGAGATGTCTCCAATTTGGGAACTCCTCAGACTGCAATTCTTCAAGGCAAAGCCACTACCCCTAGTGTTACAAGTGATAATATTGCAAAAAACAGAGACACAGCAGAAAGAAATATAAACCCAAACACAAATAAACCTGATGCTGAGTACAGTCATTTTTCAATCAGCAAGTGCCAAAGCACTTGAGGAAGGTTTGCAGTACTCTTATTGTCCCTTTGCATCCAGCCCATGTATAAGACCTAAATGAATTTTTTCATTGACAAGAATTGAACTCAAAGAAATACCAAAATGAAATAGTAGCAATAATCTAATTCATACTCATTTGACTGAAGGAATTTGAAAGATTTATTCTTAACTTTGGTGCTAAAGAAAGAGCATCTGTATCATCTACACTGCCCAGAGAGTTGCATTAGAGATAAATTGACTTGTGTCTTCTAGTGAAATCCAAAGACTTTGCATAGGCTCCAGCATTTATTACAGTTCCTACCTCATGCAATCCTTGCACTTGACACAGGATAGAATCCTTATCAGTGTCTTTTCCAGCTTAGGATTGCTGAAAATCAGAATAAGGGAATGAACACCTGGAAAAGTATACAGAAATAGTAAACTAAGAAATGCCACATAATTTTCTTTCTTTGTTGAATTAATTGGTGACAGGATCAAAAATATGAAGTTAATACTATACATTATAAAAAAGGAGAGAATAGATTTCATGGCTTTGATATGGGCATCCATGCTGAGGCTGTTCATGGAATTTTTCTGCATCTTGCATTTGTGTCTCCAGAGAGAAAAGAGAATGAAAACAACAGAAAAGACAGCTGCTGTTAATGAAGTGGAAAACACAAATCCTATGAAAAAAAAAAATAGGCAGTGAATGTTCATCCACTCTGATAATGTGTTTCAGATAATATCCTTGACTGCTGCCATTGTGATTGTTACAGTGTGTTGCATTAGGGATGCCATAGACAAGAATGCTGAAAATAAAGGCCAAAAGTACAGATTCAACATGAGCCATGGTACAATCTTGTCAATTTTTACTTCCAGGTAGATGAAGAAGCTGTTCCTGAAATTGGCAATTTTTATACAATAAAAAACTTGTAAAGACAGGCTGACAACTGTATGTTTGAATAATTAAAAAAACTTTTAAAACCTGCAAGAGATTCAAGTATTAGAGGAACACAAAAGTGATAGGGATGTATTATTAAAACAAAAGAATATCCCGATGAGATGCGTAAATAAAAAAAAATTGCAGCCTCCCAGTAGCAGCAAGATCTTCTCATTAGAGTTCAGGGTTTTCTTTTTGACCCAGGCAATACAAAGCACAGAAACAAGGAAAGCATTTATCTACATGCCCGGAAATGCCCAGAGGGTGATTGTTTTAGGTTGGGAGATGTAGCTGTGGGTGTGTATTCTATTGCCATCTGTTAGAGGTGGGGCAGTTTTCTTCTGTTAATTGGGCCACCTGTTAAAACCAGGTGAGACAGTTTTCTTTATCTCTGCCAAGACTAATCTTCCCTCAGAGGAGATATCTTCTGTTAATGGGCCATTGAGTGTCACTGCATGGCTGATAAAATTACATCATCCCACTGGGAGATGTTCCACCCAGGGGGAGGAGCCAAGCATTCCTACCTGGATATAATCTGAGATTTGGAGTACCACAGCCAGCCTTTCCCACTGGATTCCCAGAGGAAGCCCAGGCCCATCTACATCACCACTGCACCTTCAGAGGAAAACTCCACCCTTCTACAGGATCACTGCTTCAACAGAACCACACCTGTCACTGCAGGAGGGCTGCAGCCACCATTCAATCAGGCTGCTGCCACCACCCTGACCCACAAGGTGTCAGGTCGTATTCTGACTCTGTGAGTAGTTTTTCTTTGTACCATTCAATTTATATTTATAATTTTCTTAGTAAAGAACAGTTATTCCTATTCCCCTATCTTTTCCTGAGAGCCCCTTAATTTCTAAATTATAATAATTCAGAGGGAGGGGGTTTATATTTTCTATTACAAAGGAGACTCCTGCCTTCCTTAGCAGACACCTGTCTTTTTAAATCAAGATAGTGATGATGGCCACAGTTGTGGCCCTGTATGAAGTGACATTGGATTGCTGTGGAGAGTGACAAGCTTCCATGGTGTGAGCTGAGGAGCAGAGCTGTGCCGGCCAACAGAGCCTGAGGCAGGTCAGTGGCTGCTGTTGGTGGAGTGTCAGGGGTGGCAAGAGGAGCTTTGTAGTGCTGCTGCTGCTGCTGCTGGGGGGGATTTTGGTGCTGTTGCCCTGGGCAGCAGGGCAGGTGCAGGGATGTAAACGTGCTGGGTATCCCCTTACCTGGGGCCAGTGTCACTCTTGACTATTTGAATGTTGGTTCAGGGTGGTTGTGCTGAGTGTCACAAACAGTGGAGATGTTTTTCCTGTGATGGAGAGTGTTTTGATTTTGATACTGATCCCTGTTTGATCAGTGTCAGGCTTCAGGATCTCTGTTCTTCTGTCCCTTTTTTGCCTATGATGATCATGCCGAGCCCTGGCTGTGCCCAGCAGGTCAGGGGACTCAGTGTCCTTTTCAGTCAGAGAGTCTGGGTGCTGCAATGTTCAGCCCAGATGCTGGAGAAGTGGAGTGTATTTTGATGCTTCGCAGGCACTGAAATCAATGTTTGTTTTACCAATGGCATTGCTTTAAGAGTAGGTGTAGAGCCCCTTATTAGGGCCGGTGGTGGGAGCCAAGAAAAAAAAGCCGGTACATATTACAAGTTTAATTCAGAGCATACAGTGGATACAGGTAAAAATCAGGAAAAGTCCATGTGCCAGGTTTCCAATCTCATCTGCTTGGGAAAGGGAAGACTTTCAAAGATGGCCCCATGCTGAGTTTCCCCCACACTGCAGTGCCCTAATGCTTCTAAATAATTTAGACCCTGAAAGCTGTGAGGTATTTCCCAGGCAAGTTGTGTTAATCTCTGTAGGGCATGGCCTGCCCATGCCCTTTGGATTAGTCCAGGACCTTTCACATTTGGCCTTGCACATCCGGACCACAGTAACCAAGGAGATCTCATCTGAGGCTGTGGTGGAAGCAGGAAAAATGAAATCCCAAGCAAGAGCTCTCTGGCTGCAGGAAATGAACCCCCAGCATTTTCTCTCTTCCAAATGATGACAGGGATGTTTTCTGTTGGATATAAGAGCCAGCAGGATGTGACATGAATATTCATATCACATGCTCCTGATTGCATTGATTTGCCTCCATCAAGACTTGGAATGTGATCCAGAGCAGTTTTTCATACCGTGCCAGCACTGGGCAGCCATTCCCATTGACTTCTGACATCTCTCCTGTGTCAGCTTCTCCAGGTTGGGCACATCCTGCATCTGTCCCCATGGGCTGTGCAGGGTGGCTGTGCTGGTAGGCACCCTGTCCCCTCCAGTGCCAGCTGAGTGGGGCTGGTGTACAGGACAGAGATTCTGTGCTGGCTGTCTGTCCTAGGGTGACTGTTATCCCCATTCGTGTGTGTGAAATTCACGCTGGATATTATGTTCTGTGCCTTTAAGACTGGTGGAGTGAAGGTTTTGTTTTGGCCTCTTATCAGCCACTCGGCGGGACATCCAGATAGCACCAGTGCATGTTGCTGTTTTTTTGCTTCTTGTCCTGGCTTTTTGCTTTTTGCTTTTTGCTTTTTGCTCTTGCTTCTGCTTCGCTTCTGCTTTGCTTGCTCTTGCTTTTTTCTCCCCTCTCTTCATTAGTTAATTTAGCTAAACAGTCCAAATTCCTTTCTGGACTGTTCCCCCCACCCCGTTGGACCTGCTGACTGCTCCAGACTGGGATTTGGAACACGGAGAGAGAGTTTACACCTTGTGACTGCAGCAGCTGCCTCAGCGCCGGAGCGACTGATAACAGAGCAAACCCTCAGGAGAGACTTTTCTGAATTTGTCATCTTTTTCAGAGCAGTGGAAGAGTGGTGTCATCCGGTATTGTTCATTGTGTGTGCTGGGGGGTGCTGTGCTTGTCAAATAAGCAGGTTCTTTCCACTTCTCTCCGAGGAATTCTTCCCGAACCGGTTGGGGGAGGGGCCGTGTGGGTTTGTTTTTTTGGAGAAGCCCTTTTTGGGGATTCTCTCCCAAATTTGCCCTAAACCAGGACACTGTCACATTCTCAGAGGTTAGAAATGGAAGAAGGGATTCCTCTGTGGTTCTCTGTGGCTGTGATGTTTTGTGTGGTAACATCTGTAAGGTGCTTGGTTTTGCCTGCTGAGTCTTGTGGCATGTGAGGTTGTGAGGGATGGATGTTGCACTAGATGTAGGGAATAAGGTGGATCTCCCAAGGCTTTCCCATCAAAGTGGTGAGGATTTTCATGTTAAAGGATGAAGTTCAGGAGCAGCAGCAGGGGAAGAAGGGATGTGTGGCTGTTCCTGTCCTTTCAAGACCTTTCACAGGGGAGATGTGTCCAGAAGAGCTGCTTACAATCTGCCTCTGGACTTGAGCTGCTGGTAGAAGTGACCAGTTCAGGTTCTGTTTTGTATATTCTGGCACTCTTTCATGTTTCACCTGCTGAGATGATTTGAACTCAGGGAGAAGCCAGAACTCCACTAAGCTCTTCCTTTTCTCTCACCCATAGGAAGGGCTGGGGTGAAAACAGGATGAAAAACTCAGGGTTTGAAATAATGGCAGGGAGATGACTAATCAGTTACTGTGTGCACCAAATGCATTTGACATGAGGAAAATGAATTAAGTTTATTTAAATTGAGAAAATAGAGCAGGATAATGGGAAAAGAATAGAAAACTAATGGTACTGCCTCCACCCCCTTTTCATCTGAGGCTCAACTTCTCTCCTTCATCCCCAGCTCCTCCATGTCCTCCCACACAGCAGCACAGGGGCAAGTCAAGCAGGGGCTGCAGTCAGCTCTTAACAAGTTGTCTCCTCCACTCCTGACTCCTCAAGCTGTTTCCCCAGTTGAGAGCAAAGCCTGTTAGCTGGCTGTTTCCCTGAGCCAGAGTGCAGTGGGAAAAGCCAATCTCATCTCCAGGTCAGAGCAGGCCAGGAGAGCAGTCCCACAGAGCAGGCAATCCTGTCCTTGCAGGCAGTGGGGCACAGAGGATATGCAGGGCTGGAGTGGGGAGGGGGCTCTTCACCCCCTGAGCTCCCCAGGGCCGTTCCTGCCTCGCTCTTTGTGGCTCAGTGACCACCTCTGGGGAGTGACAGGGCTCAGTGTGTTCACACAGAGCTACCAGCCACTGCCAGGCAGTGATACAGCCCATGATATATGCCACAGCACAGGGCCACATCAGAAGGAAAGGCAAACCAAAATTGGGAGATACCTATTCATTGCAGCCATTTCATTCTGTGAATACAAAAACGTTGCTCTCAGGTTGGCAGTATTGTTATTCCATTTTTTAAAGCCAGTTTATGTTCCAGTCTTGTACATTTTCTGTTCATTAAGATTATAGAAATGTGGCAGAAAATAAAGCCTTTGCTGGCCTTCAGAGATGAAAGGACTAGGTATCACCTCAGTTTAATTTCTGATAATGGCAAAATCCACATCTAAGTTTTGTCATGTTCAAGAAGAACTCTTTCAGAGTCACAGAATGACAACTAAGGCATTTTATTGTAGAAATACAACTTTGGAATTGCCAGTACTAAATACACTCATTGGATTAGCTCTAAATATATTTAGGAGGAAAGAAAAAATTAAGGAATAGCAGTGGGTAATTCATTCAGCTCAGCTTCACCTCCAGGTAGGCCTATGAACCAAATTTCACCAGGGTACCATCTGACACATTTGGAAGAGCAAATCTTTACAGAGAGGTGTTCCCTGCTTTGGGGAGGAGAGCAAAGCAATCCAGTTGTCCTGTGTGCACAGTGGGGTCATATTGTCATCCTCTGCCAGGGAGGATTTGAAATGGCAAATCGATACTTTTGGGAGAAATGCAGGTGAGGCTGCAGTCAAAATACCTTCTTGCTGCAATGGTAAATGGTGGTGGGCAGCCAGCTGCTATGGAGATGGGGGATACCCAGAGGTGTGATTGCAAAAGGCTGTGAGTCTTGGGCAGGGGATGAACACTTAATTAGCATCACTCCCTCTTCCACTGAGCTCAGGCAGAGGTAAAGGGGCTCAGCCTGATGATCCATCACCCCACCAGCAGGCTCTCATGCCCACATTAATCCCTTCACCACACAGGGGCTTAGGCATCATTCCTACCATCAGGGCTAATTGACTTTGTTAAAAAATATATATCTCAAAGATGTAGCTAAATCTAAATACAGAAATAATGTATTTAGCTCACAATAATTTAGCTCAAAAGATACAAATGAAGTTTTCTTAACTTGGATGTTGAAGAGTCAACATCATTATCATCTACACTGCCTGGAGATCTAGATCTAAAGTTACTTGTTTTCTTCAGTAAAACATCAGCATTTTGCATGGACTCCAGCTTCTATCACAGTTCCTACTTCATGAAAAACTCACATTTCACACAGGAGAGAATCTTCAGCAGTGCCTTTTCCAGCTTGGGATTGCTGAAAATGAGAATAAGGGAATGAACACCTGGAAAAGCACACAGATATATGTATATAAGGAGTGTCATGATATTTTCTTTCTTCGTGGCATAAATTATTGCCAAGATCAAACATACAAAGTTGATGCTGTACATCACTAAGAAGGAGAGGACAGATTTCATGGCTCTGATGTGGGCATCCACGCTGAGGTCCTTCATGGAGTTTGTCTGCATAGTGCGCTTGTGTCTCCAGAGAGAAAAGAGAAGGGAAACAGCAGCAAAGTTTACTACCATGAATGAAGCAGCATATCCAAAGCCAGAGAGTAAAAAAGAGGAGAAAAGATGTTTATCCTTTCGGATAGTTACTTCCCAAAAATTTCCTTGGCTGGTGGAAGTGTTGTTGATGTTTTCGAGAGTTTCAGTGAGGTGACTGATAACGATGCCTATAGCCAAGGCTAAAATCTCTGACCCCAACAAGAGCCAGGGCACCATTCTGTCAATTTTTACTTTCAGGTAGATGAAGAAGCTGTTCCTGAAATTGGCAATTTTTATGCAGTAGAAACCACAAAGACAGGCTGAGATCCACAAGTTGGAATAATTAAAAAAGGTTGTAAATGATCTAACTAGTTGACGTATGGTTTGAACATAAAGGAAATTGGGATAAATCATTGAAAGGAAGCGGTATATCCATGTGAAGCACAAATACCAAAACCTGGAGCATCCTAGCAGCAGCAAGATCTTCTCATTGGAGTTCAGGGTTTTCTTTTTCACCCAGGCAATGAAAAGCGCACAAACGATGAAAGCATTTATCCACATGCCTGCAAACACGTCCAGGGTGATGATGGCCACAGTTGTGGTCCTGTATGAAGTGACATTGAATTGCTGTGGAGAGAGAGAAGCTTCCATGGTGCAAGCTGAGGAGCAGAGCTGTGCTGGCCAAAGGGGCTGTGGCAGCAGAGCCAGAGGCAGGTCAGTGGCTGCTGTTGGTGGAGTGTCAGGGATGGCAAGAGGAGCTTTATAGAGCTGCTGCTGCTGCTGCTGCTGCTGCTGCTGCTGCTGCTGCTGCTGCTGATGCTGCTGCTGCTGCTGGGGGGGATTTTGTGCTGCTGCTATGAGCAGCAGGGCAGGTGCAGGGATGTAAATGTGCTGGGTATCCCCTTACCCGGGGCCAGTGTCACTCTTGACTATTTGAATGTTGGTTCAGGGTGGTTGTGCTGGGTGTCACAAACAGTGGAGATGTTTTTTCTGCGGTAGGGAGTGTTTTGATTTTGATAGTGATCCCTGTTTGATCAGTGTCAGGCTTCAGGATCTTGGTTCTTCTGTCCCTTTTTTGCCTATGATGATCTTGCCGAGCCCTGGCTGTGCTCAGCAGGTCAGGGGGACTCAGTGTCCTTTTCAGTCAGAGAGTCTGGGTGCTGCAACATTCAGCCCAGATGCTGGAGAAACGGAGTTTATTTTGATGCTTCACATGCATTGAAATCCGTGTTAGTTTTTACAATGGCATTGCCTTAGGCCTAAGTGAAGAGCCCCTTACTGGGGCAGGCAATGGGAGACAGAGAATATAAAGCTGGATTTTTTCACGTGTTCCAGGTTGCAAGGTTAGATGTATTTTGTTACAATCTGTATGGCAGTTGTCTTGTGTCAAGTGGGCAATTTCTCCTTATCTCTCTCCCTGAGTGATCATAATCACTCCTCCCTAGGCAGGGGACATCTGCAGATAACAAGCTATTCAATGCCAAGGCATGACTGATAAGAGCTGTAACTTCCCATTGTGAGATGCTCCGCCCAGAGGGAGGAGCCAAGCATTGCTATCCAGATATAATCTGGGGGTTCTGACACCCCAGCAGGGCGTTTCTCCACTGGATTCTCCAGAAGAACAGTAGCTGCTTCTACTTCCATGGATCTGCGAAGGAAGAATACACCCTTTCTCTACAGGACCCCCTGCTCCAACGGATCCACACCTGACACCTCAGGAGGACTGCAGCCACTTTTTTCCAACTGGACTGCTACCAACACCCTGACCACAAGGTGTCAGGTTGAGTTCTGACTCTGTCAGTGTTGTTCTAGTGTACTGCATTGTTTTACTTTATCCTTTTATCTTTTTTTCCTCTTCCCTATTAAAGAACTGTTATTTCCTGTTCCCATATTTTTTGCCTGAGAGTCCCTTAATTTAAAATTCATAGCAATTCAGAGGGGTGGGGAGGGTTTGTATTCTCCATTTAAGGGGAGGCTCCTGCCTTCTTTTACAGGCACCTGTCTTTCCCAACCAAGACAACATGTTTAATTTTAGGCATATGCAGGGAAAGGGTAAAAATCTGGACAAGTCCCTGTGCCAGGATTCCAGTCTCATCTGCTTGGGAAAGGGAAGGCTTTCAAAGATGGCCCCATGCTGAGTTTCCCCCACACTGCAGTGCTCTAATGCTTCCAAATAATTTAGACTCCGAAAGCTGTGAGGGTTTTCCCAGGCAAAGTTGTGTTAAGCTCTGTAGGGCATGGCCTGCCCATGCCCTTTGGGTTAGTCCAGGACCTTTCACATTTGGCCTTGCACATCCGGACCACAGTAACCAAGAAGATCTCATCTGAGGCTGTGGTGGAAGCAGGAAAAATGAAACCCCAAGCAAGAGCTCTCTGGCTGCAGGAAATGAACCCCCAGCATTTTCTCTCTTCCAAATGATGACAGGGATGTTTTCTGTGGGATATAAGAGCCAATAGGGTGTGACATGAATATTCATATCACATGCTCCTGATTGCATTGATTGGCCACCATCAAGACTTGGAATGTGACCCAGAGCAGTTTTCCATACCGTGCCAGCACTGGGCAGCCATTCCCATTGACTTCTGACATCTCTCCTGTGTCAGCTTCTCCAGGCTGGGCACATCCTGCATCTGTTCCCATGGGCTGTGCAGGGTGGCTGTGCTGATGGACACCCTGTCCCCTCCAGTGCCAGCTGAGTGGGGCTGGTGTACAGGGCAGAGATTCCGTGCTAGCTGTCACATTCTCTCGGGTTTCAGAGAAAATGAAGAAAGGATCTGCCGCATGTTTTACTGGTGCTGTGATGTTTTGTGTGGTATCATCTGTAAAGTGCTTGGTTTTGCCTGCTGAGTCTTGTGGCATGTGAGGTTGTGAGGGGTGGATGTTGCACTAGATGTAGGGAATAAGGTGTCCTTCCGGCCTTTTTTGTGGCTTTCAGGTTAGAGGAAGTAGTGGATGAGCAGCAGCAGGGAAAGGGGGGACGTGTGGCTGTTCCTGCCTTTTCACGGCCTTTCACAGGGGAGATGTGTCCCGAAGAGCTGCTCATGATCTGCCGCTGGAGCTGAGCTGGTGACAGAAATGATCAGTTCACTGTGTTTTTGCTGTCTTCTTGCTGGAGCTAGTTATTGTTTCACCTGACGTGATGGGTTGGCCTTGTGCAGCTGTCACATTCCCACTCAGCTGCCCCTTCACTCTCACCTACAGGTGGGGCTGGGGTGGAAAATAAGATGGAAAACCTCATGGATTGAAATAAGGACAGGGAGATCATTCAGCAGTTCTTGTCATGGATTGAAGTGTCTTGAGAACAAAATCAAGTTATTTAATGACTGTTGGAAATATTGTAGGTTGATAAGAAACAGAGAGTAAATTAGAACCATCTGCCTCCACCTTCCCCTTCTTCCTCGCATCAGTTTGACGCCTCTTTCCCAGGTTCTCTCCATCTTTCCCTTACATGAGTGCAGAGGGATGGGGAATGGGGGTTGCAGTCAGTTCATAAGAAGTTGTCTCCTCCACTCTTTCCTCACACTCTTTTCCTGCTCTAGCAATGGTCTCTCTGTTGGGCTGCAGTCCTTCAGCATGAGCTGATTCCAGCGTGGCCTCTGTGTGGGCTGCCATCCCTCAGGATACACCCACCCCACCTATTGTGCTGTGGAGTTCTCTGGGTCTGCAGGTGCCTCTCCTTTCCACCACAGACCTCCATGGGCTGCAGGGCACAGCTGCCTCAGCATGGTCCTCTTCACAGGCTGCAGGGGAATTCTTTCTCCAGCACATGGAGCAACCTATCCCCTCCCTTCCTTGGCCCTGTTCTTCAGGACTGTTTCTCACAATATTCCTCAGCCCTCACTGCTGGGATATGTTCCATCCATAACTGGACTTCAATGCGCAGATGGCCTCAATTGTTTCAGGATACAGTCCTGGAAAACAAAATGAAATCTCCTTGGGGCATGTGTCATGAACATGTTATGGAAATGTAAATTCAACTCCAAATGTTTCCTAGCCCCAGAAGGTGAATTAGCATGTTATAAAGTGACATTAATTATTTGTGTGCTTGTTTCTGGGCAGTTGCAGTTTAAGGGGAGATGGGTAGCTTGGTGAGGCAGCCTGCTAGAATGTGTAGTCTGTGGAAAAAAGTGATACTGCAGTGGCTGAGAGGTTGCTCTGGCCTAAATGGTTTTATCTCTCAGATCAGAAGCAGGAAGGAAGCTTTTTGAAGGAGAAACGCACACCTGGCACTGGGCGTGAGGTAAAAGGACCCTCTGAGTATGTGCTGGTAAAAGAAATGACTAGTTCAGGTTCTGCTCTGTTCATGCTGGTGTGAAGGAAACTTTCCTGTCTCACCACGCAGGAGGCCTCTGACAGTCACACCCCAGCACCAGAGGCTGTCACTGCAGGGACCAAAGCCCCTTCACCGTGGGCAGCTGCCCCACTCCACTCCCTCCACAGACCACACTCAGAGCCAGACCAGGTTTCCTCCCCAGCTTGGCACTGGGTTTCCCAAAGTAGAATCTCAGGCCGCTGGATCTTTAAAGCACTTTAATCATGGCACAATGACACAGAAGCAGCTGAAGCTGGGAGCCTTTGAGGAGGTAACCCAAACAACTGGATCCCTGGGATTTTGTGTCCTTTCTGTCTATGCACATGATGACTGGAGTGTCTTAAGTGTCCAGTCAGCTGGCTGGTGCCACAGCTCCCTTTGCCCTTTGCTGTGCAAGCCTTGGCACCATGCTTGGGACTCCCAGCACTGCCCCACAGCCTGCAGCTCCCTCCCATTGCATCTGCTCCCTGAGCAGTCTGCAGGGAATGTGTTCCTCCACACTGGAACTATTTCACATTTGCAGGCCCTGCCATGGTGAGTTGTCCTTGGGCAGCTCTCAGAGCCCCACTCAGTCACGTTTTGAGTCTCACTCTGGAATAGGACAGGGGTGGCAGAAAAGATGGAACTTCTCATGAGTCAAAGTAAAGACAGGGGAATCACTCACCAATTATTTTAACAGACAAAACAGATTTGACACAGGGAAAATCAGTACAATTTATTGCCTCTTGAACACAGAGTAGGATGATGTAGAACATGCACAAAACTAGAACATTTTGTTGTTGGCCCCCCAATAATCTCAGGCTCAATTTAACTCGTTCAGAGATTCTCTACCACCTCCTCTCCTCAGGAGCAGAGGAGGACAGGGAATGGGGACTGTAGTCGACACATAAAAAGTTGTCTCCTTCACTCTTCTCCTGCTCCAGCATGGCTCCCTCCCATGGCCTGCAGTCCTTCAAGTCTTCTGTTTTCCCAGAGGAGCCACAATGGACACTGATGAGATGAGCAGTGTCCAGTGTTGGGTCCATTGAAGTGCCTAAAAATGTCTTTTCCCAGCATGGGACAGCCTTGACCTCACCTGACTGAGAGCCCACAGGCCCCCAGCTGCAGCTCCTGGCCCAGGCACCCCATACATCTGCCTGTGGGTCATGGTGAGATGAAGCTGTGGCATCATTCCACATTGCACCTTGCACAAAACCCACCTTCCTGGGGCTGTAACTGAGCCAGAGTGCAGTGGGAAAAGCCAATCTCATCTCCAGGTCAGAGCAGGCCAGGAGAGCAGTCCCACAGAGCAGGCAATCCTGTCCTTGCAGGCAGTGGGGCACAGAGGACACGCAGGGCTGGAGTGGGAAGGGGGCTCTGCACCCCCTGAGCTCCCCAGGACCGTTCCTGCCTCGCTCTTTGTGGCTCAGTGACCACCTCTGGGGAGTGACAGGGTTCAGTGTGTTCACACAGAGCTACCAGCCACTGCCAGGCAGTGATACAGCCCATAATATATGCCACAGTACAGGGACACATCAGAAGGAAAGGTAAACCAAAATTGAGATAAAGATGTTGTTTCATTGAGTCAATTCCATCAGAGAAAATCAAAATGTTTGAGGCAGGTTTGAAGCATGACTGTTGTCCTTTTATATCCAGCGAATGTACAAGGTCTAAATGACTTTCCTACTGACAATAATTTAATTCCTAGAGCAGTTTTAATTTAATGCAAATAGAGATTAATTTACTTCCTGCTAATATTAGTTTAAAGACTTTGAAATGTATATTCTTAACGTCTTGGCTGAACTTCTCTACAATCTATACTGCCTGGAGAACTGCAATGAAAGTTAATTAAACTTGTTTTCTCTAAAGATATTTTGCATGAGCTCCAGCATTTCTAACAGTTTCTACCTCATGCAAAGCTTGCACTTCACACAGGAGACAATCCTAAGCAGTGTCTTTTCCAGCTTGGGATTGCTGAAAATGAGAATAAGGGAATGAAGACCTGGATAAGCATGCTGAATTAGGTTACCAAGATATATTACAATAAAGTGATTTTGGTACTCCATTGAATAAATTAGAGTCAAGATCAAAAATATAAAGTTGATGCTGTACATCACTAAGAAGGTGAGAATAGATTTCATGGCTCTGATGTGGGCATCCACGCTGAGGTCCTTCATGGAGTTTGTCTGCATCGTGCGCTTGTGTCTCCAGAGAGAAAAGAGAAGGAAAACAGCAGCAAAGATGACTGCCATGAATGAAGTGGTAGATAAAAAACCAGTGAGAAAATAAAGAGGGAAAAAATGTTCCTCTATTCCAATAGTTGCTTTCCAAAGTCCTTCTTGGCAGGAGAAATTGAGGCTTTTACAGACAGCTTTATCAATATTGTCGTAGGCAAGAATTCCAAAAATCAGGGAGAAAATCACTGACCCCAACAAGAGCCAGGGCACCATCCTGTCAATTTTTACTTCCAGGTAGGTGAAGAAGCTGTTCCTGAAATTGGCAATTTTTATACAATAAAAAACACAAAGACAGGCAGAAACCCACAAGTTGGAACAATTTAAAAAGCTGTAAGAACCTTGAAGTAGTTAAAATATGGGATGAACCAGAAGGAAATAGGGAAAAATATCTGAGTCAATGACATATATCCATGAGAAGCAAAATACCAAAACCTGGAACATCCCAGCAGCAGCAAGATCTTCTCATTAGAGTTCAGGGTTTTCCTTTTCACCCAGGCAATGCAAAGCGCACAAACAATGAACGAATTTATCCACATGCCTGCAAACACCTCCAGGGTGATGATGGCCAAAGCCATGACTCTGTATGAAGTGACATTGGATCGCTGTGAAGAGAGAGAAGCTTCCATGGTGTGATCTGGGGAGTAGAGCTGTGCTGGCCAAGGGTGCTGTGGCAGCAGAGCCAGAGGCAGGTCAGTGGCTGCTGTTGGTGGAGTGTCAGGGATTGCAAGAGGAGCTTTATAGAGCTGCTGCTGCTGCTGCTGCTGCTGCTGCTGCTGCTGCTGGGGGGGATTTTGTGCTGCTGCTCTGAGCAGCAGGGCAGGTGCAGGGATGTAAATGTGCTGGGTATCCCCTTACCTGGGGCCAGTGTTGCTCTTGACTATTTGAATGTTGGTTCGGGGGGCTGTGCTGGTTGTCACAAACAGAGGAGATTTTTTTCTGCAGTAGGGAGTGTTTTGATTTTGATAGTGATCCCTGTTTGATCAGTGTCAGGCTTCAGGATCTTGGTTCTTCTGTCCCTTTTTTGCCTATGATGATCATGCGGAGCCCTGGCTGTGCTCAGCAGGTCAGGGGACTCAGTGTCCTTTTCAGTCTGAGAGTCTGGGTGCTGCAATGTTCAGCCCAGATGCTGGAGAAGTGGAGTTTATTTTAATGCTTCACACGCATTGAAATCCATGCTTATTTTACCAATAGCATTGCCTAAAGCTTAAGTGAAGAGCACCATGGTGGGGCAGATGATAGGAGACACAGCAAGTAAAGCTGCATTTTTACACATGTTTAATTTGAGGCATAAGGAGGGAAAGGGTAAAAAATCAGGAAAAGTCCCTGTACTACGTTTCCAATCTCATTTGAATGGGAAGGCTTTCAAAGATGGCCCCATGCTGAGTTTCCCCCACACTGCAGTGCCCTAATGCTTCCAAATAATTTAGACCCTGAAAGCTGTGAGGTATTTCCCAGGCAAGTTGTGTTAATCTCTGTAGGGCATGGACTGCCCATGCCCTTTGGGTTAGTCCAGGACCTTTCACATTTGGCCTTGCACATCAGGACCTCAGTAACCAAGAAGATCTCATCTGAGGCTGTGGTGGAAGCAGGAAAAATGAAACCCCAAGCAAGAGCTCTCTGGCTGCAGGAAATGAACCCCCAGCATTTTCTCTCTTCCAAATGATGACAGGGATGTTTTCTGTGGGATATATTGCCAGCAGGGTGTGACATGAATATTCATATCACATGCTCCTGATTGCATTGATTTGCCACCATCAAGACTTGGAATGTGACCCAGAGCAGTTTTCCATACCGTGCCAGCACTGGGCAGCCATTCCTATTGACTTCTGACATCTCTCCTGTGTCAGCTTCTCCAGGCTGGGCACATCCTGCATCTGTCCCCATGGGCTGTGCAGGGTGGCTGTGCTGATGGACACCCTGTCCCCTCCAGTGCCAGCTGAATGGGGCTGGTGTACAGGGCAGGGCTCCTGTGCTGGCTGTCACATTCTCTCGGGTTACAAATGGAAGGAGGATCTGCAGAGTTTCACTGGTGCTGTGATGTTTTGTGTGGTACCATCTGTAAAGTGCTTGGTTTTGCCTGCTGAGTCTTGTGGCATGTAAGGTTGTGAGGGGTGGATGTTGCACTGCATGTAGGGAATGTGTTGAATCTCCCAGGGCTTTCCTGTGAAAGTGGTCAAGATTGTCAGATAAAAGGATAAAGTTCATGAGCAGCAGCCGGGGAAGAAGGGATGTGTGGCTGTTCCTGTCCTTTCAAGACCTTTCACAGGGGAGATGTGTCCAGAAGAGCTGCTTACAATCTGCCTCTGGACTTGAGCTGCTGGTAGAAGTGACCAATTCATGTTCTATTTTGTATATTCTGGCACTCTTTCAGGTTTCACCTGCTGTGATGGTTTGAACTCAGGGAGAAGCCAGAACTCCGCTGAGCTCTTCCTTTTCTCTCACCCATAGGAAGGGCTGGGGTGAAAACAGGATGAAAAACTCAGGGTTTGAAATAATGGCAGGGAGATCACTCACCAGTTACTGTTGTGGACAAAATGCATTGACATGAGGAAAATGAATTTAATTTATTTAAATATAGAAAATAGAGCAGGATAATGGGAAAGGAATAGAAAACTGATGGCACTGCCTCCACACCCCTTTCATCTGAGGCTCAACTTCTCTCCATGTCCTCCCCCACAGCAGCACAGGGGCAAGTCAAGCAGGGGCTGCAGTCAGCTCTTAACAAGTTGTCTCCTTCACTCCTGACTCCTCAAGCTGTTTCCCCAGTTGAGAGCAAAGCCTGTTAGCTGGGTGTTTCCCTGAGCCAGAGTGCAGTGGGAAAAGCCAATCTCATCTCCAGGTCAGAGCAGGCCAGGAGAGCAGTCCCACAGAGCAGGCAATCCTGTCCTTGCAGGCAGTGGGGCACAGAGGACATGCAGGGCTGGAGTGGGGAGGGGGCTCTGCACCCCCTGAGCTCCCTGGGGCCGTTCCTGCCTCGCTCTTTGTGGCTCAGTGACCACCTCTGGGGAGTGAGAGGGTTCAGTGTGTTCACACAGAGCTACCAGCCACTGCCAGGCAGTGATGCAGCTCATAATATATGCCACAGCACAGGGCCACAGCAGAAGGAAAGGTAAACCAAAATTGAGATAAACCTATTCATTGCAGCCAATTCATTCTACGAATTCCAAAACATTTGTGGCTGTATTGTTTTTGGTTGGCAGTGTTGTTATTCCATTCCAAGAAATGTCATTCCATTTCTTACAGCCAGTTTGTGTTCCAGTCATGCATATTTTTGTGTTCCATTAAGAGTGTAGAAATGTGGCAGAAAATAAAGCCCTTGCTGGTCTTCAGAGATGAACGGACCAGGGTTCATCTCAGATGAATTTCTGATATTGGTAAATTCAACATCTAAGTTTTGTCATGTTCAAGAAGAACTCTTTCAAACTCACAGAATCACAACTAATGCAATTTTATTGTAGAAATACAACTTTGGAATTTCCAATAATAAATACACTCACTGGATTAACTCTAAATATATTTAGAAAAAAAAAAAGAAAATAAGGAAGAGCAATGGGTAATTCATTCAGCTCAGCTTCACCTCCAGGTAGGCCTATGAACCAAATTTCACCAGGGTACCATCTGACCCAGTCAGAAGAGCAAATCATTACAAAGAGGTGTTCCTGCTTTGGGGAGGAGAGCAAAGCAATCCAGTTGTCCTGTGTGCACAGTGGGGTCATATTGTCATCCTCTGCCAGGGAGGATTTGAAATGGCAAATTGATACTTTTGGGAGAAATGCAGGTGAGGCTGCAGTCAAAATACCTTCTTGCTGCCATGGTAAATGGTGGTGGGCAGCCAGCTGCTATGGAGATGGGGGATACCCAGGGGTGTGATTGCAAAAGGCTGTGAGTCTTGGGCAGGGGATGAACACTTAATTAGCATCACTCCCTCTTCTGCTGAGCTCAGGCAGAGGTAAAGGTGCTCAGCCTGATGATCCATCACCCCACCAGAAGACTCTCATGCCCACATTAATCCCTTCACCACACAGGGGCTTAGGCATCATTCCTACTATCAGGGCTAAATGACTTTGTTAATAACAAAAAAATATCTCAAAGATGTAGCTAAATCTAAATACATTAATAATGTATTTAGCTCACAATAATTTAGCTCAAACGATACAAATGAAGATTTCTTAACTTGGATGTTCAAGAGTCAACATCATTATCATCTACACTGCCTGGAGAGCTGCATCAGAAATTAAATTACTTGTTTTCTACAGTAAAACATCAGCATTTTGCATGGACTCCAGCTTCTATCACAGTTCTTACTTCATGAAAAACTCACATTTCACACAGGAGAGAATCTTCAGCAGTGCCTTTTCCAGCTTGGGATTGCTGAAAATCACAATAAGGGAATGAACACCTGGAAAAGCACACAGATATATGGATATAAGGAGTGTCATGATATTTTCTTTCTTCGTGGCATAAATTATTGTCAAGACCAAACATACAAAGTTGATGCTGTACATCACTAAGAAGGAGAGGACAGATTTCATGGCTCTGATGTGGGCATCCACGCTGAGGTCCTTCATGGAGTTTGTCTGCATCGTGCGTTTGTGTCTCCAGAGAGAAAAGAGAAGGGAAACAGCAGCAAAGTTTACTACCATGAATGAAGCAGCATATCCAAAGCCAGAGAGTAAAAAAGAGGAGAAAAGATGTTTATCCTTTCGGATAGTTACTTCCCAAAAATTTCCTTGGCTGGTGGAAGTGTTGTTGATGTTTTCGAGAGTTTCAGTGAGGTGACTGATAACGATGCCTATAGCCAAGGCTAAAATCTCTGACCCCAACAAGAGCCAGGGCACTATTCTGTCAATTTTTACTTTCAGGTAGATGAAGAAGCTGTTCCTGAAATTGGCAATTTTTATGCAGTAGAAACCACAAAGACAGGCTGAGACCCACAAGTTGGAATAATTAAAAAAGGTTGTAAATGATCTAACTAGTTGACGTATGGTTTGAACATAAAGGAAATTGGGATAAATCATTGAAAGGAAGCGGTATATCCATGTGAAGCACAAATACCAAAACCTGGAGCATCCTAGCAGCAGCAAGATCTTCTCATTGGAGTTCAGGGTTTTCTTTTTCACCCAGGCAATGCAAAGCGCACAAACGATGAAAGCATTTATCCACATGCCTGCAAACACGTCCAGGGTGATGATGGCCACAGTTGTGGTCCTGTATGAAGTGACATTGAATTGCTGTGGAGAGAGAGAAGCTTCCATGGTGCAAGCTGGGGAGCAGAGCTGTGCTGGCCAAGGGTGCTGTGGCAGCAGAGCCTGAGGCAGGTCAGTGGCTGCCGTTGGTGGAGTGTCAGGGATGGCAAGAGGAGCTTTATAGAGCTGCTGCTGCTACTGCTGCTGCTGCTGCTGCTGCTGCTGCTGCTGCTGGGGGGGATTTTGTGCTGCTGCTCTGAGCAGCAGGGCAGGTGCAGGGATGTAAATGTGCTGGGTATCCCCTTACCTGGGGCCAGTGTCACTCTTGACTATTTGAATGTTGGTTCAGGGTGGTTGTGCTGGGTGTCACAAACAGTGGAGATGTTTTTTCTGCAGTAGGGAGTGTTTTGATTTTGATAGTGATCCCTGTTTGATCAGTGTCAGGCTTCAGGATCTGGGTTCTTCTGTCCCTTTTTTGCCTATGATGATCATGCAGAGCCCTGGCTGTGCTCAGCAAGTCAGGGGACTCAGTGTCCTTTTCAGTCAGAGAGTCTGGGTGCTGCAATGTTCAGCCCAGATGCTGGAGAAGTGGAGTTTATTTTGATGCTTCACATGCATTGAAATCCGTGTTAGTTTTTACAATGGCATTGCCTTAGGCCTAAGTGAAGAGCCCCTTAGTGGCGCAGGCAATGGGAGACAGAGAATATAAAGCTGAATTTTTTCACATGTGTTCCAGGTTGCAAGGTTAGATGGATTCTGTTACAATCTGTATGGCAGTTGTCTTGTGTCAAGTGGGCAATTTCTCCTTATCTCTCTCCCTGAGTGATCATAATCACTCCTCCCTAGACAGGGGACATCTGCAGATAACAAGCTATTCAATGCCAAGGCATGACTGATAAGAGCTATAACTTCCCATTGTGAGATGCTCCGCCCAGAGGGAGGAGCCGAGCATTGCTATCCAGATATAATCTGGGGGTTCTGACACCCCAGCAGGGCGTTTCTCCACTGGATTCTCCAGAGGAACAGTAGCTGCTTCTACTTCCATGGATCTGCGAAGGAAGAATACACCCTTTCTCTACAGGACCCCCTGCTCCAACGGATCCACACCTGACACCTCAGGAGGACTGCAGCCACTTTTTTCCAACTGGACTTCTACCAACACCCTGACCACAAGGTGTCAGGTTGAGTTCTGACTCTGTCAGTGTTGTTCTAGTGTACTGCATTGTTTTACTTTATCCTTTTATCTTTTTTTCCTCTTCCCTATTAAAGAACTGTTATTTCCTGTTCCCATATTTTTTGCCTGAGAGCCCCTTAATTTAAAATTCATAGCAATTCAGAGGGGTGGGGAGGGTTTGTATTCTCCATTGAAGGGGAGGCTCCTGCCTTCTTTTACAGGCACCTGTCTTTCCCAACAAAGACAACATGTTTAATTTTAGGCATATGCAGGGAAAGGGTAAAAATCTGGGCAAGTCCCTGTGCCAGGATTCCAGTCTCATCTGCTTGGGAAAGGGAAGGCTTTCAAAGATGGCCCCATGCTGAGTTTCCCCCACACTGCAGTGCCCTAATGCTTCCAAATAATTTAGACTCCGAAAGCTGTGAGGGTTTTCCCAGGCAAAGTTGTGTTAAGCTCTGTAGGGCATGGCCTGCCCATGCCCTTTGGGTTAGTCCAGGACCTTTCACATTTGGCCTTGCACATCCGGACCACAGTAACCAAGAAGATCTCATCTGAGGCTGTGGTGGAAGCAGGAAAAATGAAACCCCAAGCAAGAGCTCTCTGGCTGCAGGAAATGAACCCCCAGCATTTTCTCTCTTCCAAATGATGATAGGGATGTTTTCTGTGGAATATAAGAGCCAATAGGGTGTGACATGAATATTCATATCACATGATCCTGATTGCATTGATTTGCCACCATCAAGACTTGGAATGTGACCCAGAGCAGTTTTCCATACCGTGCCAGCACTGGGCAGCCATTCCCATTGACTTCTGACATCTCTCCTGTGTCAGCTTCTCCAGGCTGGGCACATCCTGCATCTGTTCCCATGGGCTGTGCAGAGTGGCTGTGCTGATGGACACCCTGTGCCTTCCAGTGCCAGCTGAGTGGGGCTGGTGTACAGGGCAGAGATTCCGTGCTGGCTGTCACATTCTCTCGGGTTTCAGAGAAAATGAAGAAAGGATCTGCCGCATGTTTTACTGGTGCTGTGATGATTTGTGTGGTATCATCTGTAAAGTGCTTGGTTTTGCCTGCTGAGTCTTGTGGCATGTGAGGTTGTGAGGGGTGGATGTTGCACTAGATGTAGGGAATAAGGTGTCCTTCCGGCCTTTTTTGTGGCTTTCAGGTTAGAGGAAGTAGTGGATGAGCAGCAGCAGGGAAAGGGGGGACGTGTGGCTGTTCCTGCCTTTTCACGGCCTTTCACAGGGGAGATGTGTCCCGAAGAGCTGCTCATGATCTGCCTCTGGAGCTGAGCTGGTGACAGAAATGATCAGTTCACTGTGTTTTTGCTGTCTTCTTGCTGGAGCTAGTTATTGTTTCACCTGACGTGATGGGTTGGCCTTGTGCAGCTGTCACATTCCCACTCAGCTGCCCCTTCACTCTCACCTACAGGTGGGGCTGGGGTGGAAAATAAGATGGAAAACCTCATGGATTGAAATAAGGACAGGGAGATCATTCAGCAGTTCTTGTCATGGATTGAAGTGTCTTGAGAACAAAATCAAGTTATTTAATGACTGTTGGAAATATTGTAGGTTGATAAGAAACAAAGAGTACATTAGAACCATCTGCCTCCACCTTCCCCTTCTTCCTCGCATCAGTTTGACGCCTCTTTCCCAGGTTCTCTCCATCTTTCCCTTACATGAGTGCAGAGGGATGGGGAATGAGGGTTGCAGTCAGTTCATAAGAAGTTGTCTCCTCCACTCTTTCCTCACACTCTTTTCCTGCTCTAGCAATGGTCTCTCCATTGGGCTGCAGTCCTTCAGCATGAGCTGATTCCAGCGTGGCCTCTGCGTGGGCTGCCATCCCTCAGGATACACCCACCCCACCTACTGTGCTGCGGAGTTCTCTGGGTCTGCAGGTGCCTCTCCTTTCCACCACAGACCTCCATGGGCTGCAGGGCACAGCTGCCTCAGCATGGTCCTCTTCACAGGCTGCAGGGGAATTCTTTCTCCAGCACATGGAGCAACCTATCCCCTCCCTTCCTTGGCCCTGTTCTTCAGGACTGTTTCTCACAATATTCCTCAGCCCTCACTGCTGGGATATGTTCCATCCATAACTGGACTTCAATGCGCAGATGGCCTCAATTGTTTCAGGATACAGTCCTGGAAAACAAAATGAAATCTCCTTGGGGCATGTGTCATGAACATGTTATGGAAATGTAAATTCAACTCCAAATGTTTCCTAGCCCCAGAAGGTGAATTAGCATGTTATAAAGTGACATTAATTATTTGTGTGCTTGTTTCTGGGCAGTTGCAGTTTAAGGGGAGATGGGTAGCTTGGTGAGGCAGCCTGCTAGAATGTGTAGTCTGTGGAAAAAAGTGATACTGCAGTGGCTGAGAGGTTGCTCTGGCCTAAATGGTTTTATCTCTCAGATCAGAAGCAGGAAGGAAGCTTTTTGAAGGTGAGATGAGAAACGCACACCTGGCACTGGGCGTGAGGTAAAAGGACCCTCTGAGTATGTGCTGGTAAAAGAAATGACCAGTTCAGGTTCTGCTCTGTTCATGCTGGTGTGAAGGAAACTTTCCTGTCTCACCACCCAGGAGGCCTCTGACAGTCACACCCCAGCACCAGAGGCTGTCACTGCAGGGACCAAAGCCCCTTCACCGTGGGCAGCTGCCCCACTCCACTCCCTCCACAGACCACACTCAGAGCCAGACCAGGTTTCCTCCCCAGCTTGGCATTGGGTTTCCCAAAGTAGAATCTCAGGCCGCTGGATCTTTAAAGCACTTTAATCATGGCACAATGACACAGAAGCAGCTGAAGCTGGGAGCCTTTGAGGAGGTAACCCAAACAACTGGATCCCTGGGATTTTGTGTCCTTTCTGTCTATGCACATGATGACTGGAGTGTCTTAAGTGTCCAGTCAGCTGGCTGGTGCCACAGCTCCCTTTGCCCTTTGCTGTGCAAGCCTTGGCACCATGCTTGGGACTCCCAGCACTGCCCCACAGCCTGCAGCTCCCTCCCATTGCATCTGCTCCCTGAGCAGTCTGCACGGAATGTGTTCCTCCACACTGGAACTATTTCACATTTGCAGGCCCTGCCATGGTGAGTTGTCCTTGGGCAGCTCTCAGAGCCCCACTCAGTCACGTTTTGAGTCTCACTCTGGAATAGGACAGGGGTGGCAGAAAAGATGGAACTTCTCATGAGTCAAGATAAAGACAGGGGAATCACTCACCAATTATTTTAACAGACAAAACAGACTTGACACAGGGAAAATCAGTTCAATTTATTGCCTCTTGAACACAGAGTAGGATGATGTAGAACATGCACAAAACTAGAACATTTTGTTGTTGGCCCCCCAATAATCTCAGGCTCAATTTAACTCGTTCAGAGATTCTCTACCACCTCCTCTCCTCAGGAGCAGAGGAGGACAGGGAATGGGGACTGTAGTCAACACATAAAAAGTTGTCTCCTTCACTCTTCTCCTGCTCCAGCATGGCTCCCTCCCATGGCCTGCAGTCCTTCAAGTCTTCTGTTTTCCCAGAGAAGCCACAATGGACACTGATGAGATGAGCAGTGTCCAGTGTTGGGTCCATTGGAGTGCCTAAAAATGTCTTTTCCCAGCATGGGACAGCCTTGACCTCACCTGACTGAGAGCCCACAGGCCCCCAGCTGCAGCTCCTGGCCCAGGCACCCCATACATCTGCCTGTGGGTCATGGTGAGATGAAGCTGTGGCATCATTCCACATTGCACCTTGCACAAAACCCACCTTCCTGGGGCTGTAACTGAGCCAGAGTGCAGTGGGAAAAGCCAATCTCATCTCCAGGTCAGAGCAGGCCAGGAGAGCAGTCCCACAGAGCAGGCAATCCTGTCCTTGCAGGCAGTGGGGCATAGAGGACACGCAGGGCTGGAGTGGGGAGGGGGCTCTGCACCCCCTGAGCTCCCCAGGACCGTTCCTGCCTCGCTCTTTGTGGCTCAGTGACCACCTCTGGGGAGTGAGAGGGCTCAGTGTGTTCACACAGAGCTACCAGCCACTGCCAGGCAGTGATACAGCCCATAATATATGCCACAGTACAGGGACACATCAGAAGGAAAGGTAAACCAAAATTGAGATAAAGATGTTGTTTCATTGAGTCAATTCCATCAGAGAAAATCAAAATGTTTGAGGCAGGTTTGAAGCATGACTGTTGTCCTTTTATATCCAGCGAATGTACAAGGTCTAAATGACTTTCCTACTGACAATAATTTAATTCCTAGAGCAGTTTTAATTTAATGCAAATAGAGATTAATTTACTTCCTGCTAATATTAGTTTAAAGACTTTGAAATGTATATTCTTAACGTCTTGGCTGAACTTCTCTACAATCTATACTGCCTGGAGAACTGCAATGAAAGTTAATTAAACTTGTTTTCTCTAAAGATATTTTGCATGAGCTCCAGCATTTCAAACAGTTTCTACCTCATGCAAAGCTTGCACTTCACACAGGAGACAATCCTAAGCAGTGTCTTTTCCAGCTTGGGATTGCTGAAAATGAGAATAAGGGAATGAAGACCTGGATAAGCATGCTGAATTAGGTTACCAAGATATATTACAATAAAGTGATTTTGGTACTCCATTGAATAAATTAGAGTCAAGATCAAAAATATAAAGTTGATGCTGTACATCACTAAGAAGGTAAGAATAGATTTCATGGCTCTGATGTGGGCATCCACGCTGAGGTCCTTCATGGAGTTTGTCTGCATTGTGCGCTTGTGTCTCCAGAGAGAAAAGAGAAGGGAAACAGCAGCAAAGATGACTGCCATGAATGAAGTGGTAGATAAAAAACCAGTGAGAAAATAAAGAGGGAAAAAATGTTCCTCTATTCCAATAGTTGCTTTCCAAAGTCCTTCTTGGCAGGAGAAATTGAGGCTTTTACAGACAGCTTTATCAATATTGTCGTAGGCAAGAATTCCAAAAATCAGGGAGAAAATCACTGACCCCAACAAGAGCCAGGGCACCATCCTGTCAATTTTTACTTCCAGGTAGGTGAAGAAGCTGTTCCTGAAATTGGCAATTTTTATACAATAAAAAACACAAAGACAGGCAGAAACCCACAAGTTGGAACAATTTAAAAAGCTGTAAGAACCTTGAAGTAGTTAAAATATGGGATGAACCAGAAGGAAATAGGGAAAAATATCTGAGTCAATGACATATATCCATGAGAAGCAAAATACCAAAACCTGGAACATCCCAGCAGCAGCAAGATCTTCTCATTAGAGTTCAGGGTTTTCCTTTTCACCCAGGCAATGCAAAGCGCACAAACAATGAACGAATTTATCCACATGCCTGCAAACACCTCCAGGGTGATGATGGCCAAAGCCATGACTCTGTATGAAGTGACATTGGATCGCTGTGAAGAGAGAGAAGCTTCCATGGTGTGATCTGGGGAGTAGAGCTGTGCTGGCCAAGGGTGCTGTGGCAGCAGAGCCAGAGGCAGGTCAGTGGCTGCTGTTGGTGGAGTGTCAGGGATTGCAAGAGGAGCTTTATAGAGCTGCTGCTGCTGCTGCTGCTGCTGCTGGGGGGGATTTTGTGCTGCTGCTCTGAGCAGCAGGGCAGGTGCAGGGATGTAAATGTGCTGGGTATCCCCTTACCTGGGGCCAGTGTTGCTCTTGACTATTTGAATGTTGGTTCGGGGGGCTGTGCTGGTTGTCACAAACAGAGGAGATTTTTTTCTGCAGTAGGGAGTGTTTTGATTTTGATAGTTATCCCTGTTTGATCAGTGTCAGGCTTCAGGATCTGGGTTCTTCTGTCCCTTTTTTGCCTATGATGATCATGCGGAGCCCTGGCTGTGCTCAGCAGGTCAGGGGACTCAGTGTCCTTTTCAGTCTGAGAGTCTGGGTGCTGCAATGTTCAGCCCAGATGCTGGAGAAGTGGAGTTTATTTTAATGCTTCACACGCATTGAAATCCATGCTTATTTTACCAATAGCATTGCCTAAAGCTTAAGTGAAGAGCACCATGGTGGGGCAGATGATAGGAGACACAGCAAGTAAAGCTGCATTTTCACACATGTTTAATTTGAGGCATAAGGAGGGAAAGGGTAAAAAATCAGGAAAAGTCCCTGTACTACGTTTCCAATCTCATTTGAATGGGAAGGCTTTCAAAGATGGCCCCATGCTGAGTTTCCCCCACGCTGCAGTGCCCTAATGCTTCCAAATAATTTAGACCCTGAAAGCTGTGAGGTATTTCCCAGGCAAGTTGTGTTAATCTCTGTAGGGCATGGACTGCCCATGCCCTTTGGGTTAGTCCAGGACCTTTCACATTTGGCCTTGCACATCAGGACCTCAGTAACCAAGAAGATCTCATCTGAGGCTGTGGTGGAAGCAGGAAAAATGAAACCCCAAGCAAGAGCTCTCTGGCTGCAGGAAATGAACCCCCAGCATTTTCTCTCTTCCAAATGATGACAGGGATGTTTTCTGTGGGATATATTGCCAGCAGGGTGTGACATGAATATTCATATCACATGCTCCTGATTGCATTGATTTGCCACCATCAAGACTTGGAATGTGACCCAGAGCAGTTTTCCATACCGTGCCAGCACTGGGCAGCCATTCCTATTGACTTCTGACATCTCTCCTGTGTCAGCTTCTCCAGGCTGGGCACATCCTGCATCTGTCCCCATGGGCTGTGCAGGGTGGCTGTGCTGATGGACACCCTGTCCCCTCCAGTGCCAGCTGAATGGGGCTGGTGTACAGGGCAGGGCTCCTGTGCTGGCTGTCACATTCTCTCGGGTTACAAATGGAAGGAGGATCTGCAGAGTTTCACTGGTGCTGTGATGTTTTGTGTGGTACCATCTGTAAAGTGCTTGGTTTTGCCTGCTGAGTCTTGTGGCATGTAAGGTTGTGAGGGGTGGATGTTGCACTGCATGTAGGGAATGTGTTGAATCTCCCAGGGCTTTCCTGTGAAAGTGGTCAAGATTGTCAGATAAAAGGATAAAGTTCATGAGCAGCAGCCGGGGAAGAAGGGATGTGTGGCTGTTCCTGTCCTTTCAAGACCTTTCACAGGGGAGATGTGTCCAGAAGAGCTGCTTACAATCTGCCTCTGGACTTGAGCTGCTGGTAGAAGTGACCAATTCATGTTCTATTTTGTATATTCTGGCACTCTTTCAGGTTTCACCTGCTGTGATGGTTTGAACTCAGGGAGAAGCCAGAACTCCGCTGAGCTCTTCCTTTTCTCTCACCCATAGGAAGGGCTGGGGTGAAAACAGGATGAAAAACTCAGGGTTTGAAATAATGGCAGGGAGATCACTCACCAGTTACTGTTGTGGACAAAATGCATTGACATGAGGAAAATGAATTTAATTTATTTAAATATAGAAAATAGAGCAGGATAATGGGAAAGGAATAGAAAACTGATGGCACTGCCTCCACACCCCTTTCATCTGAGGCTCAACTTCTCTCCATGTCCTCCCCCACAGCAGCACAGGGGCAAGTCAAGCAGGGGCTGCAGTCAGCTCTTAACAAGTTGTCTCCTTCACTCCTGACTCCTCAAGCTGTTTCCCCGATTGAGAGCAAAGCCTGTTAGCTGGGTGTTTCCCTGAGCCAGAGTGCAGTGGGAAAAGCCAATCTCATCTCCAGGTCAGAGCAGGCCAGGAGAGCAGTCCCACAGAGCAGGCAATCCTGTCCTTGCAGGCAGTGGGGCACAGAGGACATGCAGGGCTGGAGTGGGGAGGGGGCTCTGCACCCCCTGAGCTCCCTGGGGCCGTTCCTGCCTCGCTCTTTGTGGCTCAGTGACCACCTCTGGGGAGTGAGAGGGTTCAGTGTGTTCACACAGAGCTACCAGCCACTGCCAGGCAGTGATACAGCCCATGATATATGCCACAGGACAGGGCCACAGGAGAAGGAAAGGCAAACAAAATTGGGAGATACCTATTCATTGCAGCCATTTCATTCTGTGAATACAAAAACGTTGCTCTCAGGTTGGCAGTATTGTTATTCCATTTTTTAAAGCCAGTTTATGTTCCAGTCTTGTACATTTTCTGTTCATTAAGATTATAGAAATGTGGCAGAAAATAAAGCCTTTGCTGGCCTTCAGAGATGAAAGGACTAGGTATCACCTCAGTTTAATTTCTGATTATGGCAAAATCCACATCTAAGTTTTGTCATGTTCAAGAAGAACTCTTTCAGAGTCACAGAATGACAACCAAGGCATTTTATTGTAGAAATACAACTTTGGAATTGCCAGTACTAAATACACTCATTGGATTAGCTCTAAATATATTTAGGAGGAAAGAAAAAATTAAGGAATAGCAGTGGGTAATTCATTCAGCTCAGCTTCACCTCCAGGCAGGCCTATGAACCAAATTTCACCAGGGTACCATCTGACACATTTGGAAGAGCAAATCTTTACAAAGAGGTGTTCCCTGCTTTGGGGAGGAGAGCAAAGCAATCCAGTTGTCCTGTGTGCACAGTGGGGTCATATTGTCATCCTCTGCCAGGGAGGATTTAAAATGGCAAATTGATACTTTTGGGAGAAATGCAGGTGAGGCTGCAGTCAAAATACCTTCTTGCTGCCATGGTAAATGGTGGTGGGCAGCCAGCTGCTATGGAGATGGGGGATACCCAGGGGTGTGATTGCAAAAGGCTGTGAGTCTTGGGCAGGGGATGAACACTTAATTAGCATCACTCCCTCTTCTGCTGAGCTCAGGCAGAGGTAAAGGGGCTCAGCCTGATGATCCATCACCCCACCAGAAGACTCTTATGCCCACATTAATCCCTTCACCACACAGGGGCTTAGGCATCATTCCTACCATTAGGGCTAAATGACTTTGTTAAAAAAATATATCTCAAAGATGTAGCTAAATCTAAATACAGAAATAATGTATTTAGCTCACAATAATTTAGCTCAAAAGATACAAATGAAGATTTCTTAACTTGGATGTTCAAGAGTCAACATCATTATCATCTACACTGCCTGGAGATCTAGACCTAAAGTTACTTGTTTTCTTGAGTAAAACATCAGCATTTTGCATGGACTCCAGCTTCTATCACAGTTCCTACTTCATGAAAAACTCACATTTCACACAGGAGAGAATCTTCAGCAGTGCCTTTTCCAGCTTGGGATTGCTGAAAATGAGAATAAGGGAATGAACACCTGGAAATGCACACAGATATATGTATATAAGGAGTGTCATGATATTTTCTTTCTTCGTGGCATAAATTATTGCCAAGATCAAACATACAAAGTTGATGCTGTACATCACTAAGAAGGAGAGGACAGATTTCATGGCTCTGATGTGGGCATCCACGCTGAGGTCCTTCATGGAGTTTGTCTGCATCGTGCGCTTGTGTCTCCAGAGAGAAAAGAGAAGGGAAACAGCAGCAAAGTTTACTACCATGAATGAAGCAGCATATCCAAAGCCAGAGAGTAAAAAAGAGGAGAAAAGATGTTTATCCTTTCGGATAGTTACTTCCCAAAAATTTCCTTGGCTGGTGGAAGTGTTGTTGATGTTTTCGAGAGTTTCAGTGAGGTGACTGATAACGATGCCTATAGCCAAGGCTAAAATCTCTGACCCCAACAAGAGCCAGGGCACTATTCTGTCAATTTTTACTTTCAGGTAGATGAAGAAGCTGTTCCTGAAATTGGCAATTTTTATGCAGTAGAAACCACAAAGACAGGCTGAGACCCACAAGTTGGAATAATTAAAAAAGGTTGTAAATGATCTAACTAGTTGACGTATGGTTTGAACATAAAGGAAATTGGGATAAATCATTGAAAGGAAGCGGTATATCCATGTGAAGCACAAATACCAAAACCTGGAGCATCCTAGCAGCAGCAAGATCTTCTCATTGGAGTTCAGGGTTTTCTTTTTCACCCAGGCAATGCAAAGCGCACAAACGATGAAAGCATTTATCCACATGCCTGCAAACACGTCCAGGGTGATGATGGCCACAGTTGTGGTCCTGTATGAAGTGACATTGAATTGCTGTGGAGAGAGAGAAGCTTCCATGGTGCAAGCTGGGGAGCAGAGCTGTGCTGGCCAAGGGTGCTGTGGCAGCAGAGCCTGAGGCAGGTCAGTGGCTGCCGTTGGTGGAGTGTCAGGGATGGCAAGAGGAGCTTTATAGAGCTGCTGCTGCTACTGCTGCTGCTGCTGCTGCTGCTGCTGCTGCTGCTGGGGGGGATTTTGTGCTGCTGCTCTGAGCAGCAGGGCAGGTGCAGGGATGTAAATGTGCTGGGTATCCCCTTACCTGGGGCCAGTGTCACTCTTGACTATTTGAATGTTGGTTCAGGGTGGTTGTGCTGGGTGTCACAAACAGTGGAGATGTTTTTTCTGCAGTAGGGAGTGTTTTGATTTTGATAGTGATCCCTGTTTGATCAGTGTCAGGCTTCAGGATCTGGGTTCTTCTGTCCCTTTTTTGCCTATGATGATCATGCAGAGCCCTGGCTGTGCTCAGCAAGTCAGGGGACTCAGTGTCCTTTTCAGTCAGAGAGTCTGGGTGCTGCAATGTTCAGCCCAGATGCTGGAGAAGTGGAGTTTATTTTGATGCTTCACATGCATTGAAATCCGTGTTAGTTTTTACAATGGCATTGCCTTAGGCCTAAGTGAAGAGCCTCTTAGTGGGGCAGGCAATGGGAGACAGAGAATATAAAGCTGAATTTTTTCACATGTGTTCCAGGTTGCAAGGTTAGATGGATTCTGTTACAATCTGTATGGCAGTTGTCTTGTGTCAAGTGGGCAATTTCTCCTTATCTCTCTCCCTGAGTGATCATAATCACTCCTCCCTAGACAGGGGACATCTGCAGATAACAAGCTATTCAATGCCAAGGCATGACTGATAAGAGCTATAACTTCCCATTGTGAGATGCTCCGCCCAGAGGGAGGAGCCGAGCATTGCTATCCAGATATAATATGGGGGTTCTGACACCCCAGCAGGGTGTTTCTCCACTGGATTCTCCAGAGGAACAGTAGCTGCTTCTACTTCCATGGATCTGCGAAGGAAGAATACACCCTTTCTCTACAGGACCCCCTGCTCCAACGGAACCACACCTGACACCTCAGGAGGACTGCAGCCACTTTTTTCCAACTGGACTTCTACCAACACCCTGACCACAAGGTGTCAGGTTGAGTTCTGACTCTGTCAGTGTTGTTCTAGTGTACTGCATTGTTTTACTTTATCCTTTTATCTTTTTTTCCTCTTCCCTATTAAAGAACTGTTATTTCCTGTTCCCATATTTTTTGCCTGAGAGCCCCTTAATTTAAAATTCATAGCAATTCAGAGGGGTGGGGAGGGTTTGTATTCTCCATTGAAGGGGAGGCTCCTGCCTTCTTTTACAGGCACCTGTCTTTCCCAACAAAGACAACATGTTTAATTTTAGGCATATGCAGGGAAAGGGTAAAAATCTGGGCAAGTCCCTGTGCCAGGATTCCAGTCTCATCTGCTTGGGAAAGGGAAGGCTTTCAAAGATGGCCCCATGCTGAGTTTCCCCCACACTGCAGTGCCCTAATGCTTCCAAATAATTTAGACTCTGAAAGCTGTGAGGGTTTTCCCAGGCAAAGTTGTGTTAAGCTCTGTAGGGCATGGCCTGCCCATGCCCTTTGGGTTAGTCCAGGACCTTTCACATTTGGCCTTGCACATCCGGACCACAGTAACCAAGAAGATCTCATCTGAGGCTGTGGTGGAAGCAGGAAAAATGAAACCCCAAGCAAGAGCTCTCTGGCTGCAGGAAATGAACCCCCAGCATTTTCTCTCTTCCAAATGATGATAGGGATGTTTTCTGTGGAATATAAGAGCCAATAGGGTGTGACATGAATATTCATATCACATGATCCTGATTGCATTGATTTGCCACCATCAAGACTTGGAATGTGACCCAGAGCAGTTTTCCATACCGTGCCAGCACTGGGCAGCCATTCCCATTGACTTCTGACATCTCTCCTGTGTCAGCTTCTCCAGGCTGGGCACATCCTGCATCTGTTCCCATGGGCTGTGCAGAGTGGCTGTGCTGATGGACACCCTGTGCCTTCCAGTGCCAGCTGAGTGGGGCTGGTGTACAGGGCAGAGATTCCGTGCTGGCTGTCACATTCTCTCGGGTTTCAGAGAAAATGAAGAAAGGATCTGCCGCATGTTTTACTGGTGCTGTGATGATTTGTGTGGTATCATCTGTAAAGTGCTTGGTTTTGCCTGCTGAGTCTTGTGGCATGTGAGGTTGTGAGGGGTGGATGTTGCACTAGATGTAGGGAATAAGGTGTCCTTCCGGCCTTTTTTGTGGCTTTCAGGTTAGAGGAAGTAGTGGATGAGCAGCAGCAGGGAAAGGGGGGACGTGTGGCTGTTCCTGCCTTTTCACGGCCTTTCACAGGGGAGATGTGTCCCGAAGAGCTGCTCATGATCTGCCTCTGGAGCTGAGCTGGTGACAGAAATGATCAGTTCACTGTGTTTTTGCTGTCTTCTTGCTGGAGCTAGTTATTGTTTCACCTGACGTGATGGGTTGGCCTTGTGCAGCTGTCACATTCCCACTCAGCTGCCCCTTCACTCTCACCTACAGGTGGGGCTGGGGTGGAAAATAAGATGGAAAACCTCATGGATTGAAATAAGGACAGGGAGATCATTCAGCAGTTCTTGTCATGGATTGAAGTGTCTTGAGAACAAAATCAAGTTATTTAATGACTGTTGGAAATATTGTAGGTTGATAAGAAACAAAGAGTACATTAGAACCATCTGCCTCCACCTTCCCCTTCTTCCTCGCATCAGTTTGACGCCTCTTTCCCAGGTTCTCTCCATCTTTCCCTTACATGAGTGCAGAGGGATGGGGAATGAGGGTTGCAGTCAGTTCATAAGAAGTTGTCTCCTCCACTCTTTCCTCACACTCTTTTCCTGCTCTAGCAATGGTCTCTCCATTGGGCTGCAGTCCTTCAGCATGAGCTGATTCCAGCGTGGCCTCTGCGTGGGCTGCCATCCCTCAGGATACACCCACCCCACCTACTGTGCTGCGGAGTTCTCTGGGTCTGCAGGTGCCTCTCCTTTCCACCACAGACCTCCATGGGCTGCAGGGCACAGCTGCCTCAGCATGGTCCTCTTCACAGGCTGCAGGGGAATTCTTTCTCCAGCACATGGAGCAACCTATCCCCTCCCTTCCTTGGCCCTGTTCTTCAGGACTGTTTCTCACAATATTCCTCAGCCCTCACTGCTGGGATATGTTCCATCCATAACTGGACTTCAATGCGCAGATGGCCTCAATTGTTTCAGTATACAGTCCTGGAAAACAAAATGAAATCTCCTTGGGGCAGGTCTCATGAACATGTTATGGAAATGTAAATTCAACTCCAAATGTTTCCTAGCCCCAGAAGGTGAATTAGCATGTTATAAAGTGACATTAATTATTTGTGTGCTTGTTTCTGGGCAGTTGCAGTTTAAGGGGAGATGGGTAGCTTGGTGAGGCAGCCTGCTAGAATGTGTAGTCTTTGGAAAAAAGTGATACTGCAGTGGCTGAGAGGTTGCTCTGGCCTAAATGGTTTTATCTCTCAGATCAGAAGCAGGAAGGAAGCTTTTTGAAGGTGAGATGAGAAACGCACACCTGGCACTGGGCGTGAGGTAAAAGGACCCTCTGAGTATGTGCTGGTAAAAGAAATGACTAGTTCAGGTTCTGCTCTGTTCATGCTGGTGTGAAGGAAACTTTCCTGTCTCACCACCCAGGAGGCCTCTGACAGTCACACCCCAGCACCAGAGGCTGTCACTGCAGGGACCAAAGCCCCTTCACCGTGGGCAGCTGCCCCACTCCACTCCCTCCAAAGACCACACTCAGAGCCAGACCAGGTTTCCTCCCCAGCCTGGCATTTGGTTTCCCAAAGTAGAATCTCAGGCCTCTGGATCTTTAAAGCACTTTAATCATGGCACAATGACACAGAAGCAGCTGAAGCTGGGAGCCTTTGAGGAGGTAACCCAAACAACTGGATCCCTGGGATTTTGTGTCCTTTCTGTCTATGCACATGATGACTGGAATGTCTTAAGTGTCCAGTCAGCTGGCTGGTGCCACAGCTCCCTTTGCCCTTTGCTGTGCAAGCCTTGGCACCATGCTTGGGACTCCCAGCACTGCCCCACAGCCTGCAGCTCCCTCCCATTGCATCTGCTCCCTGAGCAGTCTGCACGGAATGTGTTCCTCCACACCAGAACTATTTCACATTTGCAGGCCCTGCCATGGTGAGTTGTCCTTGGGCAGCTCTCAGAGCCCCACTCAGTCATGCTTTGAGTCTCACTCTGGAATAGGACAGGGGTGGCAGAAAAGATGGAACTTCTCATGAGTCAAAGTAAAGTAAATCACTCACCAATTATTTTAACAGACAAAACAGATTTGACACAGGGAAAATCAGTTCAATTTATTGCCTCTTGAACACAGAGTAGGATGATGTAGAACATGCACAAAACTAGAACATTTTGTCGTTGGCCCCCCAATAATCTCAGGCTCAATTTACCTTGTTCAGAGATTCTCTACCACCTCCTCTCCTCAGGAGCAGAGGAGGACAGGGAATGGGGACTGTAGTCAGCACATAAAAAGTTGTCTCCTTCACTCTTCTCCTGCTCCAGCATGGCTCCCTCCCATGGCCTGCAGTCCTTCAAGTCTTCTGTTTTCCCAGAGGAGCCACAATGGACACTGATGAGATGAGCAGTGTCCAGTGTTGGGTCCATTGGAGTGCCTAAAAATGTCTTTTCCCAGCATGGGACAGCCTTGACCTCACCTGACTGAGAGCCCACAGGCCCCCAGCTGCAGCTCCTGGCCAGGGTACCCAGGTATATCTGCCTGTGGGTCACTGCGAGATGAAGCTGTGGCATCATTCCACATTGCACCTTGCACAAAACCCACCTTCCTGGGGCTGTAACTGAGCCAGAGTGCAGTGGGAAAAGCCAATCTCATCTCCAGGTCAGAGCAGGCCAGGAGAGCAGTCCCACAGAGCAGGCAATCCTGTCCTTGCAGGCAGTGGGGCATAGAGGACACGCAGGGCTGGAGTGGGGAGGGGGCTCTGCACCCCCTGAGCTCCCCGGGGCTGTTCCAGCCTCGCTCTTTGTGGCTCAGTGACCACCTCTGGGGAGTGACAGGGGTCAGTGTGTTCACGCAGAGCTACCAGCCACTGCCAGGCAGTGATACAGCCCATAATATATGCCACAGTACAGGGACACATCAGAAGGAAAGGTAAACCAAAATTGAGATAAAGATGTTGTTTCATTGAGTTAATTCCATCAGAGAAAATCAAAATGTTTGAGGCAGGTTTGAAGCATGACTATTGTCCTTTTATATCCAGCGAATGTACAAGGTCTAAATGACTTTCCTACTGACAATAATTTAATTCCTAGAGCAGTTTTAATTTAATGCAAATAGAGATTAATTTACTTCCTGCTAATATTAGTTTAAAGACTTTGAAATGTATATTCTTAACGTCTTAGCTGAACTTCTCTACAATCTATACTGCCTGGAGAACTGCAATGAAAGTTAATTAAACTTGTTTTCTCTAAAGATATTTTGCATGAGCTCCAGCATTTCTAACAGTTTCTACCTCATGCAAAGCTTGCACTTCACACAGGAGACAATCCTAAGCAGTGTCTTTTCCAGCTTGGGATTGCTGAAAATGAGAATAAGGGAATGAAGACCTGGATAAGCATGCTGAATTAGGTTACCAAGATATATTACAATAAAGTGATTTTGGTACTCCATTGAATAAATTAGAGTCAAGATCAAAAATATAAAGTTGATGCTGTACATCACTAAGAAGGTGAGAATAGATTTCATGGCTCTGATGTGGGCATCCATGCTGAGGTCCTTCATGGAGTTTGTCTGCATTGTGCGCTTGTGTCTCCAGAGAGAAAAGAGAAGGAAAACAGCAGCAAAGATGACTGCCATGAATGAAGTGGTAGATAAAAAACCAGTGAGAAAATAAAGAGGGAAAAAATGTTCCTCTATTCCAATAGTTGGTTTCCAAAGTCCTTCTTGGCAGGAGAAATTGAGGCTTTTACAGACAGCTTTATCAATATTGTCGTAGGCAAGAATTCCAAAAATCAGGGAGAAAATCACTGAACCCAACAAGAGCCAGGGCACCATCCTGTCAATTTTTACTTCCAGGTAGGTGAAGAACCTGTTCCTGAAATTGGCAATTTTTATACAATAAAAAACACAAAGATAGGCAGAAACCCACAAGTTGGAAAAATTACAAAAGCTATAAGAACCTTGAAGTAGTTAAAATATGGGATGAACCAGAAGGAAATAGGGAAAAATATCTGAGTCAAAGACATATATCCATGAGAAGCAAAATACCAAAACCTGGAACATCCCAGCAGCAGCAAGATCTTCTCATTAGAGTTCAGGGTTTTCCTTTTCACCCAGGCAATGCAAAGCACACAAACAATGAACGAATTTATCCACATGCCTGCAAACACCTCCAGGGTGATGATGGCCAAAGCCATGACTCTGTATGAAGTGACATTGGATCGCTGTGAAGAGAGAGAAGCTTCCATGGTGTGATCTGGGGAGTAGAGCTGTGCTGGCCAAGGGTGCTGTGGCAGCAGAGCCAGAGGCAGGTCACTGGCTGCTGTTGGTGGAGTGTCAGGGATGGCAAGAGGAGCTTTATAGAGCTGCTGCTGCTGCTGGGGGGGATTTTGTGCTGCTGCTCTGAGCAGCAGGGCAGGTGCAGGGATGTAAATGTGCTGGGTATCCCCTTACCTGGGGCCAGTGTTGCTCTTGACTATTTGAATGTTGGTTCGGGGGGCTGTGCTGGGTGTCACAAACAGAGGAGATTTTTTTCTGCAGTAGGGAGTGTTTTGATTTTGATAGTGATCCCTGTTTGATCAGTGTCAGGCTTCAGGATCTTGGTTCTTCTGTCCCTTTTTTGCCTATGATGATCATGCGGAGCCCTGGCTGTGCTCAGCAGGTCAGGGGACTCAGTGTCCTTTTCAGTCAGAGAGTCTGGGTGCTGCAATGTTCAGCCCAGATGCTGGAGAAGTGGAGTTTATTTTAATGCTTCACACGCATTGAAATCCATGCTTATTTTACCAATAGCATTGCCTAAAGCTTAAGTGAAGAGCACCATGGTGGGGCAGGTGATAGGAGACACAGGGAGTAAAGCTGCATTTTCACACATGTTTAATTTAAGGCATAAGGAGGGAAAGGGTAAAAAATCCGGAAAAGTCCCTGTACCATGTTTCCAATCTCATTTGAATGGGAAGGCTTTCAAAGATGGCCCCATGCTGAGTTTCCCCCGCACTGCAGTGCCCTAATGCTTCCAAATAATTTAGACCCTGAAAGCTGTGAGGTCTTTCCCAGGCAAGTTGTGTTAATCTCTGTAGGGCATGGACTGCCCATGCCCTTTGGGTTAGTCCAGGACCTTTCACATTTGGCCTTGCACATCAGGACCACAGTAACCAAGAAGATCTCATCTGAGGCTGTGGTGGAAGCAGGAAAAATGAAACCCCAAGCAAGAGCTCTCTGGCTGCAGGAAATGAACCCCCAGCATTTTCTCTCTTCCAAATGATGACAGGGATGTTTTCTGTGGGATATATTGCCAGCAGGGTGTGACATGAATATTCATATCACATGCTCCTGATTGCATTGATTGGCCACCATCAAGACTTGGAATGTGACCCAGAGCAGTTTTCCATACCGTGCCAGCACTGGGCAGCCATTCCTATTGACTTCTGACATCTCTCCTGTGTCAGCTTCTCCAGGCTGGGCACATCCTGCATCTGTCCCCATGGGCTGTGCAGGGTGGCTGTGCTGATGGACACACTGTCCCCTCCAGTGCCAGCTGAGTGGGGCTGGTGTACAGGGCAGGGCTCCTGTGCTGGCTGTCACATTCTCAGGGGTTACAAATGGAAGGAGGATCTGCAGAGTTTCACTGGGGCTCTGGTGTTTTTAGTGGTACCATCTGTAAAGTGCTTGGTTTTGCCTGCTGAGTCTTGTGGCATGTAAGGTTGTGAGGGGTGGATGTTGCACTGCATGTAGGGAATGTGTTGAATCTCCCAGGGCTTTCCTGTGAAAGTGGTCAAGATTGTCAGATAAAAGGATAAAGTTCATGAGCAGCAGCCGGGGAAGAAGGGATGTGTGGCTGTTCCTGTCCTTTCAAGACCTTTCACAGGGGAGATGTGTCCAGAAGAGCTGCTTACAATCTGCCTCTGGACTTGAGCTGCTGGTAGAAGTGACCAATTCATGTTCTATTTTGTATATTTTGGCACTCTTTCAGGTTTCACCTGCTGTGATGGTTTGAACTCAGGGAGAAGCCAGAACTCCGCTGAGCTCTTCCTTTTCTCTCACCCATAGGAAGGGCTGGGGTGAAAACAGGATGAAAAACTCAGGGTTTGAAATAATGGCAGGGAGATCACTCACCAGTTACTGTTGTGGACAAAATGCATTGACATGAGGAAAATGAATTTAATTTATTTAAATAGAGAAAATAGAGCAGCATAATGGGAAAGGAATAGAAAACTGATGGCACTGCCTCCACACCCCTTTTATCTGAGGCTCAACTTCTCTCCATGTCCTCCCCCACAGCAGCACAGGGGCAAGTCAAGCAGGGGCTGCAGTCAGCTCTTAACAAGTTGTCTCCTTCACTCCTGACTCCTCAAGCTGTTTCCCCAGTTGAGAGCAAAGCCTGTTAGCTGGGTGTTTCCCTGAGCCAGAGTGCAGTGGGAAAAGCCAATCTCATCTCCAGGTCAGAGCAGGCCAGGAGAGCAGTCCCACAGAGCAGGCAATCCTGTCCTTGCAAGCAGTGGGGCACAGAGGACATGCAGGGCTGGAGTGGGGAGGGGGCTCTGCACCCCCTGAGCTCCCTGGGGCCGTTCCTGCCTCTCTCTTTGTGGCTCAGTGACCACCTCTGGGGAGTGAGAGGGTTCAGTGTGTTCACACAGAGCTACCAGCCACTGCCAGGCAGTGATGCAGCCCATAATATATGCCACAGCACAGGGCCACAGCAGAAGGAAAGGTAAACCAAAATTGAGATAAACCTATTCATTGCAGCCAATTCATTCTACGAATTCCAAAACATTTGTGGCTGTATTGTTTTTGGTTGGCAGTGTTGTTATTCCATTCCAAGAAATGTCATTCCATTTCTTACAGCCAGTTTGTGTTCCAGTCATGCATATTTTTGTGTTCCATTAAGAGTGTAGAAATGTGGCAGAAAATAAAGCCCTTGCTGGTCTTCAGAGATGAACGGACCAGGGTTCATCTCAGATGAATTTCTGATTTTGGTAAATTCAACATCTAAGTTTTGTCATGTTCAAGAAGAACTCTTTCAAACTCACAGAATCACAACTAATGCAATTTTATTGTAGAAATACAGCTTTGGAATTTCCAGTAATAAATACACTCACTGGATTAACTCTAAATATATTTAGAAAAAAAAAAAGAAAATAAGGAAGAGCAATGGGTAATTCATTCAGCTCAGCTTCACCTCCAGGTAGGCCTATGAACCAAATTTCACCAGGGTACCATCTGACACATTTGGAAGAGCAAATCATTACAAAGAGGTGTTCCTGCTTTGGGGAGGAGAGCAAAGCAATCCAGTTGTCCTGTGTGCACAGTGGGGTCATATTGTCATCCTCTGCCAGGGAGGATTTGAAATGGCAAATCGATACTTTTGGGAGAAATGCAGGTGAGGCTGCAGTCAAAATACCTTCTTGCTGCCATGGTAAATGGTGGTGGGCAGCCAGCTGCTATGGAGATGGGGGATACCCAGGGGTGTGATTGCAAAAGGCTGTGAGTCTTGGGCAGGGGATGAACACTTAATTAGCATCACTCCCTCTTCTGCTGAGCTCAGGCAGAGGTAAAGGGGCTCAGCCTGATGATCCATCACCCCACCAGCAGACTCTTATGCCCACATTAATCCCTTCACCACACAGGGGCTTAGGCATCATTCCTACCATTAGGGCTAATTGACTTTGTTAATAACAAAAAAATATCTCAAAGATGTAGCTAAATCTAAATACAATAATAATGTATTTAGCTCACAATAATTTAGCTCAAAAGATACAAATGAAGTTTTCTTAACTTGGATGTTCAAGAGTCAACATCATTATCATCTACACTGCCTGGAGAGCTGCATCAGAAATTAAATTACTTGTTTTCTACAGTAAAACATCAGCATTTTGCATGGACTCCAGCTTCTATCACAGTTCTTACTTCATGAAAAACTCACATTTCACACAGGAGAGAATCTTCAGCAGTGCCTTTTCCAGCTTGGGATTGCTGAAAATGAGAATAAGGGAATGAACACCTGGAAAAGCACACAGATATATGGATATAAGGAGTGTCATGATATTTTCTTTCTTCGTGGCATAAATTATTGTCAAGACCAAACATACAAAGTTGATGCTGTACATCACTAAGAAGGAGAGGACAGATTTCATGGCTCTGATGTGGGCATCCACGCTGAGGTCCTTCATGGAGTTTGTCTGCATCGTGCGTTTGTGTCTCCAGAGAGAAAAGAGAAGGAAAACAGCAGCAAGGATGACTACCATGAATGAAGCAGCATATCCAAAGCCAGCATGAAAAATAGATGAGAAAAGATGTTTATCCATTGGGATTCTTGCTTCCCAAAAATTTTCTTGGCAGGTGAACGTGTGATTGCTATTCTGCACAGTTTCCATGAGGTCATAGATAACAATGCTGATAGCCAAGGCTAAAATCCCTGATCCCAACAAGAGCCAGGGCACCATCCTGTCAATTTTTACTTTCAGGTAGATGAAGAAGCTGTTCCTGAAATTGGCAATTTTTATGCAGTAGAAACCACAAAGACAGGCTGAGATCCACAGGTTGGAATAATTAAAAAAGGTTTGAATAGTTGCAAGTAGTTGAAGTATATGGTGAAAATAAAGGTATTTGGGATAAATTTTTGAAAGGAAGTGGGATATCCATGTGAAGCACAAACACCAAACCCTGGAGCATCCTAGCAGCAGCAAGATCTTCTCATTAGAGTTCAGGGTTTTCTTTTTCACCCAGGCAATGCAAAGCACACAAACGAGGAAGGCATTTATCCACATGCCTGCAAATGCCTCCAGGGTGATGATGGCCACAGCTGTGGCCCTGTATGAAGTGACATTGGTTTGCTGTGAAGAGCGACAAGCTTCCATGGTGCAAGCTGAGGAGCAGAGCTGTGCTGGCCAGGGGCTGTGGCAGCAGAGCCTGAGGCAGGTCAGTGGCTGCTGCTGGTGGAGTGTCAGGGATGGCAAGAGGAGCTTTATAGAGCTGCTGCTGCTGCTGGGGGGGATTTTGGTGCTGCCGCTCTGGGCAGCAGGGCAGGTGCAGGGATGTAAATGTGCTGGGTATCCCCTTACCTGGGGCCAGTGTCACTCTTGACTATTTGAATGTTGGTTCAGGGGGGCTGTGCTGGTTGACACAATCAGTGGAGATGTTTTTTCTGAGGTTGAGAGTGTTGTGATTTTGAGAGTGTTCCCTGTTTGATCAGTGTCTGGCTTCAGGATCTGGGCTCTTCTGTCCTGTTTCTAACTATGATGATTACTCAGAATGGGGTTTGCACTGAGCAAAGCACAGCCCGGGCAGTGAGATGAGTGATCAAGTCAGGGAATCCTATTCTGAAAAACATTCATAGTGATCTGCTCTGTCCTTTGTGTCTTTTCTCTTCCTACCAGTCTGAGCTCACTACATGTCAAGACAATATGTAGATATTTCTACTTTCAGGGAAATATCTTTGCAGCCCTCTGATTTTAGACACTATTTCCAGTTTGAATTATACAGGACTAAAATAAATATTAAATTGCTTTTAAGATCAAATGGATCTGTCCTGTATCTTGTTTTACTGGCCTTGAGCTCCGTGTTGACAACATTTCAGGTTACATTTTAGTATGCAATAAAATTTTCCAGTTGTACCTGAACAATGCCCTGAATGTCTAAAAGTCTGCTTGTTTTTCTCAGCACTATCAGTTTATCTAATAAAGGATTCTCTTTCTATGACCTTTGCTAAAATTACTCCAGTTGGGGAATTTTTCTAACTGCCTTCTGCACTTTCATCCAATCAGATATTTATATATGTGCTCCTATTTTTACTGTACACTTATTCATTATTTCTATCTAGAATTATAGGTGTTTATAATACTTTAAAAGCAGAGCACCTGCTGTTGTTATCCTCTGCTGTGTATTTCAGATCTGAATGCTGGAGCTGTTGACCTGTAGGCATTTGAAAAGTTCAATTTTGTGTTGATTTCAAGCCCTCACAATTTAAACAGACTTACCTAAAAATTGGGAAGATTAATGGGTAATTTTTTAATTAAAAATTTCATTGGTGCCACTTTGATATAACAGTTTCCAGCTCAGGAGACCTTTTTTTTTTTTTGGTAGGACATAAATTTCAGCCACATTTCTGTGCCTGAGTCTTTCTGTATTACATTGGAGTTAAAACCAGTGCAAACAGATTAACAAAAGGTATTATCTGCATTTAGTGACAGCAGGTAGTGCCTGTGTCTAGAAATCCAGAGTGGATCTGCCCTTGGGTGTGGGAATACTGATGCCCAGCAATTTTGGGCACTTCATGCAATGTGGAGTAAGAGACCAAAAGGCACCTGCTGGACTTCCCAGAGTGAAGAGCAGCAGCTTTTCCCATCACCAAGTTTTTCACAGAACTGCAGCCAATGGAATAATGTGCATGCACTGCCCTCCAGGGAGGACAGAATGAAACTGGTGCTGAAGTCCCGCTGCTGTGGGGACAGGCTGAGAGCTGGGGCTGTTCAGCCTGGAGAAGAGAGAGCTCCAGGGAGACCTTAGAGCCTGGCACAGTGCCTAAAAGGCATCCAAGAGCCCCCCTATATATATCTACGAAAACAAATATATGCCCTCAGAATGACTTATCTTTAGACATCTGCTTTAGGTTCTTGAGTTATTTTAAAGTTAAAGGTACTAAAACCAAGTGTTTTTCAGACAGCTCTGCTTTTGCTTCCTTTCTCACATCCACTGCCAAACATGTGGAAATCTGGCCTTGGTGCTGTGTTTTGACTCTCTTGGCTTGCCTGTGCAAACAGCCTTGGCCTGCTGTATCTTGAGACTTGCTTATTTTGCTAGTAGTATTCCTGTTCAGCTTAGGTGTCAGCAACAATCCTTCCTTAAAGAAAGTGTTGAAGAATATTCATTTATGTTAGGTGAAGGATTAGTGCTCTGGGGCCCTTCTTCTTTAAACAAGGAAAGATCTCTGTACTTTTTCCTCTGCAATGTTATCTCTTATGAATAGATTCCTACTTTGTTTTGTTTAGAGAAAAATATGTTGCTTAGCTTGAAGGACTGACTTCTTTCTAGGACAGGCCCATTTCCTGCTCAAAACCTACTTACTCAAGCTCTCTGCCCTGTGCTGTGGGTAGTGGTGCCATCACACAAGCCCTTTTCAACCCAATTGTTAAACATAGAGGCGAACATCCTCACATCCATGACTTGTAGTTTCAGATGTGAAATGGAGGAGCAGAATTCCATACCTAAGCTAAAGGCGCTCAGGCACTCCAGGGCACATGGGAGCTGTGGGAATACTGATGCACAGCAAACTAGAGATTTATGGAGCCCTTCCTGACTCATGTCCCTGAGAATGAAGATAGCAAGATGCAGGACAAGAGTTTGTGATCTCTGAAACCCACCTGGAAGACCAAGGATTACTGCTCTAAGTGACTGTTTTGGAGGCAGAGCGTGGCAGATTGTACATGGAGCATCAGACCTGGAGTGGGATCAGCTGAGGAAAGACACTGTCAGGGGATTCATAATCATATCTCTCTTACTTCCAATCTTTACAATGTGGTGTTAATTATTAATTGAAAGCAGCACTGGGCCAAATTCTAATGGCACTGGGGTGCTATAAACATGGAATAATTTTGCTTGAGTATGGTTTTTGTCCTGTGCAGTCAAGGTGATAATGCTGACAGATAACAAACACAGTCAGCAACTTTGGGCCAGAGGGAGAAGCTGTTATGTGAAGCCTGGATGGGTCTTTCACCAGCTGCACTGAAGACATGAAGTTACCACATTCCTCTCTGCATTGTTCCTCCAAATGGACTTAGGTAGCTGATAAGATCAATGCCAGCAGGTGCCATCCACAAGGAAATCTAATTGTTATGACAATGTTTCAAAGGTGGAAAGTCTGATGCTTATTGGCTGAAGCTCCATGGAAAGCCCAGCAAGTGCCCTATATATTGCCAGAGATGAGAGGGAGCAGCTTCTGTTCCCACTGCAAAAATGGGCTCCAGCATCTTCCCACTCTGCCTGGCACTTCTGTTGTGTTCTGTCTATGGTTCTCCAGTCTCTGTAAGTAAAACCTGATTTCTACAGGCTCCTCTCAGTCCAGGGGCATCTCATACCTTATACTGGTTGTATTCTATTCTTCTCCAGGTGGAACAGCTCTCCAGTGAAGCTGGTAAGTGCTGTGCGAGCTGGTTTAAGTTTTGAAGCATTTCCTTCTGCTTGCTGTGAGCCACCACATCCGAACACTTTATGTTTTGACTGTCTTGCAGATGCTGGAGCTGGTGAGATATTCAAAGACATTCCTCAAATCAACCTGGGTGAGTTCACACCTAAATTCTGATGAGGCCTGAGGACTTGTGAGCATAATGCTGAATTTTCAGTATTGTCGAGGTAGCTGATGGTCAGGTAGCACATGGTAACAAGAGAATTAAAATCAAGAGAGCTCAGAGCTCTCTGTGACACCTGAATATTTCCAGGACTGTAACTCTATGTGAACAAAGGATGCAGATGCCTTTTGTTTCTGAATTTTGGACAGACCCATGGTGCTAAGGCAGAAAAACACTGTATGATTTGGAAGGACTCTGCAGTCCCAACTGCATTTTCTGTCAATTGCTATATGATTTCTATAGTTTTGCAAACATGGAAAACAACTTAGATGTTTATTGATCACTGTCCCATTGTGTGACTTTTATCACTGCCTGAGAGCAAGCAGAGCTCATCAAAGCTGACCATGGATAATTGTGCCACCACAAAAGCACTGCCAAGAAGACATTGTCATTAAGTAAATATTGAGTGGAAACTAGAAACTGCTGTTACTTTTATTGTTATCTGTAACTCAGTGTCTAGAGACTGGTCCTTATTTATTTTCTGTAGATGCCCAGGGACATTAACTTTGTATAAACAGGTTCATGTGGTTTATGCAATGAAATGTATTTGAAATTCATTGACACAATTTCTGATTAAATTCCATTTCAGCTGCTGGACTGGACCTCTTTCAGGGTGATATCTTGCTCCCTGTAAGTAATTAAAAGCTTTCTGTTGCTTGTCCTAATTGTATTTTTGCTACAAATCAGCTCATCTCCCTACCGTAGACGCATCACCAGCTATTAATTCCCTTTTCAGAAAAATCAGCGAAATGCCTTAAGAAATGAGACCTACAGATGGAAGTTCCCCATTCCCTATATTCTGGGTGATGACCTAGGTAATGCAGACACTTTATCCAGATTTTATCTCCAATCCTTATTTGCACTGCAGTCACTTCGATAAAAAATTTCCCTTTTTCAGAACTGTTTCAAATTAAAAATGTTTAGCTTCACTAATAACTACTTATTGTAATCTTGTTTATATCAAAATTGTTTTTCTTTCTTCTACAGCTAACATAGCAAACCACAATTTAATCAAATTCAATAATTTCTCTTTTCAATCATTTTTCCTTTGGTTCCACATGTGCATCTGTACATATCTTACCTCTCCAAGGTGAAAAAACTGCAATGTGTTAAAAAGTTTAGTCCTTGTTTTCCAGACCTGAATGCCAAAGGGGTCATTCTCCAGGCATTTGAAATGTTCCGCCTGAAGTCCTGCATTGATTTCAAGCCATATGAAGGAGAAAGAACCTACATTTTCTTTAGCAAGCAAGATGGGTAAGGGTAATATCAATTTCTGTTTAGTTTTGCCATGTAGAATCAGCTGGGAACTCATTCCATTTAACTTCAGTAGTCTAAAGGTTTGCTGTCAGCAGAGAAAAAGAGGACACCGGGAAAACAACTCATCTTAGATTCTTAGACTAAAAGCTTGCAAGCAGCTGCTCCCTCTGCTGACTGTTGTTTGGAGGATAAGTTCTGAAGGTGAATCCCAGGCTCTCTGGGTTTTCATCAACTACTTCCACTTTTCCATCTAGGGTTATTTTCTATTTTGATGAAGACCTCCATGTACATCCTTTTAACTTAACAAGAATGTGAATGGGAATAACTAGAATTGAAGTCTGGAAATTTTTGGAAGATAGACCAAAAAAAAAGAAAAGAAAAAAGAAAAGGAAAGAGGAAAGGAAAGAGGAAAGGAAAGTGGAAAGACAATCTATTGTAATATTTCTATTGTTTTGATATGGCTCTTTAATAAATGGTCTCTCGAAATCTGAAAGGGTTTTATGCACAGAGATTCAAGTTTTTCAAGAACTGAAAGGATTTATTTCCTACAGCTAAGTATGTTTTGAAAGAAAATGTAGAAAAGCACAAAAATCTTCTTACTATATCAGCTGTGAATATTTCTTGTTTTCCCAGAAGTTCATGTTTCTGCCTTCAGGTCTTCCTTAAGTGTCCTACAACACTTCTGTTACAAGTTTACAAGCACCATGATTTTTGACAAGTCAGTGTTGAAGATCTTAATACTAGAAATGTACTTTCACACCTCTGGCCAATGCAAAGCATGGTTGCTGTTGAAAAGGACCAAATGTTGCTGTTCTAAATACTCCTGGGTCTTTTCTCTAGCCCAAGTTATTGCAAAAACGCTCAGCATGTTTTGATGAATTTATTGTTTCCATATAGGTTGTGTGTTTTATGTTTCTTGGCCAAATGGCAGCTGATGCAGGGCAAAAACTTCTGTGGCTTTCAAAAATGCAAGGTGATCTTCCCTGACACAGAGGATAAGTAATGAAGTTATAGTTTCTGGGGGTTTGTCTGCTTTCAGGCTAGAGTATTTTTAGGGTATCAAGGCATGTGGTCAGCATCCAAACAATGATTTATGTGACTCCTTTCATATTAAAAACTTTTACAATCTTACTCTAAATCCAGTGAGCAGATTGAAAAGTTAAATACAGAGAAGAAAACTACTGAACAGAGAGTAAGCTCTCCCTTTTTCTTAGGTGTTGGTCCATGGTGGGAGACCTGCAGACTGGACAGAACCTCTCAATTGGGTCAGGGTGTGACTACAGAGCAATTGTGGAACATGAGATCCTGCACGCTTTGGGATTTTACCATGAGCAGTCCAGGATGGACCGGGATGACTACGTCAATATCTGGTGGGATGAAATTATTGCAGGTGGGTTTTAACTTTCAAGTTACATTTTTCAAAGTGTAGATTTATCAATATCCCATTTTCGCTTCTAGATTTAAAGACCTTCCTAAGGATAGATTTTTAGTAAGAGTGGGCCACACCTGAGACCACTGTAAATGAAGAACTTTTGGTGCAACTTCTCTGGTCAAACCTGAACATTGTTTAAGGCCAGAACAGAGAGGCCCTGCTTGGAAATCAGGACCTTTATTTCCCCTTGGCTCTTGTACTGCTCTGCTCTCTTATTTTAAACAAATTACTTCCTCTCTCTGAATCTGTTTTCTTTTACCATGTAATGCAAATTGTAAAGTTATTTAGAGGATGAGTTTTGAAGTAGCTCTTCTGTAGGCAAAGATCCTTTCAAAATCTGACAGGTTTTATATTCAGAGATTCGGGCTTCCCTGAAACTGAAAATATTCACTTTGCACATGAAAAAATCCTTAAAATTATTTAGATCAGATGGGAAATATGAAATAGGGCTCTGTCCTGCTCTCTCCTACCCAGGTGTGTGACCAGGTGCTTGCCTTAAGGTTTAGTATCACCATATTCAGGAGCTTTATGAGTTTCAGCAAACTCTTCAAAGTCTCTCTGATCCCTAGACAGTTTTTCCTGTTGTCCCCTGTGAGATCTGATTCTGTATTACATAACCATGATATATTTGAGAAGGAGTAACAAGAAGAGGGTTTTTAAAAATTTTTTGATAAAAGGTGCAATTCAAGTCTCTGTAAGAAAGCAATTCTAAGCTCTTATATAATCTCAAGCCTTGAACTGAAGACCTTTGTGATTTGCAGAAGGGGAGGGCAGCTGTTAAGCAGAGAAAGTGTAATTACCCACCAGCACAGTCATGTGCTGTTTTGTCTTTGAAGAAGAATGCCAAATATTCTGAAAACATTATTTGCAATTGTAAATGCTGGCAAGCTCTTTTTACTTCTATACCAAAACATGTGAAATGGCTCCCTCTCTTTGCCCTAGCAGACACCTTCATAGTGAAAAATTTTCTCTAAGTACAAATTACTTCACCAAGAAACCATGAGAAACCTGTTTCCAAAAGCCATTTCAGTAGAAATGTCATATCAATGTTAAAAATCTAGGGTAAAAATATTTTTCTTTTGCCCCCAGAGATTGGGGGAATTATTTATTTCAAAGAAGAGCAGAACCTGAAGACACTTCTGGGCTGTCATATTTGTTTCCTTTATGAGTTTCAGGGCCTCTCCTTCTCCATATATGATCTAATATCTGGGAAATATTTGCATCAATATTCACAGATTCTGGAATAGAATACATTAATCCTTAAACTTTACCCTTCAGGATCATTACTGTTAAACCATTCATATTAATTCTAATCTAACCTCCTATGTAGCCCATTCTTTACAGCTCATTGATATTTATTTTTGAATTTACTGAAGTCACCTGTGAGAGCACAGAATTGCAATCCAAAGGCACTGCTTTGTTGTCCAAATGACAAACACAAATCTTGCTAAATTTCATATTTTGTTGTGAAGTAATTGCTTTGGGTATATAATTCGTGCCTCAGAAAAGTGTATCCCAGAAACATGGTAATGTCATTTTCTTTCCATTTTCTCTAAAAAGGAAGCATTTTTCTGTTCTTTTACCAGGCAGAGAGCACAATTTTGCTAAGTATGATGACACCTACATCACTGATCTGAACACCCCCTATGACTACGAATCAGTGATGCACTATGAACCACTTTCATTTAACAAAAATGCAAGTGTCCCCACAATCACAGCAAAGATACCAGCATTTGATGATGTTATTGGACAACGTCTAGACTTCAGTGCCATTGACCTGGAAAGACTGAATCGCATGTACAACTGCAGTAAGTCAGAATTTAACCATGGCAAACATTTTCTTTGGTTATACTTGAGCCAGGCTGGTTCACCTCCCTTACGTCTCTAAGCTCACAAAAACTCTTCTCAAATGTGTTTGAAGAGGCATGGGACAGGACCTCTGGTGTGCAGATAAACACAATCAGTTTGTTCCCTTTTCATCTCTTTTTGGCTCCTCTCACTTCATTATTTTAGGAAAGATTAGTCAAGGAAAGTCAAACCATTCACACTTTTTCTTCCATGCTGCTCCCAGGAGTTCGGACCTGTGGTTGTGTTCTGCCTGTGGTGTGTGGACAGCCTTGTACTTTTTTTGAGGTGAATGCAACTGCACTTTGTCCTCTTTTACTGACACTTGGACTTAATCAGATTATTTTGCACCTGAGATTGGCTAGGTCTAGAGTCCCACACTGCCTAGGTGTTTGCTGAGCTGGTTGAAGATGTTATCACTGATCACGGTTGTTCATGACAAATTATTGTCCCCTTGGTGCTGCCAGCAGAAACATCACCTTGAAGGCTCATCTGAACTCATCTGAACCAGCCCAAGGTAACTGGGTGGACTTTGCTTGGAGTGGAAGGACAGATCTCAAGTTAATCAATGAGAGAACTGCTATGAAGAACAATAACCTCAGCCAAGGAATGGTTAAATACACCAAGGCTGGCAAAGAGAGACAAAGACAGTCACCATCTGTCACTGCCACAGGGGGCATATTAACCTTCTGCAAAGAGGTCAAAGATTGTTGTCTTTATCCAGGGAATCCCTCCAGGAATCAAATGTTTCCTCTTTTGAGTCATTGGGCTCAATCTGCTAACGTGAGAGTTGTCTTCTCTACAGGATGGTTATACTACTGTAAACAATCCCCCCCAAAATTAAAGAAGAAATTTTAATGAACAAGAAGCTGATTCTGAGGTGATCATGTATGTATTTTTTTCAGCTTCAACTCACACCTTTTTGGACCAGTGTTCTTTTGAGCTTGAAAACATCTGTGGTATGATCCAGGGCACCAAGCATGACCAAGACTGGGTCCACCAACAGGGCAGTGTGATGGGGCAGGAGGACCACACACTTTCTGGGCACTGTAGAGGTAAAATAAAGGAACAAACCTCTTTCTCAGCTGGGTTTTCTCCAGGGGGGTTTGACTTCAGAGAAGTTGGCAAAGACTCTAGACATTTTGCAGTGTTTGCATTCCCACTCTTGCCAAACTTTTTCAATGTAGTGGAATGTTGTCCACACCAGCAAGATTGAAGGGGACAAAGAACAATCTGAGCTAGAGGTCTTTTAAATATAACCTGGGAAGCAATGCAAATGGGAAGTTAAGCTTGTGGAATTCTAACTCTGGAGTAGAAGAAAGTTGCAAAGATTCTATGATAGGAGTTCAGGGATAATTTTTATTTTGATGTGGTAATTTCACCATTTTTTAAAGGAAGACATTCTCAAAAATAGAGTAGTGAGTCCCAGTCACAGTCACCGGGGTGCTTGTTTGCAGCTGAGAATAAAGATTAAATCCCAACAGGCATTTCTGAAAAGCAAAAGCCTAATTTGTCTTTGTTTTAACAGGGTAAACTACTACACAATTCCAAGATAAAAGTGACTTCTGTGGTAAATTTTGCCTCAGTAGAGGGAGAAGGACTCCTGACTTAAAGCACATTCACTTGTGCTTTGTTAGTCTTTGTCTTGCTGCACTCAGGAGTAGTTTATTCCCCTCAAGTGACCCACGAACTGGAAAAAACAGATGTTATTAACAACCTTTATAATTGTTGTTGTTAACAATCTTTTATAATGCTGGTAGCCATTGATCAGGCCCAAGAATACAATTTTAGAAAACCACCTGATATTTTCTAGAAATACATGCTTCTAACCCTCAGCTGATTCTTAATTCTTACTCTCCTCTTTCTCACCCTGTATAGTATAATTGTAACTGAAAAAGATAATTAAACTGAGTTTTTGAGTTTATCACATAAAATCCAGCCTGCCTGAACTGGGCACTTAATATGCACTTAGGTTTTAACATCCAGTGACTCAGTACAAAATAAGCATCAATGTTTTATTAAGAGTTAATGGAGAGGGGTGGGTGCCTCTGAGGATTTCCAGAGTGTAGAAATGAATTGCATGAGTAGGGAGTGTTTCTCCTTTTGGCACCTCCAAAGGGTCATTGACTCCATCAGGTATTTCTGACATTTTTGACAACTGGTTCTGCAAGCATTTGAAGTGGGGCCAAATTCTAAGTTTCTAACATAGATGGATCTTAATTTCCCCAGATAGTTTTGATAGTCTGGGTTTTTGACTTATTGCTGGCTAAACTGATGGAAAGAAAGTACAGCTAAACATTTAGGGAGTCTGCTGAAGTCTGCCATATTCTAATTGCCATAGGTACTTAACATTGCCTTTATTTAACTTTCTTATTAAAAAGGAGGTAGAGTCTAGATCATTTGGGCGTTTGTTACTATAGCAATTGCAACAACAGGCTCACAACCCTGCTTCTCACTTGGAGCAAGAGTGATCATACTTGGATTTAATACCCTTAAAACAAAAATAAGTTTAACTGATGGTTTAGTGTCTTACATTGCACAGAACAATCTCTAGCAAGGTTTCTGTGGATATGAGTTCAAAACATTGCTACCATATGGAAGGGAATGAAGATAATTCCCCTGACTGATTAGAAAGAACCTGATAAACAGCTCAAGACCCTTCACTAGCCCGGCAGGAAGCTGCACTGCCTTTATGCAGCTGCAGGTATAACTGTTGGAACAAGATGATCCTAAAGTCATTTTGAACCCAAACCATCCTGTGATTCTAAGATATGTTATCTTGGACAAGAGTCCATGGAACTTTCACACAACAGCTAAAAAAAAATTAACTTATTAATTTAATCATTGACTAAATTGAATAATTAAAAAGCAACACAATACAGATAAGACATGACAGCTTTGTGTGATACCAAGATATGATAGGTGTACAAATGGTGAATCCTTGTAAATATGAGGATAAAAGTAGACACTTCAAAATTAAAGAAAAGGACACATCAAAAATGTTAATGGAAAATAGAGGAGCAGGAATTCCTAAGTAATTTTCTTATGGTGAGTCATTGAGTTTTGAAGTGTTCGCACAAGCTGTGAAAAAAGACCTTCTGCCATGATCAAGATCAGGACAGTGTTTTGTGTCCAACCCTTGTTTATTATCTTTATTGCTGATAAGAAATTATCTTACTCTTTACAAGGTAATATAGCACATTACCTCTAAGATCTCATTTTTAGATTATCTTCAACATAAATCAAGTAAAAAAAATGTATCTACTACTTGCTTGTGGTCAACACTGAATTCTCTTCTTCATGTATCTCTGACATTCCTGAGGAATCCAAATTCCAATTAGACCAAGTAATGCAAAACTGACATGAGCTGACAGCAGTGAGTTCCATATATATGCTGAACTGGTACTCCTGTTCTTATCCCAGTCTGTCTTGGATGGTTGTCACATGTCATTTCCTTTATTGTTCATGTTAAGTACTACTCTTCTCTTTACTAAAAGAGTGAAGATGAAATGATGAATTTACACCATGCAGCTTTGCAGGAAATATGTAAACATGCAGTGACAGACTACCCTTTATTCCCAGATGCTGGCTACTTCATGTACTTCAACACCAACTCTGGCCAGGCAGATGAGGTGGCAATCCTAGAGTCCCGAATCCTTTATCCAAAGAGAACTCAGCAGTGCCTCCAGTTCTTCTACAGGACCACAGGAAGCCCTTCTGACAAGCTGATCATCTGGCTGAAAGAGGATGATGGCACTGGGAACATTCGTAAGATGAGGAAAATTCAAACCTTTCAAGGTAATTCTGGAAATAAGATGAATATTTGGGTAGTGAGGAGGAGTTGTCTTACTCTGCCCATGAATGCAGAAGACTGGCTCAGAAACCAAAATATTTTCCTGAAGTTACCAGAATATCTTGCAATACTGCAAAGAATTTTGGTATTACAGAGCACATTTAGCAGAGAAACTGTAGGTTGTAAAAATGTAATTTTGGTGCATCGCAGCAGAAGTCACAGCATTCCTAATTTTATATTGGACTCCGATTGAGAGGGACCTCAGGCCATGCTGGAGACCAACTGACTGTGTCTCCACTGGCTGCTATATGATCTAAGAGTGGGTTGTTTAGGTGTAAAATACCCGTGCTCCTCTGCAGTCAATAAGAACCCCAGACTGATTTTTAGATAGTTGGAAATATAAAAGCATATGCAGTTTTGGAAATGTGAACTGGATTCCCACTTTGGGTGATTTGCTAAACAGGACAAACTCAGCCACTGCAGCTCCACGTGATTTATGTGGTTAAAACACACGACCTGTTATAACCTGCCTACATGAGGCTGCAGCAGTTTACAGTGAAGGATAAATTCAGGAAAAAGTGTCAGGAACACACTGGGTCATTGATTCCCATTCTCTTGTTTAATCTTAGCCCTTAGGCTGTTGTCCTTTGTATTGGAGGCTGTCATTCCCTGACATGTGAAGAGTTCCTTGTACAACATGTCCAAAGCATTTAGATGACAAAACAATGTGGATATATTATAGTCACAATACCAACTTAAGATCTCTGGCCTTCAGGACTCTGTGAGGGGTCCGGCTGTCTAAATGTGCAGCTGGGATGGATGGCTACGGGCAAGTTGCTTCATAATGTCTCTAATCCCATTGATGGCAATATTTTTCTTTCCTTTTACCAAAGCGGACAGTGATTCCAACTGGAAAATTGCCCACGTGACCCTCAATGCTCAGAAGAAGTTCCGTTACCTTTTCCAAGGACTGAAGGGCAACCCCAGCTCTTCACTGGGTGGGATTGCTATTGATGATGTGACTCTGACAGAGACCCCCTGTCCCACAGCTGTGTGGGTCATTCGCAACTTCAGCAAAATCCTTGAGAACTCATCCATCAGCCTTGTTGAAAGCCCCCGGTTTTACAGCCCTGAGGGTTATGGGTTTGGCATCAGCGTGCTGCCCAACTACCGGAACAGTAGCTATGCTCGTGTTGCCTTCCACCTGTGCAGTGGAGAGAACGATGCAGTTCTGGAGTGGCCGGCTCTGAACCGCCAGGTCACACTCACAGTGCTGGACCAGGACCCCGACGTCCTGAAAAGGATGTCCTCGAGCAAAAGCTTCACCACAAGAAAGGACCATGTTAGCTCAGGTAAGGGGTGTCTGCCTGGAGGAATGTTGACAATGACAGCCAAGGAATCTAAGAGGTCTGAGTGTAGGACTCAGAGCTGAGAAACTTTGGCCATATTTCCCAATTTGAGACACTTTGCTGTGTACATCTTCCCTCTGTGTGACTCAGAATTCCTGCCTGTGGAAGATTGTATAATTTGAAAAGTAACATATATAAGGGTGATGTTATTATGAACAACCCCTGGGATATCTGAGCTTGACTCTAAATATAGATTTTTTTCCCAAGAGCTGGCAATTCCCTTTCTACCTGTGGTTTGTCCATTTTGATAGGTGACATATCATGACAGGTTGATGGAATGACAGCAGGGTGCAGTATTCTGTCACTAAACAATAATTTAAGTTAAAACTGCATTTTGGAGGCTTAGTCGACTTCAACACACAGGAAACCTCAGCCTACATGGTCTGAATGCACAACATTCACCCTTTCTCACAGATGTGTTAATTCAGACTTGTTCAGTCTGGAGAATAGATGGCTGAACAATCAGGGGGTTCTAGTTGTGGCCTTCCAGTACCTGAAGGGAGCCTGCAAGAAAAATGGAGAGAGACAATTTACAAAAGCAGAGTGTCAGGACAAAAAGGAATTGTCTTCAAACTGAAAGAGAGCATGTTTAGATTGGATATTAGGAAGAAATTCTGTACAGTGAGGATGGTGGGGCACTGGAACAGGCTGCCCAGAAAAACTGTGGATGTCCCATCCCTGGAAGGACTCAAAGTCAGGCTGGATGGGACTTGGAGCAACCTATTTTAGTGGAAGGTGTCCCTGCCCATGGCAGGGGGGTTGGAATGATATGATCTTTTAGGTACCTTCCAATCCAAACTTTTCCATGATTCTATGATAGAAATAAGAATAATAGGACAAAACTGAGTTTGGTACAGAATAAAATACTACACATGAATCTTCAACCCTTTCTACTTTTTTGTAGTGGAATTTAAGTACATACTTTTTCAGTAGGAGGTTTTAAACCCTAAATATGAATATGCTTAACAAAATCCTAGTAATGACAAAAATCAGCTAAATTCTAAACCATAGTACCTGCAAACTGGGCCAGGAGTGTCCTTACTCAGGAGGGAACTCTTAGCTGGTAACAGTGAGGAGGCAATTTGTGTTTGTTTAGTTCTCAGTGAAAGAGAAATTGAGGAATTTCAATGGCCTCACATAAACTAAGAATCCTCATGCAGACCTAACCAGAAGATCACCTGGCATCTTTAGTTTGCCAGTCCTCTGGGATTTGTATGGGAATTTCAGGCCTGAACTTGATTTTATAGAATAAATTGCCTTTAACACAGTAATGCAGGAAAGAATCAAGTCATACTTTGAGCTGCACAACTTTGTGGTTCTCATTTTCTCTTTGCAGATAGTGGAACTATAATATGGGATAAACCATCAATTGCTGGAAGGTTTGATGAGTCGTGCAATTGCAACAGAAGTGTAACCTGGGGGTGGAATAACTTCATATCTCACAGCCAGCTGAGACGGAGAAGCTTCCTGAAAAATGATGACCTTATTATTTTTGCAGAATTTAATGGTAAGGACCCCTTTCCTGATTCTCCTTACAAAATAGGTGATCCTTTCTATTTTCATACATTCAAAAAACTCTTGACACCTGTCTCCAAGATCTCTTCTAATGGAGATCAACTTTAAAAAGCATTTCTGTGATGGGACACAGAAATAGGACTAGTGTCAGGTGGGTGAGGTTGACTAAAGTGATTGTGAGTTAAGAGGGATTTAAATGGCAGTGAGTTTTGAAATGTGGACTTGTTGGACACCTTTAAGCACCCTGACCAGTAGCTATGTCCTTTCTTAGCACCAAACATTCTAAAGGCCATTCCCACTGTGTTCGTTTCCAAATAGAACAGCCTCATAGAACATCACAGATTTACCTAACTAGTTTCTGTAATTTCATTATTTTCTATCTTGTGCTTTAAATACACAGAAATTATGGTGGTACAGCAAGAGCTCTGTAAAGGGAAAATGGACAAGGAGCATCCTCTGGTCTAGAAAGCATCCTGTGAGCCCCTGATTTAAGGCATGCTACATATAGCATCATTCACTGATTCTGATGTCTTTCTCCTTTTTTTAAAGATATAATTCACCTCAATAACACAGAAGTTCCTGTTGAACCTGTGCAATCTGCCCTCACGGAAGGCCTCGTGCTTGAAAGGCAGAAGAGAGAAGCCCAGGACATGGAGCCTGTCCAAGACCAGCTGCCTTATCTGCCAGACCCATGTGACCCAAACCCTTGTCAGAATGATGGAGTCTGTGTGAATGTGAAAGGAAAAGCAAGCTGCAGGTACCACAGACCTCCTCCCTCCTTGTCCTGGCTTTCCTCTTCAAGTAATGCAGCTAAGAACTATTCAGAGCTACAGACCTCAGAGGTCTAAGCCACCAGGTCATCAAGGAATAGTAGAAACAAAATACTTTACCACAGTTGCTAGTTCCTACCAGTAGCCAGGAGGGCAGGTTTCTCAGCAATGGGGCAAAGAAGCCCCATTCTGTGGTGCTTCCAGGGTGTGTGTAAATAGCCTCCTAACAAGGTAGGAATGTTGTGACATGAACCCCTGCAATGGGAACTGCTCATCTGGGATAGCGAGTGTCAGGACCTTGGGGTGAGGGCATGACCAGGCTCCTGATCCACTGAATCTGTGCTTTGTTTTCCCAGGTGCCCATCAGGACAAGCCTTCTTCTTCACTGGGGAGAGGTGTCAGTCAAGGCAAGTCCACGGGAACATCCTGGGAATGTCAATTGGTGGAATTGCTGGAACCATTGTTTTAACTATCGTCCTCATTTCCATTGTGGCTAGAAGATAAAGAGCTGCAAGGGGCACAAATTTCAACCTGGTTCATAAGACCCATTTTCAATGAAAAATTATGAATGTAACTCGAAGAAAACCAGTCATCATATGGATGAAAAGCTCTGCCAACTGCTTGGCAGCAATCTGTTTTTTTCTGAGGGATGTGGCAGTTAAAGTGTGTCATGTAGAGCTGCTGTCTGATAAAAATTCATATACTCCCTTTATTGTGTGTATTTTGAAAGTTTTGTTTCTTCATCCCACTTCAGCAAGCAGAAGTGTTGAGAGCCTATGCATTTACTGTCAGCCACGGTTCAAACTTAGATTAAATAACTGGTTGAACCTCTCAAAACACTGTTAAAAACTACACCAAAACACCTGTATTAAGATTCTGGAAATGTTCCTACAAAAATTGCTCAAGAATTCTAAAGGGTACAGATACTTATGTAAGTCAGTACATCATCACTCACTTTCCCTGGAGCTGTTTCTGGTGTACTTACACTAATTAGCTATTACACAGAATTCATAAACTCTTGCCCATAACACCTTGTCCATACCAAGCCATCATAAGTGCTTTTAACTGTAGAGAACAGTTTCCCATCCTGATTCACCCCAAAGTTCCAGGAACAGGTTCACCATAGGCAAACACAGGCCTGATTCCTTGTTAATCAAACAGAACTGTACCAGATGGCTGAAGTATTTGATATTGACCTCAAATCAAAATCTTCATGATGCTACCATATTGTACATTAAATTTTGCAACATTTGTGTGCATTATAAATACTTTTCAGGTTCTTCTCAAGACAGGAGTCCTGCCTTTAAAGGTGTACAGGCTTGAAATAAATGGTTCCACAAATGTAGTATTAGAGCAATAATTTATATAAAACCATTCATCCTGCCTGGCACATGATGATTTATACTCACTATAGAGCTTATTCTCTGAGTCCTTCAAGTGTGTTTCTCCTCTGAGAGAAGACCCAAACATACAGACTTTACACAAGGCACTCCTTGCATTCTTAACATTTCTATGCATTAAATAAATGCAGTCCCCTCTGTGGCAGAGGGCAGCAACCATCTCTGTCTTACCACATTACACATCAAGGGAAAGAAAAATATTGTTAAGGGCATAAAGCTTCCTTTTCTTCAAAAAAAGTGCCACATGGAGCTTTCAGTCTTTCCATCTGAAAGAAGACCATGCAGGAATCATCATGGTCTTCATTTTATATAAGTCAAAAGTGAAGATCTGAAATGGGCCTTCTCAGTTGGAAATGTTTAGTTCCAGAAAGTCTTAAATAGAAAGTGGAAACCACAATGGCCTTTTCAGACTCTAATATGAGGGCAGGAGAGAAGCTGTGAGGTATTTGTGTATCTACACAGGCTCTTGGGATCATTCAGAGAGTTGATAGGGGAAATACCAAATCCATTGGACAACAACATGTGAAGCACTGCACTTCATGTCTCAGTACTGCATAGTGCTAAGCACCCACTTAAGGGCTGAGAATTCTTCATTCCCAATGTCCTTTCTTGCACATGGAAGGCCTTCAAATCCTTGTCATCTCTTCTGGGATTGGCAATACTTGGAAAATTCCTCCTCTCTCAGCTTCCCTGCCTTACACATTAACCAGAAATGATTATTCCAGAAGAATTCACCAAGGCACAATTCAGCCAAAATGAAGCAGTCTGCTTCCTGGTGACTCCCAGGAACTTTTTGTGTGTGTCTTGGAAGAGGTCCTTTCAGAGTTTCATGATTTGGCACTGCCAGTGCTTCAGTTAAGCAAGGAATATGCCTTGGAAGTATTTTCAGTGGAAGAGGTGGATGGCTCAGAAGAAGATACTCTGTATTTGCCTGCAAAACAAAGCACAGGGGTTAGACAAGTCGTCACTGCAAAGTAAGTACAGTGACAGCTGTGCTGGTGGCTGAGGTGGCTCTGCCTTGCCCTGCAGCCCTGGCACTACCTGGATTACAGCAATACCAGCAACCACAAAACTCAGCGTGTTTGGTGACACAGCCAGGATGTGTCAGCTTGAATTGCCAGCCGTGCCACAGGGCAATGATTTTCTCACACAAATGAAGGCACTTAGTGCTTCTCCTGAAGCACAGGGACACCTCCAGAACACAACACATCCACAGGCTCCTGAAATGAATCCCAGCTCCCTCCCTCTTATGGCCACAAGGCTCCAAACTAAGACCCAAGTGTCACTATCTCCTCTGAACAATATGTGGATACAAAGACTGGACACTTAGAAATTAAATGTTATTTCCAGAAATGCTTTTTGCAAGATGAAATCATAACTAAAATGGTGATATCTATAAAATGACAGCCAGAGAACATTTGAAGAAATGCAGTTCCAAGGTGGTGAAGAGCACATGAACAACAGATGAACTGTGCTGTGATCACATTAAGCTCAAAACAAAGCTTACTTAATGGGGTTTAGAAATGGTGAAACATCCAATAATTGTTTTAGAGATAGACAATTTCGCTGCTAGCATTATGCTACAGTTGATTTGTTGCAGTTCCTTTGTATTAGAAGATTAAAAACAATCTATGAATGCATGGAGAGACAAATAGATTAATGGATATCAGGACAGACAGACCCTGAGAGCAAGAGTCAAATCCTGTTTGTGCTTCACTAAGGGAGATCTGTTGTCACATACCTGTTTTCCCACATAAGTTGTTAAAGGTTCTTGAAAATGGGTAGCTCATAGCAAGCATTGGTGTCACCAGGATCAGGGAGGATGACTGAAAGAGAGAAAAATGTTCTTTGTCAAAAGAACTTTCTTTGTTTTCCCGTTTTAGGAAAAAAAAAAAAAAAAGGGTTCCAATAAACTTTGTTTCAGTAGTATGAGCAAACAATCCACAGAAGGTAAAGCTAGATGTTTGTGAGGTATCAAGTTCACACATTCACATGTTTATGTTGGTGATGGAGGAGATCAACTTTAAAAGAAACTGCAGGGTACAACTGTTTGTCTCTAACTCTTGGCCAGGGGGGATGGCTTAGGCTCCAGAGCCTGTCCTAACAGGCAGTATGGGATCCTGTTGTCTTATCTGTGCCAGTATGACCATGAAGGTAGCTGCAATAGCTAAGATTTTTGTGAATGGAGATTGTTCTTGACAGCCAGCAGCCTGAGATAATACAAGGCAAATTTAACTTGACACGCTAGAGGGCATTGGAACACAACTCTCCGCAGTCCAGATACAAAGGAAGGAAGGAGGGAAGGAAGGAACTTTCTGCTGCTAAAATTAAGTCTCTTTTTTGGTTCTGGCATGGTTGGAGAATTTAATGGGATTCCTCCAAGGATGTATTAAAAAAAGGTATGAGCACCACATCTTTTTCTGTTCAGCCCTTCTTCATTATTTAGTTGTACTTTGGTGGGGGAAATTAGGCAGTGTTTGTACTGTCACCTGCATCATAAGGCGGTGGAGAAAGAGGGTAAATGAATCACATATAAAACACTTAATCAAGGACTTTGATATTGCTTTATTTGCTCATTCTCAGACCTCAACAGGCTGGAGAAATTTAATGACAGGAATCTTTTGAAGTTCAGCAAGGGAAGTTCAAAGTCCTTCTGCCCCTGGGGAGGAACAAACCCAATGCCAGGACATACTCAGCCCTGACTCATTAGGACAGAGTAAAGACAGAGCCAGACTTTTCTCCTTGGTGCCCAGTGGAAGGACAAGAGGCTTTGAGAACAAATAGAAATACAGGAAAACCCACTTAAGATGAAACTCTTTCACTGTGAGGGTGGTCAAACACAGGAAAAGGCTGCACATAGGGTTTGTGGTGTCTCCATCCTTGGAGCTACTCAAACCCAACCGGACACAGCTCTGAGCTCTAGATGCCCATGCTCTGATGGGAATATGGTGCAAGATGAACTCTGAGGGTAGTTTCCAATTTCAGCAATTCCTGTGGAAACTGGAGTGATTTGATCCAGTGCTGTTCTTCTGAACTGACAGTTCAACCTTAATGGACTCCTTAATTCCTTTGAGCCTGTGTTCTCATCTTCTTAATTATCCTTGCTTTTAAGTCGGCTTCCTAGTTCTTTAGCAATACCTGTACAGGCTCTTCTGAATAAACCCTGTTCAGATACCAATATAAAAATCAAGCTTTATTGTCATATAAGGGTGATGCCAGCACCATTGGCAGCTCGGGAAGAGGGGAAGGTGAGTGTTGGAACTAGATGATTTGAAGGTCCATTTCAACCCAAACCCTTCTAAGTTTCTTACACATCCTGGCATTTTTTGTTAAGGTGTTATAAATGCAGAAGTGTAAACTGAAACAATAATTCCCCAGGAAGTTCCCCTTGCATTTCTCTCAGGTTGTGAATAAATACTAGTGACAAAAAATTTTGGTTTCTAACTAAAAGTTTCAGTTACATTTTCTAGTTTCTTTCTTGTGGAATTTAAAGCAAATGTCCACTAACCGCCTTTTCATTTTTTTCCAATTTTTAACAATTAAAGTGGCAACTTTTAAAAAGGGGATATAATAATATTTATGTTGTTAGTGTCCTCTCCAAGTTGTTCTAATAAATAATCCAGAATTTAAAGTGCACAGGACAACATTAGACTACTCAGCACCAACTGAAATACATTTTTAGGTCAAGATTCTAACCTTTGATTGCTGTGAACTCCATTTGGATGATGAATTCCTCTTCAACAGGGCTTCTTGTATCTATTTGTTAAAAAAATTAGTTAATCAGTAAATACAGAAATTCGGTTCAAATTCCAACAGTATTTTGACATAATGTAAGAAACAGCTGGAATCCTTACCTTCTTATCCCAGAGAGTCCCAAAAACCAAAATGAATAATCCCTAGGAGACAGATAATTGCATTCATTTTTATGACAGCAGTCTTTTATTTCAATATCTCATAAATATCTCCAACATTGTCCATTTAAACTATTAAATGGTACTATTTAAACTTTCAACTCTTTGATAGAGAGCATGTTTCTAACTACATATCACATAGTGGACTGCTCATTTGGCAGCTCCCCAGGCCTGGTCTATTTAAATTCCGTGTTGATCTGGTCTATAAACTGACACAGATAGTTTGGTAGCACTAAATGTATTTGGAAAAAGAAATGTATGGAAGACATGCCCTACCTGTGCTCTCCAGGCAAACTAGTATTTTCCAAGAAAAAGGCCAGTGAGTTTGGTTTGAAGACAGCAGTTTTGATGCCACTCTTAACAATGGGAAATCTTAAGAATTCTCTTTAAAGAAAGAGTATGCATAACTATATTGTCCGTAAGAAATTTCCTTTTATTGGGATCCTACTGACCACCTAAATATGTCGCAAAAGTCATACTGACTGAATACTCTCAATGGTATATTTTTGTCAGTTTATCTCTTTATCATTAGTACTTCTCAGCTGATCTCGGTGACTTTCTTGTGGTTTATACTGGAACCCAAAAAAGCATAACATGATGATGCCTCCAGCTGCACTATAAATAGAAACAGGGATGCTCAAGTTTGCCCACCAGAACATAACAGGGCTGTTCTCCTGGTCTTCAGCAGTGAAGCTGATCCCAAAACTATTAGCAAAGTAGGGAGTTATCTTTAGGCCAGCTTTATCTATATGGCACATCTGCTAAGGCAGCTGAGAATATGAAATACTGCTGAATTCCTGGAATGGCTTTCCCAAAGAGTCCTTTTGGAATAAGGATGTGTTAGGCAAATTTAAGCTTTTCCCTGGTGTTCTTATGCCCTGCCAGGCACACTACTGCACTAATGTTTCTATGTTAAATCATAATAGAGGAAACAAAAATACGCGCAACTCACCTGCAAAGCATTGAACAGACTAAAGAGGATGTGGAAAGCTGGATGACTGTTTTTGATGATGGTGGCAAGGCCAAAACCCCAGGTGAGGCCTAACAGTGGTGTCAGGATGGCCACACTTTTGCCAATCTGAAACAGAGATTTCCTCTCCTGCCCGCTTGACCTATCCCCAATGGTTGGCCTCAGTATTTTTATTATAACAACTGCAGCAATGAACAAGTTCGTGGTAACAATGATCAAGGCAGGTATGACAAAGGCCAGGAGAGCTTTGCTGTCCTTCCAGTTGAGCCAGCAGACATCCTTTCTTGTGTAACTGTTCCTTGGCAGTGTGACAGCGATGGTAGTGACTGCAATGACAAAGGGGCACACGTATCCCAGGCAGAATGCCACCGCCTTCTGAGCAGTCTTACTCGTGTTGTGTAAGATGAACACCAGTCTGTAGAAAAGGATGAGGCCCAGGCTCAGCATCCAGAAAAAGACACACAGGTAGAAAAAGTGGATGAAGAAGGTGGCCATGATACAGATGTCTCTGCTCATCTGCTGGTTTTGATCAGTGATGGAGGCAGTGACAATGAACCAAACGTCAGCAATCAGCAGGGATGTAGCAATGTTGAGAATACAGACATGGCGCATGTAGGAGGTTGTGTTGTTTGTCACGTACTTCCAGACCAAGGATTCAATTATGATGCAGATCACCAAGCTCACGATCGAAATGGCCAGGCCAACATAGGAAATATAATTTTCAAAGATTAGCTCGGAGGATCTATCAGGTGACATCAGGATGGAGAATGATGTCAAGTGATTGCAGGAGCAAATGACATAATCTCCTAACTCTGTGGGTGTGCAGCCATGATTATCCCAGTCTCCCCTGTGATTGTTGAGTGTGAAGTTCCAAAAGACACATTTGGGCATCTTTAGAGACAAGTCTTTCTTTGCAAATGTCATATTAACATCAAACTTCTGGCTTCTGTTGCTGCTCAAAGTTGTTGTTATTAATAAAGCATTCACATATTCAAATGTTTTCCGGGGCAAAACGTGTCCAAGTTTTGAGTACATCACACTGACAATGGTTGAATTTTGGGTTAGAGTCTGGATTTCAGTTTCACTAATGAGCACGTTGACTGTGAGGTTTCCTGCACTGCGGAAGTCCTTGTTATAATCTGCGTTACTTTCCTTGACAACTACCCCTTGGAGATGAACGGTGTTTGCAGAGACAGAAGGAATGGTGTTATTAACTGGTTGGAGGCGCAAGGAAAAATTTTCTACTGACTGTAGTAACAAAGAACTTTGTCGTGTCATCTCTTTATTCAGGTCTTCCCAAGCTTCAGTTGTGGAATCGTCAACAATTAAGTCCACTGTGGATAAGAAATTCTGGAACAACAACAGAATAATGCAGTTACAGAAATCCCACACAATTAATTGTTGTTTCTGATAGTAATTTATGCGTGGTCCTAGAAGTGTCATTTGAAAAAGCCCAGCATTTTCTTATTTTGCTCAGTCCATGTCAAGTCTTCGGTTGTTTACCCTTTGCATACTCTGTTTGCAAGTTAAGGTTTCCAAAAGCAGAGTGTGTGACTATTTTTTATGTATTATTTGGTATTTCGGCATTGTTTGGCATTTTTGGCATCCTCAGCCTTCTTTCCTTTCTTTCTCAGTGTTCGTGCTGGCTTTGATTTCTTGGTGTCACATGTAGGGCTCTCTATCTACAAACTATCAAACCTTTTTGCACTTTTCTGTTCAGAAAAGCAGTGCTTTTCCTCTGGACCTCATAATCAAGGTTCCCAATTATTTCTAAGGTTTCTTTTGTTATTCATTTGTTGTTACATCCAACTTATTTTCCTTGCTTGATCATGGAATTTACTCTCCCTATTCCTATTTCAGACTTTTTTTTTCTATTCCTACTTCTACTCATGGAATCACAGAATAGTTTTGACATTTAAAGGTCATCCAGTCCAACCTCCCTTCCAGGTGGCAGGGACATCCAACCTCATCTTGGACACTTCCAGGGTTTGGGGCATCCACAACTTCTCTGGTAAATCTATTGCAGTGTCTTACTGCCCTCACAGCAAACAATTTATTCCTATTTATAGGAATTTATAGGAATTCCTATTATTTATACATAATCCAAACCTGCCCTCTTTCAGTTTAAACCATTGTTCCTTGTCCTGTCCCTACAGGCCTTGATAAAAAGCTTTTTTAATAGTCCCCTTTAAGTATTGAAAAGCTGCAATAAATTCTTCCCTGAGCCTTCTTTTCTCAAGGCTGGACAACCCCAACTCTCTCAGCCTGTCCTCACAGGAGATCTGCTCCAGCCCTCTGACCATTTCTGTGACCCTCCTTTGGACCCATTCCAGCATGTCCACATCCTTGTTGCCCTGTGGACCCCAGAGGTGGATGGAGTACTCCAGGTGGGATCTCACCAGAGCAGACTAGAGGGACAGAATCACATTCCTCCATCTGCTGGTCACACTCCTTGTTAAGCAGCCCAGGACATGTTTGTGTGTCTGGGCTGCAAGAGAACATTGCTGGCTCATGCCCAATTTTTTATCCATCATCCCTTGTCCTTTCCTGTCTTAGAGTGCTGGAGATATCCACGTGTTCCTAAAATATTTCTAGTTGCTAAGCTTACAGCAGCTTCTCTTTCATGCATAGGCTCCTTGTCCTCATCATTTTGAGTTCTCATAAACTTTTTTGTATCTTTGCTGTCACTTCATCTCATTCCCTTAACACTTTCCTGATCTTGATCCTAAGCAAGTATGAAACTTCTTCAGGGAAAACATCATTTTCTCTGACAAAAGGGACCAAAGGGCTTGGTAGGTATAGATAAGACAAAATAAAACCTTACTTGCATAGTGAGCTCCTCTGCCTCAACTGGGATGGAGGAGACCATATCCAGGATGGTAACAATTGCACCTAGGTTTGCTGAAGAATTGTTTATTGTGGTTAGCTCCTTTTTTGTCTGTTCCTTAAGCTGTGCAAGGTAGGAGGGTAGTTGAACTTTTGCCTCAGGGCTGCTGACCAAGGACTGGAACAGAAGATAACAGCACATGACTTGTGTGAAATCCTCTAACCTGGCTGGGAGAAAGGTGACTCTGGATGGTTTGTGGATGGGAAGAGCACTGTGGGATGTTACCAAGGCTGAAAACCAAGGCCTGGCACCCATCTGTCAAGCGCAATGGCCAAGGGTGTGGGCACTGTAGGAAGGGCCTGGGGATGAGGCTTGGCAGTGGCCTGGAGCTGTTCCTGTGGCCTCACTGTTGGTGTGCTCTGTAGCATGCTCTGGGCTTGTGCCTGAGCACAGCTCAGGGAACGCTCCAGGCCAGGAACTGCTCCTTATGGATGCCATGGACACGGTCACCTTGCCTGGGAACAGAGCATTCATGTGTATGGACATTATCCATGCAGTGCCTCAGGCCCTCTGTGTCCCAGGAGGGGCCTTGGCTCTTTTGCTGGCTGGTGTAAATAAAGCCAAACATTCTTCACATCTTTTAAAAGAAACTTTTAAACGCTTCATATATTTTAGATTATGATAAGCAAAAATCATGCAACCAACACTTTTTCTCCCCACCCCAACCTCCACAGACCCAGAAGTGTTACCTCAGCACTAGCCAGCAGGTCATTTATTGGTCCAGACAGGCAGTCATTCCTTGCAACCTTCCATGAGCTGTTGATGCACTGGTAAGTTGTATTGCCTCGAGTAAAACCTTTTGGATTTTTTACATCACAGCATGGCTTTATTAATATGGCCCTTTCTGTTCCAATGCCCAAGCTGTCTGAGCAGGAAATTTTCTTACCTGTACAGAGAGGAGACAGAGACAGAAAATAAGAAGCAGGGAGATGAATGAATTTCCCTCACAAAATCTGTGGTCTGTTCAAAGATCTTTAAATTAGGATTTCAGCTTACTGTTTTCATTGATTATGATCCTTCAGGGTGTATATGTCTCACAATCCTTATTTTTATGAATCAGGAAATGAAAAAAGCAATCTAATAAAGCTCCAATTTTTGAGTACTGAATCAAATCAACAAACCAACACCCAAAGACTTAGATTTATCTGTTAGACTACAGGGTTAGACAGAGTTGGAGTGGGATTATATCGACCATTAAGCAAACAGTAATGAATACAAAATTTATTCTGTTAAGGCACTCAGCACTGCTGTGGCACTAACAGGAAATTCATTAAGACCTTCATAGTGAGGCCTCAACACCTTTTTGATGAACCGTGGGTGTTGCTAATTGTCTTTGATTGGCTTAGTCATATCAGTAAGTATCTGCTGATTAAGGTGATTAAAGTAATTAAAGTGTCTGCATATTTATTGCCTAAGAGAGTGAAATCTGGCAGATACAGTGATTCAACTGTAGGTACCACTGCTGTGGAACAAAGAACATTTCAGCATCGGGGGATGTGCAAGATTTCTTCCTTTCCAATTTAGAATAAAAGAGCTGAAATATCCAAATTCTTGTCAGAACTAAACATCAAAGCTGGATTTAGCAATGCTGAACTCTAATTTCAAAACGTTCCCTGCAGAGCTGACTGGAAGCTGCCCTGGTCTCTGCAGCACCTCACAGAGGTTGCCCTTCTTGTGTTCAAAGTGGAAGTGCTCTCCCACAGGCTGTCCTCCTGAGCCTGATGAGGCACCAGAGTCTTTGATCCTTGCTGAATTGTTGGTACAAGCTGGAAGCTGCATGACCACATTTCAACACAGGGGATGAAGCTTGGTGGTGCAGCCTGCAGTAGTGATTAAACTGTCACTGCTTTGGAACATACTGGGTCCACTCTCAAATACAGCAAAGACAACACAATAATCTTGTCTATTTTTTTTTTAATTACATGAAAACTGATATTTTCCTCTGTGTGTAAAAATTTCCCATCAGAAAAGGAGACAAAAGTTCTTGGATAACGAAAAGCTGTTTCTGTTAGATGTCACTGGTGATGAATTTGTGGCACCTGATTTAACAAAGATATTGTAATGTCCTATATAACAGCTATAAACAGTAACTTTTTTCCTTACCAGGTATCAAGTGCAGTCTTATATGTTCACTGTCAACTCCCTGTCCGATGCGGTTGACAAACTTGCAATATGCCACAAACTCTTTCTCTTTGTTGCATTCTTTTTCCGTGTGATTGTACATGTAGCAAAGCAAATTGTCTTTTCTCCTTTTCTCTGTACAGATGGATGAAGCAGGTTAACACAGATTTGGGGTCAGTCAACTAAAACCAGCAGAAAGCATTGGCAAAACTTTATTTTCTGTGGGTGCTAGAAAAAAAAACCTTTCCTTTGTCAGAACACTCCCTCTCTGTACGCTGACCTCTGTGTCTTACTCCCTCTGTAATAAGTCTGGCAGCTGCTGCGTGATCAATACCTTTTTATTTACTGCTGTGTGAGCAAATCTTCCCCAAACCCTCTTAACTGTGCAGTAACCAAAATTTGCTTTGAAAATAATTTTTGAGACTACTCTTCCTGCCTTTACCACAGGTGTTTCAGTTAGGTTGGGATAGTGTTCAGCTGTTCTTACTTGGTTCCTTTGAACCCAGCATCTGTGCCACACTCCCCTGTTCTTCAGAATGCCTGTGCCTGAGGGTGAGTCTCCAGCTGCAGTCTCTTCCAACACCATCCTTGCCTTTTTCTTAGCTACTGAAGGCCTCCTCGGTCTCCACCTGCTTTACTACTCAGCCAGTTGTTTTTGTACTCGTGCATGTTTCCTGAGTTATTTTTGGTAGATTGTATTTGCTTTTGTTTTTTCCTCAAAGTAACATTTTTATAACTCGCTCAAAAAATTCTACTATATAAAAAGCAACTTCTTGAAAACTTACAGTGTATAAAAACATGTCAGGGAAGTGGCAGAATTGCCCAAAATTTGAAGACATAGAAGTGTAGGCTTTTGTATTGTTAATGACGTGCCCCCTGTATCCTCGAAGAAAATGGAGTAGTTTTTTGAATTGCATTCTTAATGGGTTATACTTGACATTTTTCATTAATTAGTAGATTTTCTTAAGTAACATTTTCTCAAGTTCTCTTAAGTAACGTTTTTTATGGAAGATAAAAGCAAATAAAAGGAGTACAGCAATTTCCAATCTGCAGAAGGGTCAGGATGCTCACATTTCCCTGCCTGGCAAGTCAAACCAAATGTTGAGTTTACCTAATATGTATTTATCACTATAGCAGTGACTTCAGTTCAGTGTTAATCCCAGACATGTTCTCCAGGCATGCTCAACATCCTATAAAAATCCATTTCTCTTTTTTTGCACCCTCAGAAGTGCTCTTGGGTTGTCATGAAAGCAGCAAGAATGACTTGTTTACACAGACCTAACTGAAAACAAAAAACCCAGAGACTGGGTTGTGACACAGAGTGAAACTAATGATTCTGCAAGTTTATTGTGTCTTACCAACTTGAAATTCATTTTGTTGAACCACAAATGTAACCCTGTAGTCTCTCACAGTCTTTGCACTTATGCAGCACTCGAGGGCATGTGGCACTTGGCACTGTATCGATGTTGCAATGGGGTCTATCAGGATGTTCTGCTTCAGGGGCAAGGAAATCACCTCCATGGTAATGTTGGCAGAACTGTCCAGGTTTTTCTGGGAGAATGTGCAGATGTAGGTGCCTAAAAGAAGTGATACAAAACCATGTCTCAGTCGACAGAAGTGCTCCTCAGCTTTTGCATGGTCATGAATGCTGGACAAACACAGTGCTGTTTGCAGCATCAAGCCTTGATGTCCTTCAACACTTAAAATTTTAACTCTGGGGCTTTTAATTTATTGTGGCCAGGCTGCACAGTGATTTGTAGGGCTAGGGATGCTGTAAATTATCTGGTACAGAGATTTCATTGCCTTCGTAGCCAATGAGACCAGATTTACTCACCTCTCCAGTCCTGCGAGGCAGACTTCACAGTGAGCACAGACATGGCTGGGAATTTGCTATTTTTGATGCACATATCACAGTCTACTGGTTTTGTGCCGGTTCCAGACTGGATTTTCCAACTGATGCTGTCAAAATTGCTCACATCACTTTCACATGTTACATTGAACCCGTATCCCTCGGAAACTGTTGAGTTTGTGCTTGAAGATATTGTTACGTGGGCTGAGACAATACAGGACAAAAGTCACATTAATGAGAGTTACTTTTAATCATTTTCTCACAAATTCTGTGTGCCACAGAGGCCATCTGTGCATTAAAGAGCTGTTGCTCTGTGACAAGTCCCTGCCCCTCACCTTTCCTCAGGTACGTGACTGCGATGCTTCGAGCGCGCCTGGCTCCGTGCCCCGTCTCCATCTCACACGTGTATGTGGTCACTGCACCTGACTTCTCAGGGGGGCACAGGGACTCACTGATGTTGAGCTGGTATCCAGTGCAGTTTCCACTCAAGATGGTTACTCCTAGGGAGAAATAAGCATTGTTTGAAAGGTTTTGGATGTCCAAAAATACCTCTGGAAAGCACAAGCAATTACTCCAGCCATGGAAACACTTGTGGGTTTGTATGTATTGACATCATGACTTTTAACTCATCATCACTGAAGTTCATTCACATCTTTTGCTGTGGCAACACTCACAGAGTGGCAGCAGTCAACTCTGTGCTGAGATTCCTCCTGCCAAAACCAGTCACAATGCAACCACACTGCTTGGAAATCTCAGGGTCAATCAAAATGAAGAGCATTCTGGTTAAGCCTAAGCTCATTATCTGTGATATTTAGGGTGAGTAAAGGTAAGTAAAACAGGAGTAAACACTGCAGATTTTAATGCTGTCTAATTTTGAAGTAAAAACGTGGAGGTACTTGACAGTCATTCAACTTAAAATCTGAAGAGTGCTGGCTTAGCTGTGAGCACTAAAGCTGTCCCACGCTGCAGCTGACAGGAAAAGTTGACATGAGCACAGAGCAGAGTTCCTGGGGGAAAGCCTGGCCACAGGGAATCAGGGGTAAAGCCCATTGCAGTGAGCCAGGATCCCCTCTCTCTGCAAGTGCTGCTGCACTCTGGCAACTGTCCTCTGAGGAAGTGCCTGCGTGCATGAGCTTTGAAGATTTTATCTCAGTTTGCTGTCCTGCTTTCTGCAAAGCTTCATTTATGGCCAATAGTTAACAATAAACAGTTACTTCATGCTCATAAAATATTAAGAGGGGCAATAGACCGTTAGGGTGATGGTTCGTAGACATTTATGAGCATTTCTTTTCATGTTACTTTGTAGCTCTTTGTAGCACATTTACTTGGTGTCTTATTAACTCGTCATATTGGAAAGCCTTACGGGATGCCTCTGACCCAACTGGTATGTGAAGTATCACAGCTACGGGTGGAGAGGCAAACAATGCTCATATTTATCTGTATTGCAGCTCTTTCACAGTGCAGCACTTGCACCTCACGACTGCCAAATCTCAGTATGTGGTACATGAAAGATCTTTGTACCCCAAGGGTGATTCCAGAGATAGCATAGATGCACTCATCCCTGCTCTCAAAATTAGACCATGCAGAAATAAACTTTCTGGAAGAATCTGGTGTGTTGCTGGTCCAGGCAGCTGTTCCCATCCAGGATGGCACAGTTTAAGGCATCAGTGTATGGAGATGCCTGAAACCCCAATGGCACCTGCACAACACATACAGAGCCTGTCCATCCCCCTGGCACTCACACCTTTGGAGCATACCCTGTATTCATCCTGGATTTGGGGCAGCCACTTAGGAGGAGACCTTTGAGCAGGGAGCAAACCTAACAAGTGAAAGCCAACCTTTTGTTAATCTTACCTGTAATGTTGATTGTTCCATTTACTTTCCAGGAAACCTTAAGCGATGTCAAGTGTCTGTCAATGCAACAGGACAGCTGAGGACCTTTTGCTTGCACTTCAGGACTGTTACAGGTGACATTGATGTCCTCAAAGTTTGGAGTGACATGCAGTGGAAAGACAGATATTGTTTCTGTGGCGTTGTGTATCTCTGTGTGATACAGACTGCTCCTTATGAACACGCAACTATAGGAACCTGTGAAGCATAAATGACAGTTTTTGCTGAGTTTGCCTCTATTTTGGAATAAGGAACTACTTCCACAGCTGTTTTTCACATGTCCCTACTCTGCAGTGGCTCTGCTACTTGCTGATCAATATGTACTCTCAGGTGACCTCCAGAATGCTTTCTGCAAACCCCTGGTGCCAAATGTATCTAGATTAGGATTCACTGTTGATGGGTACCTGAGATCAGTGTTCTCAGACCAAAATATTTCAAATCTGGATGAGTAGGTATTTTTGGGATCTGTATATTGCCCATAGTCCTTCTGGCAGCAGTATGTCATGGTAAAAAGATTCCTGCAGAGAATAGGTGACAGAGAGGTGCCCAGGGTGGACTCCACCAGAACTGGCCTCAGAGTGGAGGCTCTAAAGCTGCTCAGAAGGCACTGAACAGAGCAGAGTATTTATCACAGAATCACAGAATATGCTGAGTTGGAAGAGTCCTATCAGGATCATTGAGCCTAACTCTTGGTCCTGCACAGGACACTCCAACAGTGACACCATGTGCCTGGGAGCATTGTTCAAACACTTCTTGAGCTCTCAGGCTTGGTGCTGTTACCACTGCCCTTGGGAGCCTGTTGCCATGTTCAGTCACACTCTGAGTGAAAAACTGTTCTCAGTTATCCAAAACCTCCCCAGACACAGCTTCATGCCACCTCCTTGAGTCCTGTCCCTGGTCACCAGGGAGAAGAGATCTGCACCTGCCCCTCTGCTTCCCTTCATGAGGAAGTTGAAGACCACAATGAGGTCTCCCCTCAGTCTCCTCAATGCTGACCAGACCAAGTGACCTCAGCTCCTTCTCATACAGCTTCCCCTTCAGGTGCTTCATCAACCTTGTGGCCTCCTTTGGACTCTCTCCAATAGCTTGATGCCTTTTTTGTATTTTGGTGCCCAAAACTGCCCCCAGGACTTGAAGTGAGGCCTCCCCAACCCAGAGTAGGACAATGCCCTCCCTTGCCTGGCTGGCAATGCTGTGCCTGATGTCCCCTCAGGACATGGCTGTCCCTCCTGGCTGCCAGGGCACTGCTGACTCACGTTCAACTTGCCACTGACCAGGACCCACAGATCCCTTTCTCTTTACCAGCCACTCTCTCAGGCACAAGTCCCCTGGATGCAGCCAGGCTTGGTTTCAAGACTGGCAATCAGAGCTCCACATTTCCCATATATTTTAAGTATGTGGATTTCCCTTCCTTACTGGTATAGCCAAATGAGCAGACCTCTTACATAGGAGTGGAAACACCCAGATTCAGGGCATCCTCAGTCCAAAGAATTTTGGATCCACTATTCCTATCTCACATGCATGTGCCCAAATACCTGGTCACAGGCTACCCTTTTTGAAGCTGAATGTAGAATTCATGGTTCAAAGACATGAACAGAGCGGAAGCTTGAGCCCAAGCTCTGAAAATACATAATAATTCCCCTGATAGATCCTCCCAGAAAAATGCCACCAGTTTTCCTATTTCTGATTTTCAAAAATCCCTAAACATGCAAAACTGGAACTCTGAGCTTTGATTTAGTTAGGTCATGTGTGTGTAGGGGGCAAGGGCATTAAGGACAAATTCAACCACAGCCTCCAATCACCACACCAAAAGGGTGGGAAGGTCTCACAGCCAGGTAGTCACCACCATCTCCCTGGTATGATAATGAAGCCTGGCACTTAGAACACCCAGTCACATACAATCACTTTGGTCAGTTCAAATCTTACTGGCAATGCCAGTCAATACTTAAATTATGAATGAAAACAACAGGAAAATTATGAGGAGCAGTGTAGTTTTCACATTTCCTCTAGAAAATGCAGCCACTGCATTCATCTTTGCTTTTTATAGAACTTGACACAGTAAAGATCTACATCTGCTGTTTTAACAATGGAAAATCATACCAGAATCCTTTGTCGTAACGTTGGTAATTTTAAGAATTGATCTTGCGGATGCTAAAACTGTCTCTATTGAATACCGGGAGCCAGCTGAGATGGTCTGGTCAAAGTGATACCAGGTCACATTGGAAAATGTTGAATTTATCTCACAGGTCAGTCTTACTGTGTCCCCTTCAAAAATGTTCGAGGGCTTCACGGTGAAGTTTGTTTGATCTGGGAATACAGAGAGCAACATTCTACATTACTGTCACTTCAGCTCACATCTTTATAGTGTCTTTCATCTTATAGGGGTCCCAGGTGCTTCATGTCAGCTGCAGGGTACCACCTCTGATACAGGCCATGGGATTTTCCCTCAGCATATTCTTTTAGTATCTTTCTCAGCTAAAAATTCCAGAAGGTTTTATGCAGAGTTAGAAATATTATTACCACCACCACTACTTCCTAATTAGGTAAGATGGGAGGAGAAGAAACCAGGTTGAAGTAATCCTCTGAGACAGACAGTCCAGCACTTGGTGCACTGAGAGCAGAACACCTCCAGGGCACTTGATCAGCAGCTGAATTGTAGCACACTGTCCAGCAGCAGCATGGAAAATGTGCCAAGGAAGCCAAGGGGAATGTGTTGTCATGTAAACTGCAAAAGTTTTATGTTTTGCTTTAAAGAGTAGGAAGTGCTGGCAGCCGGACATTCTGAGAGCTGTCTCAGTTGTGGAGGTGAATTAAGGGTGTTCAATCTCTTTCCCCTGGACAGACCATATCAGGGATCATTTAGAATCATTTAGGCTGGAAAAGACCCCTGAAATAATCAAGTCCAACCAAAAACTGGTCAGTGGAGTAGCTGGAAGTCTTTGGTTTTTCATCAGAGGTACTGTATGCATGGTCCTCTCATGAGGCTCCTAAGCTTTGGTGACACAGGATGAAATGAAACAGCTAAGAAATAAATGTTTCTTGAAAGTCCAGTACCAAATCATCAACAGCACAGGGCAGCTACATGATTCAGGCTAAAAATATGAAAGTAAAGGTTGAAGGAAAGTACTGAGAGCCTTAAACTTACTAGTGATTACTCTTGTGAAGGTAAATGGGTTTAGCTGGTACGATGAATCCAGAAACTGTGGTACAGCTCTGTTGGAATCTCCAACCTGAGTGAAGCTTGCTGCTCCTGTTCTTACTTCAAAGTTCACAAAAACACTTCCAGGGCTAAACAGATACAAGAATGAGATGAGCACCAGAATTAAATATCCTTATATATTAGTGGTTTTCTCTGTTGGGGTGACTCCCCTGTGGAGACTCCTCTTGGGACTCAAGACTTACTCTATTATACTAGAAAGTTGTGCTAGAGGTCTTCCCTAAAAAGGAACACCTTCATGTGACACCTTCCTTGTCTGATGTTTATTTCTAGTAAACTTTCCTATGTCCACACATATTTAAATGCAGCAATGTCTCTTTTATCCAAGGCTGTATCCAGAGTCAATGTACTATTCACCTTCCTCACGGCCTAGAAAGTGATGTTAAGTTTATTTGCATTCTTTTCCCCTTTGGGTGGAGCTCAGTCTTTTCCATAAAAGGCTTTGCTCCTGCTGGAGAATGATTGTGTTTCTTGGACTTTTGTGCAGTGATGAATTTTACCCACAATCCCATTTCCATGTTCATACTTGGGCTTTGCTTTTCAGTGATTATTCTGTTATTCAGTGTGTGCATGCTGGAAGTGGGTTCTAGGCAGAGTGAATGTAACCTTCGCTAACTTGTGTCTCCTTGAGACTGAACAGCAAGACTTGTGTCTTCCAGGAAAAAATGAAATTATTTACTTACCTAAAACCTGTTACTGTTGCTGATACAAAGCCTGGTAGACATCTGTAGCTGGCATTAAACTGTAAACAAAGACAGGTGAGGTGGTGTAAGTCCTCTGTGTATTACTGAAGTGTGCTTAAAATAAGAAACTCTCAATTCCTGATGTGAGTAAGGACATGTAACATATCTGATACAATAGGCTTGGTGCTCTCCTGGTGTCATGGAACACATTTTTGTTCATGGTTTCATTCCATGTGTACCCGCATGGATTTAAGCTAGGACCAATAATAGGATTTTTTTTCATGCTTTATATACAAAAGGTCCCTAAATACTTCCAAGTGTATTAAAATAAATGGGAATATTTTCATTGCCATCAATGCAATCAGCTTCGCCCCACTTTGCAGCTCCCATTGCTGCACACTTCCCACTTCCCCACAGAGACTCTGACCACCCAGGCACTTGGGGTAAACACCAGGCACTTGGGGTAAACACCACTTTACTTAGGGAGCTCTCAACCTTCAGAGATAAAAAACATAAAGTCATTACCGCTTTTTCAAGGTCCACTTTGTATTTTTGGTATAACAGAGAGGAAGAATCCTTGAGATCGTCCTGGAAGTCTGAGTCAAGTCTGACTGACATATTCATTACAATGGGCTCTCCCATACCACATGAATCTGTAAGGAAAGACATAAAAATAAATGTAAAATAATAAAAACAGTGCTTACGAGGTGAGAATCTGTTGAAAATCTGATGAGATTAAACTTTCTTGGCTCAGAGAAAGCTGAAAGTCCCAAAGAGGCATGGGAGTGATTTCAGGAGTTGGGGCTCCAAATGCAACTAAATATCTGCAAGTGCTTGGGTCAAGGTGGGCCTGTATCACAAGGAGAGGAGCTTTAGACCATCTCTGCAGACTTTCCACATTCACAGGCTGTGTGGTAGCCAGCTTAGTCCTGATGTGCTTTTTCATCACACCTTTCATCACTATTCTGACCTCTAACCAGTATGTGAGCTGCACAGCAATGAAGTTCTGCCCTGTGTCTCCTCACCTTCAGTCTGGGGCTCACAGTAGGGTCCATAGAAAGGCATTTTCTGCATGTAGCCACAGGGCAGGGCTGGTTCCAGGCTCAGAGAAGGGCAGGGCATCACATCACTGCACACTGTGCTCGGCCAGGCATATCCATTTTCACAGAAACAGCAGCTGCTATTCTCACCACTGGGCAGGCAGACTGGAGTCAGACAGACAGAGAAATGCCATGAGAATGGTAAACAGGGCATAGCTATTGCAAGATAAATATTTATCTTTCTGTGTCTTCATGACAGAGATCTCAAAAACTTGCCCTTATTGTGAGTTCATTTGAATGATGCCAAAATGATGACCTGACAGCTTGCAAATTTTACTCTACTAATTGTAAATTACTAACAAGAAATGGGAACCAGACTGGCACAGGGAAAAGTCTGATCAATTGCTTTTAAGTAACTGAATGGAGATGTGAAGTCTGATCCTAAAAGTTTACCTGGCACACTGGCCAGGTTCCCATAATACTTTTCAGACTGAATGTTTTTATGTCACCTGAGCTGAAAGCAAGTGTTTAAGCTTTTAGAGATTGTAAGAGCGAGATCATTCAGAGTCCCAGAGGCTAATGAGGTGTTGTGTTCTGGTTGTTCTGTCCCCTGGCAGATGCTGTGTGAGAGAAGGTAGCATTATCACTATGTGCTTTAAAGCACTAAAAAAACCAAACCAATCAAAAAAACCAAACCAAAACAAAAACCAACCCAAAACCAAAACAAAAAAAAAAAAAAAAAGAAACCAAACCAACCAAACAAACAAACAAAAAACCCCAAACAAACAAAACAAAAAACACCCCCTAAAAAAAAAAAAGGCAAAACAGAGTACATCACTATAACTTTTTCTGCTCTTTATGTGTCATTGACAAAGTAAGATACTAACAAATTGATTTTCACACATTACATGTGAGCCTGAAGGCCTTTATAAGATGCATTTGCATGTTGTTTTGGAAACTGTTGAACACTTCCTTTTGCTGCTTTATGGCTCATTGATAAGAAGGTATCAAATCTCCTCTGCTGTTGTAAATGCTTGGTGTGCTGGTATATGCTCTGCTGTATTACTTGGATGAGATGTTGCACAACCACCACTCGTGTAATAAAACCTGTCTTGCCCTGTAAGAATAGGTTAAGTGAGTTCTGTCTCATGCAGCCTTTCTCTGTCAGGGTCAGAGTACAGCCTCTTACAGCCATCCATGTTCCAGATACAGGAGAAGGGAAGTAAACAGTCTGATAACTGCTGTCACAGCTTCCTGAAACTTGAAAGTAACTCGGATTGCTTGTTGGCCAAGCTGGAGCAAAATCCTTTGGCTCAGGCTTCCTCCGGCTTTGTCCCTTCCTTAGGAAAAGCACCCAGAGCTATTCCTAATGCCAACATTATCTAAAGAGGAGTGCTGAGAGACAGATAACAAATACGCTGTTGTGTGCTACAGCTTCAGCCTTGCTGGGTCTTTCAGCAGCAGCAGAGGTGGTTCAGTTTTGCTGATTCTGAAGCATGATGGGTGGTAAAAGTGAGAGACATCAAATACTGACAAAACCCCACATTATCCTGAATAAACAAATCGATGACCAACCCACCTGTTGTAATGCTGATGTTTGAAACTGTTGTTTGTACATTTGAAATATTAATTGGAAGATCAATGTTTTTGAAATAGTCTTTGATTGGCTCCAGATAAGTTGAATCCTGCAGGCTTACTTCAATGTCAAAAGTATGCTCCGGAAGGGGGAGATCAAGAATAAGCTCTGGAAGAGAAATAGAATGACACTGCAAAGCTGTGTTTGAGGGTAAATCACAAATTGATGGCCTCTAGTTTAGCATTTGGGGTCTTTGATGCTGTTTAATGGTAGTTTAGTGTGGCATTCTGCTTAGGAAATCTTCTTGCTCCCCACCCCACTCAGTAGATATTCTGCTTCTGTTCTCTCTGCTCATTTTCTGACAAAAGCCAGATTTCTTTGGTGTCAGAGCATAGGAAGCTGATATAAATGACATAATGTATTCATAGAAGAGCTGTCTCATCCCTTCTGTCCTTAGCATCAGTAAGTTGATGGGTTGCCAACCACAGACTGAGCCATATAGGATTATCTTGTCTTTATCTCATCCCGTGAGTTTTCTCACTTTATCCTTCTGATTCTGTTCCCCATTGAGGGAGAGAGAGCGAGGAGCACTGTGGTGCTTGGCTGGGATTAAACAACAACCACACCTCAACCTTGATGTTCCCAGCTCAGTACACCAAGAGATGCTGTCCCTAGCAGTGATTTCACCCTGGGCCTACTGGAAACCTGCTCTGTTACCATGCATTTGTGTACGTACTGTTTCGCTTCTGCCTTTGCATCTCTGGGAAGAAGCTTTCTTGCCCTAGCGTGCTGTCAATCTGTGGGGGGAAAAAAAAAATAAAGGGTGAAGCTCTATGACAATAACAAAGTGAAATTTCAGCTGCTATTGTTGGCAAAAGAAATTAGGGAAGAAAATACTGACATAGATAATTTTTTCCCACTAATCTTGGCCTCACCTCTCCAACCTCCCACCCCATCTTCCTCTTTAAACAGAAAATTTCTATCTTCCAAGCAGGGAAGGGTTAAGCACCAGTTAAGGGATGTACTGAGTTTGCAGATGCCTCTTTGCATATTTCTGCAAGCCAGCTGTCCCAGCTCAGGAGGATTTTGTGAGTGAGCCTCAAGACCTCTATGGGGCTGACACAGTGCACTTAGTCCTGGGCCAGCCTTGTGAACTGCTTGGGAAACCTGGTCACTCACTTTGAATCCAGAAACTGAACTTTGATCAACATTTGCTTTCCTCTGCAGCAGCAGAGCCAACCTGAGCAGAAGAAAGGGGACTGAAAAGCCTTGGCTCCAGCTCAGTTTCCAGGTCAGCTATTTTGGGGCCATCAGTAATACACAGCTGACCATGGCAGGGGTTAGCTCCACTTCACTCTGGCTGGGTTTATACAGGCTGCAGCCAAGTCAGATTCAGACCATCTTATCTTTTTTTCATTGTGCCCTAAAAATACATTGGCACCACTGTAAGCAAGAAAGGCTAAAGAACAAGCAAAGACACAGGCAGGAAATTTGCAGATTTGCCAGTTTCTTGGTTCCTACTGAAACCTTTATTTACAGAAAGGGTGAATAGCTTGGCAACTCTTGAGTAATCTCTTTACATAAAGGAACCATCTGGTGTGTGATTAGAGCTGGGTTTTGTATCACAGCTGTGCTGGGGTGAGGATCCCAGGGAGTGCTGGCACTTTTTGCACTGCTGGGATGGTACCTTGGTGTTAGGGGTTGGCTGCAGGAGTTACAGAAAGTGCCCTGTGACCCACGGCCTCCTCCAGGTTTGGACTCAGTGGTTTCCTCTTTCAGTTATTCTCCCAAACAACCAAAGGGTATTGCTAGGTTGCTAAATACTTCACATATTTCACACCCTTAAGTAATGACTCATCTGCAGGCTGTCCCATGATCGGTGGTGTTAAAAAAAGAGGTGTTGCTTTTTTTCATGAAAACGCCTAAGCGCTGAGATGAAGACAGCTTGAAAAATCAGAACAAATTAGATATTTGGCCACTGTCAGACATCTGCTGAAGTGCAGATGGGGCTGCTGCAACCAGACATATCTTGTTTTGCCAAAGGAGAGGGTAGTGGTAGAAAGAGTTTAACGAGTTCCCACCATTCTCTTCACATTTCCTATTCTTTTTTTTCAACTTTCTCAAAGAAGGAGGTTCTCCATTTGCTCACAATAGAGAAGATAAAAGAAGTATTGTCTGGTCTAATACTAATTGTGATGGCCAAGAGTTGGTAGATTTACCCAGATTATATTTACTTCCATTTGGTCAGAACCTTGGTTTCTCTGTTTCTCTTTTGTCTTTTTTGTTAGGGAAAAATATGCAGAAACTGTCTGTTAACAAACACATGTACAGGATGAAGCACAAAATGGCTTTCCATAATTCACACTCTTGGTGAAACAGAAAGATCTGTGAGGATTATTGAAAAAGTGGGAACTAAAGTAAAATCTCAGTTCATGGGCAACATCTAAACACAAATCACCCAGGAGTGGAGCTTTGGTCATGTGTACTTTTCCTGCTGTTGAGACAGTCCTGTCACCTACCTGCAAACATGCCACTCCTAGATATATTTTGTTCCTCTCTTCTAGGATAGGCGAATTCCATCCAGGAGCAGTGTTGACATATATTTTATGTAGACTTAGCTCCAGGGACAGCAATTGAAACCCCTTGCAGACCAACACAGTGAGAAACAAGATGTGTTTTGTTCAGTGCCTTCTGGAGGGACTTTAAACTGGGAAACTTGAAGAGCCCAATTTTGGATTTCTCAATCTCTTTCACACACACTGGGTTCAGATTCCCCCCAACCCCCATTTTTATTCTGACTTCTTCCAAGGTTTTGTGGGTGTAAAGGAGAACATCAGGCTGATACAAGCAGAGACCCAATGAAAACCAGTGGGGGTGGGGAAGGATACTCACTACATAGGAAAATGGATAGAAGTTTGAGCCCTGTGGTATCTGGCAGCAGGCTGAGGCCAGCAGGAAGAGGCAGTGGAGACCTGTAGTGGTTGGGGATGGCATTTTGCCTGGTGACTTTGCTCTGCAGCCTGAAGTCAGCTGCACCTGCTCAAAATAGGAGAAAGAAATTGTTTGAAGAAAGCAGAGTCCTGAGCAGATTCCTATCAGGGACAAAGGAGGTGCTGGAAATCTGCCATAAGAAAAGTTGACTTTGGATCTTTAAATATCCCCATTGGTGGTACTTGGGAAATGCACAGCCAGGAGATGAGGGAGCAATTAGGAATGCTGCTGCAAGTGAGGGCCTGTCCTCTTGCAGCAGGGAGAGCTCTGCTACCAGCTGTATCCCACTCTGGAGAGGGTTGTAGCATCACCATGGGCTCAGGTACAGATGTCTGTGTGTTTGTGACCCCTTGGCAAGCAATGGACACAATGAAGAGAGGCATCTCCTGGAAATAATCTGTGTTATCTTGAGGTTTTAACAAACTTCTCCATTGATTGCACTGAAGTTAACAAATAAGTAAACTAGAATCTAAGGACCATGTCACACAAGAATGTAATGTGGTGCCTGAAATCACCCACACCCCAATAACATTTCTACCTCATTGATTCCTGAGCTAATTTAGTCAAACAGCAGACTGGATGATGAAACATAAAGGGAGAGGTAAAACATTCATGGACCCTTATAACAAGTGATGACACATTTATGCAGCCTAGGGGAATAGAGAAAGGGAGGTGAAGAATACATAAAAGATAAATAGTTTGTTATGAATATGCACTTTCTGGTTATTCCTAACAAAGCACTTCCTCAGCTCCAGAATTAACAACTAGTAGAGAGGTAAAGAAAAAGAGAAAAAGGCAGAACCCAAGAGGATTGTGAAAATCATTTTCAGCACTGAGGAAAGACTCTAAGCACAGTACAGAACAGCTCCTGAGTGGATAACACCAGCCTGATTAAAATAATGAACTCTTGTAAAATTACAATCTTTTCACATTGAAAGGGCTGTTCATCCAAACTCAAGTTTTGCAAGGCAGTGAGTCACTAGGGGAAAACAGAAAAATCAGCAGCTCCTGAATTCACCAGTGGCTGCCTCTTGCAACCATCACTTATCAGAACTGGTGCTCCCAGCTGGGGCTTTGCTGGCAATTTCCTGCTCAGATGAGTCCATGACAGCAAACAACAATATGAACATGATCTGTGGTCTCACCTTGTGAATTGGAAGAGGATGGCAAGGAGTTTATGGCCAAGCATGTACTTGATATCACCAAGGTGGGTGCCCAGCAGGGATTTGTGACTTTTCTCACCAAATGTGGTTCCTAGAGAGATCCATCTGGAGTGGGACTTCACCTGGATACTGACCTGGTTAAAAGATAGGAGACAAAAGTAGGGATAAATTATTTTCTTTTCCAGTACAGAGATGTTATCACCAGAGCTCTGCAGGAATGAGGTGGAAGCCTGTACCTTACTCTCTGTTCTCAAGTGATGTGGAAAAGGCAGTGATCAGTGATGCAACACCATGGAAAATTTTACTTGTTTGAGGCTAACAAAAGCAAAGTCTGCCTGTGAAGATCTGCATTGGGGTCACAGAAGACTGAGTGACTTGATAATGAAATTCAGAACTCACAAGTGTAAGGTACAAAGAAATGATCATGGCAGTATGTATTCTGTGATGGACTCTGAACTGACAATTACCACTCAGAAATGGGATCTGAAGAAAATGTCAACTGAATTCTGAGACACAATTAAAGAAGGAAAATTAATTTTAAAGTATTTTAGAATAGTAAAGGAGGGAAAAAACCAAAACCAAAACAAAAAACCAAAACCCTCCAAACCAACATAAACTAAACAAAACCAAAACAAGAGTAAATAAACCCAAAATAAAATAAACAAACAAAGACAAAACTTATTTTATTTAGACATCTGAGCTAACACAGTATTGCTGCTCTTATACTCCTCTACAGGAATTACCAGAAAGGACATCAGAGTGATTCAGAGTATCTTCCCACCCCACTCCAAAATCAATTAAAATAAAAGAGTGTTACAGGTTTTTTTAATCCAATCACTGAATGACTAACAGAATTGGGGGAAAAAATGTGGAGAAATTTTTTCAGTTTCCTGGGCATGTCTGTCACTATATCCAGAATTCTACAAGAGACTATTTTTCCTATTTTGAAGACATCAACCACTTGTAACAAACTCAAGACTTCCATGGATCTGGCTGATCCCAAGATCACAATTGATTAAAGTGGATCATGAGGGAAACATTATAAGCTGTGACACAAGTTCCTGAGATAGTGATATGACTTAATAATTGAAGCACTAACTAAACAAAGGTCTCTGGTAGCTTTGTATATTCAGCATATTCTCACAACATATGGTAAAAAAACTTAATCTGCACAAAGAGTTTGTGTTACACTGGTAACAGGTTAATGAAACAGAGAATAGAAAGGCAAAAGGGTCATTAAACAAAATTTATGATGAGAGTAAACAACATCTGGCACAGTTTTGCATTTATCTGTTGCCCTGCTCCCCAACTTGCCTTCATATTCAAATGTTGTGGGTCACCCTCTATTTTCAAACATATCTTTTCTGTGACTTTGTGCAGCTGACAGTAAATACCCTGTAAATTGTAGATGTAAGACACCATATAGAGGACAACTCATGCAAATGAGAGCTGAAGTGCTACTCAGGCTTTAGTAGTTATTTAAAGCTCCCAAACATTCCAAGCCAGCATCTAGAAAGCCAGAAAACCAACAAACAAGTTGCAAATGGGGAAAAGTATTAAATGTTCTTCTCATGCAATGTGGCTCTTCCCCTTGTTCATTTAATTTCTCAATGTATTAAGCATTGCTGTAAAACCTTTAGTGAGCAAATTCTCAAGTATCTGTCTGCCTTCAGTGGGCAAAGCACATGTGCAGACACATTCCTCTTTTCTCATACAAACTGCCTCCTGGGAAACAATAAGTATCTTCAACTTATAAAGACCCAGAGCTAAAGAAGTCCAGATTTGCTATGAAATGCTCATTCTCCACAGCACTCAGGCTGGAAAATATTGTTTAAAGTTAATCCTAAAATGCAGAGGATTCCTAGAGGTAAATAGCAAGGTTTCCTTTTAACCCAGGATATAAGGGAGATACATGATCTTCTCATTAATTTTTCTCTAAACTTCTCTTTTTCATGAATGCTGTAAAATAATTACACCTTCTCTTGCAAATCCACCCGCCACAATAGTCACCATCACATGTTTCAGAAAATAAAGACTACACCCAAAGATTTAGTACAATTACCTTCTCAGGTGGTTCAAAAATATCTTCTCATTAGATTCATCTTAAACATCATCTGCTTCCTACCACAGCCCAATCTGCTCTCTCAAAGAGATATTAAACCACAGGAACTTTTATAATTAGTTGAACAACTTATTGCTGCCCAGAAAAGAAGTTGCCTCTAGAGCCTCCATTCAAATTTCAAGTGTAAGGCTGAGCAGATATGCCACTGCAGAAAACCCACAAGGCATTTTAAGAGGAGATATTTCCTGATACCATTCATCAGGTTGTACTCATTATTTCCCCCTGCACTGATCTGAGTCCCTCAGTGTCTTATCTGCAGATTACTGGACTAACTTGTTCCTCTGCTGTTACTCACCTTTTTTGTTCTAACAAAAGAGGGTGTTGAGGACTGAAAGCAGCAAAATCATATTTTATAGCTATGGCAAAATGTCTGTGGGCTTTGACTTAAACTGTAAAGGAGGAAATCCCTAAAATTTTCCTACCTGAGCTGGCAGCCTGCTTGCTGTGGGCTGGGCCTGGAAGGCTCTGGAGACACATTTATGCCCTTGGAGAACTTGCACAGAGATGCAGACCTGTGGCTCTGATGGCTATGGGAATTCCCAGAAATCAGGGGAAATTCTGGTGTTATGTATGTTCCTACATTGTACAATATCTGGAGCCAAGAGCACACAAATAGGGGACATCTGTCCAGGTAACAGTGGAACCTTTGTCCCTACAGTGTTTGATAACAGTTGGTTTATCAATGGAATTTATTTCCACAGCAGTGTGAGGCAGTGACTGACTGAGCTCTGTGGAAACCCCTGTGATTAAGCTCATGTTTTGGGGGAACTATTTTTTTAAACGCTGATTCATTCAGGAGACAGGTCTGTTTCCTTTTCTGCAAACCTGCTCACCTGCTGCTCCCTGCAAGGTGGTGAGTCAGACCTCAGCTGTTTGCAGCAGTTTTAAGGTGATTAAATTGGCATGACTGATGCCCTCGTTACCCTTACAACATGTCTTTGTCTTCACTGTTGTGGTGCCATTGGTCTGATTTATTGCCCACCCAAGCTGGTTCAGGAATCTGAGCAAGTAGAAGACCAAGGCTGCATCTACAGCACTTAATGCCACCACTTCTCTCTCTGCAGATTGGTTTTATTAATGGCCTTTTGCTGGTGCCTTCCAGATCTTCACTCAGTTTAACTCCCTGTCCCTGCAGAAAACTAAAGCAACAATAAGGTGTCCAACTCACTTTTATCTGAGTCTGATCAGCTTAGAGAAGGTCCCAGTTAGTGCCAGAGCAAGGAGAGGAGCAGCTAAGTGGCCCCAAGCAGGGAAGAGAGATGGAGCAGGGGCTGGCAGACGAGGCAGGAGGGTAAAGGCAAGGAGAACCTCTTCCTTTCTGCCCTGGCAAGCTACTCAACATGAGTTCATGGTCTATCCCTACAGAAAAAGCTGATCATTTTCTCCCAGAACTGCTCCCTTGGCTGACTGCTTGAAGGTTTGAATGAGCAGAGCAGTGCCAGTGCAGAGGCTGAGATGAAGAGGCTGAAGAATTGGCTTGGGCTGAGTTACCTGTGCCTGTGGTGGAATCACACTTTCCACACTGCCAGGCCTTGACTGGAAAACTGCTCTGTGTTAAACCTGCTTTCCCCAAGCACCCTCTTTTTTTCTTTGCTTTTGTGTTGTTTTTTTGTTGTTTCTGTTGTTTGGTGGTTTGTTGTTGTTGTTGTTGCTTTTGTTTTTGTTTTGTTTTGTTTTCCAAAAATTTTCAGAAAGAGCACCTGGGGAAAGAATGTCAGCAAGGCTTTCTTAAGAGAGGGTTTCTGCTCAAGCCTTATCATCAAGCTGCAGCCTGAAGGTATGAGAAATCTTGGTTTACTTTGCAGGAGAATGTAAAAATTATACAATGTCAGAGGATTAGGTATGTAATCAACTTGGTATGTGAGCACAGGGGATGTCCTGATCGTCCTGATGTTTTTTCCTGTACTCATTCATCACGTACTGTCATGTCACCAGAAACTGTGAACTTCCTGGATTCTAAAGTCTCATCCCCACAACATTTTTATTTAAACATTTGAGTCTGCCATTAGCCTTCACAGGCTCAAGAAAGCAAGAGGTGTGCTAGAAGACACTTGCTCTGAACCAGAAGTGCTCATCCAACCAGGGCAGAGCTACAGGAATCCTGTAATTCACTGGAAATGGGCTGTTGCAAAAGTATGTGAACCCATTTCTTCTGTCACGAAAGACAGGTCAGGGTAAGGCTCCCACACAGCTGCACCCTGGGAGATACTGCTCAAAGAGAAAGCAAATGTGGAAACAACTTAGAAATGAAGCTGTTGCAGTTCTCTTGACTCACCCTTCCTCATTCATGTCCTGGACATTCGCACTTCAGTCTCATCTCTAAAAATTAATCTCAGCAATTTGTGTAATCAAACCCCACTGTCAATTGTATCCAAATGCAGAAAAAAGATGCCAGAACCTCTCAGAAACTGTATGCAACACTGCAGATTCTTGCACCATCTGATATTCTTGAGTCTGAATTTCATGTGGTCAGACACCTAAAGCTGTGTTTTTAACATATGAGGACAGAGTGAATCCCCAGCATATTGGAGCTAATAGGTAGATTACTTTGAGATAACAGTTTTTGGGGTGAATCTGACAATACCTGGGACTTCATTTATTATCTCTACCTGTTTTAGATAGTTTTGCCCATCTCGGTCTTGCAGAAATTATTCTGAAGGGAGTCCTAGGAAGTTGCTACCAATTCACTCACTGTAACGATGTTGAAACTATGTTGAAATATCTTTTTTTTTTTTTTTTTTAGCAAATATTTTTAATAGGAGACCTGAGAGGTAACAAAAGTGCACTGTGTGATGCTGTTGATGTTTTGGCTGGAGCCCTGTGTCCGGATATTGCTGTATTGGAGAACATCCAAGGGAGAGCTAAGACAAGAGCATTGTATAACCTCAATGACAAGAGCCATAATCTCGTGAACAGGCTGAAGGTTGTTCAGATTAGATAGGACAAGGCTCAGGTATGAACACAATAACAGTTTGTCCCTTGAAAAAGGACTGACATGGATGTTCACAGCAATAGCTGGCTGAAGTCACACAATCTGAAGCAAAAGTAAATATACTGGTGATTATGGAAAATATGTAATTATAACATTTAGAAGCAAAAAATTAGGCTACCCAGGGTGGCTGCAAAGTTTTCTTCAGAGGAGGTTTTTAAGAACAGGCTATACAATTAATGACATGGAGGAGAGCCTTTGATTCTGCTTCCACATGGGTTTGTAGCAGTGGCATGATAGGTAGATTGTTTGCTCATCTTTTCTAATTACCTGTGTATCCCTACACTTCAATTTGTGCAGTGAATGAATTCAAAGAGATTCAGAGATGAGCAAGAGCACAGATCTGTGTTCTCAGTACTGTGTTTGGACTGACCAGGGCAATGATTGATCCCCTTGAGCTTGGCACTGGTGAAACATCAAAAATCTTGTGTTCTGTTTGAGGGTTCCTCATAACAGGAATACCACTGAGGTGCTGGAGCGTGTCCAGAGAAGGACAACAGAGATGGAGAAGGGTCTGGAGCACAAGTATGGTGAGCAGCAGCTGAGGGTGCTGAGGGAGCTCAGCCTGGAGAAAAGGAGGCTCAGGGGGGATCTTCTCACCCTCTTCAACTCCCTGACAGGAAGGTGAAACCTGGTGGGGGTCGGGCTCTGCTCCTGAGTAACAAACAACAGGACAAGAGGAAATGGCCTCAAATTGCTCCAGAGGAGGTTTAGATCGGACATTTAGAAAAAATTATTCAAGGAAGGGGTGGTCAAGCAGTGGAGCAGGCTGCCCAGGGCAGTGTTGGAGTCAGCATCCCTGGAGGTATTTAAAAGATGTGCACATGTGGACTTGAGGGACATGTTTTAGTGGTGGATTAGCAGTGTTGGCTTAATGACTGGACTCATGACCTTAAAGTTCTTTTTCAATCTGTGATTCTACCTTATACAGGTTTAGAAATTCCTTTCTTGACCTTTGCAGTGCAATATTCCCACAGGTTTAAGCACAGAGGAGGTAAACTGTACTTACAGCCTTATCAAGGATTTCCCCAAAAAAATATTTCCAGAGGAGGACTATGGTTCTCACCTTTTTCTACATCAGTTCACATCAGCTCACATTTTCCATCCTTGTTTGTGCAGTATTTATCTTTCCTTTTGACCTATGATTATGACTTTAGATTCCTCTATTCCTCTGTCAGCCTTCCCGTGAATTGTTGATGACCTTTTTACACAGCCAAATAACCTACATGGAAAATGAAAATAATTTAGACCCAGCTATCTGAGAATCAGGCTCAAAATCATACCACGACCACGTAGGACTTCCTGCAAGGAGAGAACAACTCTCTAGGACTCATGTTTGCAGGGCACAGTAGCTGAAATAGCAACCATTTAGCTGTATGACTGAGAGCACAGAGAACACTTCCCAGCTGAATGTCCAAATTGTCACATTCTCCAGGCATTCCTACTACTCTGAGAGCAGCCAAAAGAAGTTTCTGTGAGTGTTTTTAACACATTCTGGACAGTGCCAGCCAGCCCTGAAATGTTTTCCTAGCCCTTCTGGCACAGTTCACAGTTGGACTTACTGCTTGTCACTGGAGAGCAGCAATCTGCCAGATCAGTGAGGGCATTCTTGCATGAATAAACATCAACTGCCACAGTCACTGGCTAAGCATTATCTCAGGGAAGGGGGAAGGTGAAAAACAGCCTGGCACATTTGGAGAGGCATGAACACCACCCTGGTTGCTGACTAGCTGTACAGCTGACCCCTCTGGGAAGGTACCACATCAAGGCTGGACTTGAGGCCAGCCTCTTCCATGGGGCTGGGTGACAATACACCTGCACTTACAGCCACATCACTGTGTTAGGACAGAAAGGGCATCTTTGGCAGGGGGGTGATGTCCACAGGATTCTTGGGGATGGTCCTGTGCACAGCCAGGGGCTGGACTCAATGATCCTTGTGGGTCTCTTCCAACTCAGCTTATACTGTGATTCTGTGATAGCTCATGGCTTCTGTGGCCTTGGCAGTGTAGCATGATACAGACACCTGGGTTCTACCAGAGCCAGAAATAACATGCTGTTGGCATTCTATACAATCCCTTGCAGCAGGGCTGCCTCTGTAGACATTCTCTCAGACCTGTGCCTCCTTACTTGGGTTTCTTTACTCAGGTAACCTCTGTTCACCCAGAGGGACCTGGCCTGTTCCACCTCATCCTTCAGTCTGACTCACCAACTCTGGCTCTTACAGGCAGGCACATTTGTAAGCCTTTCTTATCCTGCCAGTCATATCTTTTTACTAGAATCTTTCTGACACATTTCTCGTTTGATGTTAAGACTTAAGAAAAAGATTTCCTGATTCTGGATGCATCTTAAGCACAATGTCCAGCTCCTAAGCTTCCTAGTACAAGAGATACTCACTGAAGTGAGCCCAGCAAAGGGCCACGAAGATGATTAAGAAGCTGGAGCATCTCTCATACCAGGGGAGGCTGAGAGAGCTACTTAGTCTGGAAAAGGAAAGGCTCAGGGGGATCTTGTCAATGTCTAAAAATAACCAGTGAGGGGACCTAAAGATACACCCACCCTGGAGTGACTTCTTTGGTAAGGGGTTATAAATGCAGAAGTGGAAACAAGCAGTTCTGTTTTGGAAGACACAGAGTTAGCCTTCCCCATGCACACATCCCACATACAAGTTTTTTTTTCCTGTTGGCTGTAACCTTTCTACATGCTGTGTCTGGGAAAGCTGCCCCTCTTGTACTGAAATGGAGATGAATACACCTTTGGCATCAGCAGGAAGAAGAAAACAAACAACTTTGCAGGCACAGCACATCTTCAACCAGCAGTTCTTTGTGAGGTGGGCATTAGTCCACAGCCTCAGTTTTTGGCCCTCTGCTCCGGCTGTGAGACATGTCCTGGGTCACTGAGGCCAAGAGCTCCCTGTGTGGTCAGGCAGACATATTCTGCTCTAAAGCCTCATTGTAAAAGCCCTCAACTCCGTGCTTTTTACTCCTTTGTTCACACGGAGAGACCATTCTCCCTCCTTTCTAATGGGCTCTGCTAGCTTAATGTCCTGAGCAGATTTGCCCTTGGTTGGGTCCAAGGATTGTTTAGCCCAGTTGGTTCTTATCCAACAAGGGCTATAGCAGAGGCCCTTGGGAAGAGTTTTACGAAAATGAAGTAAGTTTGCAGCAGCTCATCTTCAGAATGTTATTTCCACTTCTAGCTGTCAGAGCTACAGGGATTTCTGGAGGCAAAGGCAGGTCATTGGTGTTTAACAGTCCTAATGGCCTATTAAGCTGACTCAAATGAAGTAAATTACAGGAAAACCTACAAGAGTGTGCAGAATACATAATTTGCAGGAGCAAGGAGGTCTGAATTCCTTTGCTTGCTTTGAATCTACCACTCATTAGGGTCAAGTTTGATCCTTAATTGTCAAACTAGATAGCACAAATTTTTCCATGTCCTCTTACCCTGTATGTCACTTTGACATTCCCCATCAGCTGTTGAGGATGAAGAGTCCTATGCCATTTAGCACAGCAGTCCTCCTGCCTCTTTGGTACTTGTTCTATATCTTTCCACTTTGGCTGGATTTTTTTGTAGCATAGTTAGGCTCAGTTACCCCCATGTCAGCATTTTCCTTTGGCTTGAGCAACTCTGCCTCCCTCTAGGTATTTTGGATGAGACCTGTGGTGCTGTGAGATCTGCGGAGGTGAAGGATGCCTGGAGAAAGGAACCAGGAGCTGATACAGGTTAGAAGGTGTGAAGGGGGAGATCTGCTGCTGGCACAGGCACAGTTTGGCTCAGTTTGGCTCCCAGTAGCAGCTGAATCTTGGTTACCATTTGCAAACAACTATGGAACATTTTCCCAGAGTCTTGAACTCTGGGGTTAAAGCCTTGTTTTCAGTGCCTGTCCAGTTTGTTATTCCTCAGCCACAACAGAAGAGCTTTCCTTTCTCTGCATAAAGCATGACCTTTGGGTAGTGCGTAATAAGTTGGATGATCAGACAATGTTTGTTTCAGACAGAAAACACACAATGACTTTAAGAAACACACACCCAGGCACAACAATATTTCATGGGAGAGTTGGCTGAAAGGGAAAGGGGGGACAAGGGAAGTTGCACTGACCTTAGATAACACATCTGAATGAGAACAAAAATAAAATAAACAGAAATTAATCAAGGACACAAAACTGAACTGCTTGGTGATAAGGATTCAAACAGGCAATAAACAAGCTGTGGCATGCTTTCTTTGTGATGTTTGTAGAACTGTGTTATTCCAGCTCTGTGCCTAGCATGGTGCAGAAGGCTGAGTTTGATGGGATGCACGAGGATCTCTCAGACATGAGCAGAGGTTTTGCTTTCTGTGAGAATAGAGGGGTAATTCTTATTTTTGTTGTTTTTGTGCAAACAGATGTCATGGCACTTACAAGTAGAGGGATGAATGTTCCCCATGCCACATGGCAGACTGAAAACAGTGATAACTGCAACCAAAGTGAAATGGCATTTAAATCAGCACTTTACTGGAAAAAGAAAGCCCTGTCCAATTCTTGTCTTCTTCCTGGCAATTCTTTCTCACTTCCACTTGGGTTTTTCTCTGCTCCAGCTAAGTCCTCCTCCTTGACCTTCATGTTAGAGTTTTGCAGAGAAGGAACAAAGAAAAAAGAAAAAAAAGTTCTAGCCAATTTAATTCACCCTCCTATTTCAGACCTTTGTATGTAGCTGGGTACCACATGTTTGGAAAGACTGTGGAAAAGCACACACCAGCTCACCTCTGATGACTGGGATGGAAGGAGAGATATACCCATGAACCTTATCTTCTCCTTGTGCTTTTTGGAGCATCTGCAGTGGGGTGCAGGCCCAATTCACAGTGAGAAGTAACATCACAAGATATTTGAAGCTCAGCACTGTGGGAGTACTGGGGAAGGAGGAAGTCGCCATATCATTGTAGCGAAGAGTGAGGTCTAACAATATCCGTGGCAGTGGAATTTCCATGGGCTGCAATGACTTTTGGATTGGGTCCCTGAGTCAGGCCAGACATGGGTTACTTCTATAGACTAAAGTACTAGAAAGTCTGATGACTGCATGCTTCCTGCTCGTTTCATTTTATTAACCTCTTGATTTTTTTCCTGTTATTACTGCAGCTGGCTGTGTAGGAAGCTCCTGTAAGCTGTGTAGGTGTCAGCCTTTTGGAGTTTGTACAGTCGTGCTCTGGACAGAAGGTGTTTCCTGTCCGGGGCCCTGGCTTGTCACACCTACCAACAAAAAGATGGAAGTACAAAATAGCACCCGCCTTTTGCACATAAAATCATATAAATGGAGGGAAATCCCTTAAACCAGTGAAGGCAGGTCTCTGTTGTCCATATCTCTTTTATGATGAAGCCTGAGAGAAAAAAAATAATTGTTTCTATTTTGTTCCACTGATTTCACTTCCAGCCTTACTATTTTTGTACTGATCTGTATTTCAGAGCACAGAACTCTGAAAGAGTTCAGGAGAACTCAGAAAGGCTAAATAGTGCTACTATTTAACTTCCTGGAAGGCTGCACCTGTCTATAATGTTTTCAAATTTTTCTCATTCTGAAGATAAGCATGTCTAAAGTCTATTATTCATTAAAGTCTTCTGAACACTAGTAAAACAAACAAGTCCCATCTGTGTTGATGGTACTGTGGCTTGATCTCACACCTGATGCCAAGGATGAAGATGCTTATCTTCAGACTGAGACCAGGGATGATCCAGACTGTGGTCCTTGTTGGGTTCACATGGCATAAAAACACAGCAATGCAAAGACAAACCTGATGGCAGGTTTGCCCATGAGATACAACACCAAGGAATGGCATTTCTCCAGCCACATGGTGCCTTAGGAGAGCTTAAACAAGCAGGTACTCTCCAAAGATGTAGGGCCTGAGTAGATGAACTGCTGAGGCCTCTTTCTGCCTTTCTTTAGGAGGCCTAGTCCATAGTTACCACTTTCCCTGTCTCAGCCCACACTAATGCCAAGACTCAAAGGAATCCTTCAAAGAGCAGCATGGGCCAGGGGCTGTTCCCAGTCAGCAGCACAGCCTGGGCTCCTTGTTTAGGGAGAACAGGAGAGTTCAGGCCCATGGAGGGGAGCCATGCCCTGCTGATGGCCTCAGGGCTAACACACCCTGCCCTGCTGCTGTGGGAATGTTCCTCCTAATTCTAGCATGGTCTAAAATAAAACACACATCTCAAGAACAGGAAGGTTCTCCAGCTCTCTTCCAGCTCCCTCATCCCCCAGCTCAATGGGATGAAGCTGGTGCTGAGCTTTGGTTGCATCTCCCACAAGAATTTTTCCCAGGCCTTTGTGCTTCTCTCTGCTGACTCTACAGGCAATCTAGGTCTTGCTTCAGAAGGAACCTCCTCTGCTTCCACATCCTCAAAAGGGGACCAGGGAAGCTTCCATTTACTGCTGTCAGAATGATTAAGCATTTGAAAGTTTGGTACTACGATGCTGGAGCGGTGCTGGAAGAGCCATTGCAAGGCTGTTCGGAAACAAGGTGTTCAGGAAAAAAGCAGGCAGCTTTTAAAGCAGATTTTCAATAGTAGCATAGAAATCTCCCCTAAAAGGACAGGCTGAGAGACTTGAGGCTGTTCAGCCCCGAGAAGAGAAGGCTCCAGGGAGGCCTTTGAGCTCCTTCCAATACCAAAAGGGCCTACAAAAGGGCTGCAGTGACAGAACAAGGGGGGGGTGGCTTTAAACTATGAGAGAACAGGTTTAGATTAATTATTAGGAAGAAATTCTTCCCTGTGAAGGTGATGCAGCCCTGGCACAGGTTGCCTACAGAAGCTGTGGCTGCCCATTCCCTGGAAGTGTCCAAGGCCAGGCTGGATGAGACTTGGAGCAACCTGGTTTAGTGGAAGGTGTCCCTGCCCATGGAAAGGGCTGGAATGAGATGGGCTTTAACATCCTTTCCAACCCAAAGCATTCTGTGATTCTATGATTTTCCATGCTGTGTGTCCTAACTGCAATAAGGGACAGTGTTTATGAGCAGGAGTTGAACCTTTTAAGCCACAGACTTGAAACAGGATGGATAACAGGAGGAAGGAAGGAAGTGCCATCAGTCCTGTTTAATTGCCAGAGACACTCGAGGCATGCACAGGCTCATCCGGGATCACAGGCCTAGGATCAGCCAGCCCAAATTTTAGGGACAATGTGCAGGAATTTAAAGAATTTCTCTCTCAAGAAGCCTCAGTGAAACAATTTTGGGAGCAAGGGGCATTCTGTGAATAGCCTGTCATAAGGCACGTAGGGACACCTTTGGAATGGAGATGGCTTTCACACACTCACTTTAATGGTCATGGAGGGCCAAGCCTGTGCTCACAGGATTGAGCCAAAGCAGGAACTCTAGTAGAGCTTTTCCTCTGAGCATGAACAATTGGGGGAAGCTCTGTCGTTTGAGGAATTTCCGAAGACAGTAAATTACATACTCGATCACAGCTCTATTATGTTTTGAGGGAAGGCATTTGGAAATTAATATTTCATATTAAGACCTAAATAGGACATGCATACAGCTCTGCTGCTCACAAGCACCCTCAAACCTGGCTGCCACAGCATTCTCCATGCTGGTGAGGTGAGTTTAAGCAGACCCTGGGTTGGCAGCAGCCAACCTTGTAAGTAGACTCTGGGTATCTCTGTGCCTCAGTTCTCTGCTGCCAAACAAGGATGATATTTGCTGTCTCTGCTTCACAGGGTGCTTAGAGAAACCCTGGGACAGGAAAAACCCATCAGTGACTGCACTAATGATCTGGTAAAGCAAAACTTGTGGAAGTACCTAGAAGGCAAACGATATGTGGCTCCCTTTTCATCCAGAATGAAGGAATTCAATGACAGGAGAAGGATATTAGATGACCTTTGAGGTCTTCCTGAAACAAGTATTACTTTGTGTAAATCAGCCAATGGAGATGACACAAGGGAGTTCAAAGGTTCTTTTCCTGGGCTGGGAAAAACCTTCTGTTTATTCAAAAGTGGTCCATTGGAGGGTGTCTGAAGGGTGGGCTAGATATCCTGTTGTTGTGAGCTAACCCTGGTCTGAAACAAAACACCCACACTGGCACTCGTTTACTGCCCATCTGTCAGAGGGATGGAGGATAGACTAGGATGAGAAAAAGTACAAAAACTAGTGGATTTAGATAAATAAAGGTTAATAAGGAAAGAAAGAGGAAAGGGAAAAAAAAGTGATGTGAAGGCAATACTTCACTACCTCCCACAAGCAGATGTATATCCAGAAAATGTCCAAGCAATGGCCGGTTTGGGAGACAAGCCTGACTTCCACCATAGTTTTTTGTTGCTGAACATGATGTCATACGATTTGAAACATCCTTTTAGTGAATTCAAGTCATCTCTCCCTGTTGTAATCCCTTCCAACCCTCATCCTACTCACGACAGAGAAAGGAAAGAAAAGGAAAGCCTTGATGCTCTGCAAGCGCTGCTCAGCCATAGTCAAAACATTTGTATGGTGTCAACACTGTTTTAGCCACAAATCCAAACAAAACACCTTATGAGGAAAGTCAATTCAATCCCAGCACACCCATCTTGTTTGGATTGCTCAGATGGGAATTATGATAGAGAGGGGTGGATTTTGGTGCAGAATCCATTGCAGGCTTCCACAGGAATAAACTGAAATTTTTAGAAAAGATATAAACTGTGTGTAGACATGGTGGATTTAGGCTACAACATCCATGTCATGTCATGGGATGGCTGTGAGAGAGAAACTTCTTCCAGGCCACCATCAATAGCAGATAAGCACTTGGAATAGGCTGCAAATGTAGTCAAAAACTCCTTAACAAAGTCCACTAGTGCAGCATTATAACATGCAAATATAGCAGTGTAATTACTAGACAACCTGCTACAGTGAATTATCTGCTCTGCAGGAGCTAATATTTGTTAAAAAAAAAACCCAACTGAGCAAACAAGGAATCAAACATTCGTCCATCAGAGAGAAACAAGCCATTGCAAATCTTTTGCTATCTCTTTCCCATTTCACCTGTTCCTGCACACCCACTTTGTGCATTCCATCCCATCCACATTCTTAATACAACCAGTTCAGGGCCACTATCACAGCCCCACAGTTCCTGCCCTCACCCAGTGCTGGCTCAGTCCTCTCAGGATGCTGCCCAGCATAGATAAGGGGTAGAGCTGCTGCTCCTTACCAGCAGGGCAGGTGCAGGATCAGATTAACCCATGGGCGGTAACTGCCCCCAGGCAGGCTGAGCCACATGCAGGATCATTTGAGAAATAAACTCTGTATAAACATGCAATGGGGGTGGATCTGCTCATGAATGTCAGTTGAACCCCTTTTAAAGATCACAGTCCTAAGAAACTCTGTAATGGAAGACTGGAAAAGGTTTTCTGCAAGGAGTTTGGTTTTACTGTAGATTCATCCCATTTGATCTTGAAAAGCCATGATTCTTGCTCAAGGATGAGATTAATTCCAGCAGCAAACCATTTCAGTTTCAAGTGCAATACAACCCCAAAATAATGCCGTCCTTGTGGATGATGAAATTCACTTCCATGCTTATCTGCTGTCTTCTGGGAAACTGTGAATCACAGCCCTGAGCGGTAGCAGCAGCAGGTAGGCTTCTTGGTCAAGATGAATGGGTTAAAAAAAGGAACTCTAGAAAGGCTGCACTGGTCTTTTGTGTTATAACAATGAGAGGAAGCTCTGCCTAGTTTGAGGAATTTCCCACGTCTCCAATTCAGATGTTGGAGAATTTCTTTATTAAGCCTGCCTAAGAGGTGTTAAAAAAATAAAAATAACCAAGAAGATCAGGACAAAGATATCTTCCCAGTGCCTACGCATGTTCTCTATGTTTGTTTTTTGAACCTGGATCACCGGAGGCAAACTCAGATGAATTTAGGGAAGTTAAATAGTGACAGATGCCAAATAGTCACAGCAGGTTCCTGCTGAGCTACTGACCCATCACTGAGTTCAGTTAAGTGTATCTGCTACCCAGGTGCTAAAGATTTGCCTCTAAATTTCTTTAAATATCACTTTGTTCTGCAATGGTGCCAGACATCACTGGACAGGTTAAGTGACAGAAGTAGATGAGGAATTTTTTTGGGTGAGAGGAAAATCTATGGGTTGCGAAATACCATTTTCATCATGCAACAGCAAGTGACGGAAGCAGAAGAAATGGAGCCTCAGGCTTTCAAATTCACAACATCCTTTGCTTTGCTATTTCCTTGCTCGTCACAAGCCCATTGCCTCGTAAAACTGCCACTGAAAGTGTGAGTTGCAGCATTCAAACAAAAAAAAATTTCTCCCCCAATCCAAAAGCTCCTCATGCTCATAGGTGAGCATTGCTTTCCCATGATGGGGAGACAGAAACAAGGCTGTACAGGGTCACATCACAGCACTGCTTTTTTTCTGAATCATGATCATTTAAGCAAAGTGGATACTTCTGCACCAGAGATGTTTGGAAATGGAGCAGAACTTTTGGGGATATAGACACAATGGAGCTGAAAGCATCAGAAAGCCTCTCTGTATCCCCCCTGACACTGAACACTGGCAGCAGCACTCCAGCACAACACCATAACATTTACTTTCATTTAAGCAGCTGAAAACACAGATAGAAAAGAATGGAAACAAGACAAAGTGATGCTCAAAGACAGCATACAGCAGTTTCTCAGCCCGTGGCCCTGGGTGCTCCAAGTTCCTCTCCCCTGTCAGCAAGTTTAACCTAATATGAAACTGAAGGGAGATTGCTCTTAAAAGAAACAAACCCGTTCTATACAGCTAACAAAATACAGTGCTTGTGTCTGCACTGCAAATTCCAGCCACTGCAAGTACAAAACAAAATAGAAAAAAAGAAAAAAAAATTCTAAATGCTATTGCAGTTGACTTTTTTCCTCTGAAACTCTGCGGCACAACTTAGGGGGTAATAAATGCAATGAGGATTAGCACAGCACTTCTGTGCATGTCCCTCTTTACCTCTGCAGCCCCACGCTTAAACTAAAGCAATCATAACCTCTATTAGCATTCACTAGCCAAGGAAACAAGCAGTAGCACTTCGTCAGGAGCTTGAATGGCTTAATTCATACCCTGAACAGCCAAAACCATCCTACAGAAAACTGCCAAGTAATCACCACAAAATGAAACCTGTGACGATTGCAGTTCCCCCGGCAGAAACCTGCAGCAGGTTTACTGGTGATGCAAAGCTTGCACTACACTGCCAGAATCTGTCAGAATCAAATTCCTTCAAGCCACCCTTGCCCTCCCCAAAGTGTTAAAGCAATGCCACATTCCACACACAGCATCCATACCTGTAGGGCATCAAGTGCTGGTCCTGTCCGAGTCTTTTCCAAACTTGTTGTCTTGTGCTGGGATGGAAATTTCCCATCCAAGTGTCACCTCCTGCCTCAGTCTTTGCCCTTTGTTTTCCCAGGATCTGGAGATACACCTGCTTTTCCCTGTGTGCTGTTGCTTCTTGGGCTTGGGGTTTGTTTTTTTGTCTTGCTTTTCTTGTTGGAACAAATTAAACAGCCCGTGAGCAATTCTCAGTGAGCGAGAGAAAAAACCTTTTGGCTTGTGGTGATTTAATCAAGCAAACCCCGTGACCTCTCTTTCCTGCGATCAGTGGGAACTGATCCCTTCTCCACCAGTGCAGGGTGGAGTTACAGCTAAAAAGCACAAGCTTGAAAGCTGGAAGGGCAGGACAGGTCTTCCTCCTTCGTTTGTTGTGTCAGAGAACATGGTGATTCCTGCTGCTTCGAAACACAGAGGTGACCTCTGGCCAGGAAGGAACCTGGAAATATTTTCTAAGCGATTTCCTGCTGTTGGGGGGAAAGTGGATGTAAGGGACACTTGGGTGGGGGTGCTAACAGAGCTCCTGGGGAGTGTGATTTCAAGGTGAGCAGAACACTTTTTTGGTCATCAGGGGTGTGAAAGTAAAAGAAATTACTTTTTTTTTTTTTTTTTTTTAAACCCAGCTGTTCTGAGAATCTCAGTTTTCACTATACTGAATAATCTGGAGCCTACAGATGATCCTCAGACTTTCAGCTATGGTGCCTTTAATTCCACGAGGTGCTGAGTTACTCTGCAAAGTAATAATGGAGAGCCATTCCACGTGGAGCTTGTGTTCAGTAACACCCCAGAAATGCAGCCGTGCCACAAGGGCTCCTTGTCAAGGTGCAGAAATCTGGGCAGGCTCATGCATCAAGAAGAACAACTTTTCCTGGAATAGCCATAAACTCCACTGTGCAGGTCCTTTTGCCTCCAGCTGGGGCTCTCAGAGTGGATTTTTCAAGCATTAGCCAAATGACTGCACCCTGGAAGGTGGGGAAGGTGCCCCACAGCTCAGTCCTGGTTATGCTGATAAATGAGGGATACTGTAATGGCTTCCTTAGAATCACAGAATCATAAAAGGGTTTTGGTTGGATAAGACCTCTGAGATCATGGAGTCCAACCATTAATGCTGCATTGCCAAGCCCCATGCTAAACCATGCCCCTAAGCACCACATCCATGCCTTTTAAGTTCCTCCACCACTTTCCTGACACTGCGTTCCTTGCTCTTGTCTCTCCTGGCTTTGCACCATCTCTGATGTTCTTGCAAGGTAACTGCAGTCCCACAGCCCAACATCAACTCATTGGATGGCCCATGGCATCTCTCATCTCTGATGAGAGGTATCAGATTCTACCTCTTGAATGCACAAGTAGCTGAGAACAGCTTGCCCCTCTGTGTTTCAGGAACTGACTGGGGTATACATGGACCATATATCTGAGGATGCTTAAGATGGAAAATTGCATCAGGGACTCCAGATTCTGCATATAACAGCACCCTTCTTTCTGCATACAGCAAGAATTTATTTTAGCAACCTGATATCTCCACTCAGGATCACTTTCAAGTTACTCTACCTGATCCAGTTCATACTTCAAAAGCAAGAACAAACATTTGGACATTTCACTGCTGAATACACCTCACCCACATGCTCACTGACATATACTTTTTCTAGCAAAACAGAAGGAGAAAAAGAGACAGAGGGGGAGCTGGGGCAACACACCCCATATTTGTGTGCTTTTGATTAATGGTTTGATCCATATTTCCTTCTATTTAACAGCAACCTGTGTATCTGGAGCATTGCACTACCTATATCCAATAGAAATCATTAATGCCATGGGTAACTAGAAAGAAGATAAAGCTGGTGTATTGCTTCATCACAAGCTTGTCCTGTCATCAAGGAACGTCATGGCTAGCAACGCTCTAATGTGCATGTGGACAATAAAGGGATATTTCAATTGTCCTCATGATCCTGGCAGATGGCAAAGAATTAAACTTTGCTCATATTGGGGCGAGCAAAGTTTAATTCTTAATTCCTGGCTCATTTTACTGCAGTGCGCCGAGAAGGAAGGAAGTCATGAAATGTCTCATTATACATCTGACTTGAGGAATATATTTAGAACTGACTCTAGTGCTGAAGGCTGCATGGTCTCCAAAAGGAACAACATGCCCTGCACTGTCTCCCTGAAGCAGTGGTCAACTGAAACTATTTATGTTCATGAACAAGGTCTCTGAAGATGACTTTTCTCCTGAAGCACCAGGAATTCATTGCAGTGACAGAGCACCCAATTTGGGTATTCAGAATACTTTGGTTGTACACTACCATCACTCAGCTTTATGGGTTTCTTTTAGGTTGAAGTGATTTGGGTTTATAATGAGGATTTTTTAGGCTAGTTACCACACTTGTATGAATTTCATTATAGCAGGATGATCACTACAATAATGTGTAATGTAACCATCCAGTTGTGAATGGCCAAAAAGATAAATGGATATTTAATATTCTTGGGGGGGAAAAAAAAGCACAGACAAAGAAAATGTGGGAAACTGAAGCTGAGAAACTTAATTGAAAAGCAAAGGTCCATATTTTTCATAATCCCAGCAATCAATCTTACATGTAAACCTCAATGTGATTCGCTAATACTTGACATATTTGTGTAACAGCTGGCTGCTTTCCTTCATTTTTCTTCATTATTTGGTTTACATAGAGATACAGCTACCTGACATCCTCAATAAAGGACCTACTCTTTCAGCCTTTACTGAGCTCTTTTATTATTAAATTAGGGCTCTGTCTGCCTCAGTGGACTCTGGTTTTAACAACATGTTTTGTCTGAGGTTATGTAAAGCTTCATCTGCTAAAAGCAGTTATTGACAATAGGCAGCCAAGGGCCTTCATACTTGATAGGAAATCCCAGTGCAGAGACCCAGGCCAAAGCAGGGACTTGTGGAGAATGATGGAGAACTCGTTGAGCTTCTGTGAAAGCCAATCAAGGAAGTGGAAAACGCCTGTTACTGGTAGCCTTTGTGCTCATGCGATTGTTGGATTTCCCTAGCAGAATACATGTGGTAATTCCTCCAGGGATTTCTGAGTCCCTTCCCACAAAGCACAACCCACCCATCCCTTTCTGAAACTTCAAGCAGCTTCCTCTGGGTTAGCTGGGCCCTGTTTAGAATGGATGGGTGCAGGCAATGGCCTATTTTCCCATCGTTTCATCTGACAATGGACAATGAAGAAAATGCTTTTTTAATGGTGCACTACCAAGCAGAAATGATCATCACCCTAGAGGCTTGGGTGTGGAGAGCTTTGCAAAGCTGTATCCTACATAACATGAAGCTTCAAGACTCCATACAATGCAGTGAGCTGTGGAATTCCCACATTATTATTTTATTACAATTACATTATTATTGTAATTATTTGCTCATAAAAGTAATTAATGGAATTATTAGTAACAACACAGAGAAACCCAGCTGTAAGGAGGCTGCCTTTGTGATGAAGGTGTACAGACCCAGAGCTCCAAGAGAATGGGACAAGTAGTAGCTGAAGATACACAGATAGGACAGGATGTGTTCACAAGGAATGATCCTGATCCTGACATGTCAAAGGAACAATGCTAAGGCAAGACACTTGTGCAAGAGCAGGCACCAGCAGAAGGAGATGGAAGAATGTTGTCATCATCAGGAGGTGCCACCAGTGAGATGGACAGAATCCATGGAGATGGAGGGAAGAGGCTATCTCCTGGTGCTGGAGTCAAGCAGAACCTGCAGGACTTAGGCAGGGAATCTCTTGAAGTGTTAAGCTCCAGTAGTGCACAGACTTTGGCATGGGAGTGCATCACACACATGAAGAACTCAGCTGGGATTGCTTTCAGGGCCAAGACCTTGCTTTTGAAGCCTGATCGATGTGGCATGTAGCATCCCATGAACTCCCAGCTCTCAGTCCACCATTCTAACACCTGCATTTTTAGTGGCACATAGTCCAATATGGTGGAAAAGTTCATGTGTTCAACTGTGATTCAAAAAAATGGTGTTCCTCTCCTGGGGCAAGGGGTGGGAGGGTATAGGAAGAAAGTTACAGGAACTCTTCTCCTCTTGTCCCCATGACAGGCACAAAAGTGGGGAGATAGATTATGTGTATACTGCCTTTCCTTATTCTCTCATGTCCTTTCACTCAATTTACCCAGTATTGATTTATTTACAGGAGAGGGGAAGCCTTGCATAGGTAAGTGTTGAGAAAATAAACTTGTCTAGGAAGATGTACCCTTACAATCCTTGCTCTGACAGCAAATGTCATCTATGAGATTAAGGTACAATACCTTGGGCAGGTCTCCAAAGCATTTTCCAAGCTTAGAAGCTGAAGAAGAAGGGATTGGCTGTCTGTGAGAGACTCCAAGCTGAAAGAACATGGGCTATGCAACGATGCCTGATTGCCATCACACTGACTGAAGTGCATGTCAGGGCATTGTGTATACATTTAGATTTGCATATCCTGTCCAGTGAGAAGAGACCTTTTGACCCAGTCAGAGCATCTTTGTGGATCATGCTGGTAAGGAGCATTCTGGTCATACAGCTGCTTTCCAGTCATGCCTCTGCCCCAAATGTCCACCATACCAAATGTCCATGGAGGTGAGATCTCTCTGTGGGAGCTTTGGAGTCACATGGATGACTAGAGGTAACTGAGCACAAAGAAAGGCAAATTCAGAAAGGATTTATTGATTCCAGCTTGCAGAGTCAGTATGTTTAAATAAATAAATACATATATACATATATATATATAGTCCATTGATTCATCAAGGCAATAACTCTTTTGCTTAGAAAATGTCTAGGCAAAACACAAACTTCTGGCTATACAGAAACTTTGTATTTGGTGCAATTCCATATGAAAGGCAGGTTTTTTTGTGTGAATCTGATCTTTTTTTCTCCTTTGCAGACATGAATGAGACCATCACCAGCTCCTTCTGATGCATAGGTTGAGCACCCAGACCTATCTTTTTCTTAAATCAATTTATTCTTTGCTGTCTTTCCTTGCTCTGGAACAAGAAGCACTCTTTCTGCTGTCAAAAAGAAGACAACAATGCCACAAATATCCCTTGGCCACACATCCTTGGCACTCGTAAGAGACAACCCCATGTGTATTGGGAGAAGAAAACAGATTTTTAGCTTTGTGTATTGTGACATTTCTTAATTTCTTCTATAACACTTTTTAGGCTGATCTCACAGTTTCTCTGAAGGACAGAGTGTGGTGAATGAGTGTTTTAAGGTCTCTTAAAGAATCACCACCAAAGGTATTGGCAAAAGCAGATTTAATAAAAAAGTGGAAGTACAACAAAGCTTGTTGGCAAGATTCACTGTCCTACTTAACTGGATGGTTAAAGCACACAGAGAAAAAGCAAACTAGAACCGAAAATGAATCAATCTAAACCTGAAATTTATCCAAAAATTATCTACATGGAGGCTGATGGAGAGTCTGTGTGGGGAAAAAGGGTAAGGATAGAAAGGACTATGAAAGACCTTCCTGCTGGGTCACAAGGTTCAGAGTAGATCCCCTTTCTAAACTAAGCCCCACACTTGACCAATAGTTTAGGCCTAAAAGGTTTAACAGCACTGAAATTTAACAGCACCTAGTTTATAGCTTAATTTAAACAATTTAACAAAACATTCATATAGAATTTCCTACAGAGACAACAGTAATTCACTTATAGGCCTAATCTACTTACAAATCTGAAATGCTTAAACATCTAAGAGAGCAACATTCATAGTGTGTTTGTGCATATTCACATTCACATATTCACACTCACAACATTCAAAGTGTGTTTGCATATTCACACTCACAAGTAGACACATCTGAAGGAAGATGTACAAGGTACATACCTGCAAAAATTTCCTGTATTCAGGGAAGTACTGATGCCAGACACCTTTGCACCTTCTCAACAGGTGAAGGGTTGAGTCTCAAGGAGTGGGGATCTCAGCTCAGGACCTGTCACTGTCCCTCAGCTGTGGTCCCCCAGGTATCTCCAACATGGGAATTGTGTGGCTCAGAGAGGCCCCACTCAGAGGGAGGTGCTGGTCACAGCCTGCTGCAGTCTGGAGAGCTCAGAGGGTCTCCCTTTGGACCACTGTTCAGAGAGTCACAGCAGAGCTCGTTTTGGTCACAGTAGTTTTCCATCTTGGCTGCAGTTCAGGTCGGTACCTTTCTTTGAAATCTCAAAACCAAAAGTGTTCCACCTGGGTGATTATTCAGGTAAGAAAGGTAAGCTCCCAAGGCTGTTAAAACCCAGGGGGCTCCTTAGCCAGCACAAGTTCCTGGGAGCAGACAGTGTTTTGTATAAGCTCAGAGGAACTCAGCCAAGGGGCTGTTAGGCAAGGCCAAGTTTTAATGAGCATTTCTGAAACCATGGTGAACCCCACGAGGGAGTGGGGGATGCACCACCACACAGACACCTTTCCATTTCTTGTAATCTCAAAGTTAATAAATACCTACACGTTTCTTTTCAGGGCCAGGCTAAAGAACAAACACCTAAAGGATAAATATGTTTTATTTGGCTGCTTAACAGCTGGAAAAGCTGTACAGATAGTCAAACACAGTGAAATGGTTGCCAACTACATGGTGAAGACAGTTGTCAGGCCAGCAGCCAGACAGAGCAAGGCAGGAGTCATGGGAGTTGAGTGATGGTGTTAGGAGGGATGGGATGTCCAGAAATGAGTTGGAGGCACCATTGGGAGGTAAGGGATAGGTCTGTTGGAAATGCAGGAAAGAATTGGGAACAGAGACTTAGAGAGGACACAGAAGGACTAGAGCAGAGTCTAGGGAAGGTGAGGGGGCTTCATTGTTGCTATGGGGAGTATTATTGGGAATTTGCTGGGATGCCAAGATCTTGCAGTAGAAGGTGGTGGATAGAAAGCTGGGGGAAAATTCCTTACTTCTGTGTTTCACAAAAACAGTTTGTTTTTTTTTTTACAGTTCTATGTAGAGCAGGTGAGAGATTGCTGAAGAGTTCCAAATGCTCCTGCACCCTAAGGAGTCCAGAGAGAGATGCCCAGGCCAGTAACCAGAATATGGGACACAGCAAAGAGCCTGGAGCCAGAGCAGCAGATAAAGGCACCCTGGCTCCACTGGAGGAGCATTTAAGCAGATTTTGATCTGCATACTAGAGGTGAAGAGGCAGCTCACCTGAATTCCCATCTTCTAACAGATCTCCTTGTTTGCTTATAGCTCTATGAAATGAGGAAACTCGGCCCTGTAGGAGCAATAAGGAAGGGTAAAGTTTATTTTCTTCATAGAGTGAAGGAATCTGGTACAGTTTAGCTGCTTATCAAGAGAATGCTGACAAAAGCCACTCCCACTCCTCCCAAGAGGGGACCACTGGGTAGAATTTTTGCACTGGCATGTTTGTGTTGGATAAACTTCCACCAAGAGGCTTTGCTTTGCACCTGATCCATGATGTTCATGAGTCCATTTGCTGATTTTTTCTCAAGATAGATGAACCATAAGAAACTGAATTCTACTGCAGATGAAAACGACCAAGAGATATCCCAAATGCTAGACAACATGTTACCCTGGACCTTCAAGTGCTTTCCATTGGCATGGAATCTCCAGCACATCTCCTGGTTGACTTGCAACAGCATGTTCCCAAAGAAGTTTCAACTGACAAATTCCCAGACAAACCAATGAAAAGGCATTTTCTGAGAGACCTAGAACTTGGATTACAGCAGCCTATGTGGATGCTTAACCCACAGGGGAAGGAGAGTCCCAGTGCCAGGGAGCAGAAACTGGCTGCTCTGCATGACCAGCACCCTCGCTGATGGGCACAGCCCTGTGGCACCCAGACAAGGAAAGCAGAGCAGCTCTGCTGACCAGCTTAGGCCTCAGTCCCACCAAATGAGCCCATAGCAAAGCTGCAGGTCCAAGGTGAAGCCAGGAGGTCACTTCAGCAAGTCCCTGTTGGGATTAGCAGGGTTTAAGGCTGGGCACATGCAGGCATGCAATGTGGCTTGGCCAAGGACCAAGGGAAAACATAAATGTGGCTCCAACTCAAGGCAGGGCTCCCAGTGAGGTGTCTCCCAGCTCTTCACACCTTGGCTGTCTTCCCAGCAGTGTCCTCCCTAGTTACACAGCTGTACCCTTGCAGAGCTGACCTTGGGCAGAGAGAAGCCTCAGGGGAACATAGAGTTTCCAAATTAATGTTCTCAGAGCCATGACAGTTGTTCTTAGACATCTGAATCTATAGGAACTGACTACTGGGGGCATTTCAGTGCGTTGAGATGCAGTTATATGGCAAAACTCAAAGCTGCCTAAACCAAACATCTCAAGAGGCAGCACCTCATTTCTGAGCATCTGCTCCCACCACAACACTTTGCCCTCAGTTCTGTGTCCTGTCTTCCCCTCACACACGAGAGGCACTGATTGCCTTGGGGCTCAGATCCAGCTGAGGGAAGAGCAGCGTGCTGTACACCAGGTATTTGAGTACCCACTCACTTACACCTTGCTAGATACAGGTTCCTTCTCTCAGCAGCACCTCTGAGAGGCTTTTTCCCTGGTGGGGCCCTCGATTGCACTAAGGGCTTTAGTTTGCCAGGCCTTCTGTGATGAAAAAGTAAGAAAAAATGGAAAGTGACCAATAGGGAAGGACATATCAGAACCGCCAAAAAATTAATTTATTAGCAAGGAAAACACTCATCTCAGTGTGAGAGAACAAAGGAGTAAACGCCAAAGGGGTCAAATGCCATACACAACCCTGATTTGCAACTCACTTCCCCATATCTGAGACCAAAGTTTGGCTTCTGCTTGGCCATTCTCTCATTTGCCAGCACCAAAACCACCTCTGTGGCATGGAGTCACACCAGTCTCATCCCTTAGGTTAAGTCTGGCATCTGCCACCCATGCAGAGCTGATGAAGGGGTTGCTGAAACTGAACCTGAAAGGGTTTGGGCCAGGTAAGGATGGTGGTACAGACTCATTCACATCTCTTGGATCGGCTGGGACTGCACTGTGTGGGCATTTCTGAGGTAAAACAGGTATGGGGATGAGGTGCTGTGTCCAACAACAGCTTTGGCTGGAACGTGCTTGTGCTTTTCAAAAGAAACAATTCCCTGGCCAAAATTAAGTGCCTGGAGGGATGTCAGTACTTAATTGTCACTTCAGGTGCAAGTTCTGTGTCCCTTATCAACAATATCACTCTTGATTACTCTGAAAGTCCTTATCAGTCATTGTCCAAGCCTATAAACACCTCTGCCAGCTCAGTACTTATTTGGATAAATCCATGCTCAGCTTTAGAGGCTTTTGAGAGTCCCTTCCTGAGGAGCTCCACCAGATCCAGATGTTATCCAAGCAGGGGGGGCATTTGTGTGGATCACAGACTGATTCTGGCCAAGCCAAATACTTTGGGCTGCATCTTCCAGATTTGTCTTCCCTCAATAGCCTTTTAGAACTCACTTCTAGGAATGACTGGAAAGACTGTGGGATTGTGGCTCAGTACAGAACAGTTGTGGGCAGAAAACTCTCACTGCACATCTCAAAAAACCCCTCCAAGAGAGAAAGAACACAAGACAGGGGAATACCAAACAATCAGGTTAACACATCCCAAAAATGCTGTTTATAGATTTAAAAGGTCTCTGTGTTTATTAACCAACACACCTGGCCCTTTTCTTAGTGCAACACAAAGGTGGTTCCTTCTGAATGGTCAGCACACAAATGGATTTAAAGTATCAACAGTGGACTGTGTATATGAAAATAAACTTCACTCTTAGCTTACAGAGGGCATTCAGCAAATTCAGCTGACATTGGGCAGGGGTTTGACCTTATTACTGGTCCCAGTTGAACAGAAAGGACAGAAATATTTAGCTTGAATTTTCTCCCACTCCACTTTTGCACCGACATAACTTCATTGGCACAAAAATAAACCCTTCATTGACAAGGAGGGATGGAGAGGACAATTACACCTGTGGACTGGCAGGTGGAGCTCCTCCTCTGGAATTCTTCCTCCTCAATCCCACATCCCTGAACATGCTGATCCTTACAGAGGGGCTGATACCTCACAGGCTCTCTCTCAGCCCAATTTTTGGAGTGTCCAATCTGTCCGAAGGACTGGGGAATGGAGACTGAGGATAGCTGAGATTAGAGGTGGCTGAAAGCTGAATTTTGCCTCCAGCTGAAATTCATCACACACTGTATAACATATATCCTGCTCTGGGACCTTAATGAGAATCTCTAATAGGGTCTCTAAGACAAGGAAATATAAGGAAAATACTTTGAAGTAAAAAAACCCTCTAATTATCTGATGAATGATTCTGAGATTGAAGCAGAGCCTTATCCAGAGGTGTGGAGGATTTGTCTCATCTTTTCCAGCTGGTTTCTACATGTGTAATGCTGTCAGTGTTCCATCCATAGATCTGTGGATTCAGGCACATTCCAACAACACTTAATTTGTGACAAACTAACATTTCTTAGCTAAAAAAACATCCATAAAGAAGACTCACAAGCTCCCAGCACTGGCTTTTCTCCTTGTTCCCATCTGCACACGAGGCTGATCCAGAGCAAACCTTCTACCTTTGTCTGGGTCAGTTGCACATTTCCTGCATTTATTGTTTGCCCGCAATCCTTCCTGTTACGAAAGGGAAGCTGGCAAGATAAATTTCTTGGGACTGGTCTGCACTTGAAAGCACTGTCCCTGTCCTAACCCCAGTGAGCAACACAGAGGATGTGTTCTGTCCCTTGACACCCCTCAGAAGGGTCTCATGGGGTGAGGCTGTGCCGGTGACAGCAGGTGAAGGGGATGTGGATTAGGGGGGACGTGGCTGGGTGGATGTGGCACATTCCCTGCTCTCTCTCCTTTCCCCAGATCCTTTCCACAGCATCTAGCTCAGCACACTCAGAGCAGAGCCCCTCACTGCTGCTGGGCTTTAGTCCTGCCAAGGACCACACAGCACTACCAGCCAATGATTCTTCATCTGGGCAGCACCAATCTGTGCACACATGGCCACAATGCCCACTCCCATGGCCACAATGCCCACTCCCATGGCCAAAAATCAAAGTCAGGTAGGACAGGCACCAGCCCTCCCTGACCTTAATGGGAAGAGCAGCTTTTGCTTCCTCCTTCTGCTCTGAAGCTTTACATTTGGTCAGCAGCTCCAGATGGAGCACAGCCCAGCTTTCACTTCAGTTCTGCTTGGAAATTCACATCAATGCAGCTCAAAACATGGCAAATCTGGCCGGCCTGAGCTGTGTGCTCCTCTTGGTCGCAGGTTGTCCAGTTTCAGCTACAAAGGATGATCGAAGGATGTCTCTGAGAGGCTTCTGATGAGCAAAGTCTGTTTGTCTTGTCTCAAATAAACAGGTGATACTCTCTGATAAGCAGACAGGATAGCAGCAGGAAGGAAAACCTGAGGTATGGGTGTCCAGCAGCATTGCTGGCTGAGCAAGAAAATAAATCTTACTCTTTTTTCTTTTCGTGGTCGGGAGAGGCAGGGAAGCCTTTCATCCAGCCTGCTTGTTTTAAAGGGAAATGTTTCCAAGAATTGAATATTTACTTAATACTAAAGTGCAGACTCTGCCAAGCATTGAAAATGATAGATTTAGGCTACAGTAGTCTAGCAAGAGCCTGTCTGACTACTTTTATGTTAGAACTGCTGCAGAAATCCTGAGATTTTTGTACCAGCCTCAAAATTTGCCAGACAACTCCAGCCTTTCTTTCTAATTGGGAGAACTAAGACATTGGGAGCAGTAAGTTACCAACAATATTCAGTCCTTGGGAGATACAGCTCTTTCAAACAGCACAATCATTGCTCAGTCCTTCCTGGATCCCTGTCCCAGTTTTAAGCTGAGCTTTTAGCTGGCATAAGCCCCATCAGGACTGCATGGAATGCTCCAGTCAAGCTGGCCTAGCAGGTCATCACTGCTGCAAGTGAGCCTGGCTGCTCTTGCTCCCTTTGGCCTCCCCTTCCCTGGCACCCAGAGGATGCCCTGCTGAAGCAGTGGATTCAGCCCATGGAACTGGCAGGCAACCTCATGGATGCTTTCTGAGCCGGATTTTGTAGCCACAGTGGCAGGATGAAGCAAAGTGGCAGATGGAGGAACTGGTGGAGATGCCACTGGTCAGGGACAAGAAAGGGACATGCTTAAGAGTGTGGGGAGATTATCAGTTCCATTCAACCCCTATGTGTCACACAGAGGAGAGGAAATAAAGTCTAGTGAACTTACCCACGTGAATTTTCCTGTTTGAATGGTTTCAGCAGAAAATTTGTATCCTCCTTTGTATTTAAATACTATATTTAGAGAGGAATTTTGCCCAGTGCTACCAAGAAGTCCTTGTTTTATTCAGACAAGCAAGATGTTTGCATAGATACTTCTCATGGGACCTCAAGCACAGCTCCAATGACTTTCTTTAGATGTGAAGGGCAAATCCTTTTAAATCAGTTCATTCCTCCCTTTGGGAGCTGTGCAATTCCATTTTGCTCCCTGAGCAAATGAGAAAGCACTCCAGGCTATCAACCCAGGGGACTGCTTTGTACTGCAAATGAGTTTTCCTTCAAGAAGGACCCTCTAACTCCCCGTGCATTTGGGAAGTTTTGAGGGAACGAATGAACACCTCATTTCTGCCAGTCTCTGAGTGATGCTTGCTCCCTGCTTCCCAGGGCTGCTCCGTGTGCCCTGTGCCATCTGCAGTGAGCAAGCAGCAATTCTGGATGTGCCTTCAGGTCTCATCCTGCTCCTGGGAAGCTGCATACAGCTCTTCTATTCCCAGTGTGAGCAGGAATTGGAGTTTTCCTGGTGCTCACACAAGTCCATGAGCACCTTGAGGCACAGAGGGACCCTGGGGTCAGACAAGGTGTCCGTGGAATTGTGTGAGCTGATTTGTGTTTATGCAGCAGCACACCTCTGCAGGGGGTCTTATTTTCAGGGAGCAAAGTTCTCATTAATTTTATGAGCACAGCAGCTCTTGGCAAGAGCTAAAATTCCCTACGCACTCACGGGGAGGGTGAGCTGCTCAGGCTTTAGGGCAGCCAGTGGTTAATGGGATTTAATAGGTACCCACCAGAGGTGGGCTCAGATGGGGGGAATCACTAGGAAACCACCCATCTTGAGTTACCCCAGCCAGAAAACTGGAAGAAGGAAACCAAACTGGGCACTGGTGAGCTGGCAAAGGATGAATCAGTTGATTTAACAAACAGTGGGTTTTCAAAGGAAGAAAAGGAAAATGTTAACAGGAAGATAATGAGTTACACAGGATACCTAATCACTTCTGCAAAGCTTGATCTTAACTGGTGGCTGTCCTTATCTCAGGGTCCCCAGGAAGGCAACAGTGAGATCAAAAGCTCTGGAAGTGGGAAGGTGGGTTTCTAGCGCCATGAGCTGCACAGGTCTCTGAGCACACACACGCTGTGCAGGGGCTGGAGAGCAGGAGCTGCAGTGGAGGGAAGGACAGACCCAGCACGGCCAAAATCTGCAGAGTCTCCTCTCACAGAGGGGCGTGTGGGGGAGAACCCCTGCAAGCAGTCACACATCAGTCCTCCCTCAGTGAGGGGCAGTTCTGCCTTTGCTGCCCACCCTGACTCTGCAGCGGGCAGTGAGGGATGGGTTTGGTGCAGTATGTTTGTTCCAACCTGCTTAAAGCAATTCTTGGTATTTATGGCTGATGCAGAGCCAAAAATATGTCCAACACCCAGTCAGCTGGCTTAACTCTGAGCTACACAAATCAAATCAGCCCTTAATTGAATTCCCCTCTGGTGAGGCAAACTGGAGCTCAAGCACTGGGATTTCCTTGGATTGTTCCCTCCCGGTGAAGCTTTCATGATGTCTCACTCATGTGCCTGGCACCTCCTAACGACCTCACGTAGAGCTGTATGCAAATCAGCTTAATGAGCTGGGGATTCTCTCAGCTGGCAAGAGGGAGGAGGAGCATCAAGCCATTAGAGCCGAGTGTTCAGGTGCCAACACCAGAGTCAAAGGCAGCGCTCCGGTCTCCTACTGCCAGCAGCTCCGGGGGGAGACTTGGTGGATTAGACTGCTCTTTCCACAGCCCCACCGAGCTTGCACTCCTTGCAACATGATCTAAACTGCGCTGTGAGTAAACTGCAGGGCAAGGAGCCCCAGGAGCCATGGGAGCTCCCCTGGGAGCTCTGTGTTCCATGTGGGTGCTGCACTCCTGCTCCAGTGCCTGGAGGGGAGCACCTTGGCCCTCACTGCTCCCCTGCCAAAAGGGCTGGTGCAGGTTTGGTGCAGGTCTGAAGATTGTGGCCAGCTTCATTCAAGAGTCCAAGTCCTCAGGCAAGTTGAGGTGATGAGGCAGGCCCGAGGTCGAGCTGCAAAGTCAGTTTGCAGGGCAGGGTCACAGAATCACAGAATAATGAGGTTGGAAGAGACCTCTAAGATCATCGAGTCCAACCTATGCCCTAACACCTCAACTAGACTGTAGCACCAAGCGCCATGTCAGGGTCAGGATCAAGGTAATCACACTTAGAAACAGCTCAGTGGTCACCAGACAGATCCATGGAATCATTAAGGTTGAAAAAGACCACTAAGGCCACCAAATCCAACCATTAACCCAGCACTGCCAAGACCACCTCTAAACCATGTCCCTAGCACCACATCCTCATGCCTTTTGAACATTTCCAGGGATGCTGATTCTACCACTCCCCTGTGCAGCCTGTTCCAGTGCTTGATCACCTTTTTCCTGCAGATTTTTTTTCCTGTTATCCAATCTAAATCTCTCTTGGCATAACTTGAGGCTGTTTCCTCTTGTGCTATTGGACACCCTTACGCGTGAGGCAGGTCCAAATAATGGGATCAACTCTTGGCTGTGCCATCTCCAGTCTCACCCCAGGCCCTGGGAGCCAAATCACTCAAGTGGGCAAGCTGAGGGTGCTGCCAGTACCTAATTTCTGGGCAGCATCCCACCATACCCACGACCAGGTGGTGGGCTCCCCTCCCTCAGTCATCCTCCTCCCAAGCTACAAGTGGTTTTAGGCAAGATCTTTTCACATCTTGCCACGTCTTGTCACATCTTGTCACATCTTTTCATAGAATGTGGTCACTCACCTCATACTCCTCCCCCTAAATCTCTCCAAGACCCAGAGGAACCTTGTGCCCTTTCTCTCTTCTCTGAGAGGTGACAAGAACGAGCTGAGCTTCCGTGTCACCACCTTTCTGTGGTGACAAAGAACAGCTTCTGGCCATTTCAGCTGCCTTGGCTGCTCCCCATCTCGGGGTCAGCCTGCCACCTCGTGTTCAAAGCTGGGGATTTTCAGAGCGGTTTCGCACAGGGCATTGAAAGTGCCTCAGGCATTACTTAATTGATTTGTATTTAGGACTCCTAAAGACCAGAAGAGATGACGAAAACATTGAGAAGCTTGTGGGGCAGCCAGGATGAAACAGCAGCCACCCCAATGTCCCCAGTGTTGGCTTTGGTGGCACAGCTTATTTCAGGTATGTTCTTGCCTGAAATTAATTTCTCACAAGCAAGGGTGAGCACTCCTGGATCCCCAGCAGATGTTTTAGACTGTCCCTGCACAGTGCAGGATTTGGGTCCATTCTTGTTGTGGCATTTCCTGCAACTGGATGTGATCTTTCTTGCCTTGAGCCTGGCCCATGACAAAAAACCCATACAAAAAACCCATGGAAGCTCTGTTGCTTTGTTTTACTGAAGCTCTCAAGGATTACTGAGGTGCTCACGGGCATCAGAGACAGAGATATGTGCTCCAGGTTCCACTTGTGGGGCACCAGTAGCCACCAAGTGGTGTCTGGGGGCCAGGACAGATGCTCAGGTTACCTTGCACAGCCGTAAATACCTGGTTGAGTCAAACATTCCAGGTCCTCACACACCTCAGGGGCTTCATCTCAAACTGGAGCCTCCTCACCTCCCACTTGGCTCCTTTTATTTCCATCACTGCTAACAAGCATTAAGTGTTCATTAGAAAGGATAGATGTTTATACAGTGTAAGATTTTTTCCACATTATTTTTTTACTTTCCTAAATACTCCTGAGAGTGTGACAAATCCTTTTCGTAAATCCTATTAGTGGTTAATGAACCCAGAGGGACATGTGACATCATCTGCTTGAGCTCTGCTGTAGCTTTCTACAGAGATTCTCTTTTATTGCTCCTGTCTTTCATAGCTTCTTTCTTATTTCTCTTTTCTTCACCATCATCCTTTCTGCCCTTGGTATGCCATTTTCCTCCTGTCCCTGTTCTTTCCCAAGTAGTGGAATGTGCCATATGTGCCCCACTCATGGGACAGGCAAACAGCACAGGTGTCATGTACAATGACACTGCAGGATGGCAGGGTAAAATTCACAGAAAACCACATTTGCCCAACTGTATTGACTTTTGCAGCTCCCAGACAAGGGGTGATGGCATCTGGGGTAGCTGTTCCCTGCCCTTGGCAGGGGAGTTGGAGCTAGATGATCTTTAAGGTCCCTTCCAACTCAAATCATTCTGTGATTCCATGATTCCAGGAAGGCATCAGTCTTCACTCAGCTTTCACAGTGGACACATAGGGACAGCTGTAAAATGGTGACAGGTCAGAGACAGCTTAGAAATGGGGGGAAATATTTTTTTGTCCTCCTGATTTTGGGTTTAATTTCTCACATAGGCCTGATTCCTCTTCTTCTTGCACAGGCAAAGAACTTTACAGCTGAGAACTTTCCACCTGTGGGATAACAGTTATCATTCACAGATACACACATGGCTACCAGTGGGTGATGACTCGACCAGGCACTACACAGTGCATGACTGTGCCACAAGTCAGTTTCTAGGGCTAAGTGGAAGCACCAGCTGCTTCCTGAAATGTGCTGGACATCACGTGCCATGTCTGTGTCTGGTGTGAGCCGCAGATGTCACGCTGAGATGGTGCAATTCTGCCTCGTGAGTCACCAAGGGCTGAGCAAGGCAGGGTTGTGCTGCTGTCTCTGAAGTGAGCTTCCCTTTCCTTCTCCTGTGACTGGGCCAGCTGGGAATTAGCCTGCAGGATCAGCTGTCTGTGTGTGCTGAGATGAGCCAAAGGAGGGCTCGACGGTGATGATTTTTCCCCATTAGCGGCGGGCTGCAGACAGAGTCTGGCAGAGTGGCACCCATTGAATTCTGCCTGGGTATTGAAGAGCCTCTTGGCAGCCTGGCTGGAGGATGACTTATGGGTTTGTTTACTTGCTGGGCCTCCAACTCATGTTCAGTGCTGGCCAGGCTGAGTCAAATGTTCACATTTTGCTAAGATGGCTGTGAACATCAGGCATGAGGAAACATGCTAGAGCTGCAGAGACCCAGCCATGTGTGTGCACTCCTTGGGTTCCCTGCTCCTGCATACCAGTGCTGCTCGAGGCAGGAGGTAAGGCCACGGCAGACCCTGTTGTTGGCTCGAGCCTTGGCTGCTGACCTGCTTATCCAAGTGCAAAATGCTGTGTAAGATGATTAAATCATCTCCCAAAGACGGCCTGGAATCCTGGCTTTTCCAGTAAACAACCAGGTAACTGTTTACTGGAACAATGTGAACACTGGCCAAGGAACTGTGCAGAGCACTAAAAACATTGGAAATGACCCCATACGTCCTCATAGCAGCAAGTCCTTTAATAAGATGAAGAACGAGCACAAGGCAAATTTCCAATTACTTTAGCATGCATAAAAAATCAGGTTGTGCCTGGTCATGGCTCTGTGATCTTACAGTGGAATTGCTATTTGGTACTGACTTGCTCTTGCATCTTTATTGCTTATTTAAAATGTGCCACTGCTTGGACTGGAATTTCATAATAGCGGCACTTTAGGCTTCCACGTCTCTTGCCTCAGAAAACATCACATTAAAACTTGCTCAGCTGTACAAATCCCAGCCCTGCAGACAGAATACAAAACATCACTGGCGCCTTCCTGGGCTCCCTGCAAAGCACTGGCAAAGCTGACCCCAAATCTGCAGCAGTGATCACACCCCTGTGACTGTCCCCTCTCACCAAACTGTGACAATGCCCTGCTGGCTTCTGCTGCAATGTGACAACCTCAGCACACACCAGATGTACCCCAGCACTGGAATGCACCTCCACTCCTCCACCAAAGTGTGTTTACCTCTGTTCTAGAGAACAGTTTTACATTATTAAGCAATTTCCTGCCTCCAGGAGCTGAGAATGGTTTCTGGCCTGAGGAGGTGTTGGGCTGCACAGGTAATGCAAGAAAATGATGTTGTCCTGCTCTTGATGTTGTCTGTGGTACCCAGGACTACTGGGGGTTTTTTGACAAGTCCTGTGTACCAGCTTTGTCCCACTGCTGTGGGGTGACAGGTCATTCTCTTTTGCTAAAATCTAACTTGGCTCATGGACACAATATAATAGCCTTGAAAATAGGGGGAAATCTTCTCTCAGCTTGCTCCCACAACCAGTGACACACCCAGGGAGCCAACCTGCCAAAATTGCCCCCAAACCCCCTAAGATGGGAATCAGGACAGAACAACCCCAATAATGACCTTAGGATACGGTCTTGCTTTTTTATGGAGACAGAGGGAGATGCAAGTGATTTTTTTTTTCTCTTGGTTTGCCTTGTAGAATGCTTTTTTCCAAGTTCAGGCCTATCCAAGCATGGGAAGAATCTCTCTTGGACATTGAAGAACATCTCCTCAAGTCAAGTAAAAAGACCCAGAGTGCTGAACTCTTGGCTGTGTGGGTTCAAGTGCTGAGGGGCCAAGAAAAACCAAAGCCTTTTGAGCTGAGCTCTGCACAGACTTGCTGGTGTTGGCCCCGGGGAGCCAGGGTGGCTGGTGTGGCCCTGGAGAGTGATGAGCTCTTGGCCCAGAGCAGCCTGTGGGTGACTGAGTGACCTGTGGACCTTGTGCTGGCAGCAGTGCAGAACCTCAGCCAGCTCAGAAATGGGAGGTCAAATTAGTCCCATGGAGAAGTTAATTGCCAAACCAAGCCTGGTCTGTAGGCACTGGATAAACAGCTGGCACTGGATAAACCTTTGTGATTTCTCTGGATCAAGGACCAAGAATGTGGAAAATCCCATCTAGGTTTTCCTTATGATCCCCTCCTGTCTGGACCTTGTTTTCCCACACTCTTTGGTTTTCCCTTTGGAAAAGACATGTGCCTTTCCCTTCAGCAGCCTTGTGGGATGGAGCTGACCCCGTGCAGAGGTGTTGAATGTTGCTGAGGTGCAGGAGGGCACCTTGTTGAGCTTGGGAATGAAGATGAGCAGGGTAAGAGGGTTCTGCTTCATGGTGTTGCACACCTCCTCTCCCAGCCATGGATGGTGGTGTAGAACTGTGACATTTTGGTGGAATGTGGGAACTTTCTGAGCTCTTGATGTACACAGATCATGGATGGACATTTCCTTCTCACAGGTGAGCAGACAGAAGGTGTCAGGAGTAAAGGGCAAAGGCTTCTGAGGCTGTGGAATCCTTGGTACCCCTCACATCTGTTATGTGCTTTGTGTTATAGAATTATAGAATGGTTAGGTTGGAAGGTTGGAAGGGACATTTAAAGGTCATTTTGACCAAGGTCCCTGCAATGAGCAGGGACATCTTCACCTAAATCAGTTTTCTCAGAGCCCTGTCCAACCTGGCCTTGAACACTTCTCGGGATGGGGCATCCACAACTTCTTTGGGCAATCTGTGCTAGTGTTCCACCATAATTATTGTAAAGCACTTCTATCTAATTTAAATCAATCCTCTTTCAGTTTAAACCATCACCCTGTGTTCTATTCTAACACACAGCTAAGAAGTTTGACCTCAAATAATGTTCTAGACAAAAAGATCCTGTCCAAAAAATATGTTTAGCAGCACCATTCCTATATAGGCTCCTAATGTGCCAGCACCCATGGGAATTCCTGTTCACACATCTGCCTTCCAGCTGTTTTTTTGGCAGATGTGCAGGGACCTGGGCTGGCTGGAAGAGAGCAAACACAAAATACAGGGTGTCCTGCATGGGAACAGGGTTGGGAGGGGATGTTCTGGGTCTCTGCCTCCAGCTCACTGAATCACATCACCCGTGCCTGGCCAGCAGCCTCCATCAGGCATGTTCCTGGCACGGTGCCTCCATGCACAGCCCTCTCTCTGTTCTCCTGGGGCTTGTGAGGATGAGCTGTGTGCAGCTTGACAGAGGATATAAAGAGGCTGACAAGAAAACTCCATAGGAGTACCAGGAGGCTATCACAGTCTTCGGGGAACTGGGATGAAGTCATGGCAGAAATACACAGGGAAATAAAGTAAGATAAGTAAATAGAGCTAAACCAAACCTGGTGAAAAACAAGCCTGAGCTTATATTTTCAGTGTCACCTTTTTGTCCTTCCAGTGCCTAAAGAGGGCTTATGGAAAAGAGGGAGAGTGACTTTTTACAGGGGCAGATAGTGATAGGGCAAGGAGAGATGGTTTTAAAAGAAAAGAGGAAAAATTTAGATTGATTATTAGGAAGAAATTCTTCCCTGTGAGGGTGGTGAGGCTCTGGCACAGGCTGGCCAGAGAAGCTGTGGCTGCCCCATTCCTGGAAGTGTCCAAGGCCAGGCTGGATGGGTTTGGAGCAGCCTGGGATAGTGGAAGGTGTCCCTGCCCATGGCAGGGAGGTTGGAACATGCTGATCTTTAAGGTCCCTTCCAACCAGCTCACCATTCTGTGATTCTGTTATTGCCATGAGTCTGAGCCCAGCTTTTCAGTAAAAGCACTTTGGAGTTCACCAGCTCTTTGCATATTTATTCTCATGGGGGCTGCATTCTTGCAAATGTAAAATTTGAGCCTTTTTTCTCTTTAAATTTTGCATTTGATTTGCTAATGTCAGCCTCCAGAGGGCGAAAACCCTTCGGAGAGATGGTGGGAATCGCTCCAGCCAAGCTGGAGGTGATCTGCTTGCAAAACCGCGGCAGAAAGAACCGTCACAGACAATTCCCCTCCCCAGAATCATGGATTTTCTGACTCATTTCTGTGAAGACATCTCCGACTCCCAAGGCTGACCACTGCTGTGGCCGGGGTGAGGGAAGGGGAACATGAATTTCTGAGTCGGGGATTCCTGGAAAGCTTTAAGGATGATGAAACCGGCCGGTGCCTTCCATCATGCGGGAATTTTTTTGCTGGCTTGTCCCAGCAGGTGCTTCACAAGCCAGAAAACCCGGAAGATGCAGGAAAAGTCCTAATGCTGGTGATATGGAAGTTTTTTACTTCCAAATATCCTTGCAAAGTGCTGTGGGGAAAAGGGGATCTGCCACTTGCCAGCTTTGGAGGGGGGTACAAAATCCTGCCAGATCAGCACATCCTGGTGCTCTAACCCTGACCCAGAGCCCAAAGCCATGGAGAAATATGTCCCAGAACACCCAGTTCTGGGACATATTAAAAGTTAGCTAAAGCAAGGGCGGGATGTTTTTAAACAACACAGATATTGCTGCTTGTTAAAGACACCCAGTTCCTGGAAGTGCTGAGTGCTTGCTCTGAAAAAAACCCAAAAACAACCCAGATCTTTTGTGTATATCTACAGAGGAACTGGAAAGAAGTGAGAACTGGTGGGAATATCATAATCTTGGACAGTGATTTTATTGTTGAAAAAAGTGTTCTAAGAGAGTATGGAGATAAGATGGAATGAGACAGGAGCAGTTTGGGAGTGAGGAAAAGGGAAATGGTGCTGAGGAAGAAGACTGAAGAAATGGGATTGCTGGGGCCCTCATGTAAGGAATAATTCAGTGTATACATACACACACACCAGCTATACCACTAATAAACTTGCTCTAAATAGTGTAATTCCATTCTGGAGTATATTTATGGCGAGATGAGAGGTCACAAGCCACAGGCTTGCCCCAGGCATGCTTCTGGGCTATGGGAGGATGCTGCTGTCAGCAGCAGGGACCCAGCACTGCTGCATCCATCCTGGCACCATCACTGAAACAGGCTGAGTAATTAAATCATTTACTGCTACATTTCTGTCAGATCTCATTACACAGCACCTGAGGTATTTTTCCACTTGAGTGATTGCCTGGATCCTACCGTGGCAATGCTAAATATCCCATCCCTGATGAAAACCCTGGCAATACCCTCAGAGGGGATATTTGGTCAGGACTGGCATTTTCTTCTGCAGCAATAATGCTGTCAGGATATAATCCTGATGTGGAAGTGGGCCTGCCTCATCCATCATCACAGCTCACCATGGGCAGAAGGGGAAAAGTTCAAAGAAGGGATGCAAGGAAAATCAAGCATGAGTAGGTCAGGACTTGTCCTTGAAAAGAGGTGGGTAGAAACATAGTGAGGCATATGGAACTGGGAGAGGACAGGGTGACAGCCACTGACAAATAAAAAAAAATAAATAGATGGATAAAGGCATCAGCTGGGGTTGCCAGGCTCAAGACAGACAGATCAGCCAGTGTTTAGTACAAGGTCTGACACAGAAGCTTTGGATGGCAAAGGCTTGTCCTGCTTTCTCCAGGGAACCCTGGAGAGAAAGCCACAGAAGGTTACCCAGCACCCAGAGAGCCCAGGAGCATGGCTCTCCCCAAGCCACAGACAGTCTGAGACAGGAGGGTTTGCAGAGGAAATTACATCACCTTTCATTATGCATTTCCCAGAAATCTGGTGCAGCCTGGTACATCAGCCCTGTCCTGCAATCCTCAGGCTGATGTGAAGTAACTGCACCAGAGACAGCCCTGGCAGAGCTTTGCAGCTCACCTCAGCTGCACTGCTTCTTACCTTGCTTTTGTGGCACAGGTGTGGGAGGCTTGTGCCAGCACAGATGCTGTCCTGATGCCAGTGCAGTGAGAGAAACACCTGGAAACAGATTCCCCATGTTCATCCTTCTGTGATATGCCAAGCTAAGGGGTCTTCCCTCTACCTCAGCTGTCTCTTGTATGCAACAAAACCTGAACTGTTTTTTGCACAGTCCAGCATTAACAGCACAGATGGAGCAACTATACTGGAATATGCATGGCTTTTAGTCAAAAGGAATAAATTATAATGGGCACAGGGGGCATTTCTATGGCTAGGAGTGGCATAAATATGTCTTCCAAAAAAAAAAACCAACAAAAAACCACCCCCCAAAAAAAAAAAAAAAAAAAAAAAAACAAACCACAAACAAAACCCTAAAACAACCAACCAAAAAAAAAAAAAAATCAACAACCTCTCCTTCTCCCCTTGTATGCTTTCCCATCTGAAATAATCACCCTGGCCAAAATCTTGTACAGAGCTGGTTTGGTCTCACAACAGAGTTTTTTAAAGATTCATATTTTGGTTTTTAATTTGCATATATCTGACATTGGAGGAGCTAAACATAAGCACAGCAAAGCTCATGTGTTTTTTTTTTTTCATTGCCACTTTTCAGAGCTTTACTGTGTTTTGAAGTGGTTTGTACTGAAGAAGTGTCAAATACAGGGAGTGGAACAAGGCTGTTGTCAGTGCAAACCCACCTTCACAGCATTTCCCAAACATTTTGCCTAAGTTCTGCATTTTGTGTCAATGTTCAACATGCTCCTTTCATTTCATTTTTCTTCTTTATTTTTTCTCAGGAAAAAAAAAAAATAAACCAGACAAGGTTTGAAGTCAGAGAAGATGCTGAGTGCTTCAGAGAGCTTTTCTAGCGAAGCTCGTCACATCCTTTTTCTGGAGTTGCTCAGCTTGACAGCCTGTGAACTCTCATTTCTTCAACCAAAGCCCTGAAAACACGATATTCTGCTTAAACTACCCTAACCCTTTAAACTACTCTAACCCTTTATAGCTGTTTAAGCTGCTTAAGAGTCAGTACTGGTTCAATTCAGACGCTCAAGTGTGGCAGAGTAGCCGAATGCTGTAAACTCCCCTGGCTTTGAAATGATCTCAAAACTGAAAATTGTTCAACTGGTAGCATTTAAATATTTATTGCTCTAAATCTAAGAAAATTTGCTTTTAAATAGGATTGAATTATGAGCCTCAAAGAGATTTGCAGCACAAAGCCCCATTTGCAGGGAGCCTGAGTAGCAGTTTTAAAGTTATTAACTTGTGCAGTTAGGAAATTCCTCCTTAAGTGGCATCTTTAACAAATGCTTCACGAAATTGCCTTCAAAGATTAAAAAATACAGATGCAATTAATTTGTCTTGAATTTTAAACCTCACTGGCATCAACAAAGCGAGCTGTATTTTATCTCCCCGGCTCCCAAGCTGAGTGCAAAGCCTGGCAGTGACATGAAATCAGGATGGCTTAATGGTTTTGTGCTCATTTCCTGAGATTCATTACCCCAGTTGTGCTGGGGATGTGCAGTCTCAGACGTGGACGGGCACAAACCCAAACCTGTCACTGGGGTGAGATGGAGTGAGCCCAGTCCCAGGCACAGGGTGAGTTGTTTTGAAGTTCTGAGCACCATGAGGGCCACCCTTTGAAACTGCAGCAGCCCAGGCAGTTGTGTGCATCAATAACAGAGCCCGTGGGTTGGTGACAGTTTTTGGCCCTTCCTCATAGGGGTCAGGAGAGGTGACATCAGCCTGGGTGAGGAGCAGATGCCTCCATGTACAACATGATGTGATGTATTTGTGGCCAAGGGTTTTTCCAGCTAAAAGAACAGGATGTGATTTTCCCGGCTGAACCAGGGCAAGACCTTGCTGAGTCACCTCTCCAGCCTCTGCCTGACTGTGAAAGGGAGTTAAATTTCAAACTCTCCAGCAGAGCCCATTAACCAGCTCCATCACTGCTGAGAGCCACTGGGAAGCAGTGGGAAGGGATGGGGTGATGTGGTGATGTGCTGGGCATTGAGCTCCCTTGAAATGCCCAGCAAAACCCTGTGGGGACCCAGGTGTCAAGCTGGAGGATGCTGGGGAGCCTTCTCACTGCAGCAATGGGGATGGATGTCCTCCAAAACACCATTGTCCCATGTGGGGCTTGATGGGGCTCCCCCTGCACCATCACCCCAGCTGAGAGCAAGTGCAGGGGCTTGACACAGAACTTGAGCACCTCCATCCCACAAGGAGACCCTGCGAGCCCCACTCAGTCCTTTCAGAGACCACAAAATCATAGAATGGTTTGGACTGGAAGGGACCTTTAAAGGTCATCTAGTCCATCCCCTTGAGCAAGATATTCAACAAGACCAGGCTGCTCAAAGTCCCACGCAACGTGGCCTTGAATGTTTTTCAGGGATGGGGTATCCACCACCTCTCTGGTCAACCTATTCCAGTGTTTAACCACCTTCATTGTAAAATGAGGGTGGTCTAAATCTACCCTCTTTTAGTTTTAAAACATTACCCTTTGTTCTGTGACAACAGGACCTTCTAAAAAGGACCACTTAACCCTCACAGACTCCAGCCTGGAACTGGTGCCCAGGCTGGTAGTGTTGGGAGTGTGTTGGGCACATGGCAGTGTTGGGACACAAGGACTCTCTCTGGCCTTGAATGAGGAATTTCAGGTGCTTTAGTGTCCCTGACCATCCAGGTTTTCTAGAGCCTGAGGGTGGGGAGTCTGTAGAGGAGCTTTAATGTGGTAACATCAGCTTGCCAGATGCTCAAAAAATCAAGAAGTGCAGGAAAATAACTGCTTACTCTGGTCAAAATAATGCATTTCTTTCTATTTTCAGAAAAATGTCTCCTTTGGAAGGAAATGGCTGCACATTTAGAGATGGCAGGTGTAAGATGCCAGCATTTCAGTGCTGAAAATAACACCTTCCACTGTTTAGCCAGGTCTCAGAAAAAAAGTGAATAATGACACAGAGGATGGGTGCTGCAAACCTTAATGTCACACTGTCACCCCTTCCCTCCCTCCTGCTGGAGCTGCCAGTGGAGAGCATCTGACCTTCCTCCAAAAGCCACCTGCAATTTATTGCTCCGGCAATAAAGGCTGGACTGTGAGCCCAAAGATCAGCCTCGGAGCAGCAGGGTGTAAATCCATGCACTGACCACGGGACCACCCCCTCTAGGGCAGCTCTTGATGGCATCCTGCTGTCCCCTCCAGCCTGGGGGAGGTCTGGGAGAGCCCAGCCGCTCCCAAGCCTCACCTAAGAGATTTTAATTGTTCTGTGCTTGCTTGAGCCCCAGCTCTATAATTGACAGTGCTGCACCAGCAGGTGCTGACGCTGCAGTGATGATCATGCAGCTCATTTTCCAGGAGCTGCTGGGACTCCAGACAAACGAGGGGTTATTTCAGGTGACTCACCTGTCATGGAGTGTCCCTGGGTCTGTCCATCCCCTCTGAGTGCAGGTTTGCCATGTGACTGCAGTGGTGGATTTTTTATGGCTACTACCCAATTAGTCTGATTGGGAAACACTCCTGGAATTTGAAATATGGTCCTGAGGGTTTTGTATGGAAACCCTGGTGGGTGACACTTGAGAAGGAAGATGGGACCTGACCTGGGGATATAAGCCCAGGGCAGCACTGGGTACAGAATCACAGAACTGTCAGGGTTGGAAGGGACCTCTGAGGATCAACCTGCCCAACCCCCCTGCCAAGGCAGGGTCACCTGGAGCAGGTGACACAGGAATGCATCCAGGTGGATTTGGAATGTCTCCAGAGAGGGAGATGCCACAACCCCCTGGGCAGTTCCCTGGGCAGTGTTAGAGGTGCTAACCTCAAAGGGAGGGTTTGCTGCCTTAGGGAAGACGTTTTTACATCTTCAGACACTCAGACCCCAAATGGGAGGGTTGAGTCCCCCATGGTTTTTGTATGTTGGGGCAAGTGTGCCAAAAGAAGTGGACAGCTCTTTTAGAATGCACACCAGGTGCTGTATCACTGCCTCTTCCACTGGTAACATCTATTAATTTAAAATCTGGCATGCCGTCCTAGTTTGGTTCCTTCAGGAGGGTCTGGAATGGGACAGAACACCTGTGGGTCAGGTTGTCAAGCTCAGTCCAAGACCCACATGGCCGTCCATGGCAGCAAATCACTGCTGGCATCATTCACCCATGGGGATCGTGTACAGGAGTGCATCACCTTGGGGGTGGATGCAGGAAAACAGCCCCTTCCAGCCCTTCCCAGCCCTCATCCTTCCCCTCTGAGCTCCTCAGGCATGCAGCTGTAGACACAGAGTAGGGGAAAGCAGAGCAAGGCAAAGGGAGTGGGAAACAAAAATAATGACTTGAGGGTCTTTCAGTACGAGGTGTACAAAACCCAGGTTAATTTTAATTTTGCCATCAAAACAGCTTTTTAAACCCCAGCATGGAATTGTTCAGGTGTCTTAGGGACACACTAAGCTTCTTGCACAGCACGTGCTCATGCTCAAAGGTTGCGTCTGCCAGGGACCTGCAGAATTTGGTTCTTGCCAGACCAGCTTTTATTTCCCTGCCAGATCCAGATCTCGCTGATTCAACTCTTTGGCTCTCCATCCCTCACGCTCACGGCACGACCCAGTAGCTGCATTTGCCGAGCAAGTGCCACCCCCAATTTGTGTCACTGCAGGAGGGAGAAGAGCCAGGACTATTATGTGTTTATTATATTAATGTCCCTATTTCTAGGCTAACAGCAAGACCAAGGGGTATTTTGCAGAAGTCTGTGCACTTTATACCAGGCAACAAATCCTGATTCAGCCTGTTCCATAAATTATTTAGCACAATCACGCAAACCCACAGTGAGGGAGGCTCCTGCTTTCAAAAGGGCAAAGCTCACAGACTCAGCATCACCAGAGCCTGGCTGCAAATGCCACCAGTGTGAGGACAATCATGGCCTTCTCAGCCTGGAGAAGAGAAGCTCCAGGGAAACCTCACTGTGACATTTTATGTTTAAAGGGAGTTTACAAAAGAGAGGGAGGGTGACTTTTTACAGGTGCAGATAATGATAGAACAAAGAGGGATGGTTTTAAAGTAAAAGAGAAGAAATTTAGATGAATTATGAAGTTCTTCACTGTGAGGGTGGTGAGGCCCTGGCACAGGATGCCCCATGAGAAGCTGTGGCTGCCCCATCCCTGGAATTGTTCAAGGCCAGGCTGGATGGGGCTTGGAGCACCCTGGGATAGTGGAAGGTGTCCCTGCCCATGGCAGGGGATTGGGATGAGATGGTCTTTAAGATCTCTTCCAACCCAAACCATTCTGTGTTTTTCTGATTCTGCAAGATCCAAGGTTAGTGCAGAGATGGATGTTATTTCAGGTTTTATCAGTGTGCTGATGGCATGTGGCTGTCTCCATGCATTGAGTGTACCAAGGAGAACTGAGGTCCACAGCAGCAGCAGCAAAACAGGAACCTCTTAAATGTTCAGGCATGACACAAAACCCTGAGAAAACCTGACCTGAGCACAGAAGAATTAAAAACAAAACCTGGGCAATGGGATCACAGTCTTCAAATACCTCCAGGAAGGAGCCAAGGGGAAGCCAGGGGAGGATAAATATCAAGCAGTGAAAATATTTAGTTTAGCTAAAGAACCATATTGACACTTGAGCAAAAGAGGATTATCTGTCCACAGACACATTTAATTAGAAGAAACTTCCCATGTACTCAAGCAGAAGAAAGCAGAGGTGATAGGAAAAAAAGGAGGGGAAAAAAAAGAAGGAAAACAATTTTCAAGTTTAAATGTCATTTTTTAAAAGGAAATTTTTTAAGATGGCAACAGCAGGGGTTGGGGAAAGAGTTCATGTTCCATTCTTGCACCTCCTTAGGGGGTGTGACTAATGGCAGGGTTAATTCATCTTTACTGTCCAGATTGTTTAATTTTTTGGGTGGTTCCCATGCCTAATTTCAGCTCAGGACAACTCACAGGCTGCCAGCCTGCTTGCAGGGCCCATCCAGGGAGCAGAGTGCAGGTGGGTGCTCCCTCCCCACAGGTCAATTTGGTGGTGACACATGTCCTGGAAGTTGGCAGAGCATCAGTGCATCCTCTTCCCATCACTGCCAGTCCTTGCTCCAGCATCCTCCTGCCACAGAAATGATGTCCAGGTGCAGGGAAGGCTCCTTGGGAAAGGAAGCAAAGGAGAACAAACACAAATGGAGGAAAAAATTGGGGTTTCACCACTTGTGGACAGCTGTGATTTTTCAGGTGTGAGTTCCCTGGCCCTGTGGAGTTGTTTTGCTTTACAAAGCCAAATTGCTCCATGCCCCAGTTTAGTGTCTTTCTTCCATCAGTGTTATGGGCATCACTGCCATGTCCCTTGCACAGGGCAGAGAGAAGGAACATCCCTGCTCTGGGGAGACAGGACAGGCTGGGGAAAAGGCAGGAGTGTGTGGTTTTCTCTGGGAGGGACAGGGACTGAAGAGAGAGGACAGGCTGTTGTCTCAGCTCTGGAGCTGGACCTTCCTCCCAGCTGCACTTGCTGAGATGGGGCAAGAGGAAGACAAAATATCTAACCAGGCAGCCAGCATTGCCATAGATTTCTTCCCAGCTCAAAAATCTCAATTAAAGGGCAAATTAGTTAATGGAAAGCATGGTTTGGGAACATTGGAACATTTGGGAACATTGCCTCCATCTTTCCCCTTTTCCTGGGGGTACGGGAGCTGTTGGGGCAAAACTTTTCTCTTATGGAGAGTTTAATCTCTGTCCTTCAAGTTTCCCCACTTGCAAAATGACAATAACACTGCCAGCCTCAGTAGAAAGGCACCTGGAGCTCTGCTCACTGGGGAGAATGGCAAGACAGCTTGTTATTCTTAAAATAAATCATCAGTAAGAGAAGAAGCCACAAAAAGCATTCATCAGCTATTGAAGGACCCTGGAAGATCAATGGTTTAGTTAGTATCATTCTTGCCAAGTATTAGCCTGGAAAACTCAGAGCTGCCAGGAACAAAGTCAGGCAGATTAACGTCCGGCCCCAGTCCCAGTTTCCCACTGAGCCTGACAGGTCCTGGCAAAAGCTCCTGTGCCCAGAAATGTATTTTGAGACCATGCTTATAGATTATTCCCTTCAAATTAAATCCAGGCAAAGTTAATCTCATCCAGAGAGGGCAGAGAGAAGACAGGTGAAGCTGGTGCAGCAGCCAAGGGGTTCCCTGAGGGGATTGGAGCAGAAATTGGGGAGCAGGAGCAGAGACACAGGTGTGCATTGGCGACAAGGGCTTGGGGCATGGTGCAGCAACTGTGAGCTGCCAGAAACACCCCGAGCTTCCACAACAGGCAGGTCCTCCATTATCCACCCAGCTCCCTCCACCCCAGAAAGTAAGGAAAATTAGAGTATCCCAAAAGAAAGTATAAAGCTCATGGATGCTCACACAGAGAAGCAGCAGCTGCATCCTAAATGGTGTGATAAACACCTCAGGGGGTGCCATCAGGCAGGTGCTTAATGAGTACACAAATGATAGTTATTTCTCCTCCATCTTCCCATTTCCTACCAGTTGCCCTGGAAACTTCCCCCTCGAGGCACTCACAGGAGCAAAGTCCAACAGGAAAAAAAAGCAGCTGCAAACCCTTCATGGTGTAAAGTTCGTGGCCAAGCGATGTCAGGGAGGATTTTGGGGTGAGCTGTGCCTGTACCAACCTGCCTCCCTCCCATGCACTGCACAGCTCAGCCCTGTGGCCCCAGTGATGAGCACACACCCCCAAATATCCCTCAGATCCCACACCGAGCCCGCAGGACACCCTCAGCATTGCCTCTGATGTCCCCACAAGTTGTTCACACAAAGGCTGCCCAGACCATCCCTCCTGCACAGACACTGCTGCAATCCACAGATTTGGCTGATATCCAAGGAGCCAGAGGGGTGAGTGATCTCCCAGAAAACCCCGGGGGTGCTTTTCCAACCGGGATGTAAGCAGCCACACCCAGAGGGTGGCAATTCATTCCTCATTAGGATAAATTCCAATTTAAGGAGTAGGTAGGAGGAAAGTGCACAAGATGTCTTGTTCTTCTGCAGAGAGCGCCTGCAATTCATGGGGTAACAAAAAGAAAGAATAGAGAATTTAGAAATACAATCCCAATGCTCATTTGCACTGGAGGAATTAAAAGGCCCTGATCAGCAGAGCCAGCCCATCCTGAGGATGCCAGGCTGTGCTGGAGGCATCTTTGGAGGGCTTTGTCCCAGCAAACACTGTCACCCTCAGGGTAAATGCAATGTCCACAACTCACATCCCAGCCCCAGCAGGCAGGGCTGGGGCAGCAAATTTTGTGCAACCCACACCAGAAATTTCAGTCTCTGCTCTGAAGCAAGATGGCCCCAGCAGGCAGAGGAGGCTGTGCTCTCATCATGATTCCTTGTGCTCTCTGATTTCACAGGCACTGTCACCCAGGACTGCCACCTCAGCACCCAAATTCCATCCCTCAAACACCGTGACTGAGCAAGGCCAGGCAAGGGGCAAACCCCACCTCTCATCTACAGTGCACTCTCAAGTACATTTTCGATGCAGATTTTGTAAAAAATGCACTTTTATGCATATTACATATATTTATAAAGATCTTTATATTCACACCTTTACCTTTTTAGCCAAAGACTTCACCCATTTGAGCTGCACATCACAGTTTGTGCACTGCCCACGATGCCTTGAATAAGACAAAGATGAGAACAAGGACAATCTCTGCTGCCAGGCAGTTATGCCTTCAGGTCATGAACCCATTGATCCCACCTGCCAGGTTTATTTTCTTAAGGCTTAAGAGAGCTGGCTCAGAGGAAGGGTGGGGGCACAGGGCTTGTGGCTCCTCACACCACCCACGCTGCCAGGAAATACCCTGCCTGTATGTGGGGCTCAGCTGCTCTCAGATATTTTTTCCCTACACACCCCCAGAGACAGAAAATATTTATATGCTATACACCTATAAAGATACATAGTAATAATATAGGAAAATATCTAAATATAGAAATAGTACAATATATTAAAATATTTATGTAGCTTATCTAAATACATAATGTATTGATAAATATATAATAAATATACTGTACACACATATACATATGCATGCAACAAAAAGTTGGAAATCTGAAATGACAGAGCTAGCAGAAAGGTCAATATCCAGGTGCAAAGAAAGGAACCATGCTGGAAGTGTGCACAGCACAGACAGAGCCAAGGATTGCCCAAGTCCTGGCCAGTTCCATGACCTGCCATCAAGGTGAATTAAATGCATCCCAACAACCCAGGGAACCAAACAGCTTCCTTGTGCCTCCCTCAGCAGCTCCAGGCCAAGGCACCTCCACAACATGCCTGCGTTGTGGTGTCTCTTCAGCTGGCTAAATCCTCTTCCCAAGACTGTTTTTCTTTTTGCTTTACCTTCAAAGCCCATCAGAAAATGAGTGGCTGCTGGGATAGGAAGTGCAGCTGCAGGGTGGGGTGGGTGGTTCCCTGGGAGGGTGGCATGATGGCTGTAGTGCTTACACCCCATGCATTTACCTGGGAGAACCTGGACTACCAGAAAAGGACAATTTTTAACTTCCCAGTGGGACTCGCTCCAAGAACCCACTAAGGATAATTTAAAACCAAATATTGCTTGAGCCCAGATTTGCATACCTTCCCTCCCTTTACTAATTCTTGTCCAGGTGGATCAACCATCACTGGTCCCAACACCTCTTGCCAACAGGCTGACACTGGGTTCCACCTCAGAACTGCAGGCACTGAGAGCTAAATGCTTCATTGCCACCAAAGGAAAACTCCACCCCAGAGCTCCCAATAAAGGCTCTTGCTATTTGACACTATATTTCATCTGTGCATGTGTTGAAAAGTTTTAATCATGTACCTATGTATAGTCCTGCACCAGCAATTTCCAGCGCCAGCCAGAAGGAAAACACAGCACCCTCGGTAACAGAAATCACTGTGGAGCCAAGTAAACAAAATGACAGTCTTATAAACCAGAAGCATTTGTCCCATTAAGAATTCAATTTGTAGACAGAATAACAAGGGATGAGTTATTTGGCAGTGTAGAGTTTAAGGACATGGGCAATGTAACAGTGACAGAAATGCTGTGACTGCAAGACCTTCGCTCGGGAGTGACTCAGCACAGCAGCTGTTTCCTGGAAAATTAATACTTCAGGCTCCTCAAAATGCCCACAAAGCCTTTGAGAGTTTGCAAAAACCAACCCTGGAAGCCCCATCAGCCATCTGATCTGTCACTGCTATGGGGATTAGCACAGGTCCCCCACCCCAGCAGAGCGTGGGGACATGCTGGGAGCTCCAGCAGTGACCATGGGGATTCAAGGCAGTGCTACCAACAGAAAGCAATCCATTTTGGCCTCAAAGCTCCCCCCTCACAACCCCCAAAGTCCAAAATCCCCCTCATCAACAGGGGCACCCCAAGCAAGCTCCTGTCCCCGAGCAGAGGCAGCTGTTAAGGAGGTTAACACAGAAACGTGTCAAGTAACAAACACCTAGTATTTATTAATAAATTAGTACACCGGAAGGCAATTTTTCAATTCATTCCCCTCTTCCCCCACTCCCACCCCTTCCCATGGGGCAGCTCATGCCACCCTCATACCATTATTTCTTCAAATTGAGAGTAGTACAGACTGTTCGTTACGGGAGCATAATAATTGCAAATATAATCAGACAGACTTCTTACGATGCAGCTTTTTGTCCCCCATACCCCCCCACCCCCCGACCTCTTTTAATAAAAAGTGAAGTGTGATTTGAAGAGACTATTGAGACCACATAAGGTCTTAGGAGAACTTAGCGGCCACATCTGTATAAAAAACAAGAGACACGAGTGTAAAAGCATATAGCTTGGTTTAAGTCTTACAGCACGAGGAGAGCGGGACCACTGGCGGCCTTCGCCTCCCCACGTCCAGCACCGGCTCCCTTCGGCGCCCCACCATTCCCACATGTGCCAAGGCAGGATAACTCCTTACATTCGACTGGAGGCAAAGGAGCTTTCCACTGCCTTGAAGGTTGGTGGGGCTTGACCTTTTTCCTTGTGGTTTAAGCGCTTCTGCTGTAGCGTATTAGGAGCGCGATGCGTTGTCCGGGTGAAAACCATACAATAAATAACCGTGCTAGTAAAATCTCAGCAATGGATATGAGCCAAACAAGAGTACATTAAAAAAAAGAAAAAAAAAAAGTCAGCTCGGGTGGGAAGCTTAGCTGCGTTAAGAGACAGTAACCAGCAACAAGTGGGGTGGGATTTTTGCGTGATTTTGCCATTTACTGCCCTGAGGCGAAGGGAAGTGGTGGGAGATGGTCACTCCGAGCGACAGCTTTGACAGAGGAAGAGGATTACAGAGCAATCCCCAATTTGATGTGTTAGATTACACCAGATTGGTGGTCTTTCAGTTCATGAACTGCGGTTTTGGATTTTTTTGTTTGTTTTCTTTTTTTCTAAAGTGCATCGGCTGATCTGATTGGAATGAGAACAAGGAGAAGAGAGGCTTGGGGAGGGGGCAGAGGGTGCAAAGACTTGGACTGAGCGATAGAGTTACAATGGAGGGGTGCAACGCTGGCAAACTGCACCCCTCCAAAAACCAAGGACACCTCAATGAAAATACTGGCCGTATATTCTACAAAAAATCCCGCCTGCGTATTGTTGGTCATCTTAACGAGTGCCAAGCTAGCTCTAGCAGATATTCGGAGAGCGTGCGGTGACCCAGTGCCTACAGTAAATCGGGAAGGTGGCTATAGACAGAGTCCAGGAGGGTCTGGCTGGCTTCCTGGCTCTTGACTCCTGCGATCTCAAATAGCCTGTCCAGCTTGTCTTCGGCCTGCGGGATCTCCTCGATCACGTGGAGCTCCTCGGGGTTGAGGATGTGCAGCATGTCGTCAAAGATGGGCTGCAGGTCGCACGGGTCCAAGCGCACCTGGCGCAGAACGGTGTCCTTCTTTTCTGTAGGAGGAAAGGGATTGGTCAAGGAACTCCCCAAGAAACCTCTGCTAACCAGGGCTTGTTCTCAGCCCATCCCCTGATGTCACCTCTGGAGAGGGACATGCCACAAGAAGAACTGAGGGAAAAGGTAGAGAGTGACAAGTGATAGGGATGAGAGAAGATGGGAAAGGCAGTGGTGCCGAGGCACCTCAGCCAGGATCCTGGAAGAGCAAACACAGCATTTGTAAATGCTGAATGGCCAATTCGGAAAAGTGAGGGCAGGAGAGGGGCCAAAAAAGCTGAATTCTGCTCTTTCAAGTTGTTTTTGTTGGGTCAGCTTTATTTTCATACCCAAGTATAAATCTGGTAGATTGACTGAGCTCAGTGTTTCACCTTCATCAGAAACGAAATGCAGCAAGTTAAATGCAGTAAATTAAAGCCCCTAAAACAAAGGAGGGTGACTAATGGTACTTTATGTCTGTAGCAAAGAGGATCAAGACTGAAAAAGTTTTAAAAAGTCAGTCTGGAAATTACATTCTCTGGTTTAATCTCATGCAGAAATGCACTGGCCAAAGCAAGAGCCAAAAGTCAGAAGAAACACCCCCAAACACCTAGGGATGCTACAACTTCCCTAGTAGAACTTCAAAGAGTTAAAAGCCTTTAAAGATGTTTTTCTGTCTCAAATCTTTATCATCTTCGCTAACAGGATATTCTCGTTGGGAATGAGGATGCGATAAGCATATCCTGGAGAGCCAGTTTTCCCAGAGTTATTTACTTTAACGATACCGTGTGTTGGGCAGCTCTACCATGTGTGCTGACCACATGGGACATGCCATGGTGTCCCTTCTGCCCCCCCACTCTGCCCCGGGTTGGTTTTGGTACCTTTGGTAATGAAAGAGCCTGTCCGGCTGAGCGCGGAGGAGCCGCTGGAGGTGGAGTCGCAGCGCAGGAGAGGCTCGGCCTCGTCGACAAAGAAGCATTTCTTCTCGGAAGGAGAGGGCTCCACGGTGAGCACGGCCGCCTCGGGGGGCTTGGGGCTGGGCGTGGGCGCGGGGCTTACCGGGCTGGGGCTCACCGGCAGCGCCAGCTTGTCACCTTCCAGCTTTGGGGGGAGGAAAGAGAGAGAAAATTAACTGGGGGGATGCTACACAACGGGTAACACCCAAACCCACCTGCACCCTGGCTTTCAAAACTCTCCAGGCCACCGTCAGCAAGGGGTGACCTGTTCTGCTGGCCCACAACAGGCACAGGAGATGACCTGGGGTGGACATCAGCACTGGTATCTGACACAATCAGGCAGGAGCAGTAACCCAATCCACACCCTTGAGACACCTGGTAGGAGCAACCACTGCACCAGGATGGCACGTGCAACCTCAGCAGAGCATTTTAGGTGGGCTCTCCTTCTCAGACTCAGTTTATTAAAACCTAAAGCACAGCTCTTGGGGGCAAGAGGTGATGATGCCCAAAACCTGCTCCACACCTGTTGTTTGCTAAAAGCTGGTTCCACAGCTCCAGCCAGTGCCAAGGCAGCAGGATGAGGGCTGTGAGACCCTTCAGGGATCTCCAGTGCAGCACATGGCTCTGACCAGCTCCACTGACCAGCTCCACATCAAATTAATCATCTGTTTTGCCCCATCTCACCCTTGCTCCCGAGAGCATCCCATTAAAGCCAAGTGGTGAACTTGGAGTCTGGTGGGAAAAGTCCATCTCACCAGACTCCAAGTCCAGAGCAAGGAAGGACAGGCAGGAGCTGGCACTGACCACAGTGTCACCCAAGTGCCTCTGCTTTTTCCTGTCCTGGATGTGAGCTAAGGGCAAATGTTCAGCTCCACAGTTCCAAAGACATCAGGAGCAGCAAGTACTGCTGGGAAGCACTGCATTGGAAAGCAGCACCAACTGACAAGTGACAGGTGACAAGAGACAGGACAAGATGAAATGGCCTCAACTTGTGCCAGGGGAGGTTTAGACTGGGTATTAGGAAAAAATTATTCACCAAAAGAGTGGTCAGGAATTGTAATAGGCCATCCTGGGAAGTGGTGAAATCACCATTCCTGGAGGCTTTAAACAAACATGGGGATGTGGCAGCTGGGGACATGGTTTAGTGGTGGACTTGGCAGTGTTTGGTTAAGATTTGGACTTGATGATCTTAAATGTTATTTCCAACCTTAACAATTCTATGATTCTATGAATTTGGGTGCTGGTGTGAACCTGCTTCCTATGCTGACTGTACTCTGCATGTTTCTTCTTGAAACTTCTTCCCACTTCCAAGACAGTAGCGAACATTATCTACCCTCCTCTGCCTCTCAACATCCCCTCAGGGTGCAAATCTCAAGGAGAGCATTCCTAGTTCCCACTCCCTGCAGGGATGAGATGCCTGGGCCAGCATCCTCACATCCCTGGCTGGCAGACTGGGCACTTCTGCAGGTCACCAAGTCCCTCTAAACAGATTATTTTAAGGGCCATCCAACATTTAACCTTTTCCCCCCAACCTCGTGTCCCTGCTTGACCTGCCAGGGAAAAGAATTACAAGCCCTGTCCCCATGCAATTCCCTCTCCCAAGAGCATTTCACAACCCTGTTTTCTCCTACAGAGGGAAGATCAGGCTATTCCTGTTAACAGGCTTTTGCCTACAACCCAGGGATGAAATGCAAAGTTGGGATTAAAGGCTGTGGGAAAGGGAGCTACTGAGCCACCTCCGCGCCAGCATGGATGTGCGTGAACATTCCTCATCCGTGTCGAGGAATTCGCCACCCACAAATCACATGTCTGCTGGGACGCCCATTAGTTCACATTAAATTAACATTGAAGCCTGTTCCTGGTAGAATAAAAGGGGTTTTTTTCTCCCCTCATTGAAAATAAACAGGGGAGGATTTGTTCTAGCACAGTGCATTACGCAATAGGCATGTTAAAAATAAAAGTCAGCTTTAATTTTTAATTAAAAGAATCTGCCTTCTCCTCTGAAATTCCCTTTTCAGTACAGTTCATCATGGATGATCAGCTATGGCCATTAAGGGGGAATATCAAGGGAAAGACCAGGACAGCAGCTGGCCACTTTCCAAATAATATGCTCTGATATCCCCTTTAAAAATAACATAGGCTTTAGGGGTTAGTTTTCCCTTGTGCAGTTCATCTACCTAATATTCAACCACAAACCCAACTACCAATTCCCAAAAAGGATCCTGATGACTGAGCAACAATTGGCCAAGAGAGGGCAGGGAGCAGACAGCTGCCCCAGCTCTGTCTTCCCAGAACCAACTCATTTGGAGTTTAATTAAACAGCTGCTAAAACACGCTAGGAAAGACAAAATCACCTGAGGTTATTTGACTGTAGCTGTCCCGGGAGCCCAAAGCTTTCCAAATAGCTGAACAGTTGCAAGCTTGAGGCAAAGCAAACAGGATGCTTGGATGTGTGTTAATGTTTAAACCACAGGAAAAAAAGCAACTGGGAATGAGGGCTTGGAAAGACCAGGGAATGCAAAAGGTTGCTGTGAGGTGAAGCCTGTGGAATAGGTGTAAAAACACACTATTCATAGCCTGTGACTCACTGCACTGAAACCACCTTGGCCATTCCTATTTTTTTGAGTGGTGATTGGGTGAAACCAAGCTTAGGCTGGGGAAAAAAAGCCCCCAAAAAAACTCCTGCAACCCTTCTGCCTTTCCAGAGCTATGGGATTTCTCACCTTTATATCCTCATTGCTGGGCTCCTGCGCTTGCCACTGGGGCTGCATCTGCACCTGCAAAGAGAGACACGTGGGACACTGTCAGATGCACAGTCCAGCATGGAAACCAAAGGCACTGCAGTGGCTTTGTCACAACAGCAGTCTCCTACAACCCATCAAAGGTGCTCTACCAGGTATTTTTTTTAGGTTTTTTCTTTTTTTTTGAGCACTGCACCAAGAGGTTTTCAATGCCAAAAAAAAATTAATTTAAAAAAATCCTAAAAGCTCCTGTGTACTTGCAGCCCTTTAGACTGCAGTTCAAGCACCAGCATCCTCTTGGATCCCAATGCATCCGGGAGGGTGCTCTAAGCAGCTCAGGGTGTCTGAAGGCCCTTCCTAAAAGGAAGAAAAGGGGACAGAAGGGGATAGGGACAGGAGGAGAGAAGAGGAAAGAAGAGGATGGGGCAGGAGAAGACACAGTCTTGGCTTTGTTTTCTTTCACAGCTGCTGTCACCAGCTCTGTTTGAACGGGTTGGTCCCATTTGCTGCCTCCGTTTTACAGCACTGCAATAAAAGCTTAGCTCAGACAAACAGAAACTGCAGCTGCTGTGCTAATATTAGGAAGGAGCAGCAGCAGGCACTAAAAACCACCCTTCCCTCAGGCAATGCTTCCCAGCAATTCCTCCTGCCGCAAAGGCGGGAACAAAGGCGGGTGGCAGGCTGGCTGCTGCTGCTGCTGAGGGTGGCTGTGCACCCTCTGGGATGTGGGGGGGATAAATTTAGCACCGAGGCAGTCACTTCCCAGATTCCCTGCCAGAAGATGACACCCGACTGACACCAGCCCTTATTCCCAGGTCTGTTATGCCTCCGCAGGGAATGCGGCAGGAAAAGCCTCGGCACACGGAGCAGGGTGGGCTGGGCAGCAGCCCAGGGGATGCTGCAGGCAGAGTGGTGCTGGTGTGAAATGCTCTTGCTGTGAACCCCACGGGGGTAGGGAGGGAGGGATCCCTGTGGATCAGCAGTTTCACAGTGCACAGGGTGTTCGGGGGTCCTCCCTGGGGGCACACAGACCCTGGCAGGTTAAACACCTTGGCAGGGCCATGAGGTCTCACCGAGGTGTCAGAGAAGGGCAGTGATGGTGTGTGGTGCTGCAGAGCAGAAGGCATGTCCCCTGCCAGGATGGGAAGACCAGGAGGGTGCTGGGGTGGGAAAGCCCAAATTTCCTGTCTGTGCCCTTCACCTCCCTGTGTAGTTCCAGGAGAATGCTCGAGCCATCTGTGTGGTGGAGCCTCTTCCCTTAACACAAGGCAGCCCTGGGGAGAAGGGCTCAAGCCAAGCCTCATATGACTCAGGATGGGCAATGCTGGGTCTGGGCAGGGTTTAGATACCACAACCAAAACTGCAGCCACCCACGGAGGAAACATCTCTTCCCCATCAGCCCTGCCTGTGGGCCGAGTGCTTCTCAAGCAGATAATTTCTCCAGGAGAGCCTCTGGTGGCTTCTCCCTTCTGTGGATTTGCCCACTCACTTTTTCAACTCAAACCATAATGAAGAGGTGATGAAACCCTGATGAAGAGGTTTCAAACCCAATTACAGGCTGAGTTAGTCGATACTGAGTTTGGCTAACAGAAGAAACCATCTTCTAGTTTCCTCTAATGCTCCCAAACCCATTACACTGTACATACAGAGACCCCAAGAGATGTGGCCACCACAGCAGGGAAACCTCCATATCACTGCATATATAAAGTTTGTATTTTTGAGTTTATGTTGTTTCTCTTTGCACTACTTTATGAATTACTACATTTTGTTTATTGCACATTCTACAGCATAGTTCAAATCCAATGTCAGTTTGCTAAAATCAAGTCATGGCTTAGAGCAAACCTGGAGTGATGCCCAGTCCAGCAAAACCCAGCCAGCCCTACACCTTCCCCAGGGCTCTGGCCACTTCACCTTACTTTGTGCCTCAAATAAAACCTGATGCAACTCCAGAAGGCAATTTTGTTCTTTTCCTGGCTGCCTGGGCACTTCCCAGCTCTCAGACCACAGGCCCCTCTGGCTGGGAAATCCATCCAACAACTTTACTCTCACTCCAGTGCTGGCACATGAACACAGCACAAACTTAATTCCTCATTACTGGGCCCAGCCCAGTCCGGCATCGCCACAAGAGGAAGTGAAGGGGATGGGTGGGAGCTGACAGGGGCTGAGTTTGAGGAACCCTGCTCCAGGCTCTTGATTTCCCCCTTAGGGTTTTGACCTGTGAAAGAGCAAGAGATGGAGCCACAAGGCCCTGCCACAGCCACGTGCCTGGACATGGGGTTGCTTTCACATCCTCTTCTCCTCTGAAATACCCCAAAACCCCACAGCTTAACCTCACACCAGCCCCAGCCTTGACACATCTGCTGACTCATGGGATTCTATGCAGCATGAAATTAGCCACAAAACTGAACCTTGCTGGGCTTGGGGCTGTAACCTTCCCCTCTCCACTTTCAACAACTCCCTTATTCATGGTTTGGGTTTGTTTTTCAGCTTTGCTGAGGCTGTGCTGCTGGACGCCCTGAGCAAGGCTGTTTGCTTCCTTTCCATCCAACCCTTGAAATATTTCAGCCAAGGCCGGCAGAGCCATAAATAAAATGATAAGAGCTTAAAGCACTGCTCAGCAGGACACTTAGGGGAGCCAATGAAGCCCAGCTATGCCAGCTCCACCCCAGGCCAGCCCAGGTGAGCACAGAGCGCCTTGGTAGCTGCAAAATGCTGTTATGTACCACACAAAAAAAAAAATCTCATTACCCAGTGGACATTGGTAAAAATCAGTTTTTCTGATTTTAACCTCAAAAATGGAGAACTGCAGTTTGCTGGGATGGCAGGGAGAAGCCTCTCCCTTCTTCCCCCCCCTTTTCCCTGTTTTTGTTATCAGCACCACTAATTTGGGATGTGCCTGTGCCTGATAAGCAGTGCCCAGGCTTGCTTCTGCTTGGCAAACCTGCCTGCAAGGGGACAGATTTTGCAAACCTTGAGTCCAACAAACATTCATGGCCAGGGCCAGGCTTTAAAAGGAGCCCTATGAGTTAAATGCACCCCTAAAAACCTTCCCAGAGCTTCTGCATTCACTGTATTTTCTGGCTCAGCTGCAAAAAGCCCTGAGCAAAACGATTCAGAGGGCTAATCTTGGTTTAACCTAAATTCATCCAGCGCCACACAAAACCAGCATAATCTCCCACAGCTAAAAAAGCAGGCAAGTCTGCAGTGAGACTGTTCCTCACCTGAAGGAAAATGTTCCTGCCTCATGCTGTAACACTCCAGAGACTCCCATAATTCCCCTACTCCTATCAGGGGTTGTAAATATTGGGATTTTGGAGCACAAAAGGCTGCTGAGGGAACAGGGCACTACAAGAGAGAGCAGCTTTGCCTCCATAGGTTTTACAAGTTGAAGGCAGACACCAGATAAAGGATTAAAGAGAAGGGTGCAATAGTGGGTGGGATGAAATATGTTTAGGGTACTGATTTGCCATCTGAGAACTACAGCATTCAATAACAATTTTTACCCATGACTTCGGGGGTGTCAGTGCTTTCTTACGACACAAGGATCGTGCAGAGAGATGAGGAAACTCCGTTTTGCTCCCAGGGATGCTGGGCAGAACCAAAGGCATTCCAGACAGCACAGCCATGCATGCATCCATCCCTCCTGGCACATGTAGGATACACCAGCACACGTTGGAGACTCACTGCTGGCTCAGGTCACCCTAAGGACATCATGCTGTTACCTGCACTCACAAAATGGTTTGGGTTGGAAGGAATCTTAAAGGTCATCTTGTTCCAACACCCTGCCAGGGGCAGGGACACCTTCCTCTAGACCAGGCTGCTCCAAGCCCTGTCCAACCTGGCCTTGAACACTTTCAGGGATGGGACAGCTACAACCTCTCTGGCTTGCATTTGCATTGTTTATGAGAGTCCTCACTCCCCCTGCACCACCAAAAACTCTTTTCGGTTTTTTTTTTTGCTGGTTTTGGGGTTTTTTTTCCAAGACTCCTTCTGCAGGGCTGGAGACCATAGCACCCACTCTTGCCACCAACAGGGCGACCCATTCCTCCGGATCAAACCACTTTGGTGCAGAGAGAAACTGCCTCAATTTATCTGTGTTTGGAAAAACAAATCACCCAGAGTCAAACTTCAATTAGCTCTAATTAAAGGCTTTCCAACCAGCAGATTAAAAAAAACCCCAAAGATCAACCTCCATGCCCGCTCCTGGCACTGAGCTCTTGGCTTCCTGGACTGCTGTGAGGATGATGAGCCACCAGCACAATTCTCCAGGGATTTGGTCTCCCATGCACAAACTGCTTCGCGCATTCCCTGCAGGGCCCTTGTATCACCACCCACACTGACAGCACAGGAGCCAGCTCAGGGAGAGGAGGCAGACAGGTTCCAGCAGGCAGCACCTCACAGAAACACAATGTGCTGCCCTGCTGGATCTGTACCCTGGGGTGCTGCCAGGCTGTGACATCCCACACACAGCTCCAGGACTTCCAGGGCAGGGCAATGGGCAACTCTTAAGACTGATCATGAGGGATGCTCATCTGAAAAAGCCCAATCAGATGAATAGGGAAAGAGGATGTGACAGCTTGGGTGAATTTGTTAAAAAACAACTCCTTTGCTGAAATTAGCCAAATTTCTCATACGGACTTGAGCCACCTGCTTGAAAGATCAACAACACAATTTTACTCATTTCTAGAAAAACAAGTGAAACTGATGGGGAACCACCCCAGGATCCAGGTGTGCTGAACGCTAGAAAAGACAACACACTGTTTTAAAAAACAAAGAGACACAGGAAAGCTGTTTGGGAGGTCCAGGAGACTTGCATACAGTTATCCTTGAGATTTGGGTTTGCTCATTCTCTGGAACATCTGCTTGCGGTATTTTCAGAGTTATGGGCACAGCTTGTGGTCACTCTCACTGGGAGTCCTCCACCCTGACAGGTCACCCCATAAACCCTGCTCATGGAGCCACCATCTGCATTCTGTACTGCTTGATAAGCACAACCTGATGGTCCTGGCCAAAAGAGCCAGGGGCATTCAGCACCGCAGAGCCCAAGTCTGTTAATTATGCATCGTGCTGAGGAACAACTCTCGTGTTTTATCCAATGTCCTTGCCCAGAGCTTTGTCACAGTATTCAAAGTCAAAGCAGTAAATACAAGGACACAGGTTACTACCTGTTCCAGGAGAGCAAGAGGACAACGTGTCCTTCTGGGACAGTGCACATGCTGGAAACTTTAACTCATATGTGCAAAATGGCAATTTTCTCTGGCTCACTTCTCTTCCTAAACATAGCTTTGTCTTGGGTTTTTTATTTAATTTTTCCACCAATGAGAAGGCCACATGCTGCTTGGTTACCAGGAGCTGAAAGGCAAAAACAGCAACCGAGCAGGAGAGATTGGGCAGCTGGCAAAGCCAACCTATCCAAGATCTGGGCAGGATGTTGAGCACAGACCTGACTCAGGGTCTCTCCGAAAAACAAGCACAGGGCTCCTGCCAACACATCCCAACTTCTGATTTCATACAATGGTCACAAGGGAAGTAGGTGTTTCATACACTAAACAAAATAATTGATATGACACAGTGAAGGGATCAAACAAAATAATTTAAGATATGTAACACAGTGAAGGTATCACAGTCCCTCATATAAGAGAAGTTGTTAGGTCAAAGCAGAATTTGGGAATCCCCTGTCCTCTGTTTCAAAAGCCCTATTGGGAGTGAAGTTCCACCCTGCCAAATCCCCACCAAGAGTCCAGAGAGGTCTACAAGCACTCATCTGCTCCCCTTTGGGTCTGGGTCAGTGCTAAGGCAAAGGAAAATGTTTCACCAACTAGGTTAGAGGGAAGAGCCATGCCTCAACCACCGCCATCTCCACCTACATGTCCCATTGACTTCTGTGTTTGGAAAAAGCCCCACTCATCACCTTTACAAACACTTCTGGCAGACCACTGAGTTATCAGAGCCAAAAAACTGAAACAAGTAAGACAGCAGAGGCCAAAACAAATCTGCAAAGGTCACTGAAGCACCTCCTGATGACTTGCACCCAGCTGAGAACCTACTGCAGGATCTTCTGCAGCAATTTATTTATTCTCCCAAAATATAGGACAGTTTGGGCCAATGCTGCCAAAGAAGAGCAACAACTGGAGGACTGCATGCATGGCCTCCCCCGTGCCACCAGTCACCATCTCGGAGGAATCAACACTTAGTGCTCAAGGGTACTTGGCCCTTCTCACAAATCCACAGCATCTGAGCAATTTTAAAGGAGGATGTGTGGTGTTTGTGAGGTTTGTGAGGTGAGAGATGAGAATTTGATTTCATGTTGTCAGAAGGCTGATTTATTATTTTATGATATTTTTTATATTAAAGAATGTTATACTAAAACTATATTAAAGAAAGAGAAAGGATATATCAGAAAGCTTAAGGATATATAATTTCGTTATCAATGATAACGAAAGCTTGTGACTGACTCAGCGAGTCTGACACAGCTGGCTATGATTGCCCATTAAGTTAAAACAATTCACATGGAACCAGTCAAAGATGCACCTGTTGGTAAATGATCTCTAGATCACATTCCTAAGCAATCACATAATTATTGTTTCCATTCTTTTCTGAGGCTTCTCAGCTTCCCAGGAGAAGAAGTCCTGGCAAAGGGATTTTTCAGAAAATATCATGGTAACAGGGATGCTTTTTCCCCCATGTCCCCAGCACAAGGGCTCAGGTACCAGATCCTCCTGGTGATCTCCAAAGATATACGCAAAGCACATGGAACTCTAGAGCCCATCAAAACTTTGATTGGGATTTGAGCAAACGTTGCCAAAACCTTGCTCAAAAGCAACGCACGGCTTCAACGCAACTCCTCCATGAAGAGAGGGAGCTACCTGGCCACGAGCGAAGCTCAAGGCCACAGCCGTGTCCCACGCCACCACACCTGACAAGGCGAGCCCCGCGCCACAGCCCAGCCCAGCGTTACCGGCGTGGTGTCCTCCATGAGGCCGCGGATCTTCTCCACGACGTCGTTGCGGCGGTGCTGGCGCAGCGCGCTGATGAGCTGCGCCAGGCTGGCCTCGGGCCCGCGGATGGTCCAGTGCTGCAGCGCGGCGTAGGCGCGCTCGTGGTCGGCCGCGTAGCCGTTGGAGAACGCCGCCACCTCCCGCTCGCTGGCGTTGCACAGGAACTGGTAGATGTCCTTCCACTGGCTCCCCACCTGGGCCGCCACCAGCTTGAGGATGTCGATGCCTGCGGGGCAGAGAAGCCACAGGTGAGGCGGGTGGGTCTGCAGACATCAGGTCTAGCAGAGCTTCTCTCATCCCCAAATGGCCACGCTTTGCTTTTCTTGGGTAGATCTTTGAGATTTTGTTGTAATTATTATTATTGTTGTTGTTTTAACACCTTTTATGAATTCAGGCTGCAGAGAAGCAGCACCAATAACATGTTCGACAGCGGCTATGCATGTAAAGGGTGATAAACCCATCAGTTAGTCCAACATACTCTACACTCTGATACAACACACTGAATTCATCACATTCTATTCTTCTGATTTACTTGTAAATCAGAATTTACTTGAAAAATCTCCTGCACTCTTCAGCACAGGAAGACCCTGGGTACTCAGCCACCACACAACTGCAGGAAGAGGGCACCCATGCTCACCCACACACCTGCACTGCAGCCACTGCCTTGAGAGGGAGCTGGATTAAAAGGTGAGTCACCAAAGCACCTCTATAAAGATTAGTATTTCCATAACAAGCACATACAGCAGCTAGGATTGCATTCAGAGCCCTTCCCAGTGCAGACAGGCAGGATGACTCAGTCATGAGGTGGGGGACTCTGTGCCCGGTGAGCACTGGGTGAATGGAAGATCTGGTAGGAAACTAGAGAGCAAAAAGGCAGAGTTTCCCCCTGAAAAGCACTTGAGACATCCTGGCTCAAGACTGTGAGGGTTTTCTCCGTGTAGGTCAGGGAGCAATACAAACAGCACACTTATCCTTGAGTCTACTACAGGTCAGGAGTCAAAGATTCAAATAAAGCCATTATCTCCTCCAAAATAACTAATTAACCCTGTTTTATCAAGCTGAGCAACACCTTGCTTCAAACAGCAACGTGAAGGGTCAGCATGTGCTGAGCTGCAAAAAGAAATTCACTTTTTCCAGAGCACGTGTTCCCTCCCAAGCCAGTGTGCCCCCATGGCTACAGGGAGCACTTCTCCTTCCCTCTGCAAGCACAACAGCAAAAATAGCTCCTTATAGAAGAATACCATAGCTGGGGTTTTTCCAGCTGGCCTAAAATTTAATTCTTTCAAATGCAGTTTAGATCAAACCTCCCAACTGCACCTTCAGTTCACAGCTCTGATACAGATAAATATATACATACCAAAAAAAAAAAAATCTATAGAAACTATACAGACTGGTATAGGTATCCTTTTTTATACATGTGCATGTTTATATACACACACCTATATATGGTAGGCATTTCTGTATCTATGTATTACGTAGATATTTTATAAAGATGTGTGCACATATATGTATATGCTTGGACACTAGATGCCCACCAAAGCTGTTCTATACCTGCCTTCCTCAGCTGAGAAAATATAACAAGATAAAACAAAAGGCTCATGGGTTGAGATACAGGCAGGGAGAAATTCCTCACCAGTGACTGTCACACTTCCCACCCATCTCTCCCTTCTTCCCAGGTTTAACTTAACTCCTGAATTCTCTTCCTCCTCCCCTCAGCAGTAAGCAGAGAATGGGATCTGTGGTCTGTCCATCATACACTGTCTCTGCTGCTCCTTTCTCCTCATGGGGATGAATCCTCACATTTCTCCCTTGCTCCAACATGGGTCCCTTCCAGAGGTCCTGCCAGCAAACCTACTCCAGCATGGCCTCCTCTCTCCCCATCATTTTCCACTGACACTGATTTCTGCAGAGCTGCTGCTCTCACATGTTCTCACTCCTCTCTCTACTGCTGAAGTCACCAGCTTTTTTTTTCACCCCTCTTTTAAAATCTGTTGTCCCAGAGGCACTCCCACCATTCCTGATGGGCTCAGCCTTGGACAGTGGTGGGTCCATTCTAGAGCTGGCTGGCATTGGCTCCCCTGGACATGGGTGAGACTTCTGGCAGCTCCTCACAGGACCCACCCCTGCTACCAAAACCTGACCATACAAACCCAATACAATATACACAGATTTCTCTAAAGCACCCATTCAGCCTGATGTATTTTTATATGTCTTTGTGTCTATCTGTGTATATATTATACATACTTCTGTATATCTCTATATATAACATAGGTATTTTACATATATATGCTTATAAAAAAAGAAGTATGCAAAAAATTATAAAGCTTCACAAAGATATTTTTGACCAAAACTCTTCTCACTTACGGAAAGCTTATCAAACCTGCTATATATAGACCTTAGTTTTCACTTCCAAACTAGATAATACAGCCATGAGCCCACAGTTCTTGGAGCATCCACAGACAGTGCTAAACCTGCTCTAAATAAGGAACACCAAAGTGCAAACCACATTTGGTACTTCCCCGCCCTCCTCCCACCACAGTTCCCTCCCAGCTGTTACCAGACACGTGCTTCTACCATCTCACATGGAGTTGTGAGAGCTGGGGCTTCTCCTAACAGAAAAGCTTGGCCCCCCAGCCCAGCATGGGGCATGCAGCCCACCCAAAAACCCAAGCCAACCACAGGCTTGGTTCTAACTATGGAGGAAAGGCTGTGAACCTGCTATTGGGATTTATTCTGGGGTGACTGATGTGACTCAGCTCATTAGATACTGGTGCACATTGCATCAAGCAAAGCAGCAGGAATTAAGCCTGGTTTCATTAATGCTTCCCATCACTCAAATGCAGACCCAGTGGCTCTCAGTTTAAGGGACTGAGCAGAGTACTTCCAGACAAATCCCAAATTCCTCTCCCTCCATGACTTTGCATTCAGGCTGGCTGTGCAGAAGCACAGGCAGCCCAGACCACACTGGCAGCCAAGCCCTTGTGCCTTCTGATATCACACATCCGGGTTGGCAAGAAGTCCAAATGACAACTCAGGTTTGCAGTCAGAACCTTTAAAGCAGAAAACCCAACTGCTTTTTGCACAAAAGCAGCAAAATACCTGATTCATGAAGCACTGCTTGATTTTATCTCCACCCAGGGGATAAAAAACGTAAAAATCCATGAACACAAGGGTAGAAAAAGCACTGCAAGGCTTGTGCACCAAGGTAATAAGAGATAATCATGTGTGGTACTGCCTATTATATCTCCATATATAGATATATATATATATAGATAACTTATGCACTGAGATATAGATAGATAGATATATATATAGAGGTATATATAAAGAGAGTATTTAAATTGTTATCTCACTGTATAAATCTTGCAGAGCTTCTCTGCTCTCATATTCAGCAATTATTTTTTGCTTTGATATATATAGATACACATATATAAATTATATATATACAGAGAGAGAGAGAGAGAGAGAGAGAGAGAATGAGAGAGATAATGCTGTCCATTTTTTAATGCACACACACACATCAAGTGAGCAGCATCAGGTCTCCCTGCCAGTGCTGCCCTGCAGTGAAACAATGAGCTATGGCTAGGTGGGAGCTGTGCCCACACCCACTCCCATGCATGTCAAACACACAGAAGCATTGAAACGTAATTTGCTGGTTTATGATCCCCATGTGGAACATCCAGTCAGCCCAGAAAAGGAAAAACCCATATACTACCTGCTCCCATGTACGTATTTCATGCTGACAAATCCCAGTGCTTACAACTGCTGTACTGGTGAGAGAAGTTTTCAGCTGCTCCCAACTTGATTTGCACCGGTTTTATGTGGCAGCATGACATTTATGTCTAAATGTTCTCGCTCAGGATTTATGACAAAGAGCTCATGCTTCTACTGACATTTTCAAGTTAAGCATATTTAATCTCACCGTTCAATAAATTGGGCCCATAAACATGTTTATGTCCCTTGGCTATAACATCCCTGGGCTCAAGAACACACCAGGCAGCTGAGGACTTAATGGTGCGTGATAATCTTTGGAGAACAAATGTTCCATTAAAAAAGAATTTGGAAAGGTCTACCTTAATACTATAAGAACCTTAAACTCATTTTCTTGCAACTATTAAATGAATTTAAGGCCCATATGTTTGCTACATCCACTACAATATTGTGCAAACAAAACCCAGAGAGATATGAAGAGATGTGGACAAGAGTGCAGATTTGGCTCCAGTCAGTAAGAAAAACATTGCTCCCTCTGCTCTTCAAAAAGAAGATTAAAACCATTACATGACAAGCTGCGGATGCACGCCGCCAAGTATTACTGCTCACACTAAAATAAAATGCTTATAATAAGCTTGTCATCCTACTACTTCCATATTTCCAGAAGTCTTACAAACTGGAGCAAAAATCCCAGCTCCACCACAGGTGCTGGATCTTCTCCTTCTCCCTGAACCACGTGGACCTTCTCCCACTGTGTCCATATGCACACCTGGGCTGGAGAGCGTGCTCAAAGACCTCCAGACCACAGCAATCCTAAGTAAAATGGCCAAGCTCAGCAGAGATGGTGCTTTAACCCACACATTTCATGCCTCCCATGTGAGGCTGGTCACAGCCATGTTGGTGCTATGCTAAAGCTGCTCCAAGCTTTCCACAGCCTGAGTCGTCCTCCTTTTTTACCACAGGAGCAGCCTAGGAGAACTGTCACCATCCTGCTCCTGAAGTGGGAGACAGCTCCACCCTTCTCCATCACCATGTCAGGAACCATCACCACTGATCACCCAGCTTTGCTCATGCCTCAGACAATGCAATTAAAGAGGAACACTCACGGCTACATCCAGCTGAGTTGTGTTTTCCATGGTCAGCCCAGAACAGGCAAGGACAGATCTGAAGGATCTAGGACATCCACATATGTCTTAGATACCTGAGCAGGTGCCATTACAATTGTCATTATCCTAACACTGAAACTCTCTAAATGCTGTGCTGGACTACACCCTGTATCCCCCTAATATTTTAAGGTGGTGATAACCACACCTTCAAGCCAGGACAAGGCCAAGATGCTGTGCACAGGCCAGTGGGAAGCCCAAGGGAGTAAGTACACACATGGGAACACAGGCACAACTAAGCACATCTATAGCCAGGGCAAACTGGGACAGATGGAGACAAGTCTGGAAATGGACAAAAGTCTCCAGAGTGGCACAGGCAAACCTAAGTCCTGCCTCTCCAGAAAGGTTCACCCTTCAGCTCATCTACAAAGATGCTCAGCTGAAGGGAGGACCTTCCTGGAGAGGCAGGGCCTCCACTTCTCTATGGCCTCCTGTCAGGTAGTTGTAGAAAGTGATAAGGTTCCCCCCTGAACCTCCTTTTCTCCAGGCTAAACACCTCCATCTCCCTCAGCTGCTCTTTCTCACATTTGTGCTCCATCCCCTTGACACCTGCTCCACTGCCCTCCTCTGGACTCTGCTCACCTCTGTCTCATCTTCCCCATAAACACCATTTCAGTTTATTCAGTGACTTCCATTTGCTTGTTTTGAATCTGGTTCAAGATTTTCCCCAACCACTTCCTGCTCCTTCAGAAGTGCCCCGCCTCACTGGGGAACAGTTTCATGTAGACAGAGCCATCAGTCCTTCCACGTCACCAAGGTGCTCATCAAACACGCACTTGGGACTTGGCTGAGCTTTAATGCCTTGTTCTGGACAAGCCTCACTGGCCTCCCAAGCCCTGCTATTTGCAGGTTGGACACAGACCCAGTTCCTCAGCATCATTTGGCCTCAAGCAGGGCAAGGAGCCAGTGTGGCGCAGAGCTGTGACCAGCAGGGCTGGCAGGGTCACCTACAGCACCTGCAAGGCACCATTCCTCTGCTCTGCCATTAGTTTTTCACAACTTCAAGCAAACTTAAGAGCAGAGGAAGAGCTGCCCCACACCCAGCAGCAGATGTAGGGAAGTCAAACCACAGCCACAGAGGTGTTAAGGCTCCTTCCTCTCCCCACCCTATCACAATGTCATTGTTTTCATTCTCAGAGCGCAAGTCAACACTTTTCACAAGAGTGCTCCTCAAGAAAATGCCACCTTTAAGGGGAAACCTCATGCTCAGAGTCCCTCCAAGCCAAATGCCCTTCAACCCACTAGTAATGAAGGGACACAGTGCAGAGAAAATTATTAACACAACATCAGTTCAAGTTCTGTAAGTGCTTTTTACAACTGGGAAGGAAAGTCTAGGAGATCTCCCAGGACCTATGACATACACAGTCCCATGGAGTGAGCAGCTCAGCAGCCCAGGGTTCCAGAGACAGCTTCATGAAAGGCTGGATTTCAGGAAACTCCATGCCTCAGCCCTTTATCACCAGGGACAAGGTCCCACCAGCTCACCCATGACACTTGGAAAAACTGACCTCCACCATCCCAGTGCCAATCTGAGCAGGAGCACTTGGAGCTTCTACCACCTACACACAGAGGTACTCCAGAGATGGGCAATATTAATCTGTGCACCACATGCTGTGACAAATCCTGACTGTGACAGGCAGGCTGGATGAAGCATCATAGACAGAGAGCACAGCCCAAGGGCACACGCAAGTCAGACAGAAAAACCACAGTGATGCAGCCCAACCCTCCCCTACACCCAGATAAAAGCTCCAAATCACTGCAAAGCCAGCTCTTCTCCTGAGCTCAGCCCACCTCCCTCCTCCAAATATCCTCCTGACTCATGTGAAACACAGCCACAGCAGCCTATTTTTATGTCTGAGCACACACTGAGAGCCTATACAAGAGAGCCAGGATGCAGCACATCCACACTGGAGCTGACAAGATACCACAGCTCAACCAAACCAGGACTAGGAAATCCCAGGTGCACAACAAAAATATCTTTCCAAAACGCAAAAATTCCACTAACCACTGCCAAAAAGGGGAAGTTACTGTAAACTCAATTCCTCCCCCTGCCACTCAAAATATACTTCAGCTCCTAAATGAGGGAGTTTGAAGATGCGCCAGGTCCTCCAGCTGGGTCAGGACAATCACCAGTATTGGCACAGGCTGGAGGATGAAGGGGCTGAGAGCACCTCTGTCAAGGACTTGGTGGTGCTGGTGTGCTGTGTCCAGTTCTGGGGCCCCAGCATAAAAAGGATGTGGACCTGATTTAACAGAGAAGGCCACAAAAATGGTCAAGTGGCTGAAGCAACTCTTGCAAGAAGACAGTTTGTTCAGTCTAGAGAAGAAAAGGCTCCAGGGTGACCTTACTGCAGCCTGCCCAGTACAACTAGAGGGGCCACAAGAGATCTGGAGAAGGACCTTGAACATGGGCACAGGACAGGTAGTGACAGGACAACGGGGAAAGAAGGAATGGCCTAAAACTGAAAGAAGGCAGGGTTAGATTGAACATAAAGAAGAAACTCTTCCCTGTGAGGATGGTGAAGCCCTGGAACAGGCAGCTCAGAGAGGCTGTGGCTGCCTCACCCCTGGAAGTGTTCAAGGCCAGGTTGGACAGGCTCTGAGCAATCTGCTCTAGTGGGTGGCATCCCTACCAATAGTAGGGGGGTAGAAACTAGATGATCTCTAGGTGTTTTGTCAGACAGTTGGAAAGGACTCACTCATGAAGATTTGTTAGTGACAGAATAGTTTTCCCAACCATGGAGGACAGTGTTGGCATCAGAACCTCCCAGGACCCAGTGATTCATATCCTTAGTAAGAGCTGTTTGGGTAATAAACCACAAAATGATATGTTTGGAGTTTGTTGGTTTTTTTTTTTAAAGACAAAACTGAAAATCTTGCAAGGCAGAAAGGGACTTCTAACAATCACTTCCCACAAGTTTTCTGGAAAATAACCAAACCAGACAGTGGAAAGAGGTCTGTGATCAGCCACATGCAGTTATGAACATGTTTATGACCTGGGAACTTGAAATTCTTCATGAGACAAGACCTCTTTTCCCAATACATTATGTGGAAGTCACATCTGTAACATCCCCTTGGTCCAACCCTCCTGGGACCCATCTGAACTCCTGCCCACCACCACAGGACGCTACACCAGGGACCTGCTGAGTGAACTTGCTCTTGCTTTAGTTTGCATGAGAATGGCCAGCATAAGTATTTCATGTAATTATTAAATTTTAAACGGCTTTTGCAGAGTTAATCTTCATTATAACCCTCTGGGACAGCTGGTAACCCTGAGCACACACACTGCCACAGCCAGAGCCATATAAATATCCAGACACCCACAGATGCCAACCTGAGGATTAAATTAACCTCCTGCTTTTTTTTTTTCTCCCAGTCTTGGAGAGCAAGGAAAAAAACAAAAAAAAAAAATCAACCTTGTTATTGGAGGAGTGATGTGTGAGAGCCTCACGGATGTGAGAAATCACAGCCCTCCCAGCACTGAAACCGGTGTTGGGCTTTTGGCAAAAACACCCCAGGCTCAGAGTGGTTTTCCACAAGGACAATCCTCTCCTGCAGAGCTGCCCTGCCTCCCACACTCAGCCCTACACCTTAATGGGCAGGCACAATTCCCAATCCCTCATTAAATTAATACAAGGGCCACCCAGGAATTTTGACCACTGGATAATTTGGGTTTTCTTTTCTGAAGCAGACTTGGGAGCAAATGTTCCAGCTTCCAAGAGGAGCTCTTCACAGCCCCGTACATGCTGCAGATAGACAGCTCACGTAGCAACACACATTAAAAGTGATCAAGCACCAGTCTTTGGTGCTAATGCAATAAGGCTGAGGAACAGGAGATGATAAAACCTGACCATGATTAGGTTTCTTCCTCTCTAAGCAGAACAGCAGCCTCCCACGTTTGCACTTTCCCAGGCTCCCTTTCATCATGAAGCCCTGGTCAGCTCCTGCATAGGCCCTTTGGAAATCACATAGATTCCCAAAAGGACAAAATGATTTTTGGGCAAACCTGAGCAATGTTTTACACTGGGTGGTTTGAGGAAGATGGTGTTCTGAACTTGTCAGATGCCACCCCAACACTCCCATGGCAGAGGTTTGTGCTGCAGATGAAGAGTTGTTCCATCCTACCCAAAGCACAGCATTGTGCCTGTGCAGGAGCAAACACAGCATGAAATGCAGTAGAACAAGCTGCAGTGAGGGAGCATCCATACTCCTTGTGGTGCCCAGCACATTCCTGCCTCTTCCAATTTAACCAGCTCCCCTTCTGCCTGGGTCTCTACCTGTGGAGGTGGACAGGCTGTCATCAGAGGACCAGCAATCATGTGCACATCATCAAGCTGCAGATGCCAGAGGAGAGACTGCTTTGGAAAACAAAAACAAACACAATACCTTCTGCCTCTCCGTTTTGGCAGGTGGACAGACATCAATCCCTCATCTCATGCTCTGCCTGCCAGAGCTGTATTAGACTTTGCACACAAGCCCAGGGCTGCTCCTCTCCAGGCATAGCCGCAGTTACCGAATTATGTCAGCAACAATGGGCACACCTGCCCTCCTGAGATGCTCTGGCCATCTCTGCCCTACCTGTGGCCTGGGCACAAAACCTCAAGGCCACCACAGTCTGAGGCCAGTGAAGCTTTAGGGCTTGAAAGGCTTGTTTGTTTGCCCAGCAGTTTCCACAGCAGCTCTTCCATCCTTACCAAGCTTCCCAGTGTGATCCTCTTGCCACCTGTTGGGACCTGTTCAGGAGCTGATCCAGGGAAAACAACCTCTACCCAACAAAACCTCTACACTAAGTGCCTTTCATCTCATTTACCCACACAAGCACTAAGGAGTGGTCCTAAAGTAGCATTCACTGCCACCCCATAGACCTGTGAGTGCCAAGTCTGCAGCAATTTCCTTATTCAGAGTAGCAGTTAAATAGGCTGAGGAATGACATCCTCAGCTGGACTGCTTCCATGCACTTGCTTCCCTTCATTAGGTGATGGATCTTTAAAAAAGACTGACTTAAAAAGCCCACACATAACCTTAATGTGCTGTCTCTTGCAAAGAATCATGTAATTTTACTTCGATAAGCATCTTGCAACTAACCATAAATGAACCATAAATCCATTTAAGAACCAGCCTGCAATGACCCTGCTGTCCCCACACCCCCACTGGTTATATTCACATGGGAACACTTTGGAGCTGCAGCACAGCATCAGGCTGTCCAAGGTACAAGATGTGGTCCCCCTTCAATACCCTCAGGGACTTCCTTGGGACCAGACCAAGCTCCAGCCCAGCCCTGGTCCCTCAGCCAAAAGCATGCAAGCCAAGGACTACTCCCTAAACATTACCAAAAAAGAAGATCCTGGCCCTCAATGTGCTGACAACTGACCTACCAAGACCCCCAAATCCCAACACTCCCCATCTCTCCAGCATCACATCTCCACTCCCCACCTTGATTTTGAGCCATTTTAAGCACATGCTCTTCTACAAGCCGTCAAGCCTCAACTCCACCCCAGCTGCAAACAGCTTTTACAGAACAGTTAATTTCTCTGATTATTTAACCAGAGGCTTCCTGGCTTTGCTCTCACCACCCACTGCAATAATAGGCAATTATGAGACTTGAAGAAAAATAAAAGGGAAGTGGCATCTCATGCCAGGCCAGCACTGCCAAGATCTAATCTTCAGTTTTCAACTCCAAAAAACAAAAAATCACCAAACTCTTTTCTTGCCTCCTGGCATATCATTTCAGACAGCTGCTTCTACACACAGGTTTTACCCTAACATTTTGCAGTCTTTGTCTTTTATCCTCTGCTACTAAATGGATGAAAGCCAAAGGCAACAGTATCAGCAATTTCTGCAAAAAGAATTCAAACCCATCTTCTGTTTGGCATGATGGCAAATCTGGCATTTCCAAGGCATTTCAGAGACAAGCTCCTATTCTCAGTGTTTACTGAAAGGCTCCTGCAAGCCCATTTTCTCATCTCTGGAAACATCAGAAGAAAGGAAATGGGTATTTGGTAAAATAAAGGCATGAGCCTAGTGTGTAGGCTGTTCTTGATCTTCTAAAAGAAAGAAGTCATACATACAAGGTTAAACCACAGAGCGCTATCAGCCCTGTACCCACGTCACTCAGGCACCACGTGGATAATTTCTCAGGAAAACTTTGACAAACTGTCATCTGCTGGATTCCTATCTGCAGGGCTGCAAAGAGCGAGCCAGCTGAGCCAGAAAGAGGTCCAGCTTCTCCAGCCACAGCTACCCTGGTCTACCTTCTCAATCTCTCTCTGGACAACCCCTATTGTGAGGATGGACACAAGGACAGATGTGGATGTAGGCTGGCTACTAACTCAGGCCATTAGTCATTGCAAGCTCTTCCCAGACCTCTGAATCATTTAATCCAGTGAGAAGCACTGGCATTTGCTGCCTTAGCTGGAACTTATCCATGCTCAGGACACGGGTGTAGTTCTAACACCAGCCTCCCAAGCCACTTCTATTTTTGTGTGAGCTGTTATTTAAGGCATGTATTACAACCAGAGAGAGGACAGGGCACAGATACCAGCTCATGGGGAGATGAGGACAAGTGAACCTCCTCCTGACAACAACTGCTGACCAGGATGACACACCTATCTCAATTATTTAAACAATTCAGGAATTCAGTCCCTTCAGGAACTGGGGAAGAGTTTTAGTCCCTGCTTTCACCCTAAACCCCTCCTCTTTTGGTAAGGAGCCCAACCACAGTGCCATGTCTTTGCTCCAGCACTGAGCAGCACTACTGCCACCCTGACCACACTTCACCAGCACCACGGCCTTGGAGAAATCAATAATAAAATCCCCCCAAACAGGCAAAGCCTTGGGTGCCCATCTGGTGCCATGGAGGCTCAGGGAGTTGCCAATGAGGGCAAGAGCCCAAGGACAGCTCCTCTGAGGAGAGGCTCCAGTACCTGCGTCAGACCCGGACTTTCCTTTCAAAGGTTAAAGCTGTTTACTGAAAGGATTAGGAGGGAGGAGATGGTAAACTAGAAACAAATAGGGGCAGACTGTTTGCAAGAGCTACATAAACAGACAATAAACACACTCCAGACCCTTACTGGTGTGCCAGCCAACCTCTGGATGGAAGTCATACAGATGTGGGTGCACTGCCAGCACCCAGCCCAGGGGCTTCACCCCCAGCCACAAAGATAGTTTACACTCTGATTGCCCTCTACACACCTTGTGCAACCACAAACCAGGCTGCCACCTGAACCTGAGGAGCAGCTGTGGTCCTCGTACCTCAGGAAGCTTTGCTCTGGTAGCCTGCCATGGAGGGATCCACAAAGCAGCACAGGACAGGAAAGATTTCCCCTCTGCAAAGGCCTGAAGTTTGTTCCTGGCTAATCTCATCCCTGTCTGAAATGCTGCTTCAGGATGAAGCATGATTTAGGAACAAACACTACTGGAGCAGCAGAAAGCTAAGCCATGACACGGCAGCTCTGCAGAATATCTCAGCTGTACAGCCAGTTATTAAATAAAAGGTCAGTTCCTTTATGGCACTACACCTCTCCTTTCAAGTAAACAGTCTTCAGAGCCAGACATTTCAACAGAAAAGGCGGAAAAGGATTTATGCTCCACCGCAGAGGAGAAGAATTTCCATATCTGACATGAAGAGAAGCACCACCAAGTAAGAGCTAATGAGCAAGGCCCTTCCAGCTAGTGCAACACGCTTTGGTTTGCACTAAAAGCAAGACAAAGCATTAATTGGTTTGTGCAATAAAGGCAGGCAAACAGGCACAAAGTTCATCTGAGGACATTTGGTGGCAGGAGGAAGTCATGAAGCCGGCCCTGCCAAAGGGAACCTGCGTGACTGTTGCAGGAATGACTGGGAGTAACGGCGCCATTCACCTCCAGACTGGAGAGGTTCAATCACACCAAGCTGGTTTATCACCTAAGTGTGGTTTTGCTGTTACACCCAGCTTATTTCTCAAGACAAAGGGAAAACTTAGCAAGGATCTTGCGAAATTTATGCAGCTGTTAATGTGACAGAGAAGGCTCGAACAACTCACCTTGGGAAGCACAGGATGACCCGTGAATGATGCCGGCCCCCAAAGGATGACAAGACCTGGGAGGTGTGGTTTTATCTAAATAGGTTAACACAGGCCATGCTCTCCACATGAACCTTCTCTTACCTGCATGGTTTCTTTAACTTGGATCATGATTAGTGACCCAACACACAGCAGTGCCCACAAAGGCAGCTCTAAGGTGGCTTCCAGAAGGATCAGCTGCAGCACAGGCACTTCAGCATGGTCTGAAACACCAGGATAGAATCCAGAGCTGCACCTACACAAAGCAGGATGGTCTGGTCCCTGCACTTGAGTATTCCTTGTCCAGTAAAAACTGCTCTGAAGTGCTTCAAGAAACACAAAAGCACCAGAAATTCAACCAAATGGTAATTAAAGTCTTGGGGAAAAGGGTTACTGCAAGCTAGCAACAACCACTTGTTTTTGACCTATGAATCATGGCCAAACCCATGTATTCCTGGTTGTGCCCATAAACAAGGATGTCTAATAAGGTTCTGTAACTCCATTGCAGATCAGTCATCACAGTCTCACAGACCACACTTTGGGTGGCACAGATTTTAGGGACAATGGAGTGCAGGGGTTATGGGAAAAAGTTACCAGAAACAGAAAAAAGTTTAAGAAACTTCAGCCCAAGAACACAAAAGAGTTAAAAGGAAGCTGATAAGCAACACAAACACAAGTGAAGGCAGAAAACCAATTCCAACAAGATCTTACTGGTTGTATAAATGAATTAATGAAGGTAAACAAAGTCTAGGTCTGTAAATCAGCAGGAAGATGAAGAAAGTACACGACAGAAGACGCCCTATTCAAAACCTTTGCTTTGTACTGGAGCATTCAAGGATGTCTTTCATCAAGGACTGATCTCTCTTAAACCTTCCAATCTTTGTTCAATCAATTCTATGTTTGCTGCCCCCCCCTCGTTAAATGTGCTTTTCTAAAGGTTAACTGTGAACGGATGTTTAAGGTTGAGCAATGTCAACCCAAAGTAAGTAAGGACTCGACTCATCAGTCTGCACAAGATAAGGGAAGGTCAAAATTGCCACAGGAGTTTTGCAGAGGAAGAACTGCACATCCCACTAGGGAGATCATGGCTGCTCGGTGCTCACAGTCATGCCACCATTGATTTATCCCTGATTTTTACAAATTTCAACTTGAAGATCACAACATGTCATCTTTAAGGTCTCATCAGAGAACTGACAGCAAATCATCCAGTAAATGAACAGAAAATACTACCAAGATGAGAGTCCAGGCAGACCTGACGACACTTGTGGAACTGTACACAGCCACAACTCAGCCTTTAAGGATAACCTTTCTGGCTCCAGTGTGGGCAGAGGGCTTGGGACACAAGCCAGCACTTTGGATTTAGGGCTAAGAACTGAAATTGAGGCAGTGCCAAGAGGTGGGGGATGACTCAGCCTTCCAGAAACAGACAGGGATGAGGGGATAAAGGACGACACAAAAGACAACCAGATCCATGCCTGAGTCATGGAGAAAATAAGGACCATATGAAACAGAAGAAAAGCAGGAAGGGAAGAAAACAGGGGGGAAAAAAAGGTGCCTTCATTCAAAATCATTCTACCAATGGAAGAAGGGCAGAAGGGAGAAGCTGGGAAAGAAGAAGAAAAGCTGGAGCGAGCAGGTGACACTCCCTCCATTAACCCCTCCTTCAGGAGTGGGGACACACCATGGGAACCAGAAGGAGGAGAAGCCAAGAATGAAGAAACATCTGCGGAACCGCGCTTTGTGAGGGCTTTGTTCCCACTACAAGACCCACCAAATGAGGAAAGCCACTGGTCACTGGCTGTGGGGTTGGCCTCTCCACAGCCCTGTGTTGGAGCAGGGAGGACCCAACTCAGTCACTACTGCTCACCGTGCCCGTTGCAGTAATAGATCCACTTCTCCCTGTTCTGTGTAGGGGTGGTGGACTTTTTCATAATAGCCTTTTCCACAATGGCACTGGGATCTTGCCGGGGTCCCTTCTTCAGAGTCCGTGAGCTCTTTCTGACGCTGCAGACCACGATCACCACCAGGACCAGCAGCAGGAACAGGACGATCATCCATGGCAAGTGCTCGTTGATGTCGAAGTGCTGGTGGACGTTCTGCAAGCCTCGCCGGGGGGGCCTGTACGGGACACTGGGCTTCTCGCCCCCCATCATCTCCAGGGATGGCTGCTTCTCCAGCGCTTGGCTGGTCTGCTTGTGCCGGTAGCTCTGGGCCTGGCTGGTGGTGCCGGAGCCCACGAGGGTCCCGCCGATGCCTTCCGTCTCGTTGGCTGAGGTTTCGTTGTAGTACCGTGCCCGCTCCACCATGCTGCTGGACGCGCGCGGCGCTGGAGAGGGGACAAAATCGGGAACTGAAGAGTTCAGACCTGCGGGAGGAGAGGAGAGTTGAGTGTCACGGCCCTGGAGACGCGATATGGCATCACATCACGGGCTAAGACCTGCCTGAGCATCGGCTTGGCCAGCAGACAGAAACCCAACGCCAGGCAGCGAGAAAGAGTAGAGGTGAAGTTGAGGTTTGCCTCTGGGAACAGATGGGTACGGTTACAGAGGGAGCTTCAAGGTAAAACTGACCCTTGCTGGTTAAGGCTAAAGGCAGCTTATTACAAAAAATGAGTTACTAAAGCCATGTTGTCAGCCTGTGTTTGTCCCACATTCAGCACTTCTCAGAAAACCAACAGCTTTGAGTGAGCTGGTTTTTTGTTTTAGGTTTATGAACACTAATTTTAGCTCATTTGTGGAATTTTGTATTTGGACTAAAAGTACAAAAAATGTGATAATTTGTAGGCTTAGTGTCTCTCCTCTGGGTTTGTTATGGAAGCAAAATCTCTTTTTTTATCAGCCCTGCAAGCAGCTGCAGATGAATCAACTAAAAAGTAGGTCTCTGAAGCAACCAAACTTCCCCTTAAGAACTACCTTCCATCTTTATTGAGTCTCCTTATCAACCAACACCTCTCAGGTCCCAGCCAGATGCGAAATGTGAGCCAAAGCCAGGTGAGAAGACGAAGAAAGGCTGCTGTGGCAAAACCTACAGATTACTTTGGAAGGTCATCTTTTGCAGATTGTGTCTCATCCCAGCTGAGACAGAGAGTGGGTATATTCGTCTGTACTGGTTTTGCCCCCAGTTTGGTTACCCAAAACACCCTTATCAGGACACAAACAGGGAAAACGCTTCAACTTTTACGTAATTGTCGACAGTTGATTTCAAAGTTCAGGAAACACCCTCCTGTACACTCCCAATGATAGACCAATGTCAGGGCAAGCTTTGAGACCTAACAAAGGTGAAGCACTGGAAGCTACCACTGTCAAACTTCCCTGCTATTATATTTATTAATTCAGCTGCTGAGGTCATCAAAAGTTGCATTTTTTAATTAAAATGCCTCATTTGAGACGCTATAGGGAACCTGCTTCCCAAGGAGTGCAGAATACCACCTTAAGTGGAGTCCTACAGCACCCCTGAAACCAGCCACAGCTAAGGCATCACCATAAAGGCTGTATGAGCCACTTCCAATTAAGCAAGAGAAAGAGGAATTCCACATAGTAATCTTAGGTGACTGTAGGAAAGAAAGTTACAGGACAGCCCAGGCTCCTGCAGGGCTGTTTCAGCAATGGTTCCTGTTCAACCAATACTGTGACACAGTACAGAGTGAAATGCAGCAAGGAAAGCACAGGCACAAGCAGTGAATCCATCAGAGGAAGAATCTCCCTGCTGCAGGGAGACTCAGTGAAAATGTTATTAAACGTGGTTTAATACAAGTGAGGACAGCTTGATGCCATGAAGCAGAAGCACCACCCAGGCTTTAAATCAGGTTGTTTGGTAACATCCTAACACCAACCCTGACCAAGGCAGGAACACAATCCCTCAGTCAAAACCACACCTGTGTTTCAGGGGCGGACGTTACCTTTGGGAAGATCAGCGGTTGGTGGAACTTCATAGGGCTGCTCACCCGCTTCGGTGCTCGATGAAGTCAAAGCCGTGTTCGGGAGGGACGCCGGAGAACCACAGACGTTGTCGCTCTCCTTCGTCCCCGGCTTGATGACCACCATGTTTTTCCCAAAGCAGTCAGTGTAGGGTTTGCACTTCATCACACTAGAAGGCACATCAGAAAAGGTACCACGAGGGCACGGCTTGCACCTGACGTCTTCGGTCTCGGTTCCTTTCTTGCGGACGCCCCAGCCGACCGGGCACACCGTGTAAGGGACGCAGGTATCGTTTGTCTGAAACGTACCAGACAGGCAAGTGCACTCGCGGTCAGTCAAGGCAGTACAATGAGTTTTCTCAATCATTGGCAGTTCACAGGGTTTCCTACAGGGGTGGCACCGCTCTATGCCGTTCTCATGCTTGGTAAAGGTCCCCTCTGGACAAGGGCTGCACTCTCTTAAGGTACTCTTCGTACAGTGCTTAGACACGTAGGTTCCTGCAGGACATTTGTCACAGGTCAGCTCTTCGTTGGTGGCACGGTCAAGGTGGCGGTACTTGCCAGGGGAGAGGCTGATGGCATTCTGCTCAGAGGTCAGTTTCGACTGACCATCAGTGGTGCCAAGGAGCATGAGCAGCTGGAAAACAAACAGGAGGTATCAGCCAACAACTGTGTGCAAATGGAGCCCTCTCTGCCAACAGCCCCCTGTAGGATCACATGGGATGGCCCAGAGCTGTGGGACCAAGTTACTATGGCCAGAGGAGGGACCTCAGCAAGGCTGGAGTGGAATGGAACCGGTGTAGGTGGCAGCATGCTCTCCTTACACATCCCCAACTACGATTATAATTGCTTAAACTTGACACCACACTTCTCAGTGAAACTAAGCATCATTTACACTGCAACCCTGCCAGGGTGGTAAATACTGCTAATTGTGTTTCAGCAGAACGTGCTACCTGGCCACCCCAGGAGAATTCAGACCAGCTTTGCATTTCAAGGCTGAGAGGCTCCAGCATGAGGCAGGCGCTCACTGACAAGACAAAAAACACATGCAGATGGCAGCTCTGACCTGTAAAACTTTCCTTCCCTATTTGTTAATCTGCACTTGTTCAAATAGTTACCTTTCTGAGTAACACAAACAGGATGAAATCCAGGCTAGTGGCTGTTTCTGGGCTATTTCTCAGCTCCTCTGCCTTTCCACGACTTTGTATGACCCGGCGCAAGTGTTGGGTTTGGCGAGACCGCAAGGGATGTTCTGCTTTGAGCCTCCAACCACATCTGAACCCACTCTAAACCAGCTGCATTAGCAACAGGAGAAAAAATCTGGTGCTATTTTTACACTCTTCAAGAAACTCTGCTGTAACTCAGCTTCTCATTGCATCAGACACAGGTAAAAGGACACCAGCTTTTAGACACTGAACTGGAAGCAACTGGGCTTTACTATAAATCCATCTCTCTCTACTGACCTCCAATCCTAAAGTTTATTCCCTTAATTCCTTGCTTCTCCATCCCCAAGAGAAGTTCCATCTACCAAGAAGTATCTCTGCTTCCTCCAAAAGACCTCTGGTCCATGGATTTAACGTCAATTATAGCAGCACAGATAAGTCAGCAAGAACAAAAGGCATACCAAAAGAAAGGCAGACACAACCTCACACAGCATGCAAAGCAACAGGAAACATGTTTCCAAACAGCCAGAGGCTAAGTTTGGAGGGACAGAGGGAACAAGTCACTGTTACCTTGAATTTTCAAACATTTTCTACACTGAAGGTAAAAAGACCAGAGATCCTAATACTGTTCAGCTGCAGAGCCAAGCACATAAATCACTTGGCTGTGTTATACAATCCATCGCCTCTTGCTCTGCTACCTATTCTGGGCTATCAGCCAACAAGAATATATTCAAAAGAAAAAAAAAAATAAAAAAGGTTCCCAACAACATGACTCTGCAGAAGGCACATAGCGGCAGAGCCGCAAGCTGCGCCGCATCATTTTTGGTGCAATCTCTCACTTCCTGGAAATACACAGCACATTTCTGTTTCACCTGCTAAATAATTTACAGCTTGGGATTTGTACAAAACACTTCATATTTTTATTTTTTATTATTTCGTTTTCTGCCCCTGAAGCAGCAATTACAGAGCAGGCAGAAGCAGGCAAGCCCGCAGGAGCTGATGAGGATCCTGCAGCGGCTAGACTAATTACAGCACGTCAAATTAAAAACCAGGGCTGCCCTGGCAGGCAGCAAAGGCTTACAGGATGCATTTTACTTTTCCCCTCCCCTAAGACATGATTTAACAAAGCGCTTAGCTGGCTCTAAGGAAACCTGCCACCCTCCCCTGTAATCTCCATGACGCATCCCTGAATTAGCAAACTGGCCTCTTAAGGTGGTAGGAGGGGTCACCTGTGTTACTCACCCTGCTCCGGTGCCAGCGCCAAGCAGGACAGGGCGACAGCAGAGGCAGGACAGGCAGTGGCTCTCCTGCCTTGCCAGGAGTGAGCTGTGTGCTACTGTCTCAGATCCTGATTTCTCGCTCTGCATCAAGCTAGATTTTGGGAAACCCGTGGACAGCCCCGCTACAAGCATGTGCCATGGGTTCCCTCCTTCCATTCCAGCATCTTCCCATCCCTCACCCGGGTAACCAAAGCCTATAAAAGCACTAGGTTTGAGCAGGCTTTTTTGAGTTTGTTTTTTTTTTTTAAACCCTATCTCAAGAAAAGCAGTGCTGGTATTTTTGAACATCTCAAGATCTTCAGCTGCACATGCACTTCCAAGGGAGAACAGCAAGTTCCAGTGGGGGATGGCTAAGCAGCATTGAGCATCTGCTATTTATTCAGACTGGCATTTCTGCTACCTAAAATAATGCGTCTGCTCAGGTTTTGCAGCATCCAGATCTCTGGAAGTAAAGGCCAGGAGCAGGAGGACATCCTCTGCAAAAAGGAGTGTCTGCTGGTTTGGTCTCTCACCCTCAGGGCTGCCCAGCAGCACACAGACCTGGACCTTTCTGGCTGACACTCCCAGTTCCAGTGGAAAAAGCAACCAAGTAATGAAGTGAGCTCTGCTGAGCCACTGCTCTCCACTTCATTACTCTGGTACCAAAGGAAGTGTACAGGGTAACAAAAAAACACAATAAAAAACAGAACTGGCACAAGACAACACTGAAGAGCAGACTTGGTTTCAGCAAAGCTCTCTGTGCCCAATGCAGGAACAAAGAAGGGTTTTTAATGGGATGGGGCTCCTTTCCAATAGGGTCAGGCAGGACAGGGTGGCCACAAGCCCAAAGAGCATCCCCAACTCAGCACCAACAACCTGCACCACACAGGCAAAGGCACCTCCCAGCCACCTTCAATAATTCCAGCACATGAAGGCTTTATGTGCAAGGAAACCAGATCAGGCTGGGGGACACCACCATTCTGACCTCCCCACATCAGGAAACACTCAAAGGGACCTCCACATTCAGCTGCAAACAAACCCTGGGGGCAGCAGCACCCCACAGCTGGTGTGGGCACAACCCTCCTCAGCACCACCCAGTCTGATGACTCCACCTCAGAGGGTGCCTCTGTGCGGTGCTCCCATCACCCTTTCTCAATAACTGTGCTGCAGGGAGACCTGATGGGCGATCTGCACAGGAAACTGCTCTCAGGGGCCACAAGCTGCCTTGGTGTGTGCACAGAGGATGCAGCTGCAAACACCTCAGAAACCTGGTCCAGTGGTTGGCATACCTGCCCCTGGCAGGGGTGTTGGAACTAGACAATCTTTAAGGTCCCTCCCAACCCAAAGCCATTCTATGATTCCATGAATACAGCATTCTCCTTCAGGGACCCAAACCTGCACAGTGAGTCAAAATACCAGCAGAAAGTTGGTGAATCAACTTGCTGTCCTGGAATTTGTGTCCTAAAATGCTGCACCACTGAGACTGTCTTAATCTCAGATTGTGTACAGTGCTGCCCTGCTGCCAGATTTGTGGGAACTCAGAAAAAAAACCTAAAACGAAAGTAAAAATTTTAAAAAATTAAAATTAAAAAAACCCAAAACACAAACTTCAGCTAAACACAGGGCACTTGATACTGGTAGAGAAGAGCAGGAGCAGAGACCTGCAAGTGAGCAGGGACCAGGAGTGCTAAACTGATACTTTGGGAATGGTTTCCAAGCAAAACCAGCAGAATTTGGTGGAAATGGCAGCTGGATCTGTGGCATTGCCTTGGCACAGGCTGGGGATGAGCTGCACTGCCTGCTGCCCTTCCCAGAGGTCAGCTGCACTCTTTGCCGACACTACTGGGAAAGTGCTTGCAACATCAAAGTAAAAGAAATAAACACATAAAAACACCAGAAAGAGAAATAAACTGGTCTGGAAGTTTTACGGTAACTTGGCAGACAGCAAACGTCCTGCCCTGATCACTGCAAAAAGGATCAAATTACTCAGTGCGAAAAAAGTTGCCTGTGAGGAGAGTACTGAAGTGTAAGGCAAATTTCTGCTTCTTGCAACATGACCAGCTATTTCAGCTGGTTTGGGGTTTGTGAAATGAGAGTCTGGGACTCACTGCTCAGCAGTTCCTTTACCCATTTCAAGAGCAAAACACAGGGAGTGGAGTGAGCCAGAACAGCAGCACCACAACATCTGGTCCCCATGAAGGAAAACCGAGCAGCCAGCCCTGCAGCCAGCACGGACCAGCGCTCGGAAGCATCCCTGCCAGCCACGGTTTTACTCCAAACAGATGAAATACCCTAGCTTTTCAAAAGCCCCAAGATGAAGTAAGGTGATGTAGTTCTGGTTCCAGGCAAGGGTAGTAGGGGAGATGGTGGAAACTACCTTGCAGCAGTCAGTGGGGTCCTAAAAAATCCACCAAGCAAATGAAATCACAGAAAACACCAGCCCCACACAACTGCTGCCAAGCTGCTACTGCTCCAAAACCCAGCAGCCAGGCAGATTTGGGATTGCTGTGCTGGTAAAAGACCCACAAGCTATCAATCTGAACACACTTCCCTTGAACATACTTCCTTTGGGCTGGAAAGACACAAACTCCTTGTGTGACCAAAGGGAGATGCCCAAAATGTTGAAGGTATCAGATGAAAACCCAAGGAGGATCCTGCCAGCTCACAACCAAATGGGAATTTTGCCTTGCTAGCTTGTATAATCCCACACACAGGAGTGAGAACACGCTCACACACATAAGTAACATACATGTGTATTTGCTCAGAGTCTTGCTCCATGCCCCAAAATTGCTGTGATATTTCCCCACACCTTGATATCACTCCTTTTTTCCACCTCTTCCCTCTACACCCACCACTCCCAACTGACCTCCAGGATCCCAGCTGGAGCCGCATATCTCAAACTCCCCATCAGCATCTCATCTTCCAGACGGGCAGCAGCACAGGCTTCTCCCGGCTCGCTTCTCCCAGCGGGAATCCAGCACTGAGGAGCGCTCAGCCAGCACCGAGCACGGACCTCGGCTGCTCCGCCACTGCGCCCAGTTCCCCTTCGCCTCCAGAGGCTGTCTCTCGGCTAATGCCCTTCCAGCTTCAGATTATTTGTTGTTTACTCGGATTCCTGGGGAGCCAGCGCCAGCTTGCTCAGATCCACCTTGAGTTCAAGAGCAAGTGCTCTCCCCGGTTACACAACCCAGCCGCAGCAGCTGCGGCGTCTGCCTGACACACCGAATTACTGTCTCTCCCCAAAGAGACGGGATGCAGCCCTAAAGCGCTGATCGGAAAGTGCCCTACCTGGGAAGGTAAAAGGGGAGATAAAGCTGCCGGAAAACATTTCCGCGATAAGCCAGGGCAGCCGCCTGCCATCCGCAGCGGGGAGTTTTACTGCCTGTCCAAAGGGTGGCAAGAAAAGCGGCTGCGGAGTGGAGGGACGGGCGGACGGACGGATGAATGGATGGATGGACGGATGAATCCCTCTCCAGTGCCGAGCTCCCGGAACAGCGCAGAGAGCAAAGCAAGGATCCGCTCAGCTCTGGCTGTGCAGCACAGCCCTGGCTGGGGGATGCCGCCGCCTGCGCTAACATAGGGATGGGGAGGATGCATATCACAGGGAATATCGGAATATCGCACTCAGCCGGCGTCCTCTGCCGGGACCCGGGGCTGGAGCGGGCAGCAGCCCCGGGGAGGGCGCAGCGGAGCCCCGCAGAGCCCCCGACACGCGGAGCGGAGTCAGCAGGACACCCGAACAGCCTCCCCTGCTGCCAAGCTGTCCCGGGCGGGGCAGGAGGCGCGGGGGGGCAGCCCCGCACTGCAGCACATCCCCACCCACGCCGCGGACACGCGGATGCTGCGCGGACGGCGCAGGCACAGACGGATCCCCGCGCTCCACACACTCACCGCGAGGATGCCGGCGAACCCGGTGGAGCTCCGGCTCGCCGCGGCGGCCCCCATGGTGCCGGGGCTGCGGGCGAGGCGCTGCCCGTGCGGCCGCGCTGCCTCAGGCGGCGGGGCGCGGGGCCGGCGGCGGCCGGGCGCCCATGGCGGGGGCCGGGCCGGGCCCGGGGCCGAGCCGGGGCCGAGGCCGGGGCCGGGCCGGGCCGGGCGGGGCGGGGGCCCAGCCGCGCTCCCACCTGCCCTGCCCTGCCCTGCTGCGGGGCCGCCGCGCGCGCTCTGCCGCGGGGGCGGCGCGCACGTGGGGGCGGTGCGCGGGGCCGGGGCGGGGCCCGGCCGTGGCGTCACCCGCCCGCGCGCCAGGGCGCCCTCCCGCGGCGCGGGGACAGCGCGGGAGCGGGGACAGCGCCCGGGCCCCATCGCCCAGGTCCCCATCGCCCAGGTCCCCATCGCCCAGGTCCCCATCGCCCGCCCCGGTCCCCATCGCCCGCCCCGGGCCCCATCGCCTGCCCGGGTCCCATCGCCCGCCCGGGTCCCCACTGCCCGGGTCCCCATCGCCCGCCCCGGCCGGGGCACCGCGACCGCTCCGCTTCCCCGCGTGCCTTGGGTCGGGTGCGGCTCAGGCGTGCCGGGGTAGCGGGCGCGGAGGAACCGCAGCGTGAAATCTCCGGGGGGAGACTTTTGTATGTTTTGTTTTTCTTCAATGTCAGATATACAGGGAAGAATTTTTTGACTGAAGGGGTGGTAAGCACTGGCACAGGTTGTCCAGAGAAGCCGTGGAGCCCCATCCCTGCCTCGTCCCTCATCCCAAGGCCAGGTGGGACAGGTTTCTGAGCAGCCTACTCTGGTGGGTGGCATCCCTGCCGCTGGAATGGGAGTTGGAACTAGACAGCCTTTAAATGTCCATTCCAACCTAAACCATTCCATGACTCTACGAACACATAGAACATTCTCTGTGGTGGAGGAATTTCTCAGGGGACAGACACATCCCTCCATGGAGGAGGATTAGCTGGATGCTGAGGGTGGCCACAGCACAGACAGTGCCCTCACTGTCCATCTTGCAGCATCTGAGCACGGTGACAGTCACAGTGTCCATTGACAGCTGTGGCAAGTGATGGAAACAGGTCCAGGTTTGTCCAGGGCGTCAGGGGAAAGAGGAGATGGGGCCAGTCAGGACTGGAAAGGATACAACCTGCATCAAAGGTCCTTACAGGAAATGGGAACTGAGGTGAGACTTCAGCATTGTTCTAAAGTCTGAGCAGGAGACCAGGGCACCCCCAGGTATGGCTGATCAGGGCCTTCAGAGTTTACAAGTTCTGCAAATCGAGGCTATTTATGACTCTTCACATTGCTGGTTGTCTATTGAGAAAAACATTCAAACACCTGATTTTCAAAGCCTGCAGAAATCCTGGTGACCAACAGTCACCTTCTGGGGATGCCCTGAAGGCAGATGAACCAAGGGAGGGTTTCAGTGCCATGCCACAAGAAACAGTAAAGAACTAATAAAATCCCATCTAAAAAAAGGGGAGTGGTGGGGGGGAACGTGGTGCCCTTTCTCCAAAGAGGCATGGATTACATCCAAACCCTTCTGAAGCTCACAAGAAGCCTCATTCTGATTCCAGGGAGTTTTCAGTCCAGCTAGAAGGCTCTTCTCTCAGACAAAGTGTAGTTTTTCTCCCCACACTTTCTCCATCTCTAATGCTGGAAGGGAGCTGGAGAGGAGTAATGACCCTTGGGAGCCTGGGAATGAGTCAGGAGAGCTTCCCTCCCAGAGCTGGGGTGGTGGTGGCCGGACTGCTGTTCCCAGGGGGGGAATAAGAGCGAGTGTGTCGCATGTGCAGGGAGGAGATGTTCCTCCACAGCTGGCTGTGCTGCTGTGCAAGTGCTGCAGAGCCCTGTTTTGGGCTTTGCCTTCCCTCGGGGCCCCCAAACCCGGGAACAACGTGCTCTTCCCAGGAGGTCAGCGAAGGGGAGCCTCATCCCAAAGAGAGATCAAAATGCAAACCAAGACACAGCAAAGTTCTTCAAAAGCAATGGGATGCCCATCGCTGCTCTAAATTCAAAATAAATTGGGCAAATAATAGGCAATAACATGACTGGGTTAACATCAGGCTTGTGGATGGTGAAGCGAATTTTAATTTTAAAAATGTGTAGCTCTCTGATGAAATACAGGGCAGATCTTGGTGCAGGACTAAGTGGCCTGGTTGTGTCTGGGCTGGAAGAGGGTTTGAAATGCCCCAACAGCACCAACCCATGCCGGGTCCATCAGCACCGTGAAGGGCAGTGTTCAGATTGTATTAGGCAAAAGCAGAAAAATAATCATCTGGAGGACAGGGTGACTCAGGGGATTGGCAATAAGATGGATCATGTTACTGCTTTGGAATGGATTCCAATTAGTTGCATCCGCTTTTAATTATTATTATTTATACAGAACCTAAAGGCAGTCCAGAGATTATCCAAAAATGCACAGGCTGATCTGCAAATCCCCCGTCCCTCCCCCCCTCAGAGCCCTTGCAATGACAAACCCCAGTCACGCTGCCTGGACTGGTTCATACTGGCTGAGATGTAAATTACTTGTTAGTGACCAGCTTGCTGCTTCTCCACTTTTGACACTCTTCAAGGGGAAAATAGGGAACGGGTGACTGAGGCTGGAGTTTCGTGTGAAGTGTTTTTGTTGGAAGCAGCAGCAGCTCAAGAAGTTCCTCCTCGCCTCCCTGCATTCGGTTCCTTTTTCCCCCTTGTGCCACCCCATGAGTCATGCAAATACACCCAGGTCAGTGAACTGGTAACTTTGAAAAACAAGGAGGGTTTTTTTAATCAGAGTAGGTGAAACTCACTGCTCATGTTGACCAAAGACTGCTGGGTCTTTGCTCAGCTGGTGGTAGGAGTCTGAGTAGGCATCCACTGACCTCGTTTGCCACCAGAAATTATCATCTCTCCAACAGCAAGGTCTCTTGTCTTGTGAGGAAAGCCAGTGCTCCTGCTTAGTCACCTGAGGCTTATTCAAGCCTATTCATGAAATGGGAGGAATTGTCTTGCCAAGAGAAGTTATTTGGGAAATTTTGAAGAATATGCCACAGAACTATAGAATCAGAGAATAGTTTGGGTTGGAAAGGTCCTTAAAAATCATCTCCTTCCAACCCCCTGCCATGGTCAGGAACAGCTTCCACTAGACCAGATTGCTCAGGACCCTATCCAGCCAGGCCTGGAACCCTTCTGAGGACGGGGCACCATCACTTGTTTCACCCTGTAGAAAGCAGAAACATTCCAGGAAGTGATTTCTCATCCCCGACCTGCACTAGAAGACGCCAGGCTAATGGGGCAGACATAATTTCCTTTCAGACTGCCTCATTCTCTGTACATGGACCATTGCTTCCACATCTCCCATAGAAACAGAACATTTCTGTGTTGGTGTTGTTGTTATGGGAAAGTAGCTGCTGCATGGGAAAATTTGTGACTCCAGTTCATATAGAAACCACAATTACAACTTGCATTAACATGAATTGGGAAGTTAAGTCAACAAAGACCATAGACTTCCCTGGGTGAAGGAAGGGAGAGTCTAGGTGGGCGTTCTCACCCCATTGACCCTCCCTATGATCTCCAGGAAACTGGGAAGGGAAATGTCTACCAAGAGCAGATGTTCCCAGCAGGAATATATAGATATGCACACACACATATATACAAAAGCACAGCCATTTCAAGCCAGGTGTGTTATCACTGATGGATTTCCCACCTCAAGAACCCCATGGGATTTCAGGACCAGGCACCAGGGAGCCAGGGGTGGCAGATGGAGAGTGAAGTGTGGCTCTGTTGGGTGGAGGTTTGGTTGCCATCACACCTGAGTTGATCTCTCTTCTGGAAATGGTGAATGCACAGCTGGAGAGCCTGTTTTCCCAGAGGACTTTAAGAAAGGAGAAGGAGCATCTGATGGCCAGGCTAAGTGCATGACCACCACCTTAGCCCTGTGCCCAGGGCTGTGAGATAACCAGCAGGTGGGATGGGGAGCTGAGGCTGCAGGTGGCCCTGCATCTTCTCCCCGGTGAGATCAGGGGGTGAGGCTCATGAGGCTGGCATCTCACATCCTTCCCAGGTCAGTGACTTGCTGTGAAGAAGTTTCCTTCCTGACCCCCAAGTCATGCAAGTGCTGTCAAGCAGGACAACTTTTATCTGACTGAAAGCCACAGCTGCCTGCACGCCTGGTTTGGTGCATGTGGAACAAGCCCAGCAGTCACATCTGCACCTCTTCAAGTTAAAATAACGGGGTTATTGTTTTGGGGTTTTATCCCTTTGGAGTCTTGATTTGCAGGAGGTTCTTTGGCTCAGCTGCAGACTGAGGTCTGGATGCAGGAGCCAGAATGCTCTTATTAACCTCAGCAGAAGCACTGGGACTCCGGGTACCTCCTCCAGTGCCCTCATTCACCTCCCTCCCTTCCTCATCCCTTTCCTTCTCCTTGCTGCAAGTGCTCTGGGGCTGAGGCTTGAATGGTGTCTAACAGAGCCAAGCCTTGCTCTCAGCTGGGGTATCTTGATGGTCATGAAGCTGAAATGAAAAATGATGAAGCTGAAATGAAAAATGATGAAGAGCATTTTTATGGATGAACCTGAAAGCCTTGCAATGTCCCTGGGTTTACACTGGAGGAAGTGAAGCAGTGGATTAAGTGTTTCAGCTGTGAGCAGAGCACTGGCAGCAGAGCTCAGAGCCTCATGCTAAGCAGAGGATCACGTGTTGTCTTGCTCCTCTGTGGGCAGCATGACCTAAGTGGGACAGGGAGGTGACAAGAGACGGAACAGTTTGCAGAGCTTTCAGAGAGCCCTGCAAAGCTTACTATGAGTTTCCCAAAGCCAGTTGCTTTCCAGGAAGGACTGTGCACTCTTGCAGGTTCAGCATCAAATACAGATAGCAAACAACCCCCCCTGCAAATCTGTTATTCATGTCAGCTGTGGATGCAAGATCCCCTCTGTGTCAGATTACCCAGCACACGTGATCCTGCCAGCTTTGTGCCTTGTGTCACCTGCAGGGCCATTGGAGTGGCACGGGCAGCCACTGCCTAATCCAGCCTACATCCTCCTGGTACAGAGGAGAACCAGCAAATAACTCTCACCACCTCTGACCCAACAGGCTTCATTGCACTCAGCACAGCACACTGCTTTCTCTGCTCAAGGCAGGCTCTGCAGCCTGCCCCAGGAGAATGTCACTTCCCAAGTGACCATGCTCAGCAGCCCAGCTGCCCCCAGCAGGGCAGATCTCATTGCTGAGTGGTCACAGATAATCTTAGTCACAGTTTAATCAGGTAGTGGTGTTCATGGGGGGAGGATGGTCAGGGTGAGGAGGAGCTCACATGGGGCTCTACTGTGTCTGTACATCTTATTTGATGTATATTGGATACAGAGTTATCCGGGGCAGTTAAGGGTGACAGCAAAGAGATGCAAAGAGCTTAAAATAGTGCCGGACCAGGCGACAACAGCACGCATTAAACTCAAGTGTCCGTGAATAGGAGCAAGGGCTGCTTCCGTGTGAGTTAGTGCCTCCCAAAACCGAGACCCAGAGCCTTTCAGCGGCTCCCACGGGTATCAGGTGACAGCACAGCGAGGAAAGCAAAGCCTCTCCTGCATCCGTGAAGATGATGAGGGGGGGATGGAGGAGACCCTGGATGCGGATGGCTCAGGAGGCAAGTAGCAGGGGGAAATATGAGGCTCAAGTCCAAGATGGCACAGAGAAAACCATCGGGGAAATCAGTAACGCGTCAGCCTCAGCGTAGGTAGGTGACGGAGCCTGGGAACACGCCGGGTCTCTGAGTCACCGGGATTTGTGCAGCCTCAGTCCTGGCAGCGCTGGGTGTTCCCCGCCACGTCGGCTGAGAGTGGCCGGGCAGCCTTTTCTGCGGTGGGAAATGTGCCTGGAGCAGCCTGGGTGTCCTCAGCTCCGCGGGGAGCAGGGCAAGGTGACTTGGAGGTAGCGAGGTGTTCTCATCTCTCCTGGGCTCCTGCATCCAGCACAACTCTTTAAAAGCCCCGCCCAAGCTTGGCAGATTTAAATCACTTCAGGCCATTTAATCATCATGTAAGCAGACCGAGCTTAAGGACTGATTTATAGACTTTGCACTGGTTAGAGTAACCCCTGGTTACTCTAACTGGTGTTAGAGTGGGTTGTACAAGGAGCTGGTTATGCCATGGTAAGCTTTCAGTGGAGATGAAGACCCCGGGAGCAAGGCTTCCAGCAGGAGAGCTCCAGCCTTGCATTACACACCAGTTTAGGAGGAAAGAGGAATCTGCAGGAAGCTCCCTGCAGTCTGGCACTCTCCTGCCTTCACACATTTTAACTGCCTGCAAATCCTCCTCCAGGAAACTGAGAATTAGCCCCGGTGCTAAATGACTTTGGAAGAGAGGATCCTTACTGGGGACTCTTGCTGGAAAAAAATAACAGGGCTGGATGTGTAAAGTAGTGAAGAGGTCGCAGGCCAGCTCCTGGGAAGGACACATCCCTCCCATCCCACCCGCCTCCAGGTCCTTCCTATAAACTGGGCAGTTTTTCTCTTCCCTTAGCAGCTTGCCAGACCCTCTCTGTGATTGTTTTTGCTCTGTTTGCCACCAGTTAAACTCCAGCTGGATGTGAGGGAGAAGGAGGGATAAGTCCCATACCCTGAGCTCAAATCACTTTGATCCATGGTTTAAACACATCAGCTTGAACCAGCCTAGGAGATTGCCAACCCACAGGTCTCACTCCTGTCCTTTCTCCTGCAGGTCCAGGCTACCAGCCCATCCTCCCCTTTATCTTAGCTCTTGTGCTGGGAACTTGGCCCTGAGTTAGCAGAAACCTGTTCCCTTTTTCCACTTGGTTATTTTTGGGCCAGATTAGTAGTTTGGGTGTGTGGAGGCTGCGCAACACCAAAGCTGATGCAAGGGTGATAGGGTGGGGGTGAGGGATGGGTCCAGGCAGCCTGTGGGTGAAAGATAATCAGCATGGGTACAAATGCTACAGCACAGCTGGTTACAAGGTCACCTCGGGTCAGAGGAGAAGCAGAGATGCCATTTGAGGTTACAGTGACAACTGGGGTTAAAGGCCTGAGACTGAGGGAACTGGGCAAGGCTGCTGAGAGGTTCCTGGGACAGCCCCAACAGCATTTTGGGAATGATTACTGTGACATGGTGATGGCTGGGAAGCACCTTGGGAGCACTGTGGTTGCACCAGGCCTTGCTTGCAGCTCATTTCACTCTGAGCCCTGCCCCATCACTGTGGCTGGCTGGGTGGCACTGGGATGGTGGGACCCCAGTGCCACAGCTATGGGATAAGCCTGGTTAGAGGTAGCAGAGGGCTGGACATGAAGCTACCACATTCCTGCTCTTAGCACAGTATTTTCCGTTTCACCTTTGGAAACCTTCTCTTCAAGTCCTGAAGTGTCTGTGGAGCAAATTGTCCTTGAAAATGAGCCAGGACACAGCCCTCAAAGTTCTGGACGCTGCAACTGAGGTAATTCTGTAATAAATGTAACCTTTCTGGCAGCACAAGAGAGCAATTAAGGAGCCTTTAATTTTTAAGGGTCCTCAAAAACATGTCACTAATTTCTAGCCAGAAACACAGGAAAATTTAGTCATACCAGGCTGGATACGCAAGGAACTCTCCTGCTCTACAAGCCTTCCACGTCTGTCTCTGCCCTCCATCCCTCACACTCTGCCTCAGCCATCCTCCCCCTGCTTCCCTCCCCAGCTATCCTTCCCCAGTTGTGAAAAAAAGAAACTTAACCAAACAGTGCTCCACTGGAGGGAAGGGAGGCAAGGGAAACAGGAAAGCAGATAATGTAACAACAAACAGCAACCCCATCCAAAGTACACAGAGGCGTGTTCATCTTTCCCTTTCTTTTTGCTTTTCCATGGCCCCTAGGAAAACCAGCTACTGCCTCCATCCTGCAGTCTCCCACTGTGCCAGTTCTGGTCTCAAGCTGCAGACTGTGCATTTCTCCCAGGCATCAGCTGTTCTTCCATCCATCCATCCATCCATCCATCCATCCATCCATCCATCCATCCATCCATCCATCCATCCATCCATCCAACCCCACTAGCCACTACTCATCAGTGATGCCCTTAGTAGGAGCCCCATGTTGTCCTCTCTCAGAATAAGACTCAGTCAATAGAGTCAAAACCCAAGGGCAGCCATTTTTGATGCACAATTGCTGATACTGGTGATGCTGAGCCCAGGTCTAAAGGTCACGGAGTGAGAGCAGTTTAACCCACAAACTTGTAGACCTTTGGTTTCCATCACCAGGCTCACCTTGTGCGCGAGCAGGAGTGGAAGAGGACTGACTCAGACTCACAGAATCAGTGGGGTTGGAAAAGACCTCTGAGATCATCGAGCCCAACCCATGACCAAACACCACCTTGTTAACCAGACCATAGCACTCAGTGCCATGTCCCATCTTTCCTTAACCATCTCCAGGGACAGTGACTCCACCGCCTCCCAGGGCAATCCATTCCAATGTTTAACAACCCTTTTCATGAAGAATTTCCTCCTGATGTCCAACCTGAACCTCCCCTAGTCCAGCTTGAGGCTCATCCTCTTGTTAGTTCCCTGGGAGACAAGGCTGACCCACCTTGCTGCAACCTTTGCAGGTAGCTGCAGAGAGCAGGGGTGAGGATCAGGGGCGTGGGGAGGTGGCTCTGGCTGCCTGGCCTGGTCAGTGGCGCAATGCCAGGCGAGGACAAGCTGTTCCCTGGCTCCTTATTGTTACCAGATGAGTGGGGGATGTTTACAATCGCTGGGTTTGGATAATCAAGTTCTGATTGGGACAGAGGAAGGAGAGCTGCCCTCCTCTTCCCTCCTGCACCCCACACCAGGCACTCAGCCCCCTGCCCTCCCGCAGGGCTTTGTTCCTGGGGGTGACGCACGGCAGCCTGGACGTGACTGTGGATCCCACACCCCCACGATGCCCTGCTCTGTCTGGGGTTATTGTGTGATGCCCAGAACAATGTGCTGTGGTTAGGGATGCCTGGGAGAGCGCCGGGAGGCTCCCTGCTCCCCCTCTCCCTGCTAGTGCTGGGGGAGGCAGCTTTTGGCCATCTGGTAGCTGTGGGTTTGGTGGAGGTCCCCCAGCAGGGGAGGAGATGCAATCACCAGTGCTGTTCCTAGAGAGGAAAGCCAGCATTTGGCACTGCTGAGCCACAGATGCACTGTGTGTCTTGGGCATGGGATGGCCTTGGGCACTGTAGGATGACAGGATAGCTCGTGTGGGAAGGGACTGCAGGAGGTCTCCAGCCCAATCTCTTCATCCTGCCAGCTCTGGGGTCAGACCAGGTTGCCTGGGGCTTTAGTGAGTTGGGTCTTAGAAACCTCCAAGGCTGGAGGCAGCACAGCCTTTCTGGGCACCCTGTATCAGTGCTGAACTGCGCTCCTCATAGTGGGAACATTTTTTCTCATATCCAGTCTGAACTCCCTGACTTCAGCTTATGTCCAGTGTCTGTTGAGCTCCCCTTGTGCACCTCTGTGTACAGCTTGATTTCATCATCTCCATATCCTCCTTGCAGGTACCCCAGAGCTTCTCTTCTCCAGCTCTGCATGCTCAGCCTCCCCTCCCAGGCTGTGTGATCCCACAGGGCTGTGTGAGCTCTGATTGTCTTGATGGCCTTTCCCATGTGTGTCCATCTCTCTCGTGCTGGAGGCTGTTGCAATATCCAGTCATGGTGTCAGCAGGGCTGAGCAGAGGGGAGGAGTTGCCTTCCTCTACCTGCTGGAAATGCTCTGCCTAATGCAGCCCGAGGGCCTGTTTGCCTTCTTTGCTGTGATGATGCATTGCTGACTCAATGCCCTTTCTGCACAGCTGCTCCTCCACCAGTCACCCCCAGCCTGTGTTGTAGCCTAGGGGTTGTTTCTTCCCAAACACTGGACTTGGCATTTGCCCTGGATGAAGTCCATGAATATCCTTGCAGTACCAAGTCGAAGAGAGTGAGGAGGCAGCAAATGTCTTGTGGACTTTCCTGAGCCACAGGGACTTTCACTTTGTAATGGTTTGGAAAGTCCCTTCTAGCAGACCATACCCACACCTTAGCGAGGAAAATCTGCTTATTTGGGATGTTGTGATGGCTGGAAGCTCAGGCAGGAATATGGGTCAGTGATACAACCAGGAATCAGAGCCACCCAGTGCCGAGGTGGAGACTTGGGGAACACTGGGGACACAGGGCTTTTCACACCAGTATGTCATTGCAAAACCCTCAGGAGTTAGGGGCTTCTGTGTCCTCCAGGGGCATGGTACTGACAGGAGGGAAGGGGAAATGTGTCCTTCCTGGCTTTGGGAGTCCCTTTGGCTGCCTGGGTGAGATGTCCCTCTGCACACGTTCTGTTCACACAGCTGTTCTGAGTCGGGCATTTGCGCATGGCAGGAGCTGAGCTTTGCATCATTTGGACTTCTTCTTGCTGGTTGTTTCCCTTGTGCCCAGGTCCCCCTGGAGCCAACTCTCAGGCAGTTTGGTGTGGGGCATGTTTGGTCTGGGATTTGTTAATCACCTTCCTTTGCCATGTGTGTCCTTTGGCCAATGAGTGTGTCAGGAGATGAGCATTGCCTTTGGTGGAGAAAAGGCAGAATAATGTTCTTCCCTGATGAATTCCCAGGGAGAGCAGGATCCCTACAGGCCCTCATGAGACCCCATCTGGAGAGCTGTGTCCAGATCTGGGGTCCTCAGAACAAGAAAGACATGGACTTGTTGGAGCAGGTCCAGAGGGGACCACAGAGAAGCTCAAAGGGCTGGAGCCCCTCTCCTTTGCAGACAGACTGGGAGAGTTGAGGTGGATCAGCCTGGAGAAGAGAAGGCTCTGGGAAGACCTTTGAGAGCTTACCAGTAATTGAAGAGAGCTTATAAAAAGTGGGGAGCAGCTTCTTACATGAGTAGATACTGATAGGGCAAAGGGGAATGTTTGTAAACTAAGACACAAGAGTTTTAGTCTAGATGGTAGGAAGAAATTCTTTATTCCAAGGGTGGTGAGGTACTATCACAGATTGTCCAGAGAAGCTTCCCTGGAAGTGTTCAGGGCCAAGTTGGATGGGGCCTGGAGCAACCTGGTCCAGTGGGTGGCATCCCTGCCCATGGCAGAGAGGCTGGAACAAGATGATCTTTAGAGGTTCTTCCAACCCAAACCATTCCATCATTCATGTGAAGTGAGATGTGCAGGAACACGTCATTGCTTTTCTGGGGATGAAGACAAAGACCCCCTTGGCTCCCATTCTTCTCCAGTTTACCACAGCAGCAGTGCAGGGTCTCACCCTGCCATAGAAAGGTCCCTTCCCCAGACCAGAGTATTTATTCCCAGGACTTCCCCGCCCCAGGGCTGCTCATTCATCTCTTGCAGACAGAATGGAGCCTGTCACAAGAGCAGATGCAGAGCAGGCAGAGCTCCCCATGAGACCCTTCACCACCAGAGATGATAAACAGATGGGGAAATCTGCTGGGAAATGCATTGACGTAAGGAGGTGAGAGGCTGGAGCAGTGTCCCCAAGGAGGTGCAAACACGCTGAGAAAGCTGCATGCAGAGCCCGGTGCACAATGGCTCTTTGATTCCCCCAGACGCTGCTAATGGGCCGTTTCCTCTCCCAGCCCTCCCTGTGGATCCGAGATGTCTTGCTGGATGTCTTGCCCTCCCCTTATCTGTCTCCCTGACTTCTCTCTGGGATTTCCTCTGATCAGGCTGCTGGGTCATCCCAGGCTAGTGTCCCTCGTAGGATCCCTCTGTCCTCAGAGCTGCTGTGGCCAGAAGCATTTCTCTTCAGAGGATAACTGCAGCATATGTGAAGGGAGCGTGGAGAAGCCTCAGCCTTCCCATCTGGAGGGAGAATTGGGCTCAGGTACTTCAGGACCTCAGTCTGACCCAACAGCTATCCTTGGACGGGGGTTTTACACCAGGACTGCACCCTGCTGCATCAATCCTTCTTGGAAGGATGAGGCTATCCATGCAATTGCCATCCATGCAATTATTTGTATCATCTATGTGTTACACCTCCCCCTTTCCCTCCAGAAATTAGATGTGGGAGCCCCTGGCAGCCCACTCTCCCAGCCAGGCATCCAGGAGAGCAATGCTGGGACCACCACACTGGGCACAGCAGGGACAGGCACATATCTGAGAAATTCATCCCTACAGCTTCAAGGTGCTGAGCAGGTCTTTATTATCAAATTTTAATTACCGTGGCTGAATTTTAATAGAGCAATTGTGCAATTCCACTTTAGATCCCATCCCCTAGGCCAGGTTGCTCACGTCACACTCCCTGATGCTGCGGCTATGAGTTTTTTTGGCTAATGCAGCAAAAAGTCTTATTGGATTTGGAAATAGAAGAAATTAGTTGCCCTGGGGGAAGGGGAGGCAGAGGGCTGCCTGGCATGCAGAGCTGCCAGGAGGCTCTGACAGCCAGACATATATTGCTGTTTATAATACTTAATAGCGAGCAGCTCTACAAAGTCCTTTCTTTATTCATTTCTCTCCCTAGCACTTCACAGCATGCAATAACTTGGATTTATAAATTAAACATGTTCCTTGTTTTAATACATCATCTACTTCTTATTCCGTAGTCCCATAATGGGATTTTTAATTGCCTGTCATAGAATCGTGCATCCTCCTGGCAGCCTGGGAGAGCGAGTGCAGCCATGAGTTCATTGGCCCATGTTGGCATTAAATGGTGCATTTAAATCTTCACATTAACAAAGGCAGGGAACACGAGCGGGAATGTGGAACAGTCATCATTAAGAAGAATTGTTTTCTGTGGCAGAAAATGAGGAAAACCAGGCCAAAAATACAAACAGATTTTCCCCCTCCCTCCCCCCCTCCCCCCGACTCCCCAAAGGGAAAAGCGTTGCACAGTGTTTTAATTATTGCTGGATTTATTTTCAACTGATGCGTATCCAACAGCTCGAGCCCACATTAGAGTCCAAGGGGCTGAGGCAGGGGCTGGAAGACCCACTCCAGGGGTGGCCACACACACACATTATCTGGTGCCTAAACTGGACCATCCAGCTCCAGACCCCTGTCCTGCTGCATTTGCTGCAGAGCCATGGCTGCCTTTTCCCTGCTCCTGCGCTCAGCAGGGCTCAGATCTGTGCGGCTGGATGAGGCAGTCCAGCCAAGATGTTCCTGCCAGAGCCCAGGAACCCTGGGCAGGAGGGGACGCAGAGGAGGGAGATGGACAATGGGGCACCAGGTACCTCCTGTTGCTGTGTTCAGTCCTGGTGTTGTTTGGAGTAAAAAAAAAAAGTTACCCGTTTTTTCTAAGGTTGCAGATTTCACAGGTTGAGCCAGTTGCTGCCGGGGGGAGTTCGAACTGTTCGTTGTTAGTTTCATGTTGTATTCACCTGTTAATAGTCGGTCGTTAACTCCCTATTGCTGAGAATTCCCTTTTTTTTTTTTTTTGCCAGTACCACCCTGCCTGCTGCCAGGAGGATGGCACATCCCCACGACGGTAAAAGGAGGGGACATCCGAGCTGGAATGCAAATGACCTCGGAGGCAGCACGCAACGGGAAAAGCCCCTCACCAAACCCAGCAAATAAACCCCCAAAAATAACGAGCCAACACAAAATTGACCGATCGAAGTGATGTCGAGACATGAGCAACAGAATCCAGTATCCGCTAAGATCCTTTTTACCCCTCACCCTAACCTCAAAGATGTCAGCTGGACAGAGCACCCCGAATGTCAGGTCGAAAAGAGGGGCATGAGGTGGTCGTATGACAAGGAACGAGTTTCCATCTTTGTCTGTCCTCTAATAGACAAGGCTGCGCTTTATTTACGTTTTCCGTGCTCTTTCTGGAGTGGCAGTGTGGGTGTGGAGCAGGACACGTCGGTTCTCCCCACTTGAGCTGATCACTTTTAATAAAGGCATTAAAAAGGAGAAAGGTCACCTGTCCTGTTTATTTCAGTGTGGCCAGTGAGCCCCATGTGCTGCTCAGATCCCTGCACCCAAAGAGGGTGTGCTGGGGGACAAGGGACAGAAAAAGGCAGATAAAAGGTTAACAGAGATGGAGCTACTGCCCTGATGCAATTTAATGTGATTGCCTCTTGCAACACTTGAATATCTGCTCTTTGTAAGAATTGGCTGCATCCAGGAGCTTTTTATCACAGCTTCCACTTCCTGGCAAAACAAAGTTAAATCCTCCAACCTTTCTACTTTTTTCGTATCTTAATCTTTTTTAATTAATTAACATCTTTGCCAAAGCGTGCCCTAAATAGGAGACTTGGTTCAGCTGAGACCTTATCAGCATGGAGGCAAGCTGAGCAATTACCTCCTCTGGCTTACACACAGCAGTCCAGTATTGCATCCAGAAAGGAGATTTGCTTCTGCTGGTGTTTTCCCAACTGCAGATTTCTCACCCCCATCCTTGGTGAATTGCCATTCCCCTTCCATTTCTGCTGTACTGTCACTGGGTAGGAGGTCCCCAGTGGGTGCACTATGTGTTTGATATGCTCCTGTCAAAGCCATAGTTTGTGTTGATATTTACTGGATTTCAACTGATTCAAGACAGGCTTTTTCTCCAGTTTTTCTAGGTAATTTTGAATTCTCATCCAATCCTCCCAGGTGCTTGACATCCAGCACAACGTGCATATTTTAGAAAAGCATTCCCTGGGCCATGGCTTGAGTCAGTGAATGAAAATGCTGAACCTTTATGCCTGATCCAGGAAGACCCTGCTCAAAATCTCCTCCCTGTGTGACTGAAAACTATCTGCAGTGACTCCAGCTGTATTTTATTAAATTGTCCCTAAATTCACTTTCTCATATTTCCTTAATTTAAGAGAATTGGTAAAATGTCAGATGGGACTATCTCAAAAGCTTGGCTTAAATCATGGCACATTTCAGCTGCCCAAGAGAGAACCAGAGTTGAACATTGCTCTAGCTTGGGGAATTTATTTTTGACAATTTCATCTTCTCTTCTTATTCCTATGTTCTCCTCTGGCTTTGTATCAGCTGTTTGTTTAATAATTTGTTCTGGGTCTTTTCCAAGACTCAGAGCTAGGCTCCAGATGTATAAATCCTGCTTTATAAAAGGAGATATGTGCCTGCTGGTTTCTGCTCCATAGGGTATTTCCTAGCCCAGGGCATCTGGGAAGAACATCCCAACTTCTTCCACTGCTCACCTCCCACGGGATCATCCTCTGCTTGTGCTGACTACATCTCCTCTGCCCCACCTAAACCATCTCTGGATGGTTTCTTTCTGCTCCACCCCTTGGTTTGATTAACTGGTAATTACAGTCAGTCAGCTGATGACAAGGAACCTTTTTTGTGAACACAGCACTGGCCTTTCCCAAGTCATCCCTTGGTTCCTCTCCTTCCTCTTTCTTCTCCTGATGTGTTTACAGATCCTCCTGTTGGTTTCCCACCTGTGCTAGCTGAAACTCATTCAGGCCTTCCTGTGTGGTTCCCCAATGGGGCAGTTCTGGATGTAAATACACAATGAGCTCCCACAGTCCCACCTCCCTCTGCCCTGGGCTTGCAGCAGGGCCGCTGGTATTGGGCTCAGTGTTCTTGTTGTCTGCCTTCCTCCTGGCAGGATAAACCACCCAGTGTCCTTAGGGCTTTTCCCTGCTGTGCTGGCTCTCCTTCTCCCTCAGGAGGTACCCACAGCTTCCCCATGTGTGCCAAAATCCCCTGGTTTGCGTCCAGCCTCCCTCTGCCCCTGCTCTTGCATCTCCGTTTGTGAGAGAGATTAATTCTGCCACTTTGTGATTGGTCTCCCCAAAATCACCGTTCCTTCAGTTCCCAGCTGGCTCCTTGTGGTCAGAGCCTGATGAATGTCCTGTTTGTCCATCTGAGCTGAAATGTTGTCCCCAGCATCCTAGGGATTTACTGGACTGGCATTCTGTCTCATTTCCAGTTGTGGGTAATAAAAATCCTCTCCCTCACTTTCACTGTTTTTGATAACTGGAAAATCCTCTCCGACCTCCTCCTCCTCAGCTCTCCTGCCATGGCCACATCCCAGGCCCTGCTGTGTGCCCTTCTGGACTGCCTTCCTTTCCTCTGCTCTTCCCAGATTTTCTCCATAGGACAGAAGGACAGAAACTGATTTCTGTGCTGTGCATTCTCTGTGCATTATGTCATCATTGGGACTGTGTCTAAGAATTCACGGTGTATTTATTTATCTCCTTGGCTCCTGGGGGAAGTTGATAAATCGCTGCATTGTCTTTTTCCCTTTGTTGGGTCACCCTTAGACCAGCACTGCAATTTCTCCAAGAAAACTGGATCCTCCCCCTTCTCCTGTAATTATGGACCTCTGCCCAAGGTGGGGGGTTCTCAGCTGTGAAAATTTAGCCACCAAAATCTTCATTCCCAGCCAGAATTGGCTGCCTTTTCTCTCATTGCTCATCCCAGTGACCACACACTGGGTTTGAAGAATGAGGTGTTTGGGGGTAAGGATCATGCACCTCCCAGCTTTGGTGTCCCACAGACATCCAAGCCTAAGCACTGAGCCCTCTTCTTTTCCATTGCCTCCCAGGGAACCCCAAGTCCCTCCAAACCCCACAGGCACCAGGGGCTGGGGCTCACAGGTCCCCACTCAAACCAGCAGGTTAAGCCAACCTGCATCACTAACAGGAGACCCAGCATGCAGTAAAGGGGTATTTAACATGAAAATTGGATTCTGAGAGGGGCCTCAGACTGTTCAGGCAAGTATTATAATTAACTGTGAGATGTCTCTGCAAATGTTGCTGGCTGGAGCAAGAGGCTCGAGCATCCTTTCTCTGGTCTTATTCTGCAATGCAAGAGTTTATTTACTGTACATTTCAAAACAGAGCCCTTCCCCCTCCCCATTTTGTGTGGAACAAACAATGCTATGTCTCTCCTGCCACTGCAGTATTAGAAAAAAACTGGGTCATGCATATAATTCTGCAGAGGGAAACAAAAGGCCATTCTGCCCCTCTTGGATCTCATATTTATGGATGCTGTGGCACATTATGGTAATTCTCGCTTGAATCCAGCATATAATTAATAGCTAATAATTAGGCTGTGGCATTTTTACATGCAGATACAGGCAGAGATTCATGTCACAGTGGACAAGACAGTAAAATATGACTGACACATAAAACTGCTTGCACACTTTCCAAGGCACCAGATTCCCATCTTCACTTTGCCTTCTGGCTTTTCACACACTCGTGTGTGAAAAAAACTCTCTCCCTTTTTGGTTGTTGATAACAAATTCTTTCCTCTGTTTGTATTCTGTCCAATTTAAACAACAAAAAAATTACACCATGTCTGCATGCAAGGCTGGACTGTTGGTGGATTTATTATAAGTATGAAGCTGACATCTGCTCTGGACTCACAGAGGGGTAATTCCAGGAAGGCAGTAAATTGTGGGGACACAAGAATATGCTCACGTACCCTTGCTTGTGGGCTGTACATGTTGATTTTATAAATGCTCATGTACGAAGTAGAAAAAACAGCTTTGGCTTGATGAACAGCTTGAAACCACCAGAAGTGAAATCTAGTGTAAATATATTGATTTCTGGTACATTTTAGTGTTTCTTTGTGCTCCCCTGTGCATTTAGCCAAGTATTGTCTCTTATATATGCACCCAGTGACTCGTTTCACTGAGAACATCCCCAGGCTGGACAGATGAAAATAAGACAAATAAATAAACCCTAGAAAACTGTTTCCATGGCTGTGACTGGGAACAGAAGTGTTCCTGCTTTGCTGAGGTCAGGATGTGACATAACCACTCCCCTGCCAGCAAGTCTGGAGCAAAGAAGGTGATGAAGCAAAAATCACTCCCATTATCACTCTGGGATTATCCAACATAATACTGCCGGGTGAGATGAGGTCTCAGGGAATAAACATTGTCCTCTAAGTGTGTCCATCTCTGCACACTGCTGCTCCTGCCTGGCAAATCTGGGGTAACATATGGTCCAAGAAATCAAGGCTATAGACCCCCCTCTAACTTCCCCAGGCACACACACAGCTCTGCATCATTACACATCACCTAAACACTAAATATCTGCTGCACATTTTGTTCGTGGGTTTAATTTTCAAAAACCATTCAGCTAAGGTTGTGGGTGTAGTGGGTTGATGCTGGCTGGATGCCAGGCACTCATCAAAGCCTCTCTATCTTTCTCCTCTGCAGATGGACAGGGGAGAGAAAATGTAACAAAGAGTTCATGGGTGGAGATAAGGACAGAGAGAGATCACTCACTGCATACCATCACGGGCAAAACAGACTTGAATTAGAGATATTATTTTCATTTATTAATAAAAAAAACAGAGCAGGGTAATGAGAAGCAAAATCAGACCTTAAAAATACCTTCCTCCCACCTCTCCCTCTTTCCCAGCTCTACCTTCTCCCCCAGAATCTCAGGGAGACAGGGAGAGGAGGTTAGGGTCAGTTCATCACCCATGGCTTCTCCCACTGCTCAGGGACAGGAGTTGCTCCCCTGCTGCACCCTGGGGTCCCTCCCAAGGGAGACAATGCTCCAGAAACTTCTCCAGCATGAGTCCATCTCATGGGCAAGAGTTCTCCCCAAACTGCTGCACTGTAGGTCCCTCTTCCATGGGGTCAGTCCTTCAGGAACAGGCTGCTCCAGCCTGGGGCCCCAAAGGGTCACAAGTCCTACCAGGAAACCTGCTCCAGCATTGTCTTCTCTCTCCACAGCTCCCTGCCAGGACTCTGCTCCAGCACAGGCTTCCCACGGGCTCACAGCCTCCTCCCAGGCATCCACCTGTGGCAGTGGGGGCTCCTCCATGGGCTGCAGGTGGATCTGTGCTCTCCCATGGATCTCCATGGGCTGCAGGGGAATCCTAGCTCTGGTGCCTGGAGCAGCTCCTGCTCCTCCTTCTCCACTGACCTGCAGAGCTGTCAGTGTGTCTGCAGTGAGAGCTCTTCCTCTCAACTATTCTCACTCTGCTCTTCTCTGGCTGCAATTACACCTACTCAATAACTTTTTATTCTTCTTCCTGAATGTATTACCACAGAAAGCATTACCACTATTTCTAATTGGCCTGGCCTTGGCCAGCAGTGGGTCTGTCCTGGAGCTGCCAGGGATTGGCTCTGCTGGACATGGGGGAAGCTTCTGGCAGCTTCTCACAGAAGCCACTCCTGTATCTCTCCCCCAACCAAAACCTGGCCATGCCAACCCAACACATGGATCTGCACAGCCCCATTGCAGCATCTCCTGGTACTGCAGTGCCCATATATGCCTCACCCAGGAAAGCTCAAGGTGTGTTATTTATATAATTGTAGGATGGTTTGGGTTGGAAGAGACCTTAAAGAACATCCAGTTCCACCCCCCTGCCATGGGCAGGGACACCTTCCACTAGCCCAGGTTGCTCCATGCCCCATCCAGCCTGGCCTTGAACACTTCCAGGGGTGGGGCATCCACAACTTGTTTGGGCAATCTGTGCCTGTGAATATTTCCCCTCACTGACACTCCAAATAAATGGTGTGACTCAAGGCACTGGAAGGACTTGTGAGATAATTAAAAGTACCATTAAAAGCTGATATTCCTCTCTAGCATCCCATTCAGAAGGATTTTAAGCAGCCTGAGCCCTGGCACATAATCCTTTGTGGGTTTGCTCCTACTGACCTGAAAAGCAGTGGAACAGCACTGGGAGTGATGGCTACAGCATTCCTGCTCCTGATAACCATGACAAACACATCCAGCATCCCTACAACCCCTTGTTACACATGGAGCTGGGGGATGCAGTCCCTTGGGATCATGGGGGAGAGCAGGAGCTGAGTGGGGCTAGGATGAGGGTCTGCAGGAATGGCCAGTCCCTGCACACCTTGCCCTGGGGGGGAGAGGACTCTGCTGCTCTGACTGAACACAACTTACACCAGGGGGTTGCTGGCACTGACACATTTTACCACTTTAACCCATGGACTTTCTGGGCTTAGGGAAATTACATGACATGCCCCATTCCTCACCTGCTGTCTGCCCAGTTCCTTCATGCTGGTTTTGCTCCTACTGTAGCTGCTCTGCTCTAGATGAAAAGAAAGAATAATGTGAGTGGAAAAGAGGGAGGCTGAGGCATACACACATTTCATTTTTATGGGCCTTTCACTGTATTTCATCTGTCTTTCCTTTAACACACCGGTGACATTTATGTATTTCCTGAAATGCCACCTAGGAAAGAAAACACATTAAGGAACAACTTGACATAAAGAGTGAGGTATCCTTCAATGGGCTTGGCTGGAAATGTGCAGAGCAGCCTGCAGGCACAGGCATCCCTCTGTGCTGAGCCATCCCTATCCCTGGAACCTCTGGGTTCCAGTGGTGAGATGCTCCAGCTCCATGCAGCAGGTCAAAGCAGCTTCTGCTCCCTGGGTTGTCTCATATGATCCAGCTGCCATTTGGAAGCAAAGCTTCTATCTGGAAAATAGGAATCATTTTTGCACAAAAGTGCTCTCCCAACTCCTCCAGCTGTGCTTGCACTGTGTACTGTTCCTCCACTGCTTTAGTGACCTGCCCTTTCTAGGAAACTGCAGGCAGGCACAGGGGAGACCATCACAGTAGTAATAATATTAGTAATGATGACGATGATGATGAAGGCTGTTAGTGCTGGGATGTAGATAGCTCCTGGTTCTGGGATGCTCCCTGGGCCAGACATACCAAGGCAACAGAAGCAGGCTGGTGAATTATTTTGCCTTTTAGACACAGGAGCTTTGGAGCTAATAACAGCCATCCTTTACCAAGGAACTGCTGCTCAGAGCCTTAATTTGGGTGATGGATGGTCTCTGCTGGGAAGAAAACACCTCTGCAGTTGTAGCTGACAGGCTTGCTACAGACAGGCAGCACCCCACTTCTTATCCTCTGTATTGTATATCACAGAGTCACAGAGTGTTTTGGGCTGGAAAGGACCTTACAGATCATCTAATTCCAGCCCCATGCCATGGGCAGGGAGACCTCCCATTAGACCAGGTTTCTCCGAGTCCTATCCAGCCTTGTCTTGTGCCCTTCCAGGGTTTGGGCATCTGCAACCTCCCTGGGGAATCTGTTCCAGTGTCTCACCACCCTCACAGTAAATAATTTCTTACTTCTATTTAAACTAAGTTTCCCCTCTTTCAATTTGTACCCCAATATGGTTTTACATCTGCTGTGGCAGTTTGGGTGTGCAGCTTAGCCCATACAGACCATCAGCCCTTTGCCCCTAACCCTGGGTGAAGACCTTACCCACCACTTGTGTGTGTCCCTCCCAGGGGAAGGGGTGGGATGCTCCACATGTACCTGTCTGAGCACAGCCCTGGGGCTCTCCCATTTCATTCCAGGCTCAAGACCACCTCTGGAGCTGACCTGTTTCATGCTCTTGGGCAAATCCCTGGTATAGGGATCATCATGGCCAATGCCAGTCTCTGAGGGGAGCACAGAGGCTTCATTCACACAGAGCTGATGTTTAGGGAAGGCTTTGGGCAGGAAAAGTGTATTCAGCGTTAAAAATGAATGAGCATCAGTAATGCCAAAAATGTGTGTGTGATAGAGGGAGAGAAAGACAATATTGGAGGACAGAATGCTCAGGGAGCTGGGAGCTGGCCCAGACAGAGCCACAGAATTCCTAGTGCCCAGGCAGAGGGCATGGCTGCAGCCCTGGCTGTGGCACAGTGTCCTTCAGGGACCCGTGGCCCAACTGGCTCACCCCACCTTGTCCTGGCACATGGAGCAATGGAATACTCAGCACTCTCCTGGGGAGTAGCAAGCAGGAGATGTGCTGGTACCACTGTCCTTCCACCATCCCTTCATCCCAATCCTCAGACTTGTTGGGCTGAAGACAGCTCCTGCCCCTGAGAAATGGATGTTGGAAAGTCCAACAAACTTCTCATGCTTCCCTCCCCACCACTGCCCAGTTTTACACTTCCAAGGCCACCCTGAGGAATGACAGTCATGCAACAGCACTGGACAGCTTGAAATGGGAATACAAGCTCTGCCTATCCTGTTCATTGAGCAGATCTGCTTATACAGGGTCTGTAACAAAACTACTGAGCATTCAGCATGTCTCTAGCAAGGAGCAGCCCTGGGAAACCACTCACTCCTCCTCCTTCTTCTAGGACTGAATGTCATCCTTGGTCCAAATCAGGAGGCTGCAGTTTCCTTGATTACAGGAGCAGGTCAGCATGGAGACCTCACCACAGGGAGATGAGCCACAGCTCTCTGGGCTGTCCTTGCTTTTGTGGTGACATTGGCTCAGGCTTTGTGCTGAAGAGCTGGGGGTGAGAAGGTGTGGAAAGGAGAAGCTGAGAGCAGCTGTGAGCACAGCAGTGACTGAGAAGGTGAATTTGCTGACTCATATGGTTTCTCTGCTGCTCTCCAGGTCCATCTCACACTGCAAGGAACCTGCTAGCATCCCTGTCCATGGCTTTGCTCCCTGGAGCAGCTCCTGTCCCTCCCAGGCAGCTCAGATCCTGGCCAGCAGGAATACAGAGGCTCTCTGCAACTCCAGCAGAGTTCCCAAAGGCTTGGATGGGAAAGTACCTTCTAACCCTTCTCTTCCCTGCCCTCTAGCAGAAAAACATCTTTGATCTCTTGTGTATTACTACAATATCTCCCTTGTGACGTGGTTCTGTAAGAGGGAAGGAAATGTCCCTTGGTCCCATCCCAGGTGAAGGTACAGCTCTCATGCACACATGCTGGAGCACACTGTGCCTCGTGCTCGCGGGGAAATGAGGACACTTCCTCCGCCCTCCCTGAGGAGCACAGCTGAACTGCTTGCAGGGAAAGTGCTGCCAAGCTTCCCAGATGAGCTGCATGTCACTTCCCACGTCCCTGGCGTAGCAGCTCTGACATTGAGTTAACAAGTGCTGCCAGCATGCCGGGAGCATTCCCCCTTCTGGATGTTTTTCCAAACCAGATCCAAGCTCTGAGCCCATTTCACTGGTGACCCACTGTTGCTGCAGGGCAGGGAGGCAGAGCAAGTTATATGAGAACCAGGACAATGATAGCAGGGACCAGGAGAACCTTTGGAGGAATGAGAATGGTGTTTCCCATTGCAGTGGGATCTGCAGAAGGTTTCTGCTATAGGATCCAGGCAGGACTGAGTGCAAAGTGCAGCAGGACAAGGTTGTGCTGTAATCAGAATTTCTGCTCAAAAGCAACTTTCCCAATACCAGTGCTGGGTGCAGCCTTTCACAACCACAGCTTTCTCAGCCAGCCCACTCAAATCTAAGGGGGGAAAAGAAAGGAAAAGCAATGAAAACTGTTTGATTTTTCTCATTCAAGAGAGAGAAAGATTCAGAAGATGGATGCTGGCCACAGGGCTTCACAGACGTCTTCACATTTCTTTTTTTATGATAAATATAATGTGTGACCGTTGGCAAATCAAAAACTTACACTACATTGGAACATCTCATTTGCTTTCTTGTTTGACACAGAATTATAAGATGTAACCAGCTCCTCCTGTTATGTCCAACAGCTTGTGTTTGACTAAGGCACAGATTTCCCATCTGTTCTGCAGTCTCAGTCCTTTTTGCTGCAACATCAGACAGAGAGCTGGTACAGATGATCCCCCTAAATCCCTCAAATCCTCTTCTAGACACAGTGAGTCCCCATTCTATAGGCACTGCCTGAGTTTCTTGTTCTCCTCTGCATCCCACTGTATAGAGCAATATTCATCCTACGCTGTTGGAAGAGAGAGAGGCCATGGTACGACTGCTCTGTCACTGATTACTGATTGTCCCACCAGTCTTTCTGCAATCCCCAGCTCTTAACAACAATTATATTAATTTTTTTCCCCTCAGTCTAGTGGCAGAGTTGATCAGTACTGGAATTAGCAGCTCTCCCTCCAGTTTCCAGTTAAGGAAAGAGAGAATTTTATTTTGCCTGGAGCTACCTGCACCATTTCAGGCTAACTGGGGGATATTCCTTCAGTAGGCCTGGATCATCCTACACCCTGTAAGGCTCTGACACATGGGCTACTGCCCCACAACAGCCCCTCCATGGGAAGACCTCAAGGAGAGCCCATCTTTAACAGAAGAAGGGGAGGAAGCTGCTGGGAGCAATGACATAGAAGGATATGGAAACTCCTGGACTTTGGCTCAGTTTAAGACCTTGTCCTCTTGCTTCTTGCTCTTCTGGAAAACTGGCACAGTGTTCCCTAAAACCAGCACAGTGGTGCCTCCAAGTCTCAGCAAGTGGAGGCACAACAGAAAGGAAGTAAAAGAGGGCTGACAATGCCAGAGCTGACTGGGAAGCCCCACTTCCTTGAAATGATGCTGGGATTTGCAGAGTTATTTTCATGTGGGATTAGAAGAGAACCTCAAACAACATTAAAGAAAGCAAAATCCTGCAGTTTTGTTTTGGAAACACAGAATTTTTTTGAAAGCAAATCTGGCTTCCAAGATCCCTGGCAGCTTTTGGATCAAAATAACAGAATGCCCAGGGGTCTCAGGGCTGCTCAGGGGATGGGCAGCTGCCAGGAGAGACCATGGCAGATGCCTCTGTTCAGTACAACAGGTACATGGAGACTTTTACTGATTACTGGGTTTGTTATTTTATTATGGAGATCCTCAGAATCTGACATGAGATTTTGAAGAAGGCCAGTGGTGGAGGTGTTGGGAGGGGGAGGACTAGTAGGAAAGGGAATAACCTATTTCATACCCTTCAGTGCATTTAGCCAGACCCACCTGAAGTTCTCATGATGCCGGCAGAGCACATAGTTGCAGACAAGGCTGAGAGTGAGACTGGTATGGATGAACGATTCCTCTTCCCAATGTGGTTTTTCCCTTTCATTCCTGCACTCATGGGCAGCCAGCCTGCACCACAGGAATACTCCCACATCCCTCCCCTTGCTGCTGAGGGTCTCTGAGACACGTCAGGTTCCACTCATCCAACACAGCAAGAGCTGCTGTGAGCACAAACCCAAGATCTGCTGCCCCTCCTTCTGCTCCTCCACCCTGTGGGCCCTCACTGTGCACAAGCCCAGGGTGTCCCAGTGCTGATTTGAGGCTGGGGGCTACTGCCAGGAATAAATGTGACTGGTTAAGCAGGCACAGGAGTTCTTCTGCTGAGAAAGCAGCTCCATATCAGCTCCTCCATATCAGAACTTCAAATCACAGCCATGCACAGCTGTGCTGGTGCTGCTCAGCAGTGAAGGAGCTGAGGCATTCCCTGCTGCTGATGTGAAGATTGTACTCAAGGAGGGAAATGTTTTAAGGAAAGTGGAGGCTCAGCAGAACTTTTGATTACAGATTTCAGTCCCTGAGTGATAACACAGTGAGGGTCCTGAAACAATTTGACACAGGAGGTTTTTAGACACAGGCTATTATCCTTCAGGGCTGATTTGAAACAAATGTTGGGGGCTAATTCTAAAATAGTGAACACATTGCACATCAGGGCACAGCAGGCATTAGCATGTTAAAACCTAGTCATCAAACACACCTTTCACTCATAAACACCTGAGAACTTTGCCATTTACCAATCAGCCCAGCCCAGGATGCTTTTGAGATGCCTTTGTATGGCAGCCCAGGGCCCAGTACAGAGAGCAAGGCTCTTTTTCATTGCTGTGAGTCATGAAGGCATCCTTAGGCAATAGATCCTCCAAGGATTTCAGTGCTCTTCAGGCTGGCCCTTTACAAGGCAGCAAGCATCTTCCTTGTGCAACCTTTACCCTGTCCTGTCCTGCCCAAGCTGGATGAGTAATGATAAAACCCAGCACGGAGGCCAGCCCCTGTCTGCTTGGATTCTCAGCAAGACTGAGCCTGGGGAGAAGGGCCCCAGCACAGGTTCTGACCACGGAGTCAATGTGGAGCCTGCCAAGGCAAAGGCAGAGCAGTGGTTTGCAGCTCAGCTCAGTGGGAAGGAGATGGGCACCAGAAAAAGGGGAAAGGAGTGGCTGGAGGGCACATGGAGATGGGAGGGGAGAGAGGCACTGCTGCTCATTCCTAAGCCTACTGGCCCTGAAGCACTGCCCTCACACTATGCAACTATGCAGGGCTGTCCTGGTTTGAGTTATGGGGTTGCTTATTCCTCCTACACAGCCTGACCAAATGGCAGGAGGATGTCTCCTTCCCTGTGCTCAGTGGTGGAGAAGTGAGGCATGAAAGGGATGAGGATCTCAGGGAGAAACAGCCCAGGCAACCCCAGCAGCAGATTGCTCATGGCTTGGACAGCCCTTTTGGAACTATAGGGCTGCTCCAGAGATCTTGGGGCCTTTTGCAAATTTTGAGGTAAGAGCAGAAATATGAGCAGTCACTGAAGTCCCCTGGTGATGGCTGCCATGGGTGGCTTACCCAAATGACAACTGCATTCAGGGGATGGAATTCCTGGGATGCATCCTGGAGTCTGGGCTCTTGTGGCACACCAGCTTCCCAATCCAGCCATGGTGCCTGGCATTGTTCTATTCCTGTGCCACCCTGTTGTGACCTTCTGCCAAAGCAGAGCAGGTGGGACAGGAGGGAAGGCACCTGGTGCCTTCCACAACTCCACATTTCCACCAAACTGGCCCATGAAGTGGTCTGCACCAAGATGCCTGAACCACAGTCCTGCTCAGCCACAGTGTGGACACAGGTTCTGCACAGTCAGATCTGTCTGGGAGCTGTATCCAGGGAGGATGTGGGACTGAGTTGAAAAGCAGGGCAGTGGCTCTGTAGATGGATGTAGCTATTTTTATCGTGCATGTGAGCTGTAGCTCTTTACATTTCCCTTCCAAATGGTGCCCTGCAGTGCCCATGGGACATCCCCCAGAGAAGCTGGCCCTGCTGAACACAGGGCTCTGGTGGCAGGTGGGAATAGGCAGAGCATGGTTTGTTCTGTGTGCTGGGCATGCTGTGCCAGCTTCCCTGAAGGAATGGCTTTCAGCCACTGTCTGTCCAAATGAGCACGCTCTTGCCTTGATTTGTCTGGAATTTGTCAAGGGAGCCAAAGCTCAGCATTGCTGAGAGAGAACATTTTTATTTCCATTTTGAAACATCATCACTTTCAGTTTTGTCTTATAAAAGTCTTCTTTGGCTTTTCCCTGACCTTGAGGTTGCACGGTATGATAAGGCTGCATCCATCCTGGTACACTTTTACCTTTTAAAGGAATGTGTGCATCCAGTTTGCTGCTGGGCATGGCTCCTGTGTTGGGTTAAGCCCTGAATACACCCCAGGAATTGCTTGGGGAGAGCTGTGGCCAAGTTTGTGTCTAGGGCTGTCCCACCAAGATGAGCGTGCAGACAGCTGGGCACCAGTGCCTGGACATTGCATTCACACAGATGGGGCCTTTGTGTCCCCTCTTTGGGACCAGGCACACTGCCACCATGCCACCAGATCTTCTCTGGCAGCTCAGGGTCAAGGATTTGCCTTTGTGGAAATTCAAGTGGGAAAGTTTCTCACTTTCACTTCTCCATGGCTTTTATCTTCATAAATGAAAACACTCAGACATAGAGGAAATAAATAGAAAAGTGGAAGGTAGTGGGAGGAAAGGCAGCAGGGTTTAAAAAGAAACAACAAAACCTTGATAACAGGGTTGTAGTACCAGTTTAAGGTGAGCTTCCAGCTGAGGAAGGCTCTGCACAGGCAGAACAATGTGTGTCCCTTGGGGATGGAAGGGCTTTGAAGGGGCTCATCGTGGACAAAGGGGGGGTCTTTTCAGCCCAGATCCAATGATGTGACCAAGCCCCCCCATTCACAGGCAACCTCCTTCAAGTCAGCTTCAATCCCCTGAGGGAATTTTTTTCTGTGCCTCTTCAGTGTAGAAATGGTGCCATCCCCTGCCTAAGCAACTTCAGAGACCTTTTTAAATCATACCCTGTGTGGTGAGGGAGAGAACAAAAACCACTGTTACAGTGTAGTACAGGATTCCTGAAGGGCAGAGGGGTCCAGGCAGGCTGGTCATTCCTCAGGGAGGAAATCCTAGAAGTGCAGGAGCGTGCTGTCCCCATGTGACAGAAGATGAGCTGCTGGAGGAGAAGACTTGCCTGGCTGAAAAGAGTTTTGGCTGGAGCTCAGGCTAAATAAATGAGTTTACCATCTTTGGAAGAAGGGGCAGGCAACTCAGGAGGACTACAAGGATGTTGTGGGATTATGCAGGGAGAAAATTACAAGGGCCAAAGCCCAACTAGAAATTAATCTGGCTACTGATGTAATGGTCAATACAAAATGTTTCTATAGATATATTCACAACAAAAAGTGGGCTAAGGAGAATCTCTGTCCTTTATTGGATGCAGGGGACACGTAGTGACAAAGGCTGAGGTACTTAATGCCTTCTTTATCTCAATATTTAAGTCTTTTAAGACCAGTTGTTCTCCAGACAGCCAGGCCCTTGAGCTGGAAAATAGAGATGAGGAGGAAATGAAGCTCCCCAAATCCAAGGGGAAATGGTCAGTGACCTGCGACACCACTTGGACAAACAGCCTGTGGGGCTGGATGGGGCCACTACCTCTGGAGGTATTTAAAAGATGTGTAGATGTGGTGCTTGGAGACATGGTTTAGTGCTGGGCTTGACATTGCTGGGTTAAAGGTTGGACTTGATGATCTTAAGGGTTTTTTACAACCTAAATGATTCTATGATGCTAATTTTAGAGAACAAGCTCAGTTTTTTTAGATAACAGGTAAAGCTGCAGCCCCTTTTGCCAGCCTGGATGCCACTGTGTAGGTAAAAATCTGTTTATATGATTTAAACCACTCAGGCATTTGCCACCCTTGACAAATCTTCCTGATATCTCCATAGCAATCTGCTCTAGCTGAAAAGGTTGCACTTTTCCCTGACTGTTCCAAGCCTGGGCTGTTCCATAAGAGTGCTTTAGGCTTGCACCCCCAACCTAAATATGTTCTCTATGAAACTCAATTTTTGATTTTGCACGGTCACAGGAGACAAACGCCAGTAAATTGAGTTTCCAGATAGGAAAAAAGTCAAGCAGATTGGACCTCTAGAGGCTTCCAGCATTAGGCACGGGAAGAGATGCTACAAGGCTCTGTTGTGAGCTGTATTTTCTGCGGATGGCAGCTGCTGCCTCCACCTGCTCGGTGCCTGAGGGCGCACTGCGGCCGGCTGAGGTGCCTCCAGCGCTCTCGGGGATGCGATGCCGCTGTGGAAATGCAGCTGCGGTGCCTGGGATGCTGCGGACAGCAGGGCAGGGCTGCCGGAGCTGCTGCGCTGAGGTACCCACCCAGCGAGTGCCAGCAGCGCTCAGCTAAAGCTGGGATGGGCAGTGATGGATGACTCCGTGCTCATCCTGGGCTGGACCTCCCGAGTCAGCAGGGTGGGGTGGGCATCAGTTAAAAAAGAATAAAGTCAGGTTGGGAAAGATGCCAGAGAGAACACGGGCTAGACAGAACCCGTGGGTTTTTGCAGGTTTTGGGGCATCTCAAAATTTCCCCAGGCAGGAAGCAGGACCTGCAGTAGCGCCCGCAGCCGGGCTGCCTCCCGCCCACCCTGACCCATCCTGAGCCCCAGCCCCGCCACAGCTCCGTGGTTATCCCGGCAGCGCCGCGGCGTGCAGAGCCATCTACTGACAGAGGGATGCAGCACAAGGAGGGATTTTTTTTTTCTTCCCTCTCCTGTAGGTTTTTTTCAACTTTGTCCATGGATTTAAAGGGTTCTTTGCAATACAGCCCATGGGCAGTACAGACGGTGTGGTCTGGCTCCTGCACACAACTCAGCACAGGAATTGTTTTACTCTGCCAGCCTGACACCGGCTCTTCTCTATAAGAAATGTTCCAACATTGCCCCATCTTTAGCTATGGATCTGTCGTGCAAGACAAAGAAGGAAGAAATGAAACATTTTTTGAAGTATCCTTGGAAGCCAGGAGACAGATCCTTCCCTTCTCAAGCAGGAGCTCTGCTTGGAATTGCAGCACTGTGAAATAATAGGTAATGTGGACACAGGCCTGGAAGTTGCTCAAGGACACATAGAGCAGCATCTGGGGCAAGAGGGACAGGCTGAGCAGAGCTGTGCTGAGGCCACAGGGCTGCAGTCCCTGAGTTACCAATGAGGCAGGGGCACATCTGCTCTAACAAACTTTCTTTCTGTGCCTTTTCTCGGGGCAGTTTTTTATCTGCTGTAAATGTACACAAGCACCAGCACTTTCATTTTGCATCAGCTCATGCGGATCGCTGCCTTCTCTCCAAGAGCAGCACAAACAAACCTCTTCTGTCTGACCTGGGTCTGCAAAACAGATTGTATGTTTATTCCACCACAATAACCACTTCTTTATTTGTGTGCAAAAAAGCAGGCTTCAGAAGGAGCATGATTCTCCTTTGCAAAGTGCTCTGTGCCTTTGGGGTAGAAACTCACCTTTCCTTTAAAGCTATAAACAGATTCTGTGATTCTTGGGTTTGCAGGGTGGCTGCTTCACAGAAAGCAGAGCTTAAAGCAGGCTAGAAAGAGCTGCTTTTGTAGCAAAATGTGGACATTAGGATGGAGTTTGAGAGGATCATAGAATGGTCTTTAAAAATCACTTGGCTCCAACCTCCCTGCCATTAAATTTTTCCTTAGATCAGGATGCTCAAGCTGACCTTAGGGTGACTGTTGCTCTCATGACTGATGTAGTTGGTGCTCATCTTGTCCCAGGTGAGCACCTATGGGTGGCTCATGTCCCCTCTGCTCCCACCCTGGCTCACACTGTTGGTTCCAGCTGTTTGTGATACCAATCCACTGCATCTATCTCCATCTGAGAGCCTCTTTCCCAGCCAGAGCTGGGCTTGCTTTTGCAGTTTTGAGGACCCCTGGGGATTCAGTTTGTGATACTTTGGCAGGGGTGAAATGAAATCAAAAATGAAGATTTAAAAAAAAAAAAAGAGTAAGCAGGCTCAAAAAGTCATAGGAAAAATAGGGGGGAAGAAGAAAGCTTTTGAAAGGAAGGTGGAAGAAGAAAGCTTTTAAAAGGAAGGTGAGAGACTGAGTCTTTGTGCTATTTTTGTCTTGCCCAGAGTGGTACAGGGTGGAAGACTGCTGCTGGCTAATTAGAATATGCAGAAAAGGTGAAACTGGATCATGCTACTCCTGGCACAATGACTCTCCCCATGGCACAGAGCACATGTCTGGCCTCTTTTCCCTGAGCCTGGCTTTCATGCTGGCATATCTAGACTTTTGTGGACAGGGACTGATATACATTGAACAAATATTTCAGTTCTGTGTCTGCACAGAATACTGATAGGAATGGGCAGGTTCTATGTATTGCATAAATAATAAACATGTTGATTCTCTCCAAAAAAAAACCAACCATGTGTGAAATAGCATGTTACATACTCAAAAAAAGAGCCTTAGCTTTGCCCATTATATTGAAATGCACCCTCATTGTGTGTGTCATCAGTGCCTTTCAAGACCAAAGTGTGAAAAATGCCCTTTATGTATTTGTTACTTATAATATTTTATTTGTTTGATTTTAAGGATTTTTTTTATGACCCCATAGCAAGGCTGGGCTGAAACATGGTATTTCTGGAGTATTTTCATTAAGGCAGCTGTCACTAAGTGCTTTATTTGCCTCACTGATGTGACATATCTCTTTTGCACCACATTCCCTTAAAGGTTTAATTGTCTTAGTTGGTGTTACATTAAAGAATATTTGCAAGTCAGAGACATCCTTCAGTGCCATCTGACAAGAGTGTGGCAGTGCTGCTCGCACTGCTGCCAGTGTGAGACACCCAAAGGAACACGGTGCTGCAGGTGGGCAGGTGCCCTTCTTTGCTGGATGATGAGAATCCTTCTTCATTCCCTTCTGGGAAGGTTTGTGTGGCTGCAGAGAAGATGGAACTGGTAACAAATCAGGATCAGAAAAGTATTGGAGCAAATCAGACAGCAGATCATAGAATAATTTAGGTTGGAAAGGACCCTTGAGATCTAATCCAGCCATTGACCTAACACACCAAGCCCACTACTGAATCATGTCCCTGAGTGCCATGTTCTACACATCCCTTAAATACCTCCAGGAATGGTGGCTCCACCACTTCCCTGCTCTGAGCTGGGCCAGTCATCTTCATCTACTTTGCACCACCTTGGTTTGAATTGTCAATACAGACTTGTTTTTTGTTTTCACTTGACATCTTTCCTAGAACTGCTGCATGTCAAAGACATCAGGTGACAAACACCTGGCAGGGCCACTTGCTTCCCTCCAGCCCTGCTGAGACCTCCCTGCACTCCCAGGAAAACATCTCTGAAATATTCCCAGGGTGCATTGGAGGCTGGGTCACCACAGGCTGCAGTGGCATTTGCAGCCTCCTGTCTTCTGCTTTGTCCCTGACAGAATGCAGTGGAGAGCACCAAGATCACATGAAGGTGGCATTGCTCAGTGTGGGAAGTACAGGACATCTCTTCAAACAACCTCCCACACATTTGCTTGCAGCCAGCCCTGCTCAGCTTTCCTCTTAGATCCACCTGGACTGGGAGGTCTCAGTTTTCTTGGTGAATTTCACTCAGTTTGCCTTGATTAGGCTGCAGCACTTCAAGATAACAATCAACACTATCAGATTCCTTTTGGCCTGACCCCCTGCCCCACACAAATCAGCTGGTGATGGCTTCCATAGAGCTGTGCTTGAGGGCCTTGGCCAAACTGGACAGCTCTGCATGGGGGGAAAACTCAGGTTTGCAGGGCCAGCTTGAGGCAGGTGGGTTTTGGTAACACACAGGTGCATCATATGTGTAAAATCATCACATTGGTTAGGTTGGAAAAGATCTTTAAGACCATTAAGCCCAACCTTTAATCCAGGGGTTGAAGGAGGAACCTGCTGCCTGTGGCTCCAGCAGGAGCACCATGGGGTGGTAAAAATGGTCTCTCCCTCTCTCTGAGGATATCTTGCATGGCCAGAGTGTTTGTGGGCAGGCCACAATGCTCACCCAACCAAAAGGGCTGTGGAACTGGCAGTGTGCAGAGTTCAAGCAGAAATCAGCTGTGGGGATGCTCTCCTGCAGGGTTCATGGTATTGGCAGGCTGAGGGAGGATGAAAAATGTGAAGGCTTCTTGTGGCTACCTCACCTCCATGCTCAGAAGCTACAGTGTATTTATTGGTGTAATAAATACCACTCCTTTGATCTTTCAAATAATTTTTTTTCAGGCAGCTTCACCATCTAAAATCCTTTTTGAATGAGTGCCATGACCAAGACACCAAGGAAAAATATGGAGGTTTTTTTGCCAAATGCTCCCTTCCTCAAGGGACTTCTTGTGAGATCCTAAGTTTGACCTAATTTTGGATGTTTTTTTGAAGTAATGTGACATCATCTAAGACAATGAACAAACTGAATTTTGTGGACCAACCCCCCTGCTGGATGTGCAAAAATGGCCAAGTGCGCTCTTAAGTGGGGTTGTGATCACATGGAAAGTGCTTTTGGCATAAGGTTAACTCTGTGCCTCAAGTTTTGTTTGGAGAGCTTTCCCAATATTTACACCTAGGAAAGGATGCACAGAGAGAAACACATCCCTCTAGAGAGCAATGCTGGAAGGCAAAATTATTCATGCATTTACTTAACACAGGATCTTTCCTACATTACAGTAATTTTAATATTCTGTCCTGGGGTGACTTTACAAGAAAAAAAATTACCCAAGAAATTTCCTACAAGAAATTTCCCATTAAAAACATCAGGTTCTGTAAAAACTCCATGGTTAATTAAGGGTTGTGCATGCCAGTGTTAATTATGCTTTGTTAGATTATAGTTTAAAAAGGTTTAATTTCAAAAATAATGTAATTAGTGCAATTTAATCTTTGGCGTGACTTCATTAAATCATTATGAATAGGAAAAGGATTTTAAAATTTAAAAAGAATAATATTTTTAATGCTCTTTTGAGGTTCATTGGCTGCCAGTTTTACTTGACTCTGTTTTACCAGAACATATATGTTAGAAAGATTTCAAAATTCCATAAACTTGTAAAAGTGAATTTCTATGTATGATGCAAATTTTACCATCAGCTGTCAATGTAGCCCAAGTCCTTCTGAACCACTGGTATATGTAGATGCTATGAATAAGGCATGCTTTTTTTAATATCATCTAATCACTAAACCAAGAATTTTACCAGTGTTTTTTATATGACAGAACTATCCAATCTATGGCTGAAGAACAGCCTATGCAGACTTTTTGGAAAATGTGACACCTATATTTAATAAAAAATTCCAAATGAAGAATGAGTCTTGTGAAATTTCACTTTGGTCACTGAGGAAAAACTAGGATGAGGTTCTATAATTTTTTAAAAAATTATTTTCTTGAAATAGTTTTCTCCCCTTTTACATTATACAATAAACTCATGATTTTAAGCATAAGCATGCTGCTGAAATGAACCCAAATACATACCTGCCAACAGCTCCTGGTGTAACAGAGAAGGCTGAAGTGCTGCTTTAATCTCAACACTGACTAGTTTTTTTTTCCTGTGGTCATACAGAGTCAATTCATCTTTTATTAGTTCTGCTTTCTTTAGCATATCATGCATTAGTTGTATAACTCCCCATTAACCTTTCTCCAGTACAGAGTGGCTTTCCAGGAATATGGGTCTAGTATGGCTCTTCACACTTCCAAACTTCACCTTTCTATATCTGCCTAAATAAGATCAGCTTTATTCTTCCCCTCTAGCAACTTTCCCATAAAGGCTATTTCCTTTGTTTGCTGACAACTCAGTTTATTCTGAAAGAGACATGTCCATTCATGGCCCCTGCCTGAAATAATACAGAACATATAAGACTTTAGTGGATTTCAGAGTCAGCTTGTGTCACATTTACATTTTCTGAAAAATCCCTTTGCCCCGGATTTTCCTCCTGGGAAGCTGAGAAGCCACCAAGAAAAAGGAAAACAATTTTATCTCATTTGCTTCTCCTCTGTTTTGCTCATGTGGAATGTGTTTGGAGCTTGTTTATCAACAGGTGATTGTTTTATTGGTTTCTGCTGTGGGTTGTTTTCTCTCTTTGGCCAATCAGTGACGAGCTGTGTCGGGACTCTGGAGAGAGTCATGAGTTTTTATTATTATCTTTTTTGCCTATTCTTTAGTATAGTATAGTTTAGTATTCTTTTATATAATATAGTATCATAAAATAATAACTTAGCCTTCTGAGAACATGGAGTCAGATTCATCATTCCTTACTTCCTTCATTGGGGCACCCCACAAATACAATAAGCTTGTACAAAGACAAAGCCCAAGATCTGCTGAAAAGACTGCCCTGTGCTTCATGAACATCTTATGCAGACATGGGGCATACAAAAAAAGAGAGCACAGACCCCTTGTATAATATGTAAAACACCTGCTTTACAGGAATGGTGATTGAATAGCTCAGAATTCAAAGACTGCTCAGATCAGAGCTCTTGCTAAAGCTGAAGCTCAGCCATCCTGTAAACTCGGAGTGTTGCACACCCTGGATGAGCATCATGTAGGGATATGCTTCTGCCAGAAGGAGGGACAGTCCTAGAGACACAGCTTGGGGATCCCAATCCACACAGAGTGGCTGCAGCTGGAAAACACAGCTCTGTGACTCTCATGAGACACCTCAGAGCAGGAGTGGAGAAGAGGCTGGAGAGTGGAGTTTGGGTGTGGGGATCCCAAGGTTCCCCTGCTCCTTCTGCATCATTTCCCTGGCTCAGGAGGTTCTCAGTGCCACATGAGGAAACACCCCTTCCTCTCCTGGATGAATTCGAGGAGGGGCTGCATGGTGGGGATGGATCAAGTTTTGCTTGTGATTAACAGAACTCCAGGCTTGGAAAATGCTAAAATTTTTAAGTTCTGGGTTAAGTTTTATTCTGAAAAGCACAGGGATTTATTTCTGCCAAGTGATGAAAAACTGGCAGTTAAAGGGTTAGCATGGACACCTCTAAGATGTTTCATGACAGAGCTGCCAAGCAGGTGGGAAATGACCCTGGGTTAGCAGTGAATCCTGCAAGCAGAGATGAGGAATCACTTTTCTTGGCTCAGCCCACCCAGAGGTGCTGCAGACCCAGGAACAAAGCAGTTCACCCCCAAGAAGAGACAGATCATATGCAGAGACCCAGCACCACCAGTTGTTAGCTATTTTTAACAGGTTTTTTGTTTGGTTGGTTTTGTTTTGTTGTTGCTGATGTTGTTGGTTTTAGGGTTTTTTTGTTTGGCTGAGTTTTTTTGTGAAACATTAGAATACTTTCACTTTATCTTTTCCCATATTTATTTAGTAATGATGCATTCAAAAAGGAAAGGAAGTATCAGCTGGTGTTCTTTAGCTCAAACAATAAATTTCTTGTAAAACTTCACAAGCAATTCATATCTGATTAAAGTTGGGCAAAACACTTTTTTCCCCTAACTTCAGAACTGCCTTTCTATTATGCTTCTCATGAAGGAAAATGTTTGTTGTGAACAATAAAAGGAAAGTCCCACTTTCCTGTGAATAGCTGTAACATCAAACCTCAGGCTTTCATATAATGGGCTCCTATTCTCTCCCTGGACTGAAGGGGAGCCTAACTGAAACATTCCCAAAAAGGGATGTGGGAAAAAATCCCCTAGAAACAATAAAAAATTTTCCAAAAAACCAAACACTCAGACTTTGTCTTGTGCCAAATCTCTCTGCTTTGCTATTTACCTTATTGTCTGCCAACAACTGCGGATTATCCCAGAGCAAGACAGGATCCTTTTCCCTGCACCACAGCTTTCACAGGGAAAGTAAAGACCAAGCAGATGGGAAAAAAAAGTAGAATTTCTTTGTAAAAAGCAAGAGGACAAAGATGTGCAATATAGGTGTGAAAGAGATGGATGACTCATTGACTAAAAGGGAAGATGCAGCCATTTTTACCATCATGTAAAGATTCATTAAATCATGTTCTGAATGGGGGCACTGATGGGACTCCCTCTGTGCCTCTTCAACTCACTGCACCATTTTGTCTCTTCCTTCCAGGCAGGAAGAAAGAACTTTACCTGCATTGCTGAGCTGTGAGAGATCAGTTAATGATTGAAGAGGATTTTAAAGATGGGAAGTGTGCAGCAATAAAACTGGTAAATACCAGGTGGCTCAAGCTTTGCCCTCAGCTCACAAAGGCAATCAAGAATCTGGACTTTCACATTTTCATTCATTTTGGAACAGGTTCAGTTTGTGCTTTGAATCATGCTTAGACAAATGTTGCAAAATCTACAGTCAAAACTATCAATTATGTTTAAATAAAAACATATTAAACAGTAGAAATAATAAATATCAGAGAAAAACAGTATTATGGAAGCACTTCAGAACTGTCAAAAATACTGTTTCCTGGCTAGTGTGGGAAACATTCAGAAAATTCTCAGAAAATATTTGAATTTGGGTTTATCCAACCTTTGCTAGAGCAGTTGTTTAATCATACAGTTAGATTTCAGGTATTCAAACAGAATAAAATGTGCTTTCAGTGGTCAAATTGTTCCTCTCTTGCATGTCTAGTTATAAAAATGAAAAAATATCATTGCAAAAAAAATCTGTGGTTTTTTAGTTAAAATGTATTTGCTTACTGTTATCTGTCAGAGAAAAGCTAAGCTGCTGCCCTGTGTGGCAGAAGTCCTGAATCAAATGGGTTTGGGCATGATGAATTCCTATGACTACTATAACCATAGGGACAAATATGAAGAACAGAATAAGATACAACCAGAAAATGGAATGAAAAATATGAGGACATTCTCCAAAGATATGAAAGATAAGTTAGTCCAATATATGAAAGGAAAGAAGAAATAATAATGGGTGACAGGTTTAAGGCCTTTTTTTCCTTCAGTAGTCACTTAAAAAAAGGAAGTTTATTTAAAATTGTTAAGTAGCTGTTGCAAGCAGGATGAGATGTTAGTGATCCTCCCTGAGAACAGCGCGGTGAGGACAGATGAGGTTCCAGGGCATGAGAGAAGAGCAATCAGGGTGACTGTTCTCAGAAAAGAAGGAAGGGAGGTGTATTAGAATTGCCACTAATCAACCTGATGGCATTTCCTGAAAAAAGAACAGAACAATGTTTGTAAGATGCAGGAAACATCTCATTAAGTAAAGTCAAGGCAGGTTTGTAGACAATCAGTTGGTTCCACCAGTAAGATGCTGAAATATCCTTGACAGTCTAGATAGCATTGACAAGGCTGCAGATGGAATATATGTCCTTGGTTTGGAAAAAACACTTCAGCAAAGATATAGCCAACTAATCCATTTCTAGAAACTTCTCGACATTTCTAGAAAAGAGAGCAGCTGGAAAAGATTTTAACAATCCTTAAACACAAAATGACTCCTGAAAAGAGGAAAAGAATTGTTCCTCTTGTACACTGTGAAGGGAGATAGAATAATCAAATTACAGATATTACACTTGTACTGATGTTTTGAAGTCCCAAATGAGTGAGCTGTTCCAGCTCGCATTTGCTGCAGTAAATTCTGTCCTCTCTTGCACTGCAAACCAGTCCTGCTCCACAGTAAGTGATTTGTTTACACTAAATGCTCTCCTTTGTGGGAAGTTGGTCTGGCAAAAATCATTATTATATCTCAAACAGTGAGTCACTGAGCTTCCTCTGTAGCAGGACAAATTAAACACTTTTCACCATCAACCAAATAATCCCTGCGGATCATGAGTTCTGATTGTTGGAAATCCTTGCAGACAGTCATTATAAAATTTCCTTCCTCTGTACAGAGGCTCCTTCTGAATAATAAAGAGTACAAGGGAGCTAGAATAACCATATGGTGCTGCTCCTGGTCAAAGAATATCTTATGATCTTTTTTCGTTGAACCTGTGCACAAGAGGGTGTAAGATGCCAGAAACAGGGGCAGTAGTCTGGAAATCTGAAGATCTTTGCTTCCTTTCTACTGCAGGTCCTGAGACAGACCTGCAAGGCAGATGGTACAACAGACAGTTCAGGAGAAGAATTCACAAAGCCAAATTCTCTGTGGGGAAGTTTCCAGACCAATGGATGGTGACCACCAGCAGGATGCTCCCAAGGGTAGGAGCTTCCTGAAGGTCTCTCTTTGCTTTTTGCCAAATTTTGCTTTTTCCTATCCACATAAAAAATCCAGCAGGCAATTCCCTAAGGGGCTCCAGCCCTAAATAAACACCTCCCCAGTCAGGAAAAGGGCTGCATGCCATGGATGTTTGGCCCATAGGGGCCTTCCCTTAACAGAGGTGTAGTCTTTGCTGAGACAATCCTGTTAATTAGAGTACAGTACAGTGAGGATTCAAAGCATTTCAGGAAAAACTGCAGCTGTAATATGAAGTCTTCCTCCTAGACAAGAGCTCTGGGCAGTGGGGTTCCTACAAAAGATAAGCATTGCTCCTGGCTGTGTATGGGGGATCACAACCCTGGCATGCATGTTATACAGCTGGAGTGAACCAGGCCCGTGAGGGTTGCCCAGTTTCTAAATTCTAAGTAGCCATTCTAAGTAGCCCCTGGCTAAAAATTAAGTCCAGAGTGGTTTAATCCAGAGCAGTGCTTACTGTAAAACATGTGAGTAACCCTGGGATTCACATGTACTGCATTCCCACTGAAAATGCCAAAGCTCCAAAGCAGGCTGTGTGCTTCAAATGTCCTCAGTGATAGTGAGGCTCTTGATTTTTTAAGCATCAGAATTTTAACTGATTAAAATTGCTGTGGTATGGAGCTCCTGACAGCTAATTTTAGGTTGTGCTCCTGTGAACAGAATTGTGCCATTCTGATGCAGCATGTGTGCAGTGTAGATATGGGGCATTTTATTGCTGTGGCCTGCTGCCATATCACCTTATTATTATCCCTTGAGAAGGAAACAATGTAGATTTATGTTTTTCTTGAGCTCTTTATTTTGGTTGTTTTTTCCTGCCTGGTTATTTTTAGTGCAAAATTGTTCCAAATTATGTCAAGGACAGGAGAAGTTGAGCTAAAACCACGACTGAAAGTGCTGCTGTCTGTGAGGGATGTTTCTGTGAACAACAAAAGCCAGAGATATGTTCTATTGCACAACTCTAAAGAAATCTGTAGAAAGTGAAGTGCTGCCTCTGTTATCTCCAGACAGGCTCCATTCCAGCTTGTCCTGGTGTGAAGAAGCTGGTTGTCAATTTTAGCAGCTGCAGGATCACATTCTCTGACGTGAAACAGCCACTTTCAAGAAAAAACACTTTCAAGAAAAATCTGTGTAAGGACATGAGCTAGCTGGCACAGTCCCTCCCCTTCCATTGCTTTTGAAGAATACACAATATTCAAACCCTAAAATCACTTGCAGGTTTACATTCTCTGCTCAAGACATTTAACATCTCCCTGGGCTATTTGCTTTTGGAGACAGACCCATGGCGTTTCCCAGAAATTAATGAAAAAATTCCCAACCTCTTTTGCTGGCTTGGGAAACAGCAGCATGGATGAATGCTCCATGGATAAGGTTTGAATGTTGAGTTGTCAGAGGTCAAGGTACCTGACAGCTCTTGAAGATTAATTATGGAGCACAGCTTTCTCTGTTCCTGTCTGCTTGCTCCAAAGAGACAACTGTGTTTCCTTCCCTTTAATGAATGTATGCTGTAATAACAGCTTGCAAATATTTTACCTCTGGAAGCAATTACTGAGTTTGTTTTAAAAGCTGAGCTAACACTGAAGACATGTTTTCTCTCCAAGTAGACACCCTGTATTTGCGCTATTACATTTGTTGCTATTTTTAAACCAGTGTTGTGAATGCAAGTTGCTTCATCTGCTACAGCAAACACCCTAATTTGTTAATAAATTAGCAAAAGGGGAATTGAGGGAGAGGTTTCAAGAGCAAAACAATGTGTTGGAAAATCACCTTCATTCCAAATTAAATTAGAAGTGTGTGATGCTGCCAGATGTTGTGGAAGGCATAATGAGCTGTGTAATGCTCAAAGCCCCTCTGCTCCTCTCCTTGGCGCCTGCAGCTCCTGCTCAAGACATTTTACACTTCCTGGGCTCTTTGCTTGTGTCCATTGCTTTCTTTCTCCTGTGGGAAAACAGTGGCAGCAGCCAGGGACAAGGCAGGGACAATGGTGGCCTCCACTGGCACTTTCTAAATCCTTTCTGTAGCACTGTAAACCTTAATCTCAAACAATCTGTAGAGATTAGGGCCAATCTCCATTAGTCTGCTCTTGGGAGTAGCCTCAGACAGGTTTTCTTCTCAATTAATAATTGCCACAGGCTCTTATGTCAGGGATTACTGATTTAGTGGAGACCACCTTTGGAAGTGACCCCTGGCAGGAGTCTGAATCACAGGCAGAGTCAAATTCAAGGGAAATTGTTTTATTCTGAATGTGAGGGAGTTTAGGAAGATGCAAACTGGACAAGTGAAGTTATTTCCAATTTTTTCTGTGTTATTTTTCCTTCCTTTCCTGGAGGAAAACTTGCTGTCAAAATCCTTCTCTAGCAATTAGGAAATGTAGGCAGAATATCACACATCTTGTGTTCATGGCTCTCTGCATAAGAGCTAATAACACACCTTTGAGAAGAAGGAGGCAGCCTTATAGCCACAATGGGTGACATTGGATTTTGGGAAATGGTATCCCATTTCCCCTCAAAAATACTGTGCTACAACATCAGCACAGTGTGGGAGGCATCAGAGCTACCTCCTCTAGCTCCTCTCTGCCACCACCATGGCACATTCAAGGTTGGGTTGAATGGGGCTTTTAGCAGCATGATGTAATTCAGAATTTCCCTGCTCATTGCAGGGACCATGGACTTCAAAGCTCCCTTACAACTTAAACCCCTCTAATATTTTGTGGTGCTGTTTCAACTCAGTACAGGCCTCTACCCCATCCTTCCTTTGCTCCTTCCCCTTCTACCTCCACTAATCCTTTTTGCTCCATTGCTTGTCTCCTTTTGGCATTTTGGTGAAGAAAGGAAAAAAGGCAACAGATGGAAAATAGGGGGCAGCTCCTCCTGTCCCTAGGAGAAGAAAGCCAGAGCAACACAGCCTTGGTTCTGTTTCCTTCCTACATGGGGGAGTTTTTAGGATTCCATCACACAGTAAAACTACAAAACTGCCTCATTGTCCTAAAAAGCTGTGTAAGAATCTGAAGTAATTTTTTTTGCACAAAGTTGATGAGAGGTCTTCCTAACAAACTCACAAGCAGCAGGACCAAGTCTATACAATTAAAATGGGAGCTGCAACATCAAAGGCAGGAAAAGAAAGGGCACAGCATGAGCTCATGGGATTATTTACTATGCAACTGTGCTCTCCACATTTTTGCTTAGTTTAAAAATGGTTGGTTTTTTCCTTTGAACTCCAGGCAACATGCATGTTTAGGCCCACTAAAATACATTATGTTTTCTAACAAACTACAATGCAGATTAGATCAATTCTTTAATCTCATGTTTTCCTCTTGAACACTGCAATCAACCATTTTATGCTCAATTAGATATAAAATTAACCCAAGCACTTTAGCTTTATTTCAGAACGTTCTGTATTCTAAACTGTCTAATTTTAATGGGAATATGCCACTTTCTTCTCATCCATAAAGGTGAACATAGCACAGATCTAAACAGAAGGTTCACAGCTACTTTACTGTGAAAATACTGGGTGAGGTAGAATCACACAACATTTTGATGGATATTAAAGAGACGCCACAATCACAGGCACTTTTTTCCAGGGAAAATTAACAACATGGAGTATGCTGGTGAATCTAAATAAATAGCTTCTGAAGAAAAAGCAGCTCAAGAAAATATTTTAAAGATCTGAAAATCCCAACAACAAGACCACCACTGACAATGTGAACCATTTACAGTTACTGCTCCAGCTACTCTCTGCCAGTGACTGTCTCCTACAGGCAAGTGTTCTCCTTGAGCACATGGAAAGTGTATGGTAACAGCCAGAGAGCTCTTCTATTATGCTAAAAAAAGGTTTTAAAAGTATTGGGAAGCTTGTGATATCATAAGGTCCTTGTGATACTGGGAGACAGACCTTTATGTAATTTACAGGAAGTGCTTTTAACAACTTTATGACTACAATTTCTATAAATATCTGTTGTAGAAAAAACACAAGGACAAAGGAAGATTTCTCAGAAAAACCACAAACTGTTATAGGCAGATTGCACTTTGCAAAAACTATACTCAGAAGCTTTGGTTTATAATTTGAAGGAGTAACCTGCAGCCTTCCACTCCTACTGGGCTAAAATCTGTTTTTCTAAAATCTGCCTGTTGCTGAATTCCTCTTCTTCCATTAAGTCCTTTTCATTCTCTTCCTGGGCTGGACTAGTACTGTTTTCTTGTACTTCTTGGAATAAAGTTTGATCCTGGGCAGAATTGTGTCCTGTGTCATTTCCCACATTTTGGACTTTTGGGAGCAGGTTTTTTGGGGACAGGTGTTTCACAGTGCTTAATGCAGCTGCAGCCTTTTTCCAACACCCAAGTAAACCATTAAAGTGCTCTCAGCTTTTCTGTAATATTTCTGGAGGGCTCTGGATGGCAGCCATAAGGGCTGGCTTTGATTATCTGTGAAGGATTGTTGTGAAGATTGGTTTGAGCCCCAGCCCAGACACTTGAGAAAATTTCCTTTCCCATCACACTAATGAATCACTGTGTTAAAATGACAGCAACTTGTTAAAGGTGGAAAAGATAAAAAAATAGCATGCAATGACCAGGAGCAATAAACAAACTAAAACGATTTGAAGTCTCCTTCTGTAATTTCAGGGTTTGTGTCTCCAGTACTAACACCCCATGGGGCAGACTCTGAGCCCTGTCTCTCCTCCCAGGATAAAAAAAGCTGATGACTCAATTCTGAACAACCCTTCAGCCAACCCCAGCTCCTTCTCTTTTCTGGCTCCTCTAGTAAGCAGCCCCTTTTTGACCATTATTCCTCTTCTTCAATAATTTCTACCCCAAGACCCACCCCATTTCCCCTGACACTCCTTACTGTGATTCCTTCTCTCTCTTGTTTAATATGTACTTTTATGCCCTAAAGCTGCAAGGTGTGAAAGATCAGACCAGTCACTCCAGGCCTGTTTTGGCTTGGTGAATTGGCTCAGGTTTTTCTTGAGTTATAGTAATTGCATAATTTCCTCCCCTTTCTCATGTCTTTTTACTTTCTTTATTTTTTTAACAGAAATTCTCCAAATATGAAGAACTTAAATGAAAATACAGTATCTTCCAGATGGCTTCCTCAAACACAAAAATTAATCCATTTCCCTAGGTGAAAGGCTTTCGTCTCCAAGGCTCAGCTCAGATCTATGTGATACAAAGCTCTTGTGTGAGGTAAGTTTCCTCTCCAACACTTGTGCTCATTTCCTGGAGAAGGCCTTTGTTTCCCTGGTCTGTGTTTGCTGTGTGGGCTACAAGTCCTTATCAGCCTTTTACTCCCTCTGATCTCCTATCTTTTCAGCTTCTCTGGTTTGCATCTGTGCCTGGGACTCCTTTGCCTTCCCAGATCATGGATTTTCCAGTCTCCTGGTCTGGCATTGCCCCACTGCTGCTGGGATTAAGCTGTGCTCCCACGTGCAGACTGTCTGAAACTAGGGCTAGAGGTTACTTTATGAAAACCAGGTGACTTATAAAATTAGACAGTCAAAATTACAGACATTTATAACACATTTGTGACTGTTATAACACATTTGTGACTGTTACAACTTCTTTGGGGAATGACTTGAGAGGGTTTTTAAGGCGGCAGGCGAATAGCTGGTACTTCAAAGATAAGTATCATCCTGAAACTTATTACAAAAATTATCAGCATTTCCTACAAATGGCAAGATACATAGAACAGACCTCTGGATTAGATACCAACTCTTTTGTAAATGGTTTTACAGAAAGAAATAATAATAGAGACACAATTTAAACAAAAATGAATAGTGAATGTGGAGGTGAGAAGGACAAGCAGAAAAATTGATTGAGCAAAGGGAGATTAAGCTGTTGAAAAAACCCCAAATACACATGAAATACAACACAGCAGAGCAATAGGAGACTGAGGACTGTGTAGGGCAGTGCTGTTGTACTGACAAAAAAAAATAAGTAGAAGGAACAAAATCTCATTTTCTAAGAAAAGAATCACCATGTAAAAATGACACAATGGCTCTTGGTTTTTTTCTCCCTCCCTCCCTGCAAATGCAGTCTAGGAGAATGTGATTACTACATCACATGCATCACATTTTCTCATGGAAGTTACAATGTTGTTAGCGGATACTGCCATGACACTCATCCCACTATGACTTTCTTCAAGGACCTCATAGAGCAAAACTCCAGAGTGTAGTAAAATTAGACATATATTGTCTTTGGTAGGGGTGAAATTCAACCCTGTGCATAGTTTATGTGTCTTGTAATGACACTCACTCATTCACTGCAGAAGAGGCATTCTATTGTCCTCCAGTGACACTTCCTTGGGATGCAGCTGGAAGATGTGTCACTGGGATTTCCCTTTGTTCCCTTGCTCTGAGCTAGACACTTGTGGCAGGTGCTGGATTGGCACCTCACAGAAACAGATACTCTAGGTCACAGCTTGCACAAGTGGAAACAGTTTAAGTGTCTGGCTTGTGGATGGCACTATCACTGCTGCTCGAGCACAGGGGTTAATCAGCAGCTGTCAAACAGCACTGTTCCAGCACTGCACTCCTGGGCTGGGGTGGTAACTCAGTATTGTGGGACGACAGCCAAAGCTGAGAGAAGATTTCAGTTCTTGATTTCAGCCTTTTTTTTTTTTTTTTTTTTTTTACCTTTTAGAGCAGGAGAGAGTTGTAGTCATTACTGCAGGTCTATGCCTCTACTTGCTCCTTTAAGGATGCCCTTCTGGCAATCTGAGGACTGATCTTCCAGGGAAAAAGAAACAGAGGGAAAGTGGGACTGTGATAACCCATTAATAAACCCAGTCTGATGAGGAGCAGCTGAGAGAGCTTGGGGTGTTCAGCCTGGACAGAGGGAGGCTCAGGGGGAACCGTCTCACTCTATGTCTCCCTGACAGGAGATTTTACCAAGTGGGGGGTGCTTTGTCCTCTCAAGTAGAAAGTGACAGGACTAAAGGAAATGGCCTCAGGTTGCACTGGAGAGGTTTAGATTGGATATTATGAAAAAAACTTCTTCCCAAAAAGGTTTTCAAGCATTGGAACAGGCTGCCCAGGGGAGGGGTTGTGTCACCATCCCTGGGGATATTTAAAAGATGAGTAAATGTGGCCCTTGCAGACATGGTTTATTGGTTGTGTGAACTTGGCAGTGCTGAGTGAAAGGTTGGACTTGATGATCTCAGAGGTCTTTTCCAACCTAAACAATTCCACCCTTCCATGCTATGACTTCAGACTGCAGACTGGCTAGCTCGTTGAGATCTTTGCCATGACTGCTGTCACCAGGACTGAGATTTGGCACTGCTAAGCTTGCTCTGGCACCTGTGTGCTGTGTTGGAGTTGCTCCTGCATATTTGGACATCAAAGGCAAAACGGGAATAGTGAAAGCCACGCTGTACTTGTATCAGCCTGTGAAGGAACCGTGCCCTTTGTTTTCCATGGACTGGTAAGAACTTGACCCTTGTGCCCAGGACTTCTAGAAGATGAATAAAGAGCTGTATATATACAGCATACACACACACACACACATCCACGTATGTGTGTATGTTAATACATGGACTAAGTGAACAATAAAACCAAAGTCTTTTTCCTGCTACCAAAGCAAATCACTGAATAATAATCCATTAGCTAGAAGGAACAAGCTTCATCCTGAGAACCATTAATGTCACTTCTCTCCAAACTCCTCTATGAATGTTGTTGCAGAATATCATGGCAGTGCTCTGCCATAATATCTCTTTTCTAATTTCCAGTCTAAGCACATCCACCACCATTTTGTGTCTATTGATTGTGAGCAGTCCTGCTTGTAAGCTTTAGTCATGAGCTAAATCTAACTCTGCATTGTTTTGTTTGCAAGCAAAACAGAAGTTTAGCAGAACCTAAAGGCAAAACTAACACAGAGATGCTGCAAAAGGAATTTGTATGATGGCATTTGCTTTAACCAGCTTTAGTCAAGTCTAAGGTGGTTGTGTGTTTTCCCTCCACAATCATCAGAAAGATGATGTCACCTTTCCAGGGTTTTTATCACTCAGACACTTATTTGAGTATCTGAAGAACCATTTCCCATCAGTGCCTGCTTCTTCCTTTCCATATATTGTCAAGTGAATCTGCATTAGCAGAGTAGCTGAAGCATGCACCTAAAAGCAGATGAAATGAGCCTCTCCTCATTATCTTAAAATCCAAACGAATATTCCAGTCAATGGCACTTGGATTTTTCGCTCTTAAGAAGAAAATGGATCACAGAGAAGTCACCTTGGATGTCAGAGAACTGTTTTAAAGAACTAAACTCCCTAAATCTGGTCTTTATCGACCAGTCATGAGACAAACATAAACACTGAAAGAAAAACATGGAATGTTTAAGCCATTTTTCTTTCCCCAGAAGCAAGTGGCTTTTAGAATATTCATCACACAAATTGCTTTAATTACAAATTGGAACAAGAATAAGTTTTGGAATTCTGATTTCATATTTCTATGGTGAAAAAATTGCTGAAACAGGAAATTTCCTTCCTTCAATAATGTGTTGCTCTCTGCCCTTAGACCAACTCTATCTTCTAGGAGCTCACTCTGAAAAAATATGATCTTTTAGCAGACCACTGTGTTTAAACAAAACTATTATTCTCACTCTTGTTTTTGACAAAAGGTAATGAATGGATACTGGGAGTTCCTGAATACAGCAGGAGCTTTGGAATAACTATTACCATGAATTTCTGAAAAAGAAGGAACTTGATGGGAAAGGCCAAAGCATAAGGACAAATTAGATAGAAGAAGATATGCTGATTTTCCAGTCTGGGCTGGAAATAACACAGATGGAGAAGTGAAAAAGAATAGGAAAGATTGTGTCTGCAAACTGTTCTCTCAATGGGTGTTTTTGGGAGAGTGTCAGCTGAAGGACAACTTTTGGTAGGGTAAGTATGTGTTATCCATGTCCAAATTTGTGGGTAATCAACTCACAAATCAGCTGATGAGTTAGTTAAATGTTACTTCCTTAGAAAAAAACCACTCAGGTTTGCAAATACCCTTGATGATACACTTCTGGCAACTCAGGGACAGGCTGTCACACGTTCCACTTCTCTGTCACACGTTCCCCTCTGCACTTCCCCATGGGCAAATGCCAAGTCCAAAAATGCAACAAACTATTCTGTGTTAATTTCTTTGTGGTGTTTTCCTCTGCAAACAAAAAACTTGCAGTTCTTCGCACACTTATCAGGAGAAGCAGCAATAATCTCAGTTCACCATCCCACTTAGAATGGGAATTCAGAAACATTTTACTTATCAGGCAGCAAATCCAATCTTCTGTTTGTGTCTCTAATTTCATTGGCTCTGAAAGCAAAACAGGAGCTGCATTTCCTCCTTCAGGCTGAGATTTTGGTAACAGTTTAAGTGGGATTACAGAGTCAAAATTTACACTTGTAGCCAATGAGTGAAACAGAAAACTCATATTCTGCTGCTTTTGTGGGAGGGAATACACTGTGGTAAAATGAATAATCCCCAATACTTTAACGTCTTAGGAAGGAAAATACAAGGTAATCAGGTGCTCCTGAAGTGCTCAGTCTGTTGTTTGGCTCAGTTTGCTGCTTCTCTAGAAAACCTGATGTGTATTCTTGGCATCAGGCATCAGTGCCCCAAGGGAGAGGATATACAAGCCTGCAGGAATGTAGATAAACATCTAAGTTCTTACTCTGCATAACAACAACAAAAAATAATCAGTGAAAGCCTTCAAAGTGCTGCCAAGGGGCCCTTCTTCATAGTCACAAGTACCATACTAAGAGGAGAGCTTACACTTCTCATTAAAAATATTTCATATTTAATAGATCCAATCATAATTCTGACTTTTTTTTTTGACAACAGAAAAAACTAATCTATAGGGTTTTATTTTTCTGGGGCCAAGCAGTGGGAATGGCCAAGCATGTGTGTTCTTTCTAGCACTGGGCAAGGTTTTCCTTGTAGTAATGCCTAATGGTTTTGTCAGTTGTTATTTACATAATAACTTTTGAAACAAAAAATGCAGGATACATTATTTTGTAAAATTTAGTAGCTTGCTGGGAATAATTATACACTTCACAGAAGCATCTACTGAAGCATCTACTCTAGAAGCACCCAGAGTTCAGCTGGTATAACTGAAGGTGAGGGTGTGTAATTGTCAGGGGAAATTGTGTTTTATTAGAGAATTTTCTAACAGTGGGTATTTGGTCAACTCTGGCAATTCCACAGAAGTACAGAATGACTGCCCTTTGGGAGTGCTATTTATAAACTCAAAAGTGCCTGAACAACACTCACAAAAAGGCTGCCAGTTTCAAGAAAATTAATGACAATCTGACATTGTTGGAGGATGAAGAGAGAAGAGGCTTTGTGCTGAGCTTAAGGCATGAAGTGTGTTTGCACTGCTTTGTCTTGGCTTCTCTGTGGAAGCCTGGGGTATTGATGGGAGCACCCTGCTCATGGCATTGTCAGCTCAGGCAAATCAATACAGGAAAATGTAAACTGAGAGGTAACTTCACATTCCTTTCTCCTAAAGGTTCCCGAGAGAAAACGGTGTCTTTGTGTCCTGGAGCCTTCAGGGTGTGTCTTTGCTGTACTTCCATTAAAAAACAATCCACAACAAAACCACAAAACCCACCCCACAGACAATCACACCCAAAATAGTTCCCTGAGTGCAAGTAGTTTGTGCAGAGTTTCTTCACCTAATCCAGCCTTTTGCTGATAGACTGGTTTTATTTGGAATTTTTAAAATTCCAGTCAGACATAGTTCAATGACAAGTTCACACTGCTCTAAAGACTAACAATTCCCTGCTTTAAATTTTCCTGCTGGATGTCAAAATTGAACTTACTGTGCATAACCATCAGATGAGCACCAGAACCAGCACAGGAGTGAGAGCCAGAAAGAGAAGTTCATTGTCAAAGAGTGACACATTCCAGTTGCTGTGTCAGTGCCTCTGCTCCCGTTGGCAACCACAGCACAACTTCCAGCACAAAGGGCCTGTACAGGTATCAGTGACTGTCTTTGAATAAAAAAGCACTTTCAGTTGATATCATCATCCTGCCAGTGGCACAGAAATGAAGGCACATATATAATGTGTGTGCATTTACTGTGATGTGAGTATTTATGTATCAAATGTTTTAATAAAACTCACTGGTTTCTGAGGAAACTTTTTATCTTCTGATCACTTTAAGTTGGGCTACATTGCTGTTACCTATGGAGTGAGGGGAAAATCACATTTCTAATGCTGTATGTTTTGTGTGAAGTCATCTCTGCAGAAAAAAGGCTTTGTATCCTGCTCACAGAGCATGTGTGAGAACTGTTACAACAACAACAAGCAGCTTCCCACACTTTTGTTTTGGAAAGACAAAATGGCTGAAGGCCACAGCTGTTGATTTATTCAGATGCCGAAGGAAACCATTAGCCCATTGGACCCTGAAGATGAGATTCCTTTGTGCTAAATGTTAATATAAGGAAATCCCAAATAGGGGCTGCCAAAGGGACATAATACAAATGCAAAACGCCAAATGTACCTAGAAAGGAAGGAGGTAGATGGTTGTTTATTAGAGAAAAAAATTCCAGTGAAAAGCACAGTTTGCTTTTTTCTCCTTCTTCTTAAGTACAGTGTGATTTACAAACTATGAGATGAAAACTCTCCTGTATTCAAACAGAATATGTATTTGAAACACACAGCTACACATATGGTTGAACGTTAACGACTGCATGTCCATGTGAACTGGTTTTTATCAGCGTAATGCAGATGGAGCTGCTCCACACACTCCCTGCTGTTTGCAGCTTTGTTTTAATTAGTTATAATAGCCCAGTATAAATGAATTGCATCCTCAGAAGAGAGGTCAAAGAAAAAACATAATAGCTGTCATCAGGGTAGGCAACTCCTCTTTCAGATTGCTGCTGTAATGACCTCATGGCAGAAACATGATTAATCATTGCCTGTATTTAGCCTAAATTTCACAAATGTCTTCCTCTCCCCCAGCTCTTTTCTTTCAAGATTCAACAGTTACAAGTACTTTATTCCATACCTGTGCAGGAGTGACATTTCTAATACTTCATTCAGAACTTTAAAAATATTTAATACAGGACAAACTGTCATCTACAGCAATGTTTAAATCAACATGGGGTCCTGTTTGAAGAATGTATTTTTATATGTCACAATGAGACCACAGAATTGAAACTTGTCCTGGCTCCCTGTCTTCTTCTCAGCCCAGCAAACTGGAGCTTTTGGCATGTGGCAAAGAAATGACACGAAGAAAATGAACAGTACTCACCAGTCAAGGCTGAACTGATTATAGGAAAGAGAACGTGATTGACTGAGGAGGTTGATAATAGTGGAGGAAATAGACCAAGAGTGGTTGAAACAAAGGACAGAGGAATTTGTTTCTGCTGGCTGATGTTCCTCCACTTTTCCAACTAAGATTTTAACCAATAAAAGACAAACCATATTTGTGGTGTTGTCACAACAGTTTCCAGTTAAATCAAATCAGGATAAACTTTCAGCGTCCAAATAATTTCCCTCATTTTGGTTGGTTGCTTGCCAAATGAGTGAGAATGCAAAATATGGTGGGTTTACAAAGTCATTTGCAGTTATTTGCAGACCACTTCTTATAGAGTTCTTATAGATCTCATTGACCCACATTCCATGGTTTGAAAGATAATGGCACTGGGACATGATTCTTTCAACATCCAGAAAAACGGCCCCACAAATTCCTTAGTATCACTGGCTGTATTCTGGTGGTCCTTGCTGTGTCCAGCTGGTGACAGTTTTTCACCATCCTTTAGCAATCATCTGTCAGACAGACTCTGACCAGAGCTCTTGGCCAGGCTGGAGAGAGCTGTGCTGTACCCAAAGGGTCCAGCCTATGACCCTGTGTAGCTGCTAAGATGTCCCTAATGGAGTGTCTGCAGGGGGAAAGAAGAACAGGAAAAATAAAGTTTGCTTTGCTTCTTTGAATAATGATAGAATCTGAGAATCATTAAAATCAGTAAAGACCCCCAAGATCATTGAGTCCAACCTTTGACTGGACACATCCATGTCAGGTAACCCTAAGCACTGAGTGCCACATCCGGTCTTCCTTCAGGAATTCCAGGGATGGTGACCCCACAACTTTCCTGGTGGCCCCTTCCAGTGCCTGACAACCCTTTCACTGATGAAATTCTTCCTGATGTCAGTCTGAACATCCCCTGGCACAGCTTGAAGCCATTTCCTTTTGTTCTGTCCACCCCCCACCTGGCTGTCCCCTCCTGTCAGGGAGTTGTGGAGAGCCAGAAGGTTCCCCCTGAGCCCCCTTTTCTCAGGCTGAGCCCCTTTCCCAGCTCCCGCAGCTGCTCCTCATCAGACCTGTGCTCCAGCTCCTTCCCCAGCTCTGTTCCCTCCCTGGACACACTCCATGCAACCAGCTCCACAAGAGGTAAAAAAAAAAATAGGTTCAACATTAGTATGCAAGCTTCTTTTTCCCGTTGCTTGAAAATCTGCATTTTGATAAAATTTTTACTTAAAAAAAACCCCTTCTCTGTGGTTTTATATTTTTTTCCTTTCTGTTTTTTTTTTTTCTTAATAAGAGTCCTGCCTCCTTCTGTGGAATAAACAGATTGACTCTTCACTGATTATGCAGTGAAGGGAAAAGTACTGTGTGTGTTGAATGAATATTTTCCCAGTTTGTATGTCTTTAAATGAAATATATCTGCTGCTGCTTCAAACCAGCAGAGGGAGTTTAGTCATACAAATAATTTTTAAACATCTCAACACAATCCTATTTTTTCAGTACTGTTGTTATCTGGCAAGAACTGCGGCTGAAAAGAAAAGGTGAAATTTTACCATCCACACTGTTTAACTCCTTAGTCCTTGAGGCTGCTTGCTTCCAGTCAATTTCTACAGATGTCATTGTGCAAGAAGTTGCTGCTATGAAAAATGCATTAGAGAACTAAAAACAAGAAAAATCAACCCAGCTGGAATGTTTGGGAGCAAACTATTTGGTTAAAGGTGAATGTAGAATTATTGCAGTGCATGTGCCATTCAAAAGTGCATGAAACCACTGTGTGGTAACAGCTGACACACTTTTTTTTTGGGGGGGGGGGGGGGAGGTGAAGTCAGTTCCTTTATTTTTTGCACTCTAGAGAGAAGCTTTGAAAGTTCCTGGTTTAGGTTTCTTTATTTGGAAATACTGGAGTAATTTTAAGATGACCGCACTGGCAAAAAAGGTCAAGTGAAATGTTCACTGTAGCAGTACTAGGGAAAGAGTCTCATAATTACTAGGGGTTTTTTTTGTGAGAGAAAACAAATCAGCTCTAGTAGTGACAAACTGTATAATTCTTATCTTGTGTTATAAACCTGCATAGCAGGAACTATACAATGATTTCTCTTGTAAAATAAAATTGTAGCAGTTACTGATGTTAACAGTGGATATTATCTCAATCTGCAAGTATGTCACAACTCTTCCTCTCTCAAAAGCAGGGTAGAAATTCAGATATTCCATTAAGCTCAATCATAAAACACTTAAAATGCTAATCTTTCATTTTAAAAAGTTTTCTTGAACAAATTTGTGAGACCATTGTGTTATTTTCAGGAACATAATTGGATTTGAAAATACTCTGAAACAAATATGCACTTTTATAATTCCAGAGTCAGAATATCAATTCTCTACACCTGGAACTGAAAGGAAGGTCAGAATAAAAAGCAAGAGACAGTGTTCCCTGTATATCTGTCTGTATATGAGTAAAAATATTTTCAAAGGACTGCATAAATACCAATTATTGACTAATATTCAAGGGAAAATGGCTCATTACAATTTTCAGCTTTTACTGAAGTGGAAAATGAGGAAGGAACTGATTGTAGGTGATTTAGAAGGTAATTTTTGGTAAATAAGCATTTAGCACATGCCACCAGACACAGAGCATAGAGAAAAGAAACGAGGTAGCCACATGATTTAACAGTTGAGTGAAAATAGTCAATAGCCTGGCACAGATGTATTTTCTTTACATGTATTACAATTGCCAACCCATATGAGATTGCTAAATACAGGTCCTGAGTCACACATGAGCAGACTCCTGCACTTTTGCAAACCTCAGTGCCGTGAAGTCTTGTCAGACTCAGCAAAGCATGGGGCAGACACAGCTGCTAGTGCCACACACCTCACAGGGCACAGCCCAGCTCTAGACAGAAATCTGCTCAGGCTGCAGGGCATGGATTCAGCAGCATCACAGGCACTCACCCACAGAGAACGAGACTGGGGCTCAGCAGCCCCCCACAGGGGCTCCCTCAGGAGCCATCCCATTTTTGCCTCACTGGTACTGGAAAGAGAATGGAGGCTGAAGCACAGGACCAGCAGATGCTGGTGCTTTATCACCAGAGCAGATGGCTCAGAATAAAGCTCAGGTTTGGCATTCAGGCTGCTAAGAAGCTTTGAGCCAGACCTGGCCAGAGTTATCAAGGCATGTTGAAATAAAACAGAATTTCACAAAGGTAAGTTACCTGTCCCACAGCATAAGAACCAAGAAACAGGGCTTTGCTCTCCAGCCTGCTCTAGGCTGAAGGGAGGGGCAAAGGCAGCTTTATGTCAGCATGAGTGAATATGAACTGGAATGAGATTTGGCCAGCTTCCAGAAAGAAGCTTCCAGAAAGAAGGCTACATGAAGCTCCCTCAATGCTCTCTAAACATGTACACTATTGACATTTTATTTCTCACCTCTTGTTCATGCACACTTAGCTTTGTGGCAGAGTTTAAAAAAGTAAAAACTGCTACATCAGATAAAATTTATAATTCCTCTTATCCTTTATCCTTCTTTTTTAGCATGTAGCTCTACAAAGGAAGTGGAAAAACGTGGTACATTAGACAGATGAGGATAATTCATTCTCATGGAAATTATTTTCTGAATTTTTATTGGAATAGACTTCAAACTCTAAGGCTGATGTTTCCTTTCTGTCCCAAACATCCTCTTCTTATTAAGTACTTTAAACCTGGGGGTGCAGGAGGGTTGTAGTTTTATAAAAAAATAAATTATCCTTTTAAAGGTAGCATCATGGGGCCATTTATCAGCAAAACACTGCACCTGCTTCAAGGAAATTCTGACTATGACTTGTACATTCTCAGTTCTGCAGTTGAAAAAAAATGGAAGCACCTGCTTCAAAGCATGGTGAAGCAGATAAAATACCATAATAAAATGTGATATATAGTTGTTTATACACTCAGGCTTCATGTTTTGTCTTTAGTGCTCATGATCTGACTCATTTTCCCTTTCTGTGCCATGAGAAAGATGCTAAGCAAAAGCTGACTCCTGGAAATACTTGACATTCTTTTCAGGCTAATTTTGTCCTGAGCTTGGCTGAAACAGCTCATTTGGAACCACTCATAAAAGGATGTCTGTGGCCAAAAAGAGGGAATATTTTCACTTCAGAGAGCCCTGCTGTGTTATATTCCCTGATTTTCATCAAAACCAGACCATGTTTACTTGTCCTTTTGGCCTTAGGGTCAGGGTTTTTCCTTTAAATTTCTTCAGTTCTATGTAGTTTTTTTCACTCATTCCTGAGTTTCCCACAAAAACCTAAACAGTGGCAGCCTGATATAGCTTGGAGCACTTTCCTACATGCATCTGAAGTAAAAAAAAAAAAAAAAAAACACCACCCAACAAAAAGACCCCTACCCCATAAACTCTTCAAAAGCTGTGCATAAGCCCACAGACACATGCATGATGTTAATGACATTGGCCAAGGGGATGGTTAGGTTGGGAAAGTCCTCTCAGACCATCCAGTCCAACCTGTGACCAGACAGCACCAGGTCAGCTGGACCCTGGCACTAAGTGCCACATCCAGTGTTTGCTGAACATCCCTCCAGGGATGAGACTCCACTGCCTCTGAGCTGCCCATTCCAGTGGGTAATCAACCTTTCTGTGAAAGGCTCCAACCTGAGCCCCCTCAGCCTTTCCTCATAAGATTTGTGCTCCAGACCCAGAGGAAGAGGAGGACTTTGTGGTGGGAAGCAGGGCAGGGATGTGGGGTGGCCCCAGCAGTGAAGGCAGTGGTGAGAGGGATGGTGCTGTTCATGAGTCCTTGAGACCAAAATGGTGAAAGGAATCCTGTGTGCATTAGGAAGAACATTGCCAGCACATCAGAGAGGTGATCCTGCACCTCTGCTCAGCCCTGCTGAGGCATATCTAGAGTGCTGTGTCCTGATTTGGGCTTTGTGAGAGACATGGAGCTCCTGGAGTGAGTCCAGTGGAGACTATGGAGATGATGAAGGGAGTGGAACATCTTTCTTACAAGGAAAGGCTTAGGGAGCTGAGGCTGTTCAGCCTTGAGAGGGACCTCATCCCCATCTGTCCCTGTTGCAGGGAGGGTCAGAGCAGGGCCCAGTTTCTGCTCCAGGGGCTGAGCAATGGCACCAGAGGAACGGGCAGGAACTGATCCCAGCAAGTTCCACCAGAACATGAGGCAGAACTTCTTTACTGTACGGTGACCAAGCACTGAACAGATTGCCCAGAGAGAGTGTGGAGTCTCCCTCACTGGAGATACTACAGAACTGTCTGGACACAATCCCATGCCATATGCTCTGGGTAATTCTGATTGAGCAGGGAGGTAGAACCACTATTGACCTATTCTGTGGTTGTGTGAAGGGGGTGATGAGGGTAGTGAAGAGGCTGATGAAGGGGCTGTGAGGGGAGGTGAGTGGGTTATGAGAGGGCTGTGAGGAGGTCATAAGAGAGCTGTGAAGAAGCTGATTGGGGAGTGATGAGCGAGCTGTGAGGGGGTTATGAGGGGGGGGTGGGTGGGTTAATGAGGGCGGTGATGAGACGCCGGACGCGGGGTCCAACGAGGGGGTTGACGAGGGGGACGATGAGGGTGTGACGGGGGCGGTGCCGGGGGCGGTCCCTGCCCTGAGGGGCGGGACTGGGGGCGGAGCGAGTTCCCCGCGCGGGGCAGACCCGCGGCGGTGACGTCATCCCCGCCTGGCAACGGCGTGGGGGCGGTGGCGGCGCGCGGCTCTCGCGGGACTTGGCGCCCCCCGCCGTGGGCGGGGCGGAGCCGCCGGTGCCCGAGCTCGGCTGAGGCGGCGGCAGGAGCGACGGGACGGGACGGGCGAGCGGCGCCTCTGCCCCGGGCCGCCCGCGGCTCGGAGCCGCCCCTTCCACGCCCGTAGTGCCACGGATGGAGCAGCAGTGCCCAGCTTGAGCGTGTCGGCGGGACCCGGAGCCGCTCCGCCGAGCCTGGGCGGGCGGTCGCAGCATGGGTGAGCGCGGCGCGTCGGGACCGGCCCTTCCCGCTTCTTCGGGGGTGCCTTCGCCGCCTTTGTCTGAGGGGAGGGCGCGGACCCGCGGGTCTCGGGCAGCCCCCGAGATGCCCGGGGCGGGAGCGGTGTCGGTACGCGGGGGACGGTGTCGGAGCTGCCGGGCCGGCGAGTGCGGCAGGTGCTCGGTGAGCGCTCCCTCCCGGGAGAGGCCGGGGCCGCCCCGTCCCGCCCGGCCGGTCCCGGGGGCTGCGGAGGGCTCCGGGCTGAGAGGAGGCGCGGGGGGTTCCATGCCTTTCGGTGTGGAGAGCGAGGTGTGCAGCAATGCCTGGTGCTGCTTGGAGGGAGTGGCTTGGTGAGCATAAAAGTTTTTATGGCTAAATCCAGCCCTTTCGCCTTTTTTTTTTTTTTTCCACTCAGCGTCGCCTTCGCCAATTTCTCCACCAAGGCGGAAGCGCTCACTGTATAGTAAAGAGTGTGAGTGTAGAACCCCTGGGAATGTTCCTATGTTCAGGTTCACAATGAGAACAGTCATTTGTGATGGGTCTGGTTTTTATTGTAAGCGTCGACATAGGGGAAGTATCAACGAGTGAACTTAGACACCGCTCTTGAGAGCCGTCTTTGCTTATAGCGACTTCCCCTTTATAGAGATTTCGTACCTCACTGGGGTCCAGAACGGTGCGCGGATCATTTTGTCTGTCTCTCGTACCTCCACCCTGCTCTGCTGTGCTGTGCAGCACCGGTGGACTCGTGGAGGGTGTGTGCAGGGCCGCCGGGCAGTGGCTTCAGTGCCCTGTGTGCTTGTGCTGCTGTGTGCAAACATGCTCCATCAGAACGGGAGTAAAGCTTTTAAAGTGGAAGGGTACCTGGGTTTTGGATAGCTTTTCTGCCTCCCCGTTGTGCATGAAAATGAAGAAGTGCACGGTGTGCAGATCAAGCGTGCAGTTAGTGAAGCGAGAAGCGCTCCTCCTGGCTGGTGTTCTGCTGATTATCAAAATCTGCTTTCAGTATGTTCATCTCAGTGGAAGTTGTCTTACGAGGTCAAAGCACACTTAAAATGAAATCTGAAAATAGAAAATGAAGTTAGTGTTTTAAATTCTGGTTGAAGCCAAGCATCTCACTTTTAGATGCTTTTTGTGATTATTCAGAATAGGTAACACTTGCTCTTAATTTCTTTTCAGGCTGCATTGTTTTATTTGCAAGTGAGAACTGTCTATGAGAAAGGTCATTGTAATGGCCTGCGATGGTAGTTCCTAAAGCATAAAGGCTTAGTGAGCTAATTAAACATATTGAACTGCTGAAATGAGAAATACCTCAGGATTGACCTATGGTAGGTTTGGGTTATTAAAATCCTTAGTATACTCAATTAGTACAGTTAGGAATACTGTATAGGGACTGAGTCCAGTTCATGATTGTATGTGATTATTCTATGACATGGTTTTATGTATTTTTTTCTTTAAGTTTCCTTTTCTAAAGGAAATCCTCTCCTGATGAGCATAATGAGCATGTTATTACTGTTCTAGATATGACTGAACTGAGGGGGTGCACACACTGTGTCGAGTATTGCTGTTGTGTGGGTTATTTATTACCATAACAATTTGTGTGTATGTGCAGTTGCAGAGCAGTTCCTGCCAGGATGGTGACCAGGTTCTAGAAAGGATTGCATAATAATCTCAGAACCTTTTAAACAGATTTTCCTCTGAAGGTGTTGTCCTTTATTCAGATTTCCAGGTATTTTTTTTATTGTGGTCAAAAGGGGTGAGGAATGTACAATAAGACATCACTAAAAATAAGAGTGGAAAAAGAGGTAACTGTAGCTTGCTCTGCACTCACTGTAATTAGTAGTTTCCTCACAATTTACCTTGAGAAGTCATTAGTTGATTATTTTATTACTGGTCTACTGGTGGTAGAGCTGGCTCTTGATAAGAGATTGTCTGTTATGTCAGCTTGTGGAAGGGATTTTACATGTAAGAGGCTGCTTAGAGGAGAGTGTTGAGGTATCTTTGATGAACTCAAGGATTTTTGAGATTTATGGAGAAGTAGGAACAGTCAGTATGACTCTGGAGGAGCCAAAAGGAGAAGCGCAGAAGTACAGAATGCCTTGGAAACAAGTTATTTCATGTTCTTCTGGTTGCTGGAAATTAACGTTTCAAGAGCACGTGTCATTCAGGCATCTGAAGGATGGGGAGGGGGATGTGATCAGAGGTGACACACACAAGACCATATAAAATTATTGGTTATGTCCAGTGCCACCCTTGAGCCTTGTCATTATAATTCTCTACCTTCTGCACTAGAGTAATCCTGTGTCTATGACTCTAGAAACAGCTTGGTAAACAGATTAAAAGGAAAAAATGTATTCAGATGTTCTAGGTAGAAAAAACTTTATTTATTGAATTGTCTTTTGCTGTTTTGGGTTGATATTAACTTGGAGAGATTAGCTTCCAGCTAACTGTCATATAGCTTTATAACTAAGAAGGAAACATTCCAGCAGCAGTTGATAAATTGCCACAGTGGAAAGCTGCAATCCACTGAACATCTGTCAGTATCTTCTTAGCTATATGCATCCCCCCCATCTTTTTTATTTCCAAAAATTTGTGCAATCTTTGATTTGTGGTTCCCATGGTTAGTATATCTGAATTTGCTACCTGTTATCTTCAGAAAAAATTATAATTTTGGGATACTTTAAGAAGCCAGACATACTTCGTTCTGTTGCCAACAGAATAAGTATAAATATATTTGGTCTACAGAGTAAGTTCATTGAATATTAAACTTATGTGAAGCCTTGTGCTAGCTTCATGTTGGCAACAAAAAACAATCTAGAAGGTTTTTGTAAGCAGACTTAATACTTTTGGCATATTGCTATGGGGACAGTGGCAGCTTCAGTATTCCTCAGTAGTATTCCGAGAACCTGTTAGAACATTACTTCAGGATTTGTTCTTCAATTCAAAAAGCAAAACCTCTCACAGAACAATCCCCAACCAAAAATCTACTCCATACACCCTCAAACAAATGGGATAGGATAGATGAAGGGTCCTGCTGCTGCTATTTTTACCAGAAAATATGTAAGGTGGGATGTGCAGTTGAGCTTCAGTCAGACTTTATTGTGGACAAAATTATTATCAGAAGTTCAAGTTATTAAATCCTTCTGTACTCAGGTACTTGATGATCATGACCAGCTGTACTTGTGGTGGTCAGCGAAGTGGTTTCATACTACCATTTTCTTTATTGTAGACAAAACCATAAGGAAGAGTGATGTAAAATTGACTCTGGAACAGACATACCTAAGCTACTGGGAAACCAAATTACAGTAACTGGGAAGAGTTGATGGATCCTGACTTTGGGTGAAGACCGAGCAGAAATCACATCAAAAGGTGCTAGGGATTCTGTCAGCTCAGCTCTTGCCTTTTTTGTTTTCTGGGGTTTTTTCCCCCAAGAATGTAGGAACTGCTGTGCTGAGAGTCCTGACTGTGGAGACTGGTAGGGAGGAAAAGGATATGCAAGGCAGGTTTGTAGTTTCTTTTTTTTTTTTTTAAATAAAAACCCCTAGTCTGACAGTAAGTGATTTATGAACTTTCTCAGAGGTGTTTGTGGTTTCACCAGATCTTTTTTTATACATAGTTCAAGTCCGTTCTTGCCCATCCCTAAGGGGCTCAAAAAAGCCTTGTGGTTTTTGCCAACCACTGTCTGTGACGGTGGGAATCCCTGTTTAGCATATATGGGAATGAGTGAGGGAAATATGACCTTTCAGCGTGAGGGTTTTTTGCCCTGAAACTGCTCCTTGTTCTGCCAGACTTCTTTGTGGTTTTGAGAAATGGTGGGTGATTGTTTGGTGGCTTCATACTGACAAGTCCCTCTACATGTACTTTTATCATGTGCCAGGCATTCCAGGTGCTGGTCACCTTTACTGGATAGTTATTTTAGTATTGATTGTGTTTTCATCTTGTTGAAAAGAGTTTTTCATGTTATTCAAGAGCTAACTTCGTGCAGGGGTGGAATTCTATTACTGTCTTGATTTCTTTTGTTTTTCTAACAGTTCTTAAGAGCTTTATTTTCAGCTAGGTAGGACCTTGCCCTCAAATTACCCTCACCTTCACAGGCTTTCTCCATTGTCTGCCTGTGCTTGGTTTTTTTCCCTTAGTGGGTTTTTGTTGCATAAACACAGGAAATGTGTGGTCGGGCACGCTGTCCTGTCTGGGGCTAAGTGAGGTGGCTGCCTGCTCTGTCCTGCTCCAGCTGTCACAGCTCTGCTCTTCCCAGTTGTTTTGCTTCCTCGAGATGCTGTCACATATGACTGCTGGTCTACTAGTTCCCTAACCTGGCTTGATAAAAATGATTTGTTAGGAAAGAGCAACAATGAAAAAGCTTAAAGTGACTGAAATAATCTTGACAGAAGTGGTGAGTCAATCAGGTGAAATTTGTTGCTAGTGGGTCTGGGATGTAGTGATTTCTATCAGCTGTGATTGCTACCTGGGCACTTAAAATGTGCTCTGGGCCTTGGCAAGGGTTTAACCTTTTTCTTCTGCTCCTTTTAAAGTGGGTATTTGTCTTTTTTTTAAACTGCATCCTGTATTTTGTAAGGTAGCTAAATTCCGTTCTGCTTTTTCTTTCCATAATATTTTTTGTTTCAACTCTGAGTTGTGAATGTGCTAATGATCTGAAATGTTCCCATCCTCAGTGGAGGCGGTGCCTGAGCTTTTGCTGCCCCTTGCTTTGGATGTAGGCCGGTGAGAAACAGATTTCCACAGTGCTGTGGTGGTGGGAGCACAACTCTGCTTGAGCATCACCCATGGCTGTCCTGGTGCACTGGTGACAGCAGGACTGAAGCACTAAAACTGCCTTTTCAGTTGCCTCTTTTCTGGTGTGAACTCTTGCTATGGTAATAAGTGCCCTTTCACCCTAAATTATTCCCTCTTTCCCAGCATAAACTTCAGGCTTCATTTCACCAGCTTGGCTATTTACTTTCTCTGACTAATGCCAGCAAGAGTTTTTGGGTGGGATTGTGTTTTACTTCACTACTTTGATGCAGAATTGACTTTCTTCGTATACAATCCGTATAAAATACTTATTTTTCAGACATCTTGAACAAAGAAAATGATGCATTGTAAATATTTTTGAACAAAAATTTAAGTATTTTCACTGACAGAGTTCTAAATCAGACTGAAGGAAAAATCACAGTATATGTCTATCTGCCAAATGAGTTAAATCTTTCCACTTTGGGGTGTTGTACACTGTAGAGAGTATAATATGAGGTAATTTAGAATATTAAGTTCAGTTTTCTTAAAGGAATATTTATTGCCTATAATATGCTCATGACCCTGAGATTGGCTCAGCTCATCAGAGCCTGGTGCTAAAACCAGCAAGGTTATGAATTTAGTCCCTCTATGGGCCATTTATTTAGGAGTTGGACTCAATGATCCTTGTGAGTCCCTTCCAACTCAGAACATTCTGTGAAATCTGTATTAGGCCAGGACTGCTTTCAGCAGAATAAATTAGAATATAATATTTTGACTAATGAAAAAAATGAAGCATTTTCCTGTAATTTCAGCAGTTTGCACAGTGCTGACCCATGGTGTTACAGGTGAGGGCTGCAGTTGCTCTCCACTTAGTGCTGAAGAACTTTGTGACTGCAAATTGACTTTAAATTTCACATTGTTGTTGAAGAAACTCAAAATTAATGTTATTGCTTTCTAGTTTTAACTAGATAAAGTGTTGCTTTAAATTATTTAAATGGCTTAAGATTGCACTGTTTCTTAACAGTAAATAAATCCCTGTAAACATGGTACATTTTGTCATTAGAGGCAAACGGTTTTGGAATTAAGCAGCGCTAGGCAATCTCATTTTTGCTTCTGCAGCAGTTGTGAATAGGTTTTTGTGGATGGCAGTTATTAATGATTTTTACTTTAATTTAAAATAAGGCAGTTTTGCTAGAGTTCCTGGAAACTTGCCTGACTTACTATTTAAAGAAGACTTTTAAGTCATCAGTTTCTGCCTCCTTGATAAAGTTACTCAGTGGTTGGGCTTTGTTTTTAACTGTGGATAGAGTTTGGTCTTTTTAAGCTGGCACTGAAGTTAAGCCTGAGCCTTTGCTTACCTCTGACCAATGAGCATTGTTCTCTTCCCTTGCTTGTATGAACCAAATAATCTGAAACTTCCCTGTCTTCCTGAATCAGCTTTCAGCCAGGCTGGCTGTCCAAAACCAGACTGAGCTCATGGCTGCAGGAGGAGGATGAACATGCTACTGACACTGATATCAGCTGCAGCATACTTACAGCAGTTGTCAGTTTAGCCCCAACAGAAGATTTTTGTCTTCCAGTTTTGGCTCTTCAGTTCAATTGTGGCTTTATTGGTAACATACCAGTGTAGCTTCATTCCTCTTAGTGTGTTTTTATTTCCCCAAGTTGCATTGTTTCTTCATTTTTCAGGAAAAATATAAAAGTAAACTTGTCAGAATGTTTCAAGTTGTTTCTTCTCAGTGCATCTTTGGCGCTCAGGGAGAAGGGTCTCCCTCTTTGCTGCTTGAAGAAATAAAACCACTAGTTTCATGAAGTGGGGAAGAATCTCATCACTTAACTCTGAACTTGTACCTTGAGCTACAAATAGATTTGTTTTAAGGCTGCTTTGCATATAATCTCCCTTGTCACACTGTGAGTGCAGTTCCAGGCTGTGCTTCAGAGATAACTCCAGGCTGCTGCTGGCCGGGCCTGAGCTCTGCAGTGCCTGTGTCTGGCTCCAGTGGCCATGAGCCCTGCTGGGACCTGATGAGCTGCCTGGTGGGGAGAAACTCCTGAGCCAGCTTTGCCATGTCAGCAAGCTGGATGGCCTCACTGGCTGCAGTCCTTACTTCCTGGGCAAGAGGGTGGATGGGACTGAATTTCAGATGTTAGGGAATGTAGAATGTTTTTCCTTTTCCATTTTAACCTGCAGTTACTTTGCACTAGATCCATGCTATAATTTCATAAGTTTTTTCAGTGTGTCTATATTAATTGTTCTTCCTAAGTGTTGATGATCCACCAAACTGGTTATTTCACAGCATTCTTTTTCTGAATTTTTAAAGGGTTTTTTTAATCCTTCCCAATCCATTTTAAGCCAGCCAAATGTTCCTTTTAAACTGTACCTCTAATTTATAATTTTTTTTATTGATTTAATAATACCTTTAAAGGGAAAATAGATTCTAAACAGCTAAAACCTGTTACTGAGGTGCCTTTTGTATTTCTGTAGGTGTTGGTTTTGGTTGTTCTCAATAATGTGTATGTCTAGAGAAGAGGATTGAGCATAATATGTAAAAGTATGCATCTGTTCTTCTGTATCCTGATTTTTTTGCAGTTGGGCTGGACTTGCAGTGTTCCCATCACTTAAATGCTTTTATGTTGTTTGGCTTTTTTAGCACTATCATAAACCAGTAAATGCAAGATTAAGTACAATAAGCCTGCCTAAAACTTGAGGTAAATCACATTGCTATTTGCACTCATTTTAAAATCTAAATGTTTCTGTCAGGGAAGTTATTAATTGCTAGAACAAACTGCCAGGAGTATGCTAGATCCATCATTTTTTGGTATGGTCAATCCCTGGATAATGCAGATATCAGTGTGTTCTTTAATCTCCCCTTTTGGCAGGTTTAGGGATCATGTGTCCATACAATGATCTAGTCTAAGACACTGGCTAAGGCTGAATCCAGCTGGAAGAGAAACAGCTGCCTGATTTGGCAGCAAACTAGACTGACACACCCTGAAGCAGCGCAACTGTGAGACCAGCACAGGGGAAGAGGTGGTGAAACGAGAATGAGTAGGGAGAGACCATGCAGGGTCACTGCTTTAGCATCAGAATGTTGGAGTCACTGTAAAACTGTGGTCTCTGTAAGTGACTGAAGCAGTCATTCCTGAGAAGCAGAGCCTGTCTGTTTCCCTTTCCAAAGAGGTTAAGTGAAGAATATTCTTTTGTTAAGAGATTTTGGTACAGGACTTGACAAAATTAGCAGGGTTTACAAGCTCCATGAGTGTCTTCAGGGTGGGCCATGGGCTGTTTGTTTGAAACCTGTGTCCCAAAGAACACTTCTTGCTGTGTTCAGCTGAGTTGGTGCTGTTCAGAAACCAGGTGGAATGAGATGCTGTGTTGCAAGTGGGGCAGTGGAAGTGCTGAGGTGAGCAAGGCTTTTGAAGCCATGAAGATAAAAGCAAATATGTTAATCCTATGCTCTCCTGGGTATGGTAGATAAAGAGGCAGCAGATTTTCTTGAGAAGTGCAAACAGCAGAGTGTAGCCTTTTAATTAAGGATAAATTATCATGAACTGTGCTGTTTTGCTCTTGAAAATTAAATATAGGACTTCCTTTGCCTGACCCGCAGGTTACTGAAAATACATCTCATTCTTCAGCACAGGGAAGGAGAGTATCTGTGAAGGGGGAGATTATACTAAAAATCACTACATTGACACATTCACATTATCAGAAGCCTAACAGAGTCTGCTTTTACAGCCTACCAGTATCTGAATAAGGATTTGGGGTCAGGAAGTAGGGGAGTTGGAAATTACCCCAGTTGACACCCTTTGCAGCTTGAGGAGATCTTGAAGGCGTTATATATATATATATATATATATAAATTAACAGGGTGGGGTTGTGGGGTTGTCAAGTAAAAGCAGAATTAATGCTTCCTCTTGTGTTCATATGCTCATCATCTTACTAGATGCTTATTTTGTGGGAAGAGTTTGCTGTTTCAGTGTTAGCACTTCATCCTTACTGAGAGAGAGCTATAAGGTAGATGTATGAAATGTAATGTAAATAGCTTCTAATGTGTAGATTGTAGGAGAAAACCTGCCCTGATAGATAACCAGTAACAGAAAGCCTCAGGCTGGATGAATAAGAGATGAAATAAAGCTGTTTATGAAATAGGAGATGTGCTGTCACTACAATAAGGCACAGCCTGCCATCTCCATGCAGCGAGGAGACTGGACTGATTTCCCATCAACACAGAGCTGCTGGATCCTGCTGTTCACTGCTGTATCCTGGTTTTTCAGTTCTGGGCAGTGAGTGAAGTGGTAGATCCTGACCTTGGTGTTTGAAAAAGCTGAGGTTGTATTGCTGACTCTTCTCTCTTAATTTCACTCTTTTTTGGTATGTAGCTGGGTCCCCAGGATTATGCCTGTACTTGTCAATAAGTGGGTACAATCAAGAGTATTTTCTTTGTGTTCCTGAAATCCAAACTACTCCTTCAAGTGACTGTTGGGAACAACGGAGGTGAGGGTTGACTTTCTGTGAACTTGCCTCAGGTGCTTTGTCTCCTGATGGCAGCAACTGCTATCCCTTGCTTTTCTGCTATCCCAGACTGCTTTTCATGAACTCCTGTAAGGCCTCTGATCCCTTCTCAAATTCTTCAAATACCAATCATGGTGTTACTATCAATTAGCTCTGTGAGACACAGCACATGCTGTAGCTGCTTCCAAGCTGCATATTTGGTGATCAGCCAGCCATCAGGTTAGAAGGGCAAATGTTGGGGCAGTCCTGAAGTCTTTTCCTTGGAAGGACTGAGATTTGAGTGCTTCAGTGCTGACTCTGCAAAAAAACCTAAAAATAAAAAATGTACAGCTCTTACTTTTAGAGATACTGCTCTCTGGCATATTTCAGCCAAATGGGTGTACAGGGGAAGAATTATTGGGAGTGAAGCAGGAGGATGAGCAGGTAGGGGTACTCACATAACACTGATTTCTTCAAATGCTCAAGATTATGACCAGGTACCTAAAAAAACTCCCTGGTGAATGGGGTGGGGGATGATTTGTGTGCTGCAGTAGTAATGAACTACCTTACTGTCTGCCAGGGGGCATGAGGAGGACAATAGCCAGCAGGTCCTGGGAAGTGGTTGTTCCCTGCTCCCTGGCACTCACAGGCAGGCTCTAAAATAGTGTCCAGTTTTGCTCCTCCCTCCCTCCCTCCCCTCAAATGCAGCGGGAATGCCCCTGAACTGGAGAGTTGAGGGTGGTTGGGAGGGTGATGCATATGGTGTGCAAGAAGTAGGTGTAGCCTGGAGAGAACAACCTACTCTCCTTGGAGGCACAGTGAAAAATTATGAACCAATGCCTGCAAGTTATGACAGGGGTAATTCCCACTGAATATAATGTAGAAAAATTATTATGAGAATGCAGTATCAGAAAAGGTGCTTGGGGTAGCTGTTTTTTCTCCATCCTTTCAAGGCTTCTAAAAGATAGCTGGACAAAGCCTTGAGCAACCTGATTTGACTTTGGGATTAACCTTGCTCTGACCAGTTTGGAATAAGTAACCTCCAGAGGTCTTTTCAAACCCTTTTTTCCTGTGATTGGAAGCATTGCAAACCATGCAGATTGAAATAATGATCTTAATAAGAATGACTCAAATCCTTCTAAATTCATGTGGAAATAGATATTTGAAGGACTTGCTCTCTGAACTTTTAGAACATAATTAACATAATTATCTAATGAAACAATTTTGCCTCCTTTAAAACTGTCTGATTGAGATTGTAGGGTGCCCTTGAGCATCTGCTGTTTTGACTGGCTTTTGTAAAATCCATTTCATAGGGATTTCTTTCTGTGCTTTTCCATCAGATGTTCAGTTTATCATCTTGACTAAAATGTCCACATTAAAAAGTAAATGAACTTTATGTCACAATTAGTATGCCCTGACAGCATGGAGTCAGATACAAACACTTGTTCCTGTTGTAATGCTAAGCATATTTTGTGGTTTTGCAAAATTCCAATCTGGGACCATTCAGACTCTTGCATCATGTCTGTTTTTACAGATGAAGGGAACACTTTGTGCATGCTCCGAATAATGCTTTTAAGTTCCTGTAAATTTATTTCAAAGCCAGATTCTTGCCATGTTTGCACAAGTACTAATTGCCATTCAGAATTAGAGATGTGCCAAATTGTAGGCTGTCTGTCAAAGCATTTCTGCATTTCTTTGGAGCATAAAAGGAGTTTTCATTTAAACCCAAAAGGCTTTCAGAGATTTTCTTGTTTTCATAACTCTTGAATTCATAACCTGGGGCTATGATCATGATGTCCTTTTTGGCTAGGAGAATTCTGGAAAAAAAGATCTGCAAGAGAAGCTGAAGCTTTTATACTAGTGTGGAGTCCTGACAGAAGAAAGGAAACTTCAAATACAATTTTTTATTTTTTCATGACTTTGTAAAAAGAGTTCTCAGATAAGCAAAAACTTCAAACATATTTTTGTGAGCTAATTATCTAGTGAAGGCTTTAAGGGAACACATGTAAATACTGTGTTGACCTCAAGGTACTTTCACTACTTATTTGGTGCTTTAGATTTGAACAAAATATAGATGAGATATGATTCTTTTGTTCTTCAGTGCTTTTTTGGCATGGCTTTGTTTTAGCAGAACTTGTAATTTAGTGTTTTGTGACTCACCTTGAATGTTTTGCCAAATAGATGTTATAAAATTAACTTAAGGGAAGGAACAGAGGAAGAGGCATAAATCTATATATGGAACAATGTCTGAGTCATGGCTTCAGAAAATGTGGTGTGTTTTTTTTTTAAATATGTTCCCCTGTGCCCTCAAAGATCCCTGGTTTTCTCTGCAATGTGAATTAGTAGCATTTTTTCACTTCCACTCGCGGAGACATTTGCTGTGTTTCCTGCAGGTGTCAGCTCTCATTTCTGGGCTGGTTTCTTGCTCTGACTGAAGGAAATAACATGCAGCACAAACCATCACTTTCTGCTCCATGTCACTTCCCAGGCAAAATGTTTTGACCTCCTTTATCCTTATAAAGTATTAAATACCTAGAGGTGGTTGAGGTTTTATTCTAATACTTCCCATTTCATGTCTTGTGCTGTAAAGGGAAGAGCCCAGCAATGCTGCTCATAGAAGTGGGGGGGTTAAATTAAATCCACAATTGTAACATTTATTCAATTTATGACTGAATGTAAGACAAGTATTTCTGATAATATTGGAGAAGACATGATGGGGTACTTCTAGAGTTGATAAATCTGGAGTGAGGTATCCCTGAAATATTTTTCTTCCCATCTGGTTGTCAGTGGTGATTTATCATCTACAGCACAGCTGTAAAATTATGAGAGTATGTGTGGAGACAATTTGCTTTAGGTAAGTGAAAATTGGCAAACATTCATTTTTCAGTTGTGTTTTTTCTTATGCAGTGTTAAGCACTATAATGCACTCAGAAAATTATGGGAGCCTGGAGAGGGAAAAGGAGGCATATGTGGTTTGTGTCTTTCAGAGCAGGCTGCTGGGCAGGGTTTCTGCTATACTGTTTAGTGTCCTTCCCAAAGTGTCTTGCTAATTGCACCCGAGCCGGCACAAGAAACTGGTGTTTGAGGTGGTTGCTGTTAGAATGCAATGACTTTCTCATTAGTTGAAATAATTTGGGAGGAAAAGCCTACATTGTAAACTGTTTTCAACTGCTCATTTTCCTAATGATTTCAGGCATTCTTACTGGGCTGTAAAATTCAACACAAACTTTGTATTAAAAATGCCTGGTGAGTCACATCTTGGAGAATGCACCATTGCCTTACTCAATCTAAAAATGCCGGCGGATCCAGGGCGGCTTCCTGATGGACGAGTTCTGTGCTTACAGAACCGAGTCCCCTGGCTTTAGACTGTCTCAAGGGTAGACTGCTATTTTTATTTTATTTTTATTTTCCTTTTTTTTTTTTTTTTCCTAGGGAAGCTATGGATGTAGAGGAATTGTTGCTTTAAGCAGAAAATATTTCTAGGACTGGGTGATGCAGCACAGTGCAAGTTACAAAAGAAGTAAGGAAAAATAGCATATACTGCAGGGTGGACAGAAAGCAAAGAAAAAAGAAACTTTATTCAAGTAGTCTTGTTACAGACTTGAGACACTGTCAGGGTGTGCTCAGAGAAGCTGCAGATGTGTCATCCCTGGAAGTGTTCAAGGCCAGGCTGGATGGGGCTTGCAGCAGCCAGGTCTGGTGGCAGGTGTCCCTGCCCATGGATGCTCTTTAAAGGTCATCCAGGCTATCCTGTGTTTCAGGCACAAATACCTTTTATGATTTTTTTTGTTATAAAACATACAAATAAATTAACAAATTCCCTGCCATTAGCATGTTCTTTTTAAGACGTCCTGTAACTTTCACAGATTTCTTATAATCCATGAGATCTCTCATAATCCATGAGATCTCTTATATCTCTCACTGAAGTTTCTTACTTACACTTTTGATTTTACCTTTACAGCTGACAGGAAATTCTGCAGAAGTTGGCCAAACTGAAATTAGTTTCAGCCACTAAACATTCTCCCAAAAATACCTTCTCACTGCAATGCCGCTGACATCCAAATCATGAACTCTCAGACAGTACAACCCCCAGCCAGCTCCAGGTGCTGTCTCACCACCCTCAGCAGCAGGAGTTCCTTCTTGAGGTCTAATCTGAATTTCTCCTCTGTCAGTTTAAAACCAGTGCCTCTAGTCCTGTCACTACAGACCTTGGGAAAAAGTATATACTGAAAGGATGCAATAAGGTACCTGTTATCACTAGAAAGTAGAAAATGTGGTGAGACCAAAGAGGGAAATTGCAGAAGTGCTGTTGTGCCAGCTTGTTCCTTCCTCTCTTGCAATGGTATTTTTTCCCCTTTAAGCTCATAGCACTTGATCAACATGGGAAGCTGCCAGTAGCTGGGCTGTTGGGGCTCAAGAGTGGGGAGGCAAAGGTGTGCATTAAGTATGGCATATTGTGCGAGTTTCAAGGTTGCTTTGTTGCTATTTTTTGGCTTTCTTGTTGTTGCTGGTTTTCTCCGCAGTGTGTGTTTATTCTGAATTCATTCTTTTTTTCCTAAAAGCTATCTTTATAGCAGTTAAAAATATTGTCAATGTAAGCACTGGAGAGTACTTACTAAGTTTTTAAAAGATTTTGTAAACCACCACATATCCAACAGTTCTGGCTGGGCAGCCCATGTGCTGAGGAAGTGGAAAGGGGCTTGTTGGGAATTTAGCCTGAGTGCAGCAGTGTCTGACTACCCTCACTCATCTAATGCTGTTTTGAACCTGCTGAGCCTTCTGAGATGGAGTGTGTTGAAGAGAGAGTGAAGGATCATACTTACTTCAACATGAAATTACTTCAAACAGAGCAAATCCAGTTGTATCCAAACCGAGTCCCCACTGGGTGACAGCAGGGTGTTAGTGGTGCTTCCAGAGACTGGGTGGACATAGCTGAGCTGGTTTTATGTAGAATCAGCTTGGGTCCAACACTGTGTGTTTGTATGTATTGGAGGCATCTGTAGTGCTTGAAAGGATTGTTTGTTTGCCCAGCAGCCTGAACTAATAAATTTTTTTGTACGTAAATCTGTACAAATAAATTGTACAGATTTACGTTCTCTGTTTTTGAAATAATCCATGACTGGAATAATTAGCTAACAGCAAATTGAGAATTAATTGTGTATGCTTAAAAGAAAATGTACATGAAAATATTTCTATTTTACTGGCATTGTGTTGTATTATTATAAACTAATGAAAGAATTCTCATGGCTCTGGGCATTTTGCTTAAAATAAGACCATAAGTCAATATTTGAATAAATGAGGTCAGCATTATCTTAAACTGCAGAGAACCTCCTCTGCCACATCCCTTCCTTGTGGCAGCAGAGTTTGCTTGGCTGGCACATGGGATCAGAGCTTCAGGAGCAGGTGGAGGTGTGACTGCTTTGGTACAAAGCTGTTTATCTGGACTGGAGCTGGCACAACTGGTGTGGCTCCCTTGGGAGGAGGCACAGGTAGAAATGGCTCTGCCATGTGTCACTGCCGTGTGTCACTGCCACTCCAGGGGCTGTACAGGAGACACCTGACCTCCTTCTGAGCTCCTGTGAAGGTAAAACATCTCATTGGTGATGCTTGATGCTTGAAGTACGCCTTGTGATGCAACTGTTTGTAAGTCCTCCACGTGGAACGTGAATGTGATGTCTCTGCATGGCTCAGCTCAGTGAAATGTCTGCTCTTCTGTGTGGTGTGGCTCAAAACTGGTGACTGTACAGTTCAATATGTGTGGACTGCATGGTTTCCATTAGCTAATTACTCTTTTTCAGTTTCTTAATAGCATGGAACATCCTTACCATCAGACTTGACAGGAATCCAGTGACCTTGTATCAGTGATGTGTTATATTAGGATGTGGTTTCATGGCAGATACTGGCTTTGAGCAAAGCAGCAAGTGCTGAGGGGCAAGATGAGTGGATCTGTAGGGGGAAGTTGCTCATGTGAGAGACCGTATTCAGATTTCAAGTTTTGGACATGTTTATATCATGGTAGTTTTAGTCTTGTCCCATGGACACAATGCCTGTTAAAGATTAATGTGCATTAAGTGTGTTCCTGGGTTTAGTTTCAGTGAAAATTCCAGATTACTTTGTGAGACTGTTCCACACTGAACTGAACCATCACAAATGAGGGTGGTTTAGAGCTTCACTAAGCAGTGTGCTCCTGATCTGGGATGTAACAGGGATGTAGAGGTTGATCTAAAGTGGGTTTGAAGCAGTCCTATGTCTGACCTGGCAGTGAGACATCTTAAGGAGATAAAGTTGCAGAAAGTTCTCACTACAGGCTTTCTCTTGGGCTGTTTTCTTTATCTGATTCACCAGTATTATAAATAACTACTAATTTAAGCGGAGAGCAGGGGAAGGGACCACTGAATGCACACAGAAGAAAGCAGGGGATCACAACATCCTTGGTTCAAGATGTCTTGGAAATACAGCTTTGTGGATTTCCCACTTTGTTGGTGATGTAACTTTATTGGGCACCATGTGAAGGGAAGTAGGAAATACTGAATGTTTCCATCTGTTCAAGGTTCAGTCCCTCAGTTGTTCTCAGTTGGATGGTTATTGGGGTGTGAAGGGAAGGGAAGGACTTTTGCACAAGACCAGTGCTCAGAGTGGTTTCCCTGGTAGTGGGAAATGCGAGGTGCTCCCCTCCTCAGATTGAGGGAGAGCAAACCTATATCTCTACCCCAGAGGAATACTTGGATCTTTGGGGAACTGGTCATTCTGGTCATTTGTAACCAGGAGTGTGAAGCAGATGCAGAGCCTGGAGGGTGCCTGCCGATGCAGAGCAGCGGCAGCTCTTGGCCAGAAGGGATTTGTCTTTGGTTCCTCAAACCCTGATGCTCACCTTGTGCATGTGTCTTTACAGGAGAGCTTTGTAGATAAAGCTCACAATTTTGGGAGCTAGAATTTTAAGGGCAGTGGGAAGTTTGTCAGGCCTTTCTATTTAAGCATCTGAGTTGTCATCAATGACTCAGGTCAGGTTGACAGGAAATTATATGGTATTGAAGTGGAAAGAAAACATTCTTATAATAATGTCTTATGTTTAACACTTACGGAAGTGTTTTCATTGTTCAGCGTTTAGATGCCTGAGTTACTTTTTCAGTGTTAAGGTCTGTCTTAAGTGGCTGAACATATACTATTATATTAGTATTAAACCAGCTGGAATTCCTATAGCTCATAAATAGTAGAAGCATTTTTGTGGGAAAGCAGTTGGAAAGATCATTCTCCTTAAGTTCAGCACCTGATTTTGAAACAGTTGTGAAGAAGAGTATGGTAATGAAAAGGGTAAGATTGTGTCTTCTGTGGTCTTTTGTCTTTAGTCTAAACTTGGTCTGCTATAAAATAAAATATCTTTGTAACTCTATTCATACATAATAACAAAAATGTTAGGCTTTGTTTTATAAGAGACTAAACTTGGCAGGTTTTACTTGATAAATGTAAATTTATCATGTGGAAATAAAAGTACTAATGAAGTTTGTTTTAGACATCTAGCAACTCTGTTGTGATAAATTGGGAAAGCGAAAGCTCAGTTTCTAACATAACTGCAGTTCTGCTGGCAGTGTACTTCTGGAGGTCACAGGACTTTCCGTGGTTGTTCCAATAAATGACTTTGAACTGGCCTGAAACCTGCCTGAAGAGACCTTTATGGAGCACTGCAGCAATTCTTGCTGCTTCACATTGGACTCTGTCTTTCTCCAGGCTTGCAGCAAGTTTCAGCAAGGCTTCCCAGTATATACAAGAATTTCAGTTATCTAATGAATCCCTCTCCCCTCTTTTTAAAAAAATGTATAAGCTATTAAAGTGTGTTTTTAATGGAATTCATTTTAAATCTGGTTTGTCTTTTTTTGTCTACTACAGAAAGGTCACTGGGTTCTGACAACCTTGTAATACCCTAAACAAAGTACCAAGAATGTGAAATTGTGCTCTTTGCTGGATGAGTGCCTATTTCTATTGAAGATACAGGCTTGCTAGAGTTTTGATATATTTTCCACTCTTCCTTGATTTATGTTTGGATTTCTGTTTTAGGGTTACCAGAGGGCCTTAGTTACCTCTTATAGGCAACTTTGGAAAGTGTCTGAATAGCTGAAGGCGTCCTTTGTTGAAAATCAGAGAAGATGGGTATAATGTGGCCATGCTTTTTGGGAAACATGGCCTCTGCCTTGGCACTGGGATGTGGTTGTCAGAAGAGCTGGTTGTGTAAGGTTTGAACAAGTGGGGAGTCCAGCAGTGCCAGCAGTGACTGAATGCCTGGTTGCTGTCTTGGCTGACAGTGGAGCTATTTTGTCAGAGGTATTAGGTAGGACACTTTGTGCTGTAGGGAATAACAGTCTGTAGCTGCTGCTTACTGGGTTTGATGAGTTTGGTGTGTTTTATCACAGAATCAGCCAGGTTGGAAAAGACCTCTGAGATCATGGAATCCAGCCTGTGACCAAACATCATCCAGAACCCTCAGTGCCACATTCAGTCTTCCCTTAAACACCTCCCTGGGCTGTCTGTTCCAATACATGATCACTCTTTTCATCCTTTTGTGAAGAATTTCTTCCTAATGTCCAACCTAATTGTTTCACTCTTGTTAGTGAGGTTGTCATCTTACTAAAAAGCAAGAGCTGAGCAGACCTCTCCCATAGAGCCATCTTCCTCCAAATATGTCCAGTCAATAATTTTTTTTTCTAGCTCTGTTGATTTGAATCAGTCAGTTGCCCCTGAAAATGGGTCAGAACTTTCAAAAAACACCATCTGGAAGGTTTCCTGAGCATATTGGAAAGCTGTCATCGGATGATTGTGTGTTTATATATGTTTAAGTGGCATTTGTTTGTTTTCATTCTGTCCCACTGCCTCTTGTGATTTCATTGGGCACTGCTCCGTCTTTTCCATACCCTGATTGATACGATATCCCTGAGCCTTTTCCCAGTTCTTTCAGCCTTTCCTTGTATGCAGATACTGTAAAAATTCAGGAGCAAGTTGTCTGCCCCTCTCAGGTGAACTTTAGTGTTTCCTGGATGTGCTAGAAAAGCATAGTAAACCTCACAGTGTTCCTGCTTAAGCCTATTTTTCATTTGAGACTTGATCGTTATGGACTTTAAGCTTCAGATAATAGATTTGAGTGAGGTTTGAAAAGGAGAAAGCAGTGTGAAAAGCAGAGGGGAGATAAGATAGAGGGGTTTGATAGCTTGTGCTGCTGAGGAGTTCTGCTGCACCTTCTTCCAGTTGAGAATTTTTAAAACCAGTTTTGACTAGATTATGTTGCTGGAGTCCACCTTACTGCTGACTCATTGCAGTGTATCTGTTCTTGAGTAAAACTTTTAAAAGTGAGAACCTGAAGCATTCAGAACTAGTACAAGCATTAAGAAGTATAATCAGTAAACGAATGTAATTTCTAGTTAGTGTTATTATAAGGAGTTGTGATTCCTTAAAAACATTCTCTGTCATCACTGGACTCTGTTTTTACTTGGGTAAATATAGTACTTAAGTATTTTTCAGAGATTTATTTAATCTGGACTATTTTGGCAGTACAGAGGTTTCTTGCCCATCACCTGGATGATTCAACTAATGCTACTTGCTGATATTGAAAAGCAAAACTTGTAAGTGTTCTTGAGGACCACATGGCAGCAAGACATGGGATGTGTAGCTCCTTGCTGATCCTCTGCCATCATATGAAAAAAATCTATGGGATGAAATATCTTGACATTCCACATGGTACCTTCCACTTCCACAGACGAGGCAACAGAATTCATACCTGTTTTGTCTGTGTATCCATGAGAGCGAGGGTGGCTTTGGGTATCACTCATAAATACAAGAGGAAATTCAGCACCTCAATTTCAAGCGTAAGAAGCTGATGTCTGTTTACTGCTATTTGTCTTTGGATCATAAAGACGTGTGGATGATGACTGGGAGGTTTTTCAGGTTCTCTGTTTGTTGTTGGCATGACCAAGTAGGTGTTTAGGAAGTCACCTGGAAAGGTGATCAAATGAATGTTCTGTGCATTTCAAACACAAATACAGAAACGTTCTCCCAAGGGTATAAATAAGCTTTCAGTAGAATTGGTTCATGTTGACACAGTGTGGGTGTGATTATCTACTGCTGCTGTGGAAAAAGGACCAGGTGTTTGGCTGTTCAAGTCACTGCTGTGAGCATTTGCCATGACTGACACTCTGTTGTGATCCATTTTCCATGTTTAGCTTTGTGAAGCTGTTCCATAGGATATGCTATCTGCTAATGTGCTTCAAAGCAGCGTATCAGGAGAGAAATATGTGACATGGATATTTCTTACATTTTTATACATTTATAGATTTCCAGAATGGCTGGGCTGAGTTGGTTGGAAGATGATTTTCATTTGCAGACTCCTAGGTGATGAATGGCTGTTGTCTTTATGATTTGTCACTGCCAGAATTTCCTGTATGTTTGGCAATATTTTGTCAGCCGCTCAAGAGACAATTGTGTGCAGAAGCAAGACAGAACTACTCTGCTTGCTGCAGGCAGTAATGGGGGAATATGATGCTTTGAAACAAGCTTAAAGAGGACATTTGGCAAAGATAAACATCTACAGTACAAGAAGCATGTGCTAGAAGTTCCAGGTGCATATCATAGGCAGGTAACTCTGGTGATGACTTCTGTTCATAAAGAAGAAAATGATTGTTTTTTGTTAAAGGAAGAAAGTTTAACAATTAAGTCTTCAAATTAACTCTGGCAAAATTAAGTCTTCATGTTGATGTCTACTGGTTCCTTTGTTAAAGGGTGCATTCAGAAAATAGTTTGCCAGACATATCATTCAACCATCTCTTGCATTCATGGCACCATCATGTAGTTCTGTTTTTTACTAAGGCTTTTCTGGCTGTCCATAGGCAGCAGAGGGATAAAGGTTTAATTGCAATCACTGCAGCTGCACTTGTGATTAAAACTGCCCACAGATCAGAATTACACATTGGTTTAATGCAGCTGTGAGTTCAATAACAAGGAAATAATGCTTCTTCCTATTTGATTCCTTTATTTTTTAATTAATTGTTGGGTATTATTATGCACTGATAAAATAGGTTGTTAGAAGGTTTTTTTCCCAGGTTAATCTTTCAGGATTTCTGTCTTTTCACCTTGTGCTCTTGTGCATTGTGATCTGCAGAGGAAAGGGAGGTTTTAGTGAGGACAGTGTTTTAACATTTGGCAGTGCCTGGATATTTGACTGAATTTGAGTGAGAGGGAAGATTATTTCATTGCTGCAGGTTTGTGAAAATTTCAGGCATGAACAGAATTTCTTGATGAACAAATGGGTCTTTATTGCCAAACAAGCCTTAAGCTGCCAGTGAGCAACTCTCATGGATCTTGTGCAACAGATGGAGCAGTGTGTGAATACACTGCTGTGCTCCTCTGAGTAAACTTAATTGTATCAAAAGTAAAGCTCACTTGCTTATTCTACCTCGCACAAACCAAATGACTCTGAAGGAGGGTGCTTTTTTTACATATTTGCCATTTAAGTTGTATGATATTGTCAATCACACATTTTCCGGCTGTATTGAATTTCTTGGATCAAACCTGCAAAAATTCTGTTCGTGCAGCAGTTAGTTTTTTGCAAACATAGTAGCAGGCTCAAGTATGAGGATTAAAGCATTGCAAGTATGTACCATACACACAGTGTCTGATCCTTGGCCCCAAATGGGCACTGAGTCAGAAGCACTTGCCCTGTGGGCAGTGATTCATAATTGGTAAATCTTCAGCTGGAACTTGGTAGGGAAAAAAAAATCATTGCCAGCAATTCCTTCCACCAGACATGAACAAAAACCTACCCACCATCACCAAAATACGCCCTGGTGTCCTCTTCCTAAATTTACTTTATTCTAATAGGTGACTATCCAATTGTTTCTCCCTCTCAAAAATACGTGGGAAGGTCACAGTTCACAAATGAGCATTGCTGTGAGGGAGATGTTTGTTGTTAGCATTCATTGTTAAGTTTGCCTTTGGAACATACATGGCTTTCAAGTTGCATTTCCCAGGCTGGGTTGTATTCATTGTGCATGTTTGTTTGTTTTTTTTTCCTTTTTAGTGGACTATATTGTGGAATATGACTATGATGCAGTGCATGATGATGAGTTAACAATCCGAGTTGGGGAAATCATCAGGAATGTGAAAAAACTGGAAGAAGAAGGATGGTTGGAAGGGGAATTAAATGGCAGAAGGGGCATGTTCCCTGACAATTTTGTGAAGGTGAGTTTTCTGCATTGCTTTGATTTTACTGTGATGGTGTGGCTGGGTCATTGTTACTGAAATAGTTGGAATACACAAAAGTTGTATTTGTAACAGGATGATTTTTTTTTTTTTTTAATGGGAAGACATTCAAGGTGCTAACATTTTTTTATTATGCTTTTGAAGACTTTTTAAAAATTAACTTCTGCTGTCTGTTCTTACTTTTAGCATTTATTTTGGCCTGTATCCTTGCATTATGGGTTCTGTGTCACTCTGACTTCAACCAAGTTGTTTGTAGCCATGGTTACCTGCTTTAGTGGGATGAACTGATTAAAAAAAAACAAGAATATAAAAAACCCCTAAACCTACCCCTACAGAAGACATCCAGCCATGAGAGAGTAGGTAAGGTAGGGTCACGGTTCAGCTCATCTATAATGAAAAACTGCATCCTCAGTTTTGTGAGGATCCACATCCATATCCTCAGGCTGTGCTGATATGGATTCTTCCGCCTGGATCAAGCTGCTTTATTTGAAGGGGCAATTCTGCTTTACCCTGGACTTTGCTGCTGGCACTGCCTTTTTTGTGACTCTGCGAACTCCTTGGTGTAACACTTCCATATAGTCCAAGTGAATGTAGGTATTTCTGCCCTTGTTGAAGTGAAATAAATTCTTTGCAAACCAGAACTATCCAGTATCACTTACTGTGATACTTTCATGTTGTAAAATCTAAGGGGATATTAGTCCAGTGCTATAAACACTTCTTTGCACTTAACTTTAAATTTGATTATTTTTTTGAAAAATTGAAAAAGTGAAATTATTATTTTTTTATTTACTGTAAGATGTTTTAAGATTTTCCTTTTAAAACTGATGGGAACAATCCAGTTGTTCTTAGAGAGGGTCTCCTACCAAGGGAAAGTTTGTACAAATGCTTTTCACCTGTCTAACTTTTTCAAGTTGTTGTTAGTTTAGTTTGAAGTAATTTTTGGGTTTTGGGTCCTGTATAAATAGTAATTTGACCTCAGGTGGTGTTTGATGATCACTCTGCTGATGTTCTTAATTAGCTCTCAAGTGCTGCGTCGGGAGAAAGCATCAGCCTCGGCTCTTTGCTTCTTTGTGGGTCAGCAGCTTGTCCTGGGTCATATGTGACATGTTTCTGTGTTAATTACCATGCTTGTTGGGTCTTTTCTTGCTCTTCAGCTGTGGCTTTTATAAACTTTATTTAAAATTATTTCCATCCTGACATCTTAGCTGCAGGTATTTTTAACTCTCCAGCTGTTTCTATGTGCATGGCATGGTTGCATGTCCTGAATTACAGGGGACAGTTTTCTAGAAGGTGTAGGGTTTGGAGAAGCAGAAGGGAAGTTGTGTAGAAGAAAATTATCACTTTTGTTTCATGACAACCGGGGTAACTTACCTTCTTGGTGCTGGAGCTGAGTGCAGTTATAAGGCTGATCTTGGGAACTTTTCTTTGAGATGGTATGTTTAGGCTGGTATGTTTTGATGTTGTGCAGTGGTGAGATCATGGGAAAGCATTAATTGTTAGGGAGGTGAAAGTTGTGTGTTTGCTTCATGGTCAATTTAATGTCAGGGTTTTTTTTTTAAAGTTAATTTACAGGTAGTGATAATTTGAGAGAATATTTCTGGGAAAACTGTTGCAAAAAAGTGTTTTGGTGGTGTTTTGTTGTTGTTTGCTTGTTGTGCCTCCTCTCAAACCATTCTCATTTGCTGCTGTAGTAGGTTGTTGGATCATGCTGCAGGATCTATGGGATGTTTCTGTGACCAGAGTGCTGCAAGTACCAAGCCTCAGCAGCTGAACTCAAATGCCACTTCTTGGCCTGGTGTGCTGTTAACACCTGCAAGGTGTGGGTGGCCTGCTGGAGGGGGTGGAAATGAGCTCAAGCAGGGCTGGACTTTGGCCCTGTGAATGAGGAAAGTCCCTGGAGAGATGGATTTATTTGTTTGCTGCTGAGAGCAGCCACCACCACTGGGAGTGGTAAGAGCAGTGAGAATGCTGGCAAAAAATGAGTATTGCTGACTTCTCATGACCCACATGAAAGGGAAGGAGCACAAAAGTCTGAAAGAGGACAGAAATGTGACCAGAGAACACAAATTGCTGTGGGCAGTAGTAAGGGTTGCACCAAGTTTTACATATTTGATTGCAGAATTCTGGGGCTGTACTTAAATATTTATCACTTTCTTGAAAGGATCATCTTACTCTCCTGTTATGGGTGTAATTTCATGCATTAAATGAGGATCTGGCCTGAATGCATTATGTGGTTAAATTTGTGGCTTATTGGTGACATATATATACACACTGGTTTGTTAAGAATTGAACTGTGGCCAGGATATAGCCTCTCCATGAATGGTAAATTTTAATTTGTGCTGATCTGGAAAAGATGAAAATTTGAAGCTGAAAATGCATGTGTTATCCACCAGATTTGCCTTCATGTATAAAATTTAAAAACATAATAAATATGACAGATTAAACTGGGTAAAGATAAACATGTTTTCTTTTTCAAATGTTAGATGTTATTAGAAAAGATAAATTATTTTTAAAAAAAGAAATAAAAGCCTTTGATTTTCATCAACTGGAAGAGAACTGGGAGGAAGGTTCTAATTCAAGCTAGTTTGTTTTTGCTAATTTTGTTAGTTTGTCTCTTCTTCATCCTGTGTGAGGGCAGGAAAAGATCTTGTTGCCTTGGTGCCAGCTGCAAACTGTCCTTGTCTGTTGGGCAGTGCAAGGCTGCTTCTTGCCTGTTAGAAGGATAGGCAAAATGTGGACAGGAGGATTATTGCTGCATGCTGCCTGAATATGTTGGATGCCCCAGATTCCGACTCTATCCTCACTGCTAAAGCAGATCAGTCCCCTTCTATTCCCTCCTGGACTCTGCCCATACATTGGATTTACTGCCATTTTATGCCACTTCTCATGCTTTGACACATGCATATTTTCTGTATGAAGTATGACTGAGTGCTGTCAGCTTCATTTTGGGTTGTTAAAGCAGGAAGTAGATTTTTGATTATGTCTTCCTTTTATTTCTCAGGTCTTCTAAATATGCAAAATAATTTTAAGTTGTGGTGGTAGGGTTGTTTCATGCAGTGGTAGCAGTTGGGTCTTTGCTGTAAGAAGTGCAGCAGAGGAAGCTGAGACTGTGTTTTTAATTGGGTTAATTTGTTGTACAGTGTGGGTGTGCTAAGCACAATGTGACTTAGAAACACTCCTGTGGCGCAGGGAATTGATGGAAGCTTCTTGTGGATACTGATGTAGTGCTGATGCTTGGCACCTTGTAACATCATCTGGTAACTTTTTGGTTGGGATTTAATGGCTTCTACCCAAGCCTTTTTCATATTGATGGGGAGATCCTGGAGAATGACCAGAGCTTGGTGATGTCTGGTTCCTGGTGCCAGCTGGGACCAAGATGTTTTCTGTGAGCCCATCACTTGCTGGGTTAATGAGCAGTCTGAGATAGTCTGTCCCGAAAGGTGCAGTTCTTAGTGCTGATGTGCATTGTTTTGCTTTAAAAGAAACAGAACTGGTAGACTCAGCTAAAGGGAACCCCATAAAGCTTCTGAAACATCCTCAGATACTACTGTGCAGTGCCACGGCATGGGGTGGGGAGTGGGAGGTGGTGTAAAAGTTGGCTGTGAACTCTGTGTGTGGGATGTCCAAAGCAGGAGATGGTGGTAAATGTACAGTTGAATACAAGCAGGTTAAAAGAAAAGTGCAGGCAATTCCACTGCCTACTTGTGAAGCTCATTTCCCTGAATTCACTTTTCAGTGCTGCAGCTTCTTAAAGATGTTCTGCCTCTTGCAGAGTTGGGTTTTGGAGTGCACACATTTCCATTGTTATTAACAAAACCTCATCTGAAATTCCTGTTTAAACTGTGTGCATATCCTCTTTGAGTGGGGTTGAATTAGAGTTCTTGTTTCTGACATTGTTATTGCCATTTTTCTGCTTCTTCCTGTATGGGCAATTTAAAATAAACAACTTCATAAATTTCTAAAAGGATTTAGCAATGGCACCTAGCAGACTTTTATTGTTTTCTTTGAGAGCAGCTTTTCCTTTCTAAAATCATCACGGTGAAAAATGTGCACACATTCATTCATTTCCAATGTGATTTAGAGAAGTGTAGTAATGCTGTTAGATGGAATGTGTGAAGTTTTTTGAGATATTAATGTGTGTGGAATGTGGAAGACTTTTTGATTTTATGTTGGGTTTTACCTCTCTTTGCTTCTGGACTTTATATACTATACAGGAACAGTTCTCTGAAAGTAAAGATTGAGAGTCCAGGCCTCCCCTCCTTCAGGAAATCCCCCAGACCTCCCTCTTTTCTCTGGCTCAATGAATCTTAACTCCTTTTTTTGCATTTACTTTGATAAGATGGACTAAGATTCATTTTTGTTGATTTATTTGTTTTGAGTAATTCTGTTCACTCTCCAGACACCTGTTGTCTTGATAACTGAAAGTGATGATTTGGTGTTCATCCTTCTGCTTATTTTCTTAAGGTTTTTGTCTCTACATAGCTGAGAAGTGTTTTTTAAGAACTGAAGTTCCTTGTTTTATTTCATTTATTGCTATCTTAGTTTTGTAAATAGTTGTATTGTGAGTAATAGGCTTTGCATGGTAGTAAAACCAGTTTGCTCATAAGCTCACGGCAGTAACTCGGATGAGGGAGGAGCAGTGGATAGATTAATCAGTAGCTTTCATCGGTTAAGGCATAGAAGTTTGCCAGCAGGCTCTGGGGACGTTCTGGTGAGCGAGCTGGGCACTGCTCTGAGTGAGTTTGGGCCATGCAGCCCCTCAGCCTTGGAGCTGGTGCAGGGACAGCCTCCTGCCTGCACAGGTGTGAGCAGCTGCTGCTGCTCTAGCACCGAGCCTGGATCCTCTCCAGGTTAACACGTGAACTTTGCTCGCTGTGACATTTTTCTTCCTACTCCTAAATAAAAAAAATCTGCCACACTGGGCGTGTTCGAGCAAATATGTCCTTGGAAGTGGTAAGCTTGTTTTATTTTCCATATGTTTTTAACATCAAATGTTGTAAACAGACTTTGTGTTTTGGGGTAGTGAATGGAGACAGCATGAATTTAAAAATTATGCTTGCAATGTGATTTTGAGAGCTTATTTAGTATGTGGTGTAAATTCTTGGTGTTAGAATTGTTTGTGTAATAAAATTACTTGGGGTTGGTTTAGCTCATGTCCCCTTCTGTAGTATAGGGAGAGGCTTACAGATTGCATACAACTACTTTGCTTGCAGAAGGAGATCCTTTCTAAAAGGATGATTTGTTTTTAGTTGATTCTTTCTGTTTAGCTTCCTGGTCTGTGTTCTGCTTTGTGGAAGCAGAACATAGCCCAAGCCTCTTTTCTTCCCTTTTCATCACCCCTAGACAAACACTTTAGAGTAGCACCGCTGACCTACCTTCTTAAGCCTGTGTCTACTGCCTCTGTCCTGTATTATCACTGTTGGAATGCTGTTAAACACAAGTGTGCTGTGAACCAGTGAGAGAAGTTTTGGCTGAAAGCTCCTTCAAGCGTAGCATCTTCCTTAATTCCTTTCAAAAACTGACCTCATCCAGAACTTCAAACAGGAATCATGGAGTTGGGAGGGATTGCAGACAAGACAGTCTCTTCTAGGTTAGTTCTAATCTGGGCATGATTAAAAAGTGTAGTAACATTAGTTAAAAAAGCAGGTGAATAAATAAACTTTTAAGCAATGGGTATAGGTTAAGCTATATGCATATGGCATAAGGCATATGCATTTAGTGTGAAATAAGTAGGATGTATTTAAGGACTAGAATAAAATACCTATTTCCAAAACATTGGCATCTGCCCCTTAAAGTATTCTGTCCAAAATCTTTGCATCCAAGTAAGGCTTGGAGAAAACAAGATTTACAGCAATTTTTCAGTCCTGTTGGTCAAATGACATTTCAGTGTATACAGCCTTTTCCTTTGCTTTATTATTGTTTTGAAGAAACTGTCACCACTAGCAGTGGGTTGTGCAGGGAGGTGACACTGAGTGCTCAGAGCAGCACTGCTTCCCAGGCAGAGTAGGCAGTCCTGATGGTGAGAAGGTGATGTTTGCTTCGAAGCTGGCAGTTCTTGTTTCTCAGAAACAAAGATTACATGCAAGATTGAAAGCCATATTAAGTAATTTCAGTTTCAGTGCTGAGTATATGAGAGAACCACTGAGCTCTTTGTCTTCAGGCAAGGAGTGAAGCTGAGCACTCAGGCTGGTGCTTTAACACCTGTTGCCAATACATATTATGTCAACCCATTGTTCCTGCTGATTCTTCTTCAGGCTTTTAGGGGAAATAGGGCCACTGGAGGATAGTGTCATTTCAGGGGGTACCTTGTGGGTTTGTCTGAGCTGCACCTGCTAATCCCATCCATTGGCACATGCCTGGAATTTGTGAGAATGGTGATAATGATACCTGTGCTTGTGGGGTGGGAGGCAAGTCTGATATCCATCTGTTTTGGCCGGAATAAACAAGGAAACAGGTTTTTTCCAACTGGAATGTTGGTAATTGGCTTGGGTGAGCCTTGCTTAGGATGTGGAAACTATTGTTTCTAAAAATAACAGCAAAGAAAATTAAATCAACTGAAAACATTGACAGGTATAACCAATAGCACTGATATGTCACCATTTTCACTGTCTTTCACAGCTCTCCATGATTTATTCTTACTCCTGTGACTTTTCCAGTTGAGTCACTGGACTGCCTGCCTGGGTTCAGACCACTTGGGTCCCAACCCTGTGGAAGTCCCTTTGTGATGTGACTGTCTCTGGCATGAAGAGGGGAAGTCTGGAGGTGTGTTTGATTTAGCACTGTAGAGCTGCTGTTGCTGACCCAGCTCTGCCCACACAGCCATTTGTGGGCACCTGTGTGTCAGGCTGTCTTTTCAGCTGTCACCACATTCACACAGGAATTTCCTTTGTTGGTGTTGGTTGGGGATGTGTGAATTATTTCATATTCCAAGGCAGTGTGTCTTGTTTAGTAAGAAAGAGCATGCAAGTGAGTTGACTATTTGAAATATTTATCTTTGATGGACTGTTAGATCTGAAGTGTCACAGATACTTTCCTCAAAAGTGAGCTATTTAACTGCAGGAAATTTCTTGAAATGATGTGCCCCTTTGCCTGTCCAAGATGACATGTGCTTTAAGATGTTGAAAAAATCACCTGAGAAAAAGATTTCACTTTGCATTCACAAACTATTGTTTTATTGTAAGAATAAAAATCTGTGGTGTTGTGAAGTCTTCAGTGGCTGAATGTGAACACAGAATAGGGAAAACACTGGTGGTTCTTGTAAATATTTAGTATCTTTTCAAATATGGAATATATATGTGTTGATACTGTGTTGTCAAGAGCATGAGAGAAACGGAAAGAGCTTCTAAGTTTTGGCTCAGTAGCAGCACTGTTATGGAACTTCAGGGAACTTAAGGTTCTGTTCTGAAGGACAGCAGGATAAAGCGTTGATTAATGTGATTAATGACCTGTGTGAATACTGCTTAATATGCTAATCATTCCCTCTGATTTGAGTTTCCAAGTTTGTTGATTGTACCTGTGTCTCTTGCTTTCCTAAATGCCATATCAGCTTGTGATGTTGCTCTGTGGTAACAGCACACTCCCGGATACTCCCAGAGCTGCTCTGCTTGAGTGTGATGGTTTGTGAGGAAGGAGCAGCAGGTTTATACATGTCCTTATTCCTGTAATCACGTGAAGCACTCTGCTCCTTTGTCCATCCTTATTTAGTTGTTACACTTGATTCATGTGTAATTTTATAGCTTTCTCTCCAAGCACAGGAGCAAGGCAACCATTCCCTGCCTGGAGGCTGCAAACAGGGTGTGCTTCATCAGGAGGTGTTTGCAACCATCACTGAGTAAACTGCACAAAGCATTGCTCAGGCAGCAGAGACTGAGTGGGCTTGTGCAGGAACATGACTTTTAAGTTTAGACTTTCCCTGTGTACAGAAGTCTAAAATGCAGCTATAAATATGCACTCTGGAATTAGCATATGTAATAAGACCAAAGAGGTCAGTTATCCAGGTGCTGTTTGCTGTTATGTTTGTTACATCCCAGGAGGCTCTGGCTGCACATTCCAGCCATGTAATTGTAGTCCTTTGCCATATGTCTCATAAATCAACGTGTGTGTACACGCAACACAGTTAATATTAAATCAATTCTTTTGCTTTTTATGAGGTGGAATGAAGTAATCTAAGTGTGAACTTGAAGCTTAAACCTGCACAAGGGTAGCTCATCTCTGTCCTGTCATCTCTTAATATTTGCACCAACTGTGATTTTTTTTTTTGTTTGGTTGCTCATCATTTTGGAGGGAGAAGTTAGGTCTTCTCTACTGTAGTGCTTTCAGTATTGAGTTTCAAATGTATGTGTTCCTTGAACACTGGCTTTATTCAATATTATGAGCTTATTGTGGTAAATATTTTCTAGGTTTAACAAGCTTTTTTGATGCTCTTCACTTTGTAAAAGTAAATTTTGCTGTATGTATGTGAATTCATTAGCTTTGGACTTGTTGTAATAAGCTTTTGAATTCTTAGAAACTGATGGTGATAAGCATGTTACATAGATGCTTTCAAAACAGGAGCAGAAAGCAAGATGCATTTTCAGTTAAAAATGTTAGTTAATGTATGAATCTCTGGTAATGCCTAATCTTTAAACATTTTCTAATATCCACTGAGACTCCAGATTTATATTTTTAGCCCTTATTTGACAATCTCTTAAGCATTTAATTTTGTGCCCTGGGCAAGACTTGTGGAGGGATGTGGATGTGTCAGTGTTTTAACTTGTGGCTACGAGTGAAATGCTGAAGGTTTTATAGGGAATGCAAAGAAATGGTGCCTGGAAAAAGGATGCAGGGAAGAAAGCTGAGTGCAACAGAGGGGAGGCAGAAAGACAGGATGATTGTGAGAAGGAACAAGGGATGTTCTGAGTTGACTATCAAAATGAACCTGTAGTGGTTACTGATCCCACATTTCTCTGGACCAGCAGGAGAGGCAATTAACTGGGAGAAGGGAAAGAAATCTGATAAAACGCATGTGTTGTGGGAGCTGGAGTTCTGTCCTGCCTTCTGCCGCATGTGATTCTTGCTTTCATTGATCTGAAGCACTGTTTTGTGGCTGGTGGTTGACAGGACATTAACTGTTATTCTATAAAACAATTACAAGAAATATAATTAAATTTTCGTATATATGTATTAGCAAATATAATAGAGAAGAAATGCAATCAGCATTTAAAAATGGTTTTATCTGGCTATGAGCATGACAATACCACAAAATATTCTTAAGGTATTATTTTCAGAAGTATTTTAAAATGAACTCTCTTCTTAATTAAATGGTTGGGAAACATTGATGTAAAGATCTGTGCTTCCTCTAGTTACTCCTGTTAATTTAGGATTCCTTGCTCTGCTGTTGGTAGACTTGGTGAGCTGACTGCTGAGCTTTCCTGCATCTGGCTTTTAAGTTTTGCTTGAGGTCTCTTGTATTTTGCCAATATTAACAAGACTTCATGTCAGATTCTGTTTTGACACTTGCTTGGTGCAAAGTTTATACGTATCCAATTCTCCATGACAAAATTGAATTATTTGTATATATAAAAACTATATGCATGTGTTTTTATAATCTGTATCAAAATCTGAAACTTCAAGCCTACTTCTACATTACCTCTATAGAGTGTTCCTTGTGTAGGAAAGTTCAGCTCTTTCTCTGTTCTTGACCTTCAAGTATCAAAATTATTTTAGTCTGTAAATCTGCAGGAATTCAGTTATTTTTTTGATGCTTCCTGGAGATCCCACTTACTCCATATGTTGCATATTATGAGAAAGAAGTGATACCTTGCCTGATTGATGATTGTTTTCCTCCCACACAAGGAGGCAGTATGATTAAAAGATCTATATTTAGCATAGATTATGACACATGTAAAAATGTTGGTAACTTGTTAAACTGTGTTATGTGATGTGGGTGTGGTTTGATAGAAAGCAACAAGTCAGACTGTCAAGAGACAAAGGCAGGGAGTGATGCTTCCTCTGTTGGTTCATCCTGGTGGAGGGTCAGCATTTAAACCCAGTGATTCACTGTTAAACATTCCCTACTTCAACCATAAATTAGCCCCCAAAAATCAACCCATGACACCTGTTACACTCTCCAAGAGGTAAGTTGTCTTGCAAAACAAAGGTTATCTGTCTTGTCTGTTCTTCAGATGGTAGCTGTTTTCATCTTTAGGTGATTTGTTTCTATTTTTAAGAATAATGTCTAATTCTCTGGAGTGTCAGGGGCAGCCTCTGACCTCTCCCAGCCAAGCTCTTCTCTGGGGAGGTGGAACCTGCTCTGGTCTCCTGAATGCTCCAGGGAAGGAGCTCAGCAGCTTCTCAGCTGTTTTGGTCTATCGATTTTCTTGATGTTTCCCTTTAGCTCAGGTAAAGTAATGAGACAGGTAGGAATAGCTGCACATTACTCATCTTTCTTTTGCTGCCTTTATTAAATATTTTGCCTCTGGGCACCAGCATTGAGGATGAGAAATCATGTTTTCTACTCAAGGAAGAGACACAGGCAAAATGAAAGGATGTGGGATATCTAAGATTTAAGTGACTGGAGCTGTTAAGGCTGCAATGTGCCTGCCTGTCTGTTGCTGTTACTAAAACTAGAAATGTGATGCCTAAATAGTAAGTTATGTGAAGGTTTTTGTGCTCCAGGAACTGAGGTTTCATTGCTCTTGAACAGGTTACAGATGACAATCTCTCCTCTGTAGGCAGCTGCACAGATTTTTATATGTATTTATGTACAGTCACATTTGTATGTGTTTTTTTTTCAGGAATGGGATTTTGCATGCTGTGAACTTGTATAAACAGAACTATTGCCTGCTTCCAATTCCTCCCTATCCCCTAAAATGACAGGTTCAATTCCAAGTTACTTACTTATTTTCTACTCAGTAAAATATGAGTAATGGACTTAATTTGTCAGTCCGTGGGTTCTTCATTGCTGTTCTGATGGAGAAGAAAAGAGACGAGATAATTGTATCTGTAGGCTCAGACATTTATCTTTCTATATTCTTTATCTCAGCCTCTTTAGAGATTGAGACCATTATCTGCTGCTTGAGATCTTGCTTTAAAATGTACTCCACTAAGAGCCGCTAAGAGTAATGCACAGCATTTTTGCACAAAGTGATGTTACAGTGGAATTAGTATAAGAAGTCTGAAGATGATTGCTCCTTGGATAATGGCATATATAGGAGGAGATGGCAGCTGACGCCTTAATTTTTGTGCTTGAAGAATCTAGCTAAGGATTTAGATTCGCTGGATAATGAACTTCTCTGTGCCCTGTAATTCAGGAATAGACTTTGTATTTTTAACTCTTGGCCTTTCAGATGCTCTGACCTGCTTTCTGCATCTCCACTGACTGCCTGATTTGAGAGCTCTTGGCTTCTGGCGAGGGAAGTGGGGAGGATCCAGCTGTCCCCGCTGGAGCCGTGGGTGGGCGGGCAGTGCTGGAGGGGAGGCTGCTCCTGCTCGCCTCGGAAGTAGGTCAGGAGTGCCCGCTTGTTCTAACAGCATCATGAGGCTCTGCATGCATTTACATGTGTTGCATTTTTGTCTGCATATAAAGAATAGTTCCTGCATCACACATTGCTGCACTTAAAGGATTTTGAGATTTTTATTTGTAAACATACACATTTCCTTGAGGGATTATTAAACCGTGGCAGGTGCAATTAAAGCAAAAACCACTTTTTTTTTTTTTTTTGCCAGTTAAATTTATATATTTGTTATTTGCCTGTCAGGCTGCAGTGAGTTTGTAAGTGTTGTGAAATAAACATTTAGTGGAGATTATGAAAACTTCAGACCTTTATGACTACTGCTGTAGTTCACAACAGAGCAAGTGGGTGGTTGCTTCCCAGTGGAGTGTGTTTTAGGCCAAGAGACAGTCTGTATTGACCTTGTACTGCCAAGTCATAAATGCATAAAATCTGTGCTACTCATGGAAACACTGACAAGCCTTGAACTGCAATGGACTTTCAGAATAAAAATATTAAAATTTCCAGCTGCAGTTAATGTCATATTTCCATTTTGGTTTTGCTGGCTGGCAGCTGGCAGTGGCCTCACTTCGGAACAAGATGAAGTGTCCTGGAACTTTTTGTTGGTATTGTCACAACACAGACTCTCTCTGATAATTTGGGTATACAAGGCTGGCGTAAAACCCACCGAAAACAAAGAAAGAAAACTACCTTGTGGAACACATGGACAGGAGTCTTGGGCCTGTTCAGGTTGGGTATAGTGGTACCTCAGAGGTGGGACCTGTAGGCAGTGTCATTTTCCAACACTGAAGTTCAAGCAAGCTGTTTGGAAGAGATGTAAGAATTGCAAACTCTTATTAATGTTATTAATGAGGCATGAATTAATGTTTGCATCAATAACTGTCAGTTTTGAGAGATCCAGTCTTTATTTGTGCAGAAATTACTTCTTTGTGAAGGGAATCATAAGGATGACACCCAGGATGAAGATGCTAGCAGGGGTGAGGGGTGTGTATGTCAGAGGATCCTGATGTGTGCTTTTGAAAATGAAGCTTGGAGCACTTCCCTGCTGTTAGAAGATTGATGTGAACTACAGGGTTGTGGTGTAGTGGACCACATGAAGGTGTGGAGACCAGAGATTCCTATATTTGTTTCAGTTTGGTTTAATTTTAATATGATTTATAATGCCCCAAGGAAGGATAATTAATGTCGCAGTTCTTCTTTATCAATGAGAACAAAAAAATGGTTCTTGCTTTACAAGAAGGTTACTAAGGGTAAAGGGTTAAATATGAAAAAAAAAAACCAGTTCCTGGCCCATTTAGTCATTTTTTACTGACACCTTCTGTAGTTCTTTGTCAAAACTAGATTTATGCCTGGCTGCTGTGGCAGAACTCTCTTGTGTAGTTGTTTTTTCTCTCCTTGCTGCAGAGCAGCTCCATGTGATGCTCCTGTGCTGTTTTCTGATACACAAAGTAAAATGTCACAGTCGACTCTGATTCAAACCTGGCTGGTGCCAATCCCGTATCCACATCTGCTCCTTGTAAATCTGAACAGATTTGCAGTCTCTGCTCCTGTTTTTATCACAGTCACCTTGAATTTCTCCTTGCATCCTCTTTACTTTGTGTGTCTTGGATTAGCATGATTTCTCTTAATTGTGTATTGAAGTGTTCCCAGCTTTCCTATCCTGTCTGTGGTAGGAAGGTACAGAGAGTACCTGGTGCTGCCAGGCTCTCCCGTATCTGATTGCTCTTTTTGATGTCTGCTGAGGAAATGCTTCATCAGTAAATCTTCAGCCTTTCAATCAGGCAACAAGATTTTCTGTGTGTAATGACTATACACGGAATTATTTTAGATCCTATTTATTTAGATCCTATTTTTTTAATGTAATTACACTGTACTTTCTGCTAAAATTTGCCATTGTCTTGTGTTAGACCCACAATATTTTCTACCTGTCACTACTTCAGGTGGACACTCAACCCTGGCAAGAAAGTTGCTCAGGCATTCCTCTTTTTGGTTTTGGGTCTTTGGTCTTTTGTAGTAGGCACTGCTTTTGTCTGAAATAATTTCCTTTTATTTATAACCTATCTATTATTTTGCTGCCTTTGATGCTGGACTTAAAATCATATTGTCTGTTTAATTCAAATTACTGATTAAGGTGGTACTTATCTCACAATATTTTCTAGCATTTGGAAGTGGTGTGCATGATGGTTTTTGTTCTTTTTTCATCTAATAAATAAATAAAAAAAAGTCTTTTTTTTGACTAAACTGCTTGTGTGGAGCTTGCCCACTTCCTTTTTGCATCTCTGTGCTTTTTACAAAGCAATTGAAGCAGCTTCTTCTGAAGTCTTTTGCAAAGTGCTGACCTCGGACCTCGAGAAGGAGCCTGGAGCTGACTCCTTGCTGGAAGGTGTTACAATTGAGAAACCTGGGGAAGTACTGGTTCCTGGTGCAGCTTGGAGATTTCAGAGCCTGTATAAATTGCATAGCAAAAAGTAAAAAAAAATTTAAAAATCCAGGGGCAGGCAAAAGCACTCTAGGCAGATTTTCAAGTACCAGTATGTTTTTAAGATGAGCAGAATGGCCTTGTCAGCACGGTAGCTAGAAGGGCATTTTGGAGTAAAAAAAGTAAAAAAAAATTTAAAAATCCAGGGGCAGGCAAAAGCACTCTAGGCAGATTTTCAAGTACCAGTATGTTTTTAAGATGAGCAGAATGGCCTTGTCAGCAAGGCCGCTAGAAGGGCATTTTGGAGGTGACAAACTTTTCAGCTGTAGCCAAATTTAATTGCTTATGGTTTTATCAGACTTCCAAGTAATGGGCAAAAAACCAGCTGTAGGCCTGAGAATGACAAAATCTTTGAAATATGAAATGTCTACTCAAATGGGAGGTAGGCAGGACACTGTGCTATTCAAGAGGAGGTAGTTTTTAGTTTGTTTTGGAGTTTTTTTGAACTTGGAAGATGGGATGGATTTCAGCAGAGCTAAGATCTCTAGGGCAGAAGTCACTGTGGAGGCAGGAGAGTAACAGCAGGAACTACTCGACTGTTTTCTAAAAAGCCTTTTTTATGTAATGGAGATGAGTGGGAGGAAAAATCCTGCTGTCTGTAGTCTTGCTCTGTTCTTTTGAGAAATTGAAAGATGCTTTAGTCTGTTTAACTTGAGGTTCCTAGTACATTTGGAAGCATCAGTGGGTGTTCAGACCTGCTGAGTTTTCCAGCTGGACAGCTACAAGTATGAAAGCTGGGCTGTAATAGTCCAAAAAGCATCAGACAGACAGGTCCTGGGGAATATGTTCCTCATATTTTTGGCATTTTATCAATGTATGGGCTTTGTTGTCTTGAAGCTCATGTTCAAGAGTTCACATGACAAGAGTAAGTGTATACATATGCCTTGCCAATTCTGTTTTCAAGTATTAAATATTTTATTGCAGCTACAGCTGCAATAACTTACGGAGTTGTTAACCAGTGGCTACTGGTGGTTCATGCAAGAATTGTTGTGAAGTGGATCACAAAAAGCAGCAAGTACTTATGGGTGTTTGCATCCCCAGGGGTGCTGTGGAGCAGACAGGACCATGGATGCAGAAAGGGATTCAACAGCTCCAGCTGCAGGCGCAGGAGGAAGGGGAGGTGATCCATCTCCCTGATGGAACCCTTATGGGTGCTCTGGGATTGTGGGAAGATCTGAGCTGCAGGAGCTCTAAAGAGCATCTGGGATTTTGGCTGCTGGAAGCTGTGTTCTGCAATAGATGGGCCATTGATCCGACTTAATGGGTTTGTTCTTGTGCAAAGTGATGGTTTCCTTCTTTCAGAATATCTGTTCTACAGTGGAATCCCATTAAATGAGCTGATGCAGTAGAGTGACTATTGCTGCTTGGCCTTTTTGTCAAGAACTGGTGCTTTCATGTTCATAGGCTTCTCAGTCTTGTATGGCACAATCAATTTCAGTGCTAACATTCTAATTTAGAAAGATTAGGAGAGTGGGAGACATTACCCAGAAAAATATCTGTTATTTTCCTCTTAGATCTCCCTCACTTGCTCCCACTCAGTTTCTTGGAGCTCACTTTCTTTTCTGCTCACATCTTTCAGCAGTGCAGTTGCATCTCTTGTCTGTAAACACCTTGGAGCTTTCTGGGGCAGAGGTGTTCACCTAGTACAGTTTTATGTATGAAAATATTTTAGTACCCTACCCTATGGTCTGTCATTCATTTTTAAGGATATTTATATCCTTAAAAATGTTTTCAAATACGAGCTGTTGCGTAGAAGTTTTAATATGAGACTTCTGGACTCAAAGCTCCTTTTCTGAGATTTAGAGTAGATGGCTAAAAAGCTGCCCCTCTTTCTGATTTTTCTCAGCACGTTACCTATTTGCTAACATAATTGTATGGAAAGATCAAATTTATTGCACTCTTGGGTATGTTTACTTGTAGGATGATGGCCATGATTTTTGAGTATAACATGTCATTATACCCCAAAGGGTAAGTACCTGAAATATGTTAGTCTATGGTACACCTGTTTAAAACCACTGACCTCTTGGGTGATTTAAGTGGCCTCTGAGTCTTTTACATCTCTTGTTTCAGGAAGTTAAGAAGGATGTAGAGCCCAAGGATGATGCTGTGCCACTCAGGAGGGAGAAATCTGGCAATGTAGCCAGCCTTGTGCAGCGAATGAGCAGCTATGGGCTTCCAGCAGGAGGATTTCAGCCTCATCCCCCGTCCAAAGGCTTCAAGAAAAGTATGTGGTCTTTCCAATTCCTTCAGTTGTGCATGCTGCTGATGTGCATTTTAAAAATAAACATGAATTATTTAATGCATGACTTAGTTTTAGGGTTACGTGGAAAACTAGAAACAGAGGAGGAAAAACTGATTCAAAGACAAATTTTGCTCCTGTATGTATAGGCAGAAAGCTTAAATGTAGCTTTTAGGAATTTGGATGAATTTTCCTGTAAACAGGATTTGGACTCCTTCCAGATGTCAGAGAGCTCTGTAACTTTATGTGAGCTCTGTTTGTATTATCAGGTACCTGAATGGAGAGCTGCAGGCCTGTTCATGATAATAAAAGATTTTCCTATGGTCATTTTAAAAGAAAAGTTGAAACATGAAAACATCAAGTTTTGCTACAAATTCAAGGCTTTGACAAGGAAGTGCTGTATAGTTCAGATTCTTCCGGATTGGCTCACTTCTAGTGTGAAATAAGGTGCAGTTCGTGGTGTTAACAAAAAATAGGGTTTTTGTGTGGTGGTTTTTTTTTTTTTTTTTTTTTTTTTTTTTTTTTTTTTTTTTTTTTCTAACAAACAGGATGGAAGGAGTGTAGCACTGGTGCTTCTGTATCTGTGATTTCTTTGTTATAATGCCAGTTTTTATATTAAGGTGACTAAAGCCTGGAGAAGAAAGCTTACCATTCCCTGCACCCAGCAAATGGGCTTGTGATTTGTATTTGGTCATACCAACCTCTTGTAAGATATTGCTTTAAATTACTGTGGCTTCCTCTGTCTTAAAAGATTTAGAAGGCATTTGTGATATAAGCTTGCTTTTTAGAACAAAGTTCAGAACTTACTGGTTCTGGCATGTTTATTCTTTGAGGTTTTGCTTATATTTCACTAGTTGTTTTAAACACTGAAACAGGACCACCACCACCAACCACCTTTACCAATTTTTTGAGACTTTGTTCCAGGAACTAAGGATTTAAAATTACTTTTTAGTGACTCTGATCTGTGTGTGCATGTTGGCCAAAGCATGTAGGTGCCTGTTGGGTGTTTACACAGCAGACTTTGGAAAAATCCAACCTGAAAGATTAATGCTGGTCCTAGGCAAATATAGCCAGGCTCTGAAAGGGAAACCATGTGATCTTATGGGTCCTTCCACCTGGAGATACTGTAGGATTCTGTGAACATGATCTGATACCAGTTCAGCTGTCAGCTATTGTTCTGGTCACCCTAACCCTGCAATGTTCCCATGTTTTCCATGTCACATCCTCATGCTGCTGGCTGTAGCCAGGGTAGAAGGTACAGCTTGGTCTCTTTGCAGGGCTCTGGCTACTCTCATCCTTCTGGAGAAAACGGTGTTCAACATTTCCCTTTAGGCACACAGCTGTTTACCTGCTGCAGTGACAGTCTCTGCATTTCCATTTCACGTGCTGTTCCCTGTTTCCTGGAAGACTGTTTGAACAGCTCCTGCAGATCCTGTTTGCTATGTGCCTGGGCAATTAGTTGCTTTCTAGAACTAAGTTGTCTTTGTGTTTCTGGTTTTTCACTTGCTGAAATGAGGTTTACAATATTAAAAACAGAGTTAAGTTTCTTTCATGCAGCTCTCCCTGAATTCAGGTATTTTTGTGTCAGGTGGGTGGTAAGCTGCAGGCAGAATTCCTATCAGTTAGATGTCTGCCTGTGTGTAGCAGAATGAAAATACAGAAAGTCTGCTAAGTAACAGCAACAAAGAGCTAAATTTGGTTTTCCCTGTACAAAACAAACAAAACCTGAAGCCAGACAAGTTGTTTTGGAAAGGGACAGAATTGCCTGTAGGCTGCCAGCCCAGCAGTCCTGCAGCAGCATGTGAAGCTGGAGTTCTGTTCTCTGAGAGGACAGATTCCCTCCATAGGTTATTCTAGGGATTTTCAGATGTGGGAGGTAGTACTTCCTAAATTGTGTCACTGGAAACAGACCTCGGAGGAAAGGGAGGTTTCTGGATGTGAAATGCATCCATGGGTTCCCCCCCACACTCCCATTTAGATATAATTACACTATGAAAATGAACACTGAGATCAGATTTATGCCAAATGGCAGTGACTTTTAAATTTGCCTTTTTTTTGGTATCAGTTAATCTCCTGGCAAACAGAAGCCTTGAAAGCACTGCAGGAGGCAGTAAAGGCTATTGAACCATTTATTGCAATTACTCTGAACTGAACAATCCCTCTGGGCTTGTGCATGAGTTCCAGTGGAGGTAAAAGCAGGGTATATTATGTGGGCAATTATGTGTTACTAGAAATAACCCATAAAGCTTCATATTTCTGGTTTATTTATTTCTTGCATAGATCATACACCAGCATGTAGAAAATTCTTGATTTGGTGAGCCCTCTCTCAGAATTTTAGATGCTGATTATTACTCTGGTGCCTGGCCTATTTTGTACTGAGAATGCTGGGTGTGGTTTTCTAAATGCCTTGCTCTGGACTTTGATCCTTGTCTTTTTACAGCACTGTTCAATCTTGGAGGCAGTATCTGTGTTTTGAAATGTTGTTACACAGCTAATCTTAATTGCTGAAGCTTGAGTGTGGAAGGAGAACAAAGTATAAGAGAGAGAGCATGGAAATGACACAGCTCCTGTAAGCTTAGGCTTTACAACTTCAAGCTTTTGATTGATATTTTCATTTAAACTGTGGCAGATTTGTTTTTGAGGAGGATAGGGAGCATGCATGGGCCATAGCTCAAGGTGATAATTGTCTTCAAAAGCATGCTGGCTGCTCTGTTGTGGAAGAGGTCTGAAGGCATGGCCTCTTGTTTGAAGGAGAAGTGCATAAACTGTCTGGGTGCAGCAGCAGCAGCAGCACTCCAGGATATGTGCAGAGTAATTAGGCACTGTGGGTTCACACCACTGTGGCTGCAGGGCTTGAGTTCTCAGAAGCCACTTCAATGCTCTCCCCTCTCAGGATGTCGTTTTGCCTTTTTAATGTCTGCAGTACTTTAATGATATGGAGCAAGCAGCTAAAAACTGCACTTGATTTTAATCTTGCCTTTGTCAAAGACTGCTAATTGACAGTTTGAATTACTAGATGCTATACTGTCACTGAGAAAAGGATAGGGTTTATTTTTTAATTCACAGATAAAAATGAGTTCAGATTTTGAAATATGAGCCCAGCAAATGTTGGCATTACCTCAGAGCTGTGGTTAGCAAGGTCCTTGTTAGAGGCCAGAAGGTCTGTAAGCTCTCCAGTGTGGTGCATAACAAAAGTTGTTCCTGCTTTCAGGATTACTTAAGGACTGGAGGCTGAAACTTGCACATTTTCTTCCAAGTAGATATTAACTGGCAGTGATTGCCATTCCTGCAAATTTTGGTTGGGAAATAGCTTGAGAAATCACTGTAGTGGGGATTTACCTGACTTGCTTGTGTCAACATGCTTTTTGTAGCAGGTTGGTAATTGGTATAGTGTTCGTTTATCAGAGCTATGGCTCCCTAGCCTAAGGTGACCCAAGCAAACCACAAAATTAGGAGCAAAAGCAACATTGCTTTTTGGAATGGTTTCTGGGTCTTCAGGAGCAGAGTGTAGGAAGGATGAGTTCTCCTTTATGAGTGTTCTTACTTCTGGTGTTTTCCTTGGGTCAGGGTCCAAGAAGCGGCAGTGCAAAGTGCTCTTCGACTACATCCCGCAGAATGAGGATGAGCTGGAGCTCAAGCTGGGAGATGTGATTGACATCATTGATGAGGTAAGCTGTTCTACAGGGCTGGTCATTCATGTGCTGAGAGTCAAACCACTATTTTGGCTGATTATTTGTATTACAAGTATGTCAGGAAAGTAGCATGGGAAGTAGTGTTTTTGTAGCTAAAGTTAATAATTCTGGAGTTTTTTCTTTCAGGATCTAATACTAAAACTATGAATGCTAGATGTTCAGAAGAAATATTTTATCACAGTAATAAATTGCAATCTGTTACACAGATTCATTTTTTTAAAGGGTTTTGCAGTTTTTTGGCCCCGTCTTTATGATCCTTGGCTTTGGAGTGCTTGTGGTAAAACTGTTGGACCAGTTTCTTTAGGCAGACATACTCCAAATTGGTATAGATGAAAAATGTTATTTGACTTGATTTGCCAGTTTCAAGCTCTCTTGTAAACTCATTGAGTTGGAGTGATGGTTTCTTATCTTTTCTTACCCATGTGCTTCCTTGGTGTCTGTTCCATTCTATAGCTGAGGTGGGAAGCTTGTATGTGTCAGAGGAGTGTCTCTTCCAATCTGTCAGGGAAGCTGTGGAAAAGATCAGAGTGATTGTGGAAGGAACCTTTTTAGAACTCAGTGGAAAACTTCTGCGCAGCAGGCTCTGACCATCTCTTCCTCCCTGAGGCTCTGAGGAGCGAGAGTGAAGCTTTCTTTCTAACCATGTGTTGGTGGTGGTGCTTTTTAAGTGGCTTTATGAGACTGTGTTTTTCATGTGCAGGACCCTCTTTGGAAGAGAGTGCTAACCTGAGTTGCCAGGAAGGACTCTTCCATTTTTCTAGCAAGGAAAAAACTATGTCCTTAGATGCATTTGCACTAATACTTCCAGAATTTAATATCTGAGAGTGAACAGAGCAAGTGACTTGCAAAACCTGCTCAGTAAACTTGCAGTTTCATAAATACCTTTGTGTGGGTGTTTTTAGAGGAGTGTTCCTGGGTAACCTCAGCAGTTTAATTTGTGGATGGTGTTTGCATTGGCAGTTGTGACTGGATGGTCCAGTGTAAGGGTTCATGAGAGAGCACGTGCAGAGAACTGTTGTGGAAACGACTCTTTTGCTTGCACATGTTGGGATCTGGAATTCTTTTCAGAGGGGTGTGTAGTGTCATGTACCAGAGATGACCAGGTAGCCAAAGAGATTAAAAAACACAGAGCATTTCCTCATCTGGTTTCTTAAGAAAGTGTGGATTATATTTTATTATTTAGATTTTTTTTTGTTAGTTGCCATGCTTATTCCTTTTTTAATGATTTGAAAATATGTTTTTGTAGTACTCAGTCTTTGCTACTGCATTGACAAATTTTTAGGGAAATGCTACCTGATAGAAAAATAGTGCAGCTTACTATGGTCACTACACACTGTTTTCATGGTGATGTAGAAGAGACATGACAGGTGTAGACTATGTCTGTCTGCTTCATGAGACTGTACTAATGGGACCAGAAATGTAAAGAATGGTAGAAAATACTGTCCATGGGTTGTGCAATATGCTGGGATAACTTGTCTTACGTAATTTTCCTCACTACTGTAAGATTCTTTATGTTTATATGTAAAAGGTGTTGTTTCTGTACATGCAGATGACTTGTAATTGTTACTTCAAGGAAAAATTGTTTGGTCACCTCTTTCTGTGGGGAAAATAATGAAAAATCATCTCTGTGAGGGGGATTGGCTCTATCAGTTACTTGAGGATAATTCAATATTTAGCCTTTGAGTGCTTTTTGTAAATTGAGTTGATATAAATGACACCACTGATCATGAAATCAAAGGTGAAGGCAGATGGGTTCAGAAATTAAATGGCTGATATTGAAGAGAGCAGAAGTAACTTTCAGGAAGAAAATTGTGCTATGTGCTGGCTGAATCCACAGGGCTTTTGTTTATAGAATGTCACGTGGGTTTTACACATCAAGAACACGCACAGAGTGCACGTGGTGCCAGTCTCATTGCTCTAAAACCTTTGTTTCTCCTTCATAGCTTCCCCTCTTTCCTGTCAGGAGCAGCACTAAATAGCAGATTTATTTTTGTAGTATTATAGTTTTAGTATTTGTATGCTGTTTTTTCATGCAAAATAAAATGTCATATTACATCATTGGGGAAGTTTTTAGGAAAAACAAAAAACAAAAACACTACAGATTGGTAAAGCTTCTTATTTCAGCCTTCTTCCCCATTTTTTCTTTGCGAGTCTGAGTTTTTCGTACAAATAAGTCAATGGGATTCACACTGAAAAAAAAGCTCTGGTGTGTGTACCAGAGCTGTACCTCCCTCTTGTGGAAATTGGATCATATGATAATATTTTGGAATGGAAGAGAAGGGTTATTAAATTGTCATCTGTGTTGCTGCTGCTAACTGATGTGCAGATGTTCTCCACCAAAGCATGGAAATATTCTTTAGCCTGTGTCATAATGTTGATGAAAGAAACCTTTTCTGGCAACGCAGTTTGTGTGTAGTCAGGGGTTTATATGAAGGCAGTATGGTGAGGAGGCTGAGTGAGTGTGCCCAAGAAGTTTTGGGTTTGTTCCTAAGTGCCTCTGAGTTGGCATCACTTTGCTTTGCTGTAAAGTGCTTTGCTGACCACATCTCTTGGCAGAAGAATAAATGGATGCTCAAGTCACTTTCTGTGTTGGAACCATTAAAAGTCCCTTTCTCATGGCTCCTGAGTGAGTGGTGTGGGTGAGTCAAGGCATTTGTATTTTAGTTTTCTGCTGTGCGTTCTGTCAAACCTGAGGTGCCAGAGCCTGGGCAGCACTTGCCAGAAATCTGTGCTTAAAATTTGTTTCAGAGGCCCAGTCTCTGAGTTTGAACCATCCACAACAAAGCTGTATTTTCACACCAGGATGCCTTTAAAAACAACAGTGCTCTTTTCATTGCCTGTGTCTGCAGCTGCCAGGTTCTCCTTGGGCTCTGCTTGCCTGGAGGTGGACTGACATTCAAAAATGGTGCATATGTGTCAGGCACAGTGACCTAAAAAGCCAGGCTATAAAAAGATAATGCAAACAGCTGCTGCTTGGTTTGCTTTTTCCTTTTCCTTTTGCTTTTTATTCTTCAAAACAGCTTTTCAGCCTCAAAACAGGGCAACCTAAATAAAAGATTCTGAAAATTTATTTTAATTATAGTTTTTAACTAGTGCTCATTTTGTAAATAAACTGAATTTATTTAAGACATTTTGAAAACTGTTCATAAATTCAGAGGGCACAATTCTTAGTCCTTTGGCATCATTTTACCCCATCACCTCTTCCTGCCCTGCTTTTACTTGTTCTGCTTTAGACCATGTGGGGTATTCCTGATTAACTTTCCAATATATTGCTAGCCTTAGGACTGCTGTGTGCCACCAGAAAATTCTCGTGGACTTGATGAGATTGGTCAGCTCTGATGGGCAGGTCCCTGCCCTTGTGGTGCATGAAGGGCCAGGCTGTGCTGTTCAGCCTCCTGCTAGATGGAGTGGACAGCTTAATTTTCCGTTTCTCTGATGTCCTTAAGAACTTTTCTCTGTTCTCCCCTACATTACCTGTAGAAATTTAATCTTTGAAACTCATCTTTTGATCAAAATTGTGTGAAGCTGTCCTGTGGATATGAGGAGCAGGACTGGTGGAAACTGGACAAGACAGAGGAAAAGACAGATGGACAGCAAGAGCACATAAAAATTTCCATGGACACACAGACTCAGTTACATCTGTATTTCATGAACAGTTTAATACTTCTTTGTTGTGTTAAATGTGCAGTGCCTCTTATTTTGTCTTGAGAAAGTTGATGAACATTTTGCTGCTTTTTGGGATTAACTGGAGTGGGGCTAATCTCCTGTTAGGATCATTGCTGTAGTGATACAAGCAACATTAAATTGTTTTCTTCCTCTTCTTTTTGTCTAATGCTTCTACATGTTTGGTAGGTTTCTTTCTAAAGAAATCATGATAATTTGAACTTTCTCCAAAGTTGGTTTTAGAGTTTTTATGGAATTGATAGGAAATTCCTTTTACTCCATTGGTAATGTGTAAAATATTTCTATACAGGTAGAAGAAGGTTGGTGGAGTGGAATACTGAATGGAAAGGCAGGGATGTTTCCTTCAAACTTTGTGAAAGAATTGGAATCAACGGATGATGGAGAGACACAGGATGCTCTGGATGACACAGGTAGTGTTCTGTTTGTTGCAAACTCTTAGCAAAGTAATTTTTGATCTCTGGTATAATTTGGGCTGTTATGGTTAAAGTACAACGAAGTTGTAAATAATTCAGTCTTCCTAAGAATAATGTTCCAATTTCTTTCCAGAAGGTGTTAATGCTGAGTTTGAGGATATCTGTCTGCTCCCATCTTCACTCATAATAAAATCACAGTCAAAGTCTTAATCTTGCTCATGTGTGTTATACACTTTATCACTAGAAATTTTGTCATATTCAGAGTTGCTGTTTTTAGACTTGGATATAATTTTTTTTTTTGTTTAGTAGCTTTTTTCAGTCTTATTCTCACAGACATGAGCTCTCTAAAACAGAAAATTCAAGTGTTTAACCAACTCACTTGGGAATCAAAACAGTGTGCAGACCCTCAACTTAAAATGAGTCCAGGGAAGGAGATCTCTGTTCTTAGGCCTTAGATTATGTTTTAATCTAACAATAAGATGTTTTTAAGGCAGGATTTACATTTGGCTGTCCTTTTCCGGCCATGACTGTGTTGCTGGGGCAGAAGCAGATGCTCTGTGGCTGAACAGTAGGTGGGTGGTGCCAGGCTGGTCTGTGCTTCACAGGCAATTATTCTGTTCCCTTGAAAATGCACTTTAGAAACATTTCAGTCTGTGAAGATCATTTTGAAGGGGACTTGTGATATGGTATTGCTGAACATCGTAAGAGGAGTTAATTGATTTTTAAAAGACAGTGGTCTAACATTTGAGAAAAACAGGTTGTTTTTTTTTTACCTTGTGGTAAAGCATCCTCATTTGCATGGTGTCTGGTATTGATTGCTTCAAACAAGGTCTTGCTCAGACATAGGGAAGAGCCTGGCTTGGAATTTGTTTTGGAAATTGTGGAAATCACAGTAGCATAAAATAAGAGTTTGACTTGAGCAGTGCCAGATAGCTCAGTGGCTGTTTCCTTGGAGGTCAGGTTCCCTGAGTTTAGTGGAGTCTGGTGCAGTGAATTTACAGATAGGTATGTGTTAATCTTAATGCCTGAATTCTGAGATCAGTGGCACTGCACATTAATTTGAAGTAATTGTATTTCCTGTCAGTACCTAACAAGTTGGTGTGTTCAGCCCCCCCATCCCCCAGCGGTTGTATTTAATGCTCAGTACTTTCACAGTCAGGGTCTGGAGTACCTTTTGATTCCCTCCTCACTCTTGGGAAACAGTACCTTCCTCTTTCACTCACCTGTGGTCATTCAAAGGTACAGCCTGGACTTTGCTCACCAAAGGGATGTTTAGCTGTCCTATGAGATAGGAGGGGGATATAACTAAATAAAGAGCATCTGGGTGGAGAAAAGGTGAGCAATTGAAGTCAAGAGCAACTTAGCTTCACGGTACCATCAAAATATCTTAAATTTATCAAAGAAGGAAGAGGCTTTAATCTTTTTTGCAGTTCATCGGCTTGCATGTGCTGAAAAGAACTTGACCCAAAGGCTAAAAGATGTGGAGGTCATTTTGACTTTGGTTTAGGAAAGCTGTCTGTTTTCACATGACTGTCTCCTGGAATTCTACATGCAAAAATTGCTTGCCTGTGTGTATTAATTTTTGGGCTTTAACAGATCTAACCATAATTTAAAAACTTTAAAAAAGAAAGTTATAAAGCTCTTAGCCCCAAAATTAGGTTCTTCTCTGAAATACATTTCTGGGTGTGGATAAATGCTGTCTCTTAAAACTGAAAGATTGAAAGAATTGTAAATAGTTGAATTATCCAGCAGTGATTAATTTCCCTCAGCTGTATCTGGTTTGAATGCTTGGAACATTTTGAGCAGTAGAAAAATGTCACTCTGGTTCCTTGAGAGGCATCACTCTGCCACTGAAATACACTGTTTTCCTGTGAAAACAGTTGAAACTTGTTTGGATTCATTATGGACCTTTACTGATCATTGCTTTCTGTGGCTGTAGCTGTTCAAATGAGAAGCTTTTAAATGGACTAAAACGCCATTTTCAGAGAGTGCGTAAGCAGCATTTCATAAAACTCATGGAAAACACTGATGTTAACAGGTTGTGGACCCTGAGTGCTAATTGAAATGACAAAAATTAGTGAGATGTTGACTTAGTTGCCAGAGTAATCAGGGCAAAACTGGTGTGATTTAAGTTGGTCTTACATTAAATATAAAATGAGAACAAGTGTGAGGTTTTACAGCTACAGTGGTGTTCCTTGAAAAGCTCTTTATCAGGAGCAGTGCACGAAGCTGTGCTGCTTCCACTTTTTTCCCAGAAGAGCAAATAAATAATTTCAGCTTTTAAAATAGCTTTTACTTTTTTATTTTATTTTCAGAGCCTGTTTTCAATAGTCCTACCTCACCTGTGACCTCTCCAGGAAATGGGAGTGAACCTGCTTTGGGACCAGCACAGCCAAAGAAAATCCGAGGTGTTGGATTTGGAGATATCTTTAAGGAAGGCTCAGTGAAACTTAAAACAAGATTATCCAGTAATGAATCAGAAGATAAAAAGCAAGATAAGGTTTGTTGTGGTACATATTGTTCTTTTGAGATTTCCTGTAAAAATAATTTAGGAGATCTGGAATCTGACCATTACCCTCTCATAGGGCTCTTGCCTATAAAACAAAACAAATCCCCTTGAATATGTCTCACAGTAATTTGTATTCAATATTGATTCCGAAAGGTCTGTTCAAATGTCTTGGTATTTAAACCATTAGAGACTGAAAGCCAAGCTGATACATAAATTCTCTTTTCAGAGCCACATGGTGGTAGACACAGAGGCATCTCAAATACATCTGCAATATGAGGTCCCTCTGGTTCACCTTGTAACAAACTTTATGTATAGTCTGGGAGAAGATTAAGTCTACAAATATAAGTTAAACTTGTCTTTTAAAACGAGGAATATTTTGGCATTTTTTTGTGTTTTGGCTTATTGGGGTTTTGTTCTCAAATTTTGGCACATGTTGAGATTGCTGTTCTGGGTGTCAGCTGCCATTACCTTCAGTAAGTGCTGCCAAGCTTCATGAATTACTAGCTGTGGAAGCCTGAGAAATGCAGTTCTAGGATTTTGGATTTTCTTTTCCCCATTTTTTTATGTCTGAGTGGGAAAAGGAGCCCTTTTATTCTTTGTTTGAATTTTATTTTGATCTGAATCCCTAGGAAGCACAGCAACAATACTCAGTCCTTTAAATTGAGTTTATTATTCCAAGACCTTATATATGGATTTTCAGCTTTTGGTAAAGTAAAGGCAGCTGAGATAGGCCAGAGTTTCAGTTTTGACTCAGGTGATCAAGAAAGCTTTTAAAGTCTTTGTCTATTTCAATTTTTGTTTGTGGGTCATGGTCATTAATGCTGTCTGGAGAGTGATTTGTTTTCTTCTGCCATGGTAATAATTGTAATGATGTAGGGCAAAAAGTGAGATGAGTCCCTGGGAGAAAGGAGGACCAGAGACTTCCTTGAGTGTGTTTTCCCTCAATAGCAATGCTCAGAGCAATGGCATGGTGTGTGTAGTATTTGTTTCTGGTCTGATCAGAGCATCAGATGATTTGGAAAAGTTGCAAGTGTGTTGCCTTCTGTTTAAAGCTCGGGGAATGTTGCTTCCTAAAGAAAATGTTGTTTAGAAAAGAAGGTCTGTGGCAGACCTTACTGCAACCTTTCAATATAGAGATGGAGAGAGACTTTTTACTGAGGTCTGTAATGAGAGGACATGGGGCAATGGCTTAAAATAGAAGAGGGGAGACTTAGGAAGAAAAGTGGGAGATGCTGAAGATGTTCTTCATGGTGAGAGAGGTGGGGTGCTGGAACAGGTTGTCCACAGGAGTTATGGTTACTACATCTTTGGAATGGTTCAAGGCCAGACTGGATGGGGCTTTGAGCAGCCTGGTTCTGTGGAAGGTGTCCATGCTCATGGCAGGGAGCTGGACTTGGATGGTCACTGAAGGTCCCTTCCAGCTCAGACTTTTCCATGGTTCTGTGAAGTCACATGGATTCTCATCATTCCTCCCCTTTGTCCCTTGATGTGGCAGTCTGTGATCGCTACTGCGATGTTCATGTGAATGCTGTTAGAGTAGGTTTTCAGGACCGAGCTTCCAGTTTGCTTTCTTGTCATGAGATTGATCATTCAAAAGGGTGCTTCCCTACTGTCTGCCTTATCACTTGGGAATATAAAGAGCCTTTCCAAACTCCTGCAATTAATAGGAAGTCTGCTCAGACCTTTTGAATTGTTCTGTTTGACTATGTATATGCAATGAAGAATGCTGGTACTATGCAGTTCTGGTTTGCCTGTCTGGAAAGGTCTGGTAGATCATTTCTCATCAAGAGAGGAAATGAAGTGAGAAAACAGTTTTACATGGCTTAATGTCATAGAAATAAACAATTTAGTTTAGCACTTAATATTCCACTTATACTTGTTGCCAAAGTCATCCCACATGTGGACAGACTTACAGAACAGCATGGGGAGCCCCAGGGAGATCATTCTCATGAAGCTCTTGTAAAAATAGATGGCTTCCTTGGATTTGTGCTTAACTTGCGTTGGGGTTAGCTGATGAAATGCTCGGAGAGCACTGTCAGTCTTTTAAGACAGTAAGAAAAAAAAAAAGAAAGCTGTGTAGAGAAGAGAGGTCTCTTTTCCCTTGGAAATTTCAGGCTGTTCAGCACGGGAAGGCTGAGCACTGATGGATCTGAAGGGCCCAAGAGTGTATATGCTGCTGCAGGAGATCCTTCCTGCTCTCCCAGCATCCCACATGGGCTCAGGCTATTTATACCCTGTCTGCCTAAACTTCCTCTCTTATTCCTAATTGCATCTTATGTTGGAAGGGGGAAATGCAGAGGACTGTTTCCATGTTGGAGGTGTTTAATCTCAGTGGACGGTTATTTTAGTGCTTCCTCCATATACCATTCTGGAGAGAGTTAAATTGCATAGGTGTACTGCAGGAGCATCCCAAGTGACCTTGGCTTCCTCTATGGTATGTCAGAGGCACCAAGCACCAGCCTACAGGCATTGTCTGGCTCTGAGGAGAGTAAATGCAGTTTCTCTGGCAGTAGAAGATCTGCAAAGTTGAACTGTCCATGAAAATGAGCAGAGTAACTAAAGGCAGGGGGATTTTTCATATCAGTAATGCTAGGGCTGCTCAGGTGAGTACTGACTGTAAGATCATATTCTGTGGTTGTAGCTCTGGGTGTGAAGAAGTGGATGCAGCTGAAGGTGTCAGAATCTGCCTGGTAGCTCAGTGAGTTTCTGAGGGGAAAAATGAAATATTCTGTAATTTATTTTAGTTAGATGTTAACTCTGAAACTTGTGGCAGTGCCTCTTTGTTTTTTCATTTAGGAGAAATCTCTGGTGACACTTGAACTGTTCTGTACAAATTGCTGAGAGTGAAAGGAAGCTGGGACAGGGTTTTCATGTTCTCGTTCATTTGTCTGAGTAGTTAAAAACTGCTTGTCTGAGGTGCTGTATGGCTGCTGAGTATCCCTGCCTTATTCCAGTGCAGAGTAAGCATGGCCAGAGAGTTACTGTGAGCAGAGCTGTTAACTGTTAACTGCTTCTGTTATGTGCTGGAGGAGGCAATATTCAGGCTAATGGGAGAGTAACACCTGGAACTGCTGAAATAAAATTGCTAAAGTATATTTGGCCATATCCTGAGATCAGCTTCCAGTTTGAAAGCTGTGCTCTGTCTTTGACCAGTAGACAAACTCTAATTGCAGTGTCTGTAATAAAGTAAATACAGCAAGCCTAGTACTTAGTGGGAAAACTCATTAAATCTCTTGGAGATGGTAATTTTCATCATCTCAGCTAATGAAAAATTCAGTATCTTCTGTAGCCTAATAACAAACAAAACTCGAAAGAATTTTTGTTAACAAAGTTCTTTTCCCTTAATACAGCCATTACCTAACCATCCCCCTGGAACAAAGTTAATTCATTTTCCCAGTACAACAAAAACTGAAAACACACCTGAAATAATAAAACCAGAAGCTGAAAGTAAACCAAAAGGTAAGGCTGATGAATATTTACATCTGTTAGTAGTAGTAGAAAGGTAGTCCTTTCTTATGAACTATTTGGGTATCAATTTGTTTTTTTGGTGTTAAAATCTAAAATGTCTGCATATACTGGAGTTTTGTGTAATGTTCTGTACCTTTGAGGAGTTATGCTAGTGCAAAATAATCTAAATGAATTTTTGCTTTTATTTCTTTAGAAAAAGAATCAAAAACATTTGTAGGGTTGTCTCCCAGAACAAAATAAGGCTGGGATAGGAACTTTTATTGCAACAGTCATTTTGCATTAATTTTCTGTTGACATGTTGTTTACTTTCTGCCTGGTTTGATTCTGATGGGATGCTGGAGACCTATTTCCATGGAACAGTCTCCCAGCACAATTTCTGTCACCAAGTTACACGAGTTCCTTTGTAGGCTCAGGATTTTCTGTGGAGGTGGCAGCATGAATCTGAAAGTTGGTGCTTAGGTTGTATTGAGGTCTCTTCCCTTCATAATCCAGTTCCATTGTGGTTCTGTTTATGCTGTTTTTTTCTTTTTCTTTTTTATCTCTTAAAAATTTATGACTTAATTTAGCTGCCAAATTGCACAGTTTTATCAAGAGAGATATTTAAAAGTCAACCGAAAACATCTTGTGGGACTGCCAATCCCTATGAAAAATTAACTTTGATTATGTGATGTGTAGACTACTCATTTCCCCAGTTCCAGAGCAGACATTTTGTCAACTTCTGTATTGTAATTTTAAGTATATTTTTGTTTTATGTGAAAGTACCTTATTTTGGTGTGATGTTTTCTGTGGAATGCATCATTTGCAGAAATAAGAAAACTCAGGCATCTTGCTTTTAAACCATTCCAGTGCTATTACTCTAAGAACCAGCAAGACAATGTGCAGCCCTGAGCATTGTGAAATTTGACTTGTCTAAAAATATGCATAAAAATTAACTCAACTCTGCCTAGAAAAAAAATTCAAACGTTCAGTGCTGGACACCCAAAACATTCAGTGTTTAGCTCTTTTAATAGTTTCAGATGCATCTCATGCTTAAAGCATGGAAGTTGGTCTGATCCTGTAGCCATGCTGAGTGCCTTTCCCAGAGATGCAAATATATCAGAGAGGAACTTAAATGTGGCGGTAATAGAAGCTGTAGGAGAACATCAGTAGGTGATACCTATAGACACCAGATAAGAACATCTTAAACCTTAGGAAGACAGCTTGCTTTTCTTCCTTACTGTTTTATTTAAATATAGACCATAGTGTAGTCAATGTGTCTCATCCACAGTTTTGAGAGACCAGGTTCTAAGATAAACACAGATCTCTGTAATGTTTAGGCTAGGTTGGCTTATTTTTCAGAGAGGCTCTTCTGGTTTTGGAAGTTTGTTTTGGCCTCCGGTGCAAGTATATAAAAATATTTTCTTTAAAAAGTAAAATAATCACAATTTGACCCCTCTTTCCCCCCAGTTATGTTAGGATACAGTATCTGTATATATTATCTCTTTAAGCTTGGCATACTTTGGCATTTTAACATAATGGTTATTACTCATTTTTATTTGTGAATACAATTTGTGGATTTTTAAACTAAATATGTGTATCTTGATTAAACAAACCACATCAACAGCAAAAAGGTTTGACTGCAACTAATTTCTTCGCTTGCCACCCAGCAAAAGCTGTCATTAAGAATTGCAGATGATTCTGTGGCTTGATGGTGTGCTGCTCTAACTGGAGGGTGAAGCAGCTGCTCATTGTGCTGTCAGTGCCAAACACCTGATCGGTTATGGCAGCACCTAGAGAGTCCTTTTTGTTTGCTTCCTCTTTCTTAGTGTATCAGATATAGAAATACAACTTTTATAGCTGCTAAATTGTTTAAAATGTGTTGGGGTTAAAAAGTCTGTGTTTATGTATTTTGGCCTTTCTCATGGTTGTTTTCGTGCCAGTGTGGGAAAGGAAAACAAATCCTCTTGCCTTTTCAGTTGTTACCACAATTTAAAATGGATTAGTTTTGAGCTGTTCCAAATGCAAAGAAAAGAATTATTCTTTCTGCTTTTGCAGAAGAGGCTGTGGCCGAGAGTTGATGGCTCAGATGAGCTCTGGTTTCAGGTGCTTAGCCAAGGAATGCCTTTTCTTTAGTTACGTGGTTTCACTGCACAATTTCTGAAGTCTGCTGCCTGAAATTTCTGTAGCTGTAGATGTTAATAAAGGATGTCACTTGAAAACAGCTGCCTGTATTTAATTAGGGCTGCAAATTTGAAGTTTAGATCAATTTTGAGAAAATACATAACTCTAATAAGCTTGAAATCATTTTTGTGTAAAGTAGCTCAAAATTGAATAGGTAAATGCTATTGGGGGGGTAGATGTGCTGTTACAATTTTAACTGTTACACTTTTAATGCCTTTTTTCTCCCTCTGAAATCAGAGGGCTTGAATTAAGTTGCTGTTGTGAAAAAAAATGCTTTGGGGCTTATACGTCTAACTTCTCAAAGATCTATTTCCTTTGCTCAATAAGTATAAAATCTTATTTTTCCTTTCATTGAATATTCATAAATCAGTCTTAGGTGACTGGTCTAGAAGGAAAGTGTGATTACGGTGTGAATTTCTCAGCTCTCAGACAGCATAAGTGAGCTCTTATCATGAATGTTACTACCCATGGTATCCAGATTAATTGTGCTCCTCTGTTCCAGCCAAGGAATACTGCAGGACAATATTTTCCTATGATGGCTCAAATGATGAACTTAGCTTTAAAGAAGGCGAGATCATTCAAATAATCAGTAAGGTAAGAAAGTTTGGTCTGCTCTGACCATGTGTATGGCTTTGGTGAATTTTGTACAGGGAGGTTGTGGATAAATTGAGAAGCAGGAGGGTCTGCTGGAGCAGATATTCCTGTAGACTGTTTTCTCTTGTGTGAGAGTCAACTCTTTGCTTCTGCACTTGGTGGAGGTACAGGTGACTTCAAAGGTTGTTCCAGAGTGGGAGGTTATCTTGGGGTCCTCAAAGGCCAGTGGGATCAGTGTACACTCAGTACCAAATGCCTTTTCAGTGAGGAAATGGGAAAAGCTTTGCAAACAGCCCCTTTACCTTCAGAAACAGTTCTTGTTCCCTGGGGATTCAGAATAACCGGACAGAAATTAGTGATACTTTCTGTCTGTAAGAGAAACATGTTTGTTTAGTTGAATGTTCTCATTTGTGTTGAATTCTGAAAGCACCTTTTTGATATATCATTTTGATGCAGAGATGGTTCTAAACCGAAAATAAACCTACCCATAATTAATTTCCCTGAACTATTCTGCAGTCTTTTGTTAGTTTATATGCTTGCCTATATTAAGAAATAATGACTTTCCTAAAAAAGTGGAAAGTTTCCTCTTCAACTTTCACTCAGTTGCAGAAGACTTTACACATTTTTCTTTATTAAGATTTTAATTTTATGGAATTAAATAATTGATATGATGAGCATCATTGATCATAAGTACAGTGGAAAAGAGTAGTTATGGAAGGCCCTTTTGTAAACACAGCAATCCTTGCCCCATCTCCACTCAATGTTTTGCCTCTCTGTCTTTTTAAACCAATTTATGCCAAGCACACTCTGGTCCAAAGTGGAGCTAAGAAGAGTTGTCCAGACAGAGTCCTGCCCATGGCAGGAGGTTTGAACTGGGTGATCCTTCAGGTCCCTTCAACCCAAACCATTGTAGGTTTCTGTGATTTTTTTTGGATCTGAGGCACAGGGGAAAGCTGTTATTTATGCTAGTAGAATATAACAACGTACTTTCTGTTATGGACAGGGGCCTTCATCCAGTAATATCATGTAATGGAGTTCTCTGCCACTGAATTAATTATCCAATACTGTATTTTCTCATAGTGTGGTTATTTTTTCTCTCAGGGAGGTATATTCTTCTGCTTCTTCACCCTTTTCAGACCAGTGGAGCTGATCCATCACATCAGAATCACTTTTATTTAGTAGAATTGTGCGTCATGCCAATAACATTTGGAGTATTTACTGAATAACTTGCTGGTCAAGGAAGCTGAGAAGATCAAATGTTGTTTGTTAGGTCTTAACTGGGTTTATGTACTTGCCTTCCCTTTGCAGATCTTATCCTTACACCCTTATCTTATATGATGTAATATAATTTCATCCTGCATTTTAGAAAACAAACAAAAACTGACCAAACCTGATCCAATCTGTAACTGTTTCCCCTTGTTAAGTTGGCCCATTTCAGAGAAACAATTACTTTGTTGTGAGTAAAAGGAAAGAAGCTGTTGTGTAACTGTATCTGTTCTGGGGAAGAGGTAAATACTGGTTAAAATGACCTCTTGTTTGTTTTAGGACACTGGAGAGCCAGGCTGGTGGAGAGGAGAACTCAATGGTAAAGAAGGAGTCTTCCCAGATAACTTTGCTGTTCAAATACAAGAGTCTGATAAAGACTTCCCTGTAAGTTCTTACACCTATTGTTTAGTATCACAAAAAACTATTAATAAAAATGCAGAGAATAAAAGAGGTCACAGCACTTTATGCTGCTTAAAATATTACATTTGTGGCAGTTTTAACTTTATCTTGACCTAGTTGTATAAAAGAAGAAAGATGAAAAGGTTAATCTTTGTGTTTAACTGGTCCATAAGTATTAAAGGGAGGCCTTTTTTTTTTGAGATTAACTCTAATTAATGAGGATGATCAGCTCATTTAGAAAAGGATGTTGTTCTGATAGTATGGTGTTACATGTTACTGATTACTGAATTAAACCCTTACTGTTTAGAAAGGAGATAAGATGTTGGGTTTTTCCATCTCAAGTCCTTAAGTAACTGTAATTACAAAATGTTGAGTGACCCTTCTGGGTCTGACTGGGATTTTTCGATGTCAAAACTTGCAGTAGGCTGCAGTATACGAAAGATATTTTTTGAGTGGGATTCAGAAATATTTTTTTACCATCTCATGTATTAACTTGTAGAAATTCTTGTTTGTATGTGGTACTCAATGATCTTATAATTTTGGTCCTTGTTTTACAATGTTTTTTTTTTTTTTTTTTTTTTGAGATTAGTGTGATGTTTTTGTTCTGTTACATTTGTGTAGCAAAGATGGTTGTGTTAATGCACAAATGTACATCAGCTCCAGGTGGAATGGGTTCAGCTCCAGACCAGGAGTTATTAATTTATAATTTATTCTGAGTTGCCTCACATACATAGAAACCTACCTACCGCCAGTCAGAATTTTCTTTACAGATGGATTCTCAGCTGTGCAAGAGTGGCATAAATGCCATAAAATACAAGAACAGAGGGTAGGTAGGGTTGCTATTTCACAATACAGAGTTGTTTCCTACAGAGAGGGGTGGAAAACCATTATCTTACCCTAAACAGCATTTCCCTGCTTTGATCCTTTATTCTGCTTTGTGTGCAGTGTCTCAGCACAAGGATTCACCTTGCACTGAGCAGCTTTCAGGTTCAGGGCATTGGATGGCTGGTGATCGTAATCAGCTATTTGATACTGACTTCATGAAAACACAGAGCAGAACTGTATAATGGCAAGTTGATGCTGAACTCTGTTTAATTGTTTTTGGTACAGGCAGCAATGCTGCACAGCTGGATAATGTAGTTACTTTTTTAGGAAGAAAGAAAATAGAATCTTGTTACTTAGGTACACTCGCTTTTGTGTCCTCTGAAACCAGAGAAAGAAACTGAATATGGGTTCTCCTGGTTGCTTAATTACATTTCACATGTTAGAATAAAATCTTGTTGCATTAAAAAGAGCTTATTCAATAGCTGTAGGGGTGCAGAAGTGAAATCCATCCATAGCAACTGTTTGAAAAATTCCCACTGCAGGGTGGTTTTGGAGGGGCTGTGTTAGAGCCTGTATGGTTTCAGCTGTAGCTGTGTAAAGAAAAGTGGTTTTGTAGGCTTTTGTATAATTTTATCAGGGAATCTTGTCCTTAGTACAACCAGAAAGACCCCTCTTCTAAAGCAATTTAATTAATCATATTCCAAGGATGAGTGGTTGGGATCTCTCCAGAGAGGTGCCAGTCTCCTTTCAGCAGGACAGAGATTCAACTTCCACGTGTATCAGAAAGTGATGAATGACTGTTTCAGAATAGTAATTTCAATGTACAAACTGTTACATTGTGATACTTTGTACATTTTAAATTTTAATGGCTGGCATAGTTTGCCCATCTTTTCCACTTAAATATAATGATAAGGGGGCTCAAATCAATGTTTTTGATGTAACTGCAGTCTTTGAGACAAATGCTGCCAGCATCTATTCATTGAAGCCATTCCTCTGATACTTAATTCAGAAATCTGTTTTTAGTGTAAGTGAACATTTTGGTTAAAAAAATTACCTGGTTACCCTTTTAAACTGGCATTGTACTAAGATTGGGGTTTACATATTGAAACCAAAATGAGTGTGATCAGAGCAATTCTTTGGACTACAAGAGATAAAATTACTGGATTTAGGGTTTTTTTCCCTCTGTTTATGCACATTGCTGAAGCACTGATTTAATTTCAATGGACCTGAATTTTGTTCCTGAATTTTTATAACTGGTTGTCTGGGAGATATCAGTAATTGTTCCAGGTCTTTGTGTTTCCTGTCTGAATTGATTTCCTCCTTTGTGAAATACTTTGAAATCAGCTGGTAAACAAGCTCCATGTTACAGTATGCAAAACAAAACACAAATGAGGCTGTCTTAGATACAGAGAATATCTGCTTGCTTGCTTGTTTGACTTTGGTTTTTTTCCTCTTGATTTTGCAGAAGCCAAAGAAACCTCCACCTCCAGTTAAAAGTCCAGGTATGTAGTACATGTCTGGTGATCTGAGAAAATACTAAATTGCAGAAGAAGTGTATGACTTCAAAAGAAAATTTAGAAGTAGCTTTTTATTTCTTATTAATGCAGCCATAGTCACACCTTGTTTACTTTTCATACTTTATATATTTTGCTGTTGCTGTATATTTTTAAAATTGATGGAGCCTACTTTGGAAACATTTTAACAATGGCTCACCGTTTTCTGGGCTCAAGTAAGTGTTTATAAATGGCATTACACTCCTTGCAAAAGAGAAGGCATAACTTGGCATTAGTTTTATTTTTAGTTAGTGACCAAGATAATTAAAGCTCTTTGAAAAATGTCTGTGGTTTGCATTTTCATTCAGCTTCAAGACCTGAATTGCCAGCTGGAGAGAAGAAATTCCTTTCTTTGAGGCCAGAAGAAAAAGGTAAGGACAATTTTCTTCATGGTGACTTGGCTGCTCTGGCAATAGGGTCTCTGTTCAGGAGCCATCATACAAACTCCCTTGACGCCATTTACTGAAGTTGTCCTATCTGTGTTGTTACAAAAAATGTCTTTTGAGTGATTAGTGGAACTGCTACACTCTGTTAAAATGTTTATTTCTTGTTATTACATGACTTTCTGAAGATTGGTTATTATATTGCACAGTAACATAGTTGCTATTAAATTCCTGAAGGTGTAGTTCTGTGACAGTGGCTGCAGTTTTGAGCAGCAGTAGTAAGTAAGGCAAAGCTCAACTGTTGCAAAAATCAGTCTGGTCAAAAGTACTTTGAAAGAGCTACACAGAGCAGGTACAAGACTCCTTAGACAGACGCTACAGTCTCAGAAATAGACATTTCTTATCCTGATATTTCTTGCTATATTCCATAATTTCAAGTTCCACTGAATTTGGAGACATTTGCTACTTTATTCTTGAAATTTAAAGGACACCTTTTTCCAGAGGCAAAGCTACTGTTGTCACCCAAACAGATTCTAAAGGGCTTCTTTCCATGTTTGAAAAAACTTGCCAAGTGAAAATGTTTGATTGTGTTTAAAAGTGAGAAGCTTAAACAAATGTGCTGGTTGGGCCTTGCAGAATAAATCCTGGTGTTCCTGCAGCTTAACCAAATTACAAAACCACTCGGTCCTGTGAATGGAGAACTGTGGCTGACCAGCATTTCTACCAGTGTGGCTCCTGATGGGTTTCTTGGCTTCCTTAGGCAGTTTTTATAACCCCCATTTTAACAAGGCACCCTCTCAGGTATTGAATATGAAAGACACTTGTTAAAGTCAGTTCTGTTTGTTCTGAATGTGAGCAAACAGTAATTTTTATCTGTTGGAGCAGTATCTTCAGGTGTGAATTAAGATCAACTGTATGATTCCAGAAATGTTGATCTCCTGGCTCCTTTTAAATACTTCTAAACTGAAACAAGTTTAATTTTAAACTGGTTCTGTTTGGATTATAGTGTTAATCTTTGCATAGTTGAGCTCAACTGTTCATTCAGGAATATAGGAAAAAATACTGAGTGACACCATTTAAAACACACAGGAATGTGAAGTCTTTTACAAAGTTACATAAGGTAGAGAACTCTTCTTTACTGAGCTACAGGAAATGAAGGAGGAAAAATTTGTTATGGATTCAGTTGCAGATCAGGTCATAGAAATTACTTTTTTAGACAGCGCTAGCATTTTACTGGAAGATATACCCATTTATCAGTGCAGTTGTATTGCACTGATAAAGTAGCCCTGTTAATACTAGTAATTGAACCTATTAAGTATGAAATTGTTCTGTAACAAGTTCTCAGAAAAAAAATATTAATTGAGCTGCTCTAATCAGAAGCTATCAAACCATGTCATTTTTTATGCCTGTTGGGAGTCTAATCTGCCTTTAATTGCAATCAAAAATTGATCAAAAATTCAAAGTAGAGTTTCTATGAGTATTTCTGTATTTACAGTGAAAGACACTTAGTGGTGTCATGTAGAAACTTTCCAGTGTAAATGTCTTCAGATTTGTATCTTTCCTTTCCATTACTAAACTGTTCATTTTTAGCCAACACTCTTTTTCATTGAGGAGCAAAATCCAAAAAAGACATGTCATTTTGTCCCGCAGAAATGCCCAGTTTCTGTGCTCATGGCGAACCTTGGCCTTTGGTATTAACTTATTCCACTTAGCTATAGACATTTTTTATATTCAGATTCTGAGTGGGAGTATTAGAAGGGAGAATTGACAGATGAGAGTTCAGGAGTAGGGTTTGATGACAGCATTTTTTTCTGCCCTGTTTATGAACTCTCTTATTTTTAAAAGCAAAAGGGGTAATTTTCAACTTGTTCTCAGCACAGCTTCAAAAAAGCTGATTGATCTGCAGTTAGTGCTGACTGTTGTTGGGTGTTTAAACTGGCAATGTTGTATATTGGATGTGGAGGCAGGAGTGGCTGGCGCTGCTGATGTGCTGCTTTTCACAGGGCAGGCAGCCCCACCGTGTGGCAAATCCTTCCATTGCTTCAGCATCCTGTGTTCTTAGCTCCATCCTGAGAGACTGCAGGGAAATGGCAGCCAGTTTGTTTTTGCTCATTTCTCCTCCTGATGTTCAAGTGTCCCAAAGCAGGAAGTTCTGCCCCTGAGCAATGCTTTTGGCAGAAGTGTTTCTAGGATCTGTTTGCTTACCAATACTCCTCTGAAAGAACATTGGCTTCTTCCTGTTTTGGGGTTGGAGGGTGCTCAGTGGCTGCAGGACTGGTCCAAAGGAAGTCAGTCCTAGACCTGGCAGTTCAGGCGCTTTGCTGGTATGGAGCTGAAGAAAATATCCAGCCCTGCTCCCAGGTCTGTAGCATATATAAACATTTCCCACCAGATCAATACTTGCTTAAAAGCAAATTGCAGAAGGGGAGGATGGGGAGAATCAAAGCTGAAGGTCAATCTCTCCATCCCAGTGTGCTGATTTACTGCCCTATAAGGGCAGTAACTGTAAAGAACTGTAACCCTTTGCTGTAACCTAACAATTATTCTTTAGAATATTCAGTACTTTGTGTATACTGAACTGTGGCATGGTTTTACAGGGAAAGGTAGAAGGTTTGCTCAGGCTATCCACCAAGGTAGAGTTAGGACACATGGGTTCAAAGGTATTCAACTATTGCTTGTAAAGCAGCTTGAATTTTTCAGTGTCCCATATGTTGTATGCCAGCTCCTCTGTACAGGATTCAATTAGGTCATGTAGTCATTAAACAAATAAATAAACCTTTTTTTTTTTTTTTTTTTTTTTGTATTATCCATACCTAATTTCCATCTCTTTGTAGAAAGGCAGACTTTAGATAAAGTAAATTTAGCTATTCAGATAAAAATTAATTTCTCTCCTCCCCTTCTTCCATAGATAAATTATGCTGCTTGTGTATGTAAGATGTCTAGTTACAACAAAATAAAAACCCCTTCCTCTTTAAAAGAAAATCAAATGAATTTGTAGAAAAGACAAAGCAGTGCATAGATTTTTGGTTCTTAGCTGTCATTTGCAGTGCAATAATGTGAATCCATAATTTGTTACTACTGTTTCGTGTCATAGGAAGATTTATCTTACTCTAAGATAAATCTTTTTGAGCTCAGGTAAGTAGTTTGTGTGTTTTGATAAGGTGTCATTTAAGACACTTGCTTATGTATTTTTCATTTTGATCTTCAGAGAATGATTTCTGACAGCGGGTCCTTTCTAACTGATTAGCAGTGTAAGAATTCTAGACAACCTGAGTTTTTAAAATGTGACTTCCTTTGTCAGATGAAAAAGGAGTTTTGGATCAGAAGCCTTTGAAGCCACAAGCTCCTCAAGTACCACCCAAGAAGCCTATTCCTCCAAGCAAGACCAACAGCCTACTGAGAGCAGGGCTCCTGCACCCAAAACGTCCAGACAAACCTGGTTTGCCATCATCTGCATCCAAGTCAGTATGACTGAAACTGCAGGCACCAAGTATATTCAGTTTGATTTGTTGTTTGATCTTCCCTCATGGATGAATTGGGAAGAAATGTGTGCTTTAAGGGTGAAAAGGATGCAAGGATAAGTTTTGCCTTATACCTACCATTGTCTTAGTTCTCCAAGTCTTTATCAATATGAACTTAGGCCTTTCAAATCCTTTGAGAGATTGAATCCATCTCAGAGTTGGCATTAGAGCATAACTGACCATGGGGCAGATGAAATTGCTGATCTGATGGCTGCTGTAGCTACAGTAACAGGGTGGAGTAAAAGAATGTGGGCATGGCCCTTGAGAATTATTATTGTGTTGAAAAAAAACCCTGAAAATTTGAGCTACCTCAGTGTTCAAGGCTTGAGCACTTTGTATAGGGTAAGATAGATGAAAAGGAAGAATTGAGCACAGGTACCTGTGCAAAAGGTACTCACTGTGGCTCCTGTCTGCTCCTGGGGAAGGAAGCACTTATTACAGAACCACATTCGGATTCTCTACTCTTGAGCCTTCTCACTTGAGTTACTGGATAAAGAGGTACAAATACTTCTTCTAGATCTACTTAATTTTTTTTTTCCTTGTGAGTTTGAAACTTTCACTAAAACTAATTTTGCATCCATACAGTCTCCCACACATAGAATTTTCCTTTTTGTCTCCATTGCAGCAGTTGCTAGGTCCTTACCCAGAAGTGTAAACCAACAGCTGACTGGTAACTGTCCCTTTGGGATGTTCAGTTGGCTTGAAAGAACCATGAGATAGTGAGGTTGTGATACACTTGGCCTTGTGCAAATAAAGCTGCTGCATCGAAGAGCTTGCACCTTAAATAGCTTTTCAGTATAGAATTGTATTATATTCACTTGGTATTTTGGAGGCTTTCCCAAGTAAAGATTATTTTTTTTAAAACCACAAGTCATATTCTTTTCCAGCTTAGAAAATAATTATTGTTCTAAAGGGATGCACATGTGTAGTAATATAGAGGTCTGTAGTAAGCTGTGGTCCTTTAATAATCGAAACCTTTAAATCTTAGAGATATTTAAATGTCTGAAAGTTTTTAGCATTGTTTTAGGGAGATCAGGCTGCTGTCTCTTTTTCTACTGCAATTAAACTTACAGGCTTTGGGAGGTGAATTAATGAAAGGGGCACAGTTTATATATGGCATGTACAGGCCAACCAGATAATCAGGCCTGATCAGCATGGGTTTGTGATGGCAAGAACTGTAAAGGAAAATGTTTCCTATTATTTTTTATTTATTTTGGTCGGGGTTGCACTACTTTGGATTTTTTTTTCATTGTTGTTCTTGGGGTTTTTGTTGTTTGTGAATGATGTGAGCAGATATGGAAGGAATGCATAGTGGAACAAAAGCTACAAGGTGGCTTTTTCCATTTCCAGCAAGAAATAATTTGTTCTTGTCAGCCCTTTTTCCTGTACAGGAAGATTTCTTTAATGTCAAAGAGTCAATTTCTGAATTATTTTAAGAGGTATTAGTGAAAATATTATTCAGCTCACCTGTTGTTTGAAGTGTAATATTTTCAACTGAAATGCCAAAGTGTGTCCTAAAAGTTCTGGATTATTTTCACATGGGTTTTGTGCACATCTGACGACTCTGCAAGAGATGGAACAGAAAAATTGGTATTCATAGGAGCAGAATTATCTCCAGAAGCCTTGATTATAAAACAAGGCTTTAGAAAGTGATAAAATGTACCGTAATTTTTCAGTTTGCTTCTAATTCTTGGTATTTTTCCCTTTTAAACTTTTTCCTCTCTTGACTAGGCAGGTTTTGTTTTTTTTTTTTTTTCTTACCACAGAACTAATGGAGAAGTTGTTACTCTTCGACCAAAATCTGAAGTTGAGCCAGTAGCAAAACCAAAGTTAGACTCTGAACCATTGCCACTCAGACCAAAATCAGTAGAGGTAGATTCACTTGTGGTAAAGAGCTCTAAAGAATCAGGTAAGAAAAGAAATATTCTTTTGGGCCTTTCTGTTTGAATTGCTGTGTTTTACAGGGTTGGAATAAGCTTTTTGAGTGATTTATTCAAAATACCACTGGGTGCATTTATGCCTGTGTATTTTTTTAAAAGCACTGGAGGCAGCTGAAGGTAAGAGTCAGGAGGGGATGAGCAGATGTCAGCGGGGTATTCACAGGTAGCTGCTGAACTCTGTCTTGGAACAGTGGGTAGGAAGGGAGACAGAGATAATGGTTTGTCCTTCTAATTTGAAAGCTTGCTTTTTTTGCTGCCACTTTCATCTTGAGTTTTTATGAAATTGTTTTCTTAATGGCTGGTTCAGTTTGTTCTGCTCTTGCAATTCAGATAACTGCTTTTCTAGCTAACTTCAGAATTCTTGGTAATGCCATTACCTTTGGCCTCCTGTGATTTAGTTCAGAGCTATTCTAGATTTTGACTTTATCATACCTTAAATTGGGGCCTTAAAAAAGCATGGAGCATTCTACATTTAAATACGTGCTTATGGCTTTGCTTAAAGCACCTTGAGCCAAACCTGACATCTCCTTAATTCTAAATATATTCAGTAAAACTCTTGATAGTGGTTAAAGCACCCACATTTAATGATCAGAACCTCTGAACTACTGTGTTGATACCATTAGCCCTAGACTGACAGTGCAACTGATAACAGATCTCTGTGTGTCACTTAGGCAGAGATCAGCTGCTGTGGGTATATTTTTCTAAACTCAAAATAATTTGTATTTTATGATTAACCACTTCAGAAAAAGCTGTAGTGAATTATTCCTGCAATGTTCATCTTGCATATCTCAAATGCAATTTTTTGTCTCAGAAAAGATTTTAGTAATAATAAATTTAAAAGTAGTATAAACACATGTATTTTTAAGGCAAATTACGGTATTCTAGTTGTAGAATAGTTGGTCCAAAGCATAATAAATTCATCTGGAAGATAAAAATAATGCATTGAAAGAACTGAAGCAGTTAAGGAATGGAAAAGAATACTCCTGACTTTTTGTCATTGAGCATGTTAAAATATGTGTAAATTTTTTAAGTGTAAATGCTTTATATGAGGAAAGGTTAATTCATGTATGTTTCTAATACAGAAGTTATACTACTCAGGTTAGATAATAGAAAAAAATTCTTTAATATGAGGGTGGTGAGGCCCTGGCACAGGTTGCCCAGAGAAGCTGTGGTTGCCCCATCCCTGGAAGACTCCAAGGCCAGGTTGCACAGGGCTTGGAGCAGCCTGGAACAGTGGAAGGTAAAGATCTTCAAGTTCCCTTGCAACCCAAGCCATTCTGTGATTATCCCCTTTCTAGCTAGTATAATAAATTCTGTGATTATCTCTAGGGTTGTGTTAGATCTGTTACTGTATAGCATAGTATCACTTAAACTCATGAAAAACTCCTATGAAAACAGCTGGAATATCTTTTTTTTTTCTTTACATTCAGTTACCTTGACATCTTTAATAGCCAGAGTAGCAACATAGTACCTATGCTGTCAGGTGTTCATGTATATACTACAACTCAGAATATTCTGTGATAGAAAAGGAATAATTTTACACAATTTGATTTTGAAGAAATGTTTTTTATTTGCTAACTTCAGTTTTTACAGGCTTCTGGAGAAATCAAAGATTTAAATGCCTAGATGGGGCAGGGCACAGGGGTGCACAATGGGCTCATGAGTGAGGTCTGTTGTGTTTGGTGCACAGCAAGCAGAGGAGGCTCAGGCAGTTCATGTGGGGCTGCAGCGCTGAGAAGGGTCAAGGAGCTGCAGTTGAAGGAAAGTTTCAGAAATCCTCTGTTTTGTCAAAATGACATTCCTTAAAACAATCTGCATAAGTCAGTCCTACTGCTCTTGTGGAAAGGGACTGATCCAAACTCCTGCCAGTAAAATGTAATGAATCTCATGCTATAATTCTCTACATACTGTGCTGCTAAAGACATAATATACCCTGTGCAGCCCAAGGCTATGTTAAAAAAAATAAGATTTTGGGTCCTTATATAAATTTTAAGACAGTTTAACCTTACAATAACTAGAATAGGTATTAATAAAAGATGAAAGAAAATGGATGGCTGGGGCTGGCAACTGCTTTACCAGAGTCTTTTTTTTTTATTTTCCCCCCCACCCCCTTCAGATGATGATCCTGGGGTAGATCAATTTTTAGGAAATCTTTTTTTTTTTTTTTGGTTGGTTGGTTGGTTTTTTTTTTTAATATGGGTCCTGTTTTTTTGCAGCATAGTTTGACCATGAAGTGAGGTTTAGATTGAGCCCCTTTCAGTTTAGCATAAGAAGCTGTTAATATTCTGTTATGAAAAAACCAACCCACCCCATGCCAAAATTATGTCACCATCCATCAGATAAGGACAAATAATCAAAACCATTTAGAAACATTGATCACATTGAAATAACTCCTCTTGAAGTTTTAATTGAAAAATTGCATAAATGTTTTTCTGTTTGATTAGAATCAAGTACTGTAAAAGACTAAAGCTGTAATGCTGGCATGCTGAACATGTAAAGCAATTCTGTTTCTTCTACAAATGTTTCTTTTTCCTGCTTTGTAAAATAATTTTTTTGTTCAGAATCTTTTTCTAGACATTCCTCTCCTTGACTTTTCTTTCCAGATTTTGTTTCCTATCCTGTTTGCCATGTTTCCCTTCTTACGTGTCAGGAAATTACCCTACCCTTCTCCATTTTGGTAAGATAACAATCTCTAAGGAAATCCAAATGCTTTATTCCATACGCATCCTCTTCTTAACATCGTGAGCGTGGTTTTCAGTTGCAGTTATTGGTACTAAAATTTTGGGGGTTCTATTAAAAATGCACTTTTTTTTTTGTTTGTTTGAATGCCTGTTTTTCTTAGCTGTTAAAGAAGTTACTTTAAGTAGGCTTTTCCTTTAGGAACTGGTGGGGACTAAAAGTAAGAAAAAATTTACAGTTTAGCTGTTGATAAGCCAAACTTCGTGTTTGTTTGTAGTGAAATGTGTTCAGTACCTTTAGCACATCTGGTGTATATAGGTTGAATGGCTTTAACATTCTGTACACACAAAGAACACAGTCATGAAGCTTTTGGGCACCGTAAAATATTTTATAGCTTATAGCTGTCCCCTGAATTTTTGGGGAGAGATCTCAGCAGGATTTGTAATATGAGAAAAGGCAGCATCTTTTTACTCCACAGATTAATGTGAGTTCTTACCTTCTAAAATATTGGCTGCATTTCACTTGTATCATGGGTGTTTAAACCCCAGCCACATGAGAATGGTGGAACCATGATTATTTCAGCCACCCTTCAGCTTTGCTTCTTTTTGTGAAGGCTTTTTAAAACAAGCTGCTATGAATACACTTGAAACATTCACAAATCTTAACAAAGCCTCTCATTAATTGTGCCTGTTAAAGCTCCTAACAGCTCTGTGGTAGATCTGTGGTAAGCTTGTGGAAGAGACATTTCTGATAGTCCATGCTATGCAACTTTAGGCTTAGTTCATCTTCTTAGAAAGGTGCTCTTGCTCAGTCATAAAGTCCTTTTTTTTCACCCAGATTATCTCCAGATGTGTGGTATTGCTCTTTTGGCAATCTATGATGGGATTTCCTTTAACAATTGCTAACAGGCTATCTGTAAGAATACTATTTGATAAATCATTTTATTGATTGAAAGGGGTGTAGACTGTGAACTTTCAATGGATTTCATCAGTATCTCTATTAGAGATTTACTGATTTATTGGTTAAATTTTCTCTAAAATAACTAAAAATGCTGTTTAAAAAGAAAAACAATCAAATAAACCCCCTAAGCCTGCAGTAAAACCAATCAACCTCCCACCACCACCACCACCACCACCAAAAAAACCCAAGCCCCAATCTCCACCAACCTGTGTTTTAATTCTTCCCTATATCAAAGCAATAAATTTGAAGAGTAAAAACAAAAATTCAAGTAGAGTCAGAATTCCCTCTGACTGCAATCTGCTGGCAAAATCTTAATGTTGAACAGTTCTCTCAGGTGTAACAAATTACTTTAGAAGATGTTAGAATTATGGAAAAAGTCCTTGGCTTCTGTATCATCCCACCATCTATATTTAAATAGTACACAATTCAGGCTCTAGCAGTCTTCAAGCCTTGTCAAACATTGTGATTTTTTTTTTCAAACTTTACATTTTTCTTAATATATTTTTAATATGCTTGATGTTTACTCTTCATGGACACAGGACTGGCATTACAATCATAATAGCAACTAAATTTATAATTCTTCAATTTCTTGTGAAATGATTTGTTATTTCTGTGGAATGACAAAAGAAGCATCATTTAAAGTCAGAAATTAGTGAGATGAGGGAAAAAGGCATAAAAGTTTTTCTTGTTACCTTTTTAATGATACCTAACTAACATAAATCCTAATTCCCTTTGGCAGCTTGGTCTAGTGGAAGGTGTCCCTGCCCATGGCAGGGGCTCAAATGGGGTGGTCTTAGGGTCCTTCTAGCCCAAACCCCTCTGTGACTCTGAAAGCTTTGTACTCTGGGGTAACTGAGAATTGAATAAAGACCATGCAGATGACCCTGTGGTCACTGTTGCTTGCAGTGTATTAAAGGAAATATTTTATTGGCACAGACTGGAACAGAAATCCCTTTTCATTTATTTCTCCCTCATCCTCTTTTCCGTCAGCCGCTTGCCATTCATCACTCTTCTGTTTCTTCTTTCTTTTTTTTTTCTCCCCTGCTTGTTTAACTGCAGGTGTGATTGCATGTTTGCAAAAGACTGTCCTGACATTCTCTTGAATAGAAGTAAAAAGCAGCAAAACTGATTGGTAATAGTGCTGTAAAGTGATGAAGTTGGTCTGGTCAGGGCTGTCCAAAGGAGCTGAATGTTCTAAGGTCTTCAAGGATATTAATGCAGAGAACAGATTAAAATAAATTAAAAAATTCAGTTGAAAACTTAGTACCTACAGGTGTAAAATAGCTTTGACAATGTGTGAGTAATACTTGGGTTACATCAGATGATTTTTAGACATCCAGACACTGAAGGGGTATGAATGGTCTGGCTCAGTGTACCCAAGGCTTTTTTCTTATGTACCTTTATTGGGAATGCAGGAAAAGAGATATCATAGGTTCTATTTGTTAAATCATAATGTCAAGTAAGAATCAGAGGTCATGAAAAAAAATCAAACCCAAAATCTTGAATGTTTTTTATGCTGCCTGTAGTAAATACTGTGTGGCATTTTAGTTACAGTCTATAGAATAAGTGATGAATTTGGGTTGTAAATGATATATAACTGTAATCGTATGTCAATGCTTAATTAAAAACCACCCCTCAATCTCACTAAACATCTATTGCCAGGTAAGTATATTTATTTTTGTGGTGAAAAGGCCAAGTCCTGTTGTTACTTAGGTGAAATACTTACATTACTCAGACTAGTTGCGGTCAGTTCTTCCTGTTAACTTTTTTCCTGAACTTGCCTGTTCCCAAAGGATGTAAAGCATTTCTGCTGAGCTGAGATAGAGTTTTCCTAGAGGTGTGAGCATAAAGAGCCTAATGAGCAAAGAGATCTGTGTGATTGAATAAAGTATGAGAGTGGAGTTTTGAAGTGTTTTATTAAAGTCTTTATGAAGTTGTATATTATCTTTAGATACTGAACATGAAAAAAACTACCCTGCACAGACATAGATGCAGGTAATACCTTGTTAGCTTTCACCAATGTGGGGAGTACACCAGTATGTAATTTACCATACTGCTTTTATTATTGTCTTAGTCACTAAACTTGCATTTTCATGCTTTTCATGCAAATTCAGTGACAAGAAAATACACTCTCAAGTAGTTGAATATGGCAGTTCTTAGAAAAAGTTATGAACATATTTTCTGCAGATGCTGCCATGTTGCTAGAGCATTTCTTCTGTTCACACAAATTAACTTGAATTTAAGTCCTAGTTGAATTAACTCTTACTTTTTTTCAAGGGGGAAAATACAGTTTCCCAGATATGTCAAAGTCATGCAGTTGTTTCAGATACCTCATGTGTTGTATATGCTGAAAATCCTCAAAACAACAAGAATTCTGATAATTCTTTTTTTGTGTCTCAAGTTAAAGATAAAAAGAACTCAGCAAAACTTTCTGGTCTTGATGGTGGTGTCTGTTTTCCTCTTTTTTTAGATCTGTTAAGCTTTGATGATGTCATAGCTACCTCAGATAATCTGTCACACCCAACTGCAAACCGGCCCAAGATGCCTGGTAGGAGGCTGCCTTCCCGTTTCAATAGCAGTAGTCCTGTGAGTATTTTGGGGGTGATCTCCTAGTAGGGAACTAAAAACTGGCTTCCCAGGAAACAGTCTTCTGAGACATTTATCTGAAGAGCAAAATGCTGCAGGGGTTCAGTTCCTGTAGGTTTTGTGCGCAGGGAGATCCATTCCCAGCAGGGAAGTGAATGTAAGAGAAACAACTGGAACTGTGTTGCAGCTGAAGGAGTGTTTCTGTTTCATGGGTTTTGCTGCAGGAAATGCTCAGCTCTTCTGGCCTCATTGACGGTGCATTAGGTGTTGTACATTCACACAGATCTGAAAGTGTCTTTAGTGACTTTGACAATTGGCCACATAAATTTGTAATTTAATGCTGCTGTAACATGGGGATTGTGATCTTAGTGCTGATGTGAGGTTGGCAGACAGCCTGATTTCAAGGACTCTGCACCACCTGCTTCTCATTTTCTCAGTGGATGTTGCATAGTTATGCCAGTTACCATCTACAGTTACTGCCCATTTGTGTTTTGTGGAAGCACCTACAGGCTCCCAGAAGTGTCACAGACTTAAGTATTGCAAATATGCTTGAAAATCCTGCCCAAGTTCCCTGTGTTTCATTTAAGTTCAGCTCAATGTAGGGAAGGAAAGTTCTGACTGACTGTCAGGGACAGAAAAGTCTGCTAGTGTAGCAATTTAAGTTTTGTTACTTGGTTTTCTCCTTTACTATTTCATTTTTAGAAACATGTGAAAAGCTTTTTTTAAATTTACTTTTAAGTTTTGTTGTTTTTATTTTTAATTCTGAAAAATTTTTCATTCCTTATGAATGGTTTACCAGGCAAATCAAAATGTGGGTCCAGAAAAAATTTTGAAGGTGCAGAAAGAAGAAGAAAGTGCCAAACCAAAGCCAGGTGAAACAAAGAAGGTATGATGCTACCAAGGAGCCAGGAGTGCCAGGCAGCTTGGTGTTCTGTTCATCCTGTTTGCATTTCCAGTACAGGTTCATACAACCATCTGAATGCCAGTGCTTGTAATTAAGGTCAAGTGAGCTCAGTCATTTAGTATAAAATTCATAGTAAGAAATTTAGTGTTGAAGTTCATTTGTACTTACAAAGTGCATGAGTTCTGATAAGAGCTGCTGTATCAGGTGGTATTTCCCAAATAAGTTCCATATCTGCTCAGCCTTCATTCTCCTGACAGACAGAATAACTGAGCAGATCAGCAGAGTGCACAAAAGTTTGTTTATAATTATTCAGTGGAATCCATTAAATCACTTTTTTTTAAGTGAAGAGGACTGAAATGTAAGTACTATTTTTAGTGACTACAGGAACCTCAGGTAAATCCTTAATTAAGGTTGTATAAAGTAACTATCTCATATACTCCAGTAATCCATTCACACTGGACTTTTTTTAACCTTTTAGGTAGAAAATTAAGGGAACTTATGCACATTTAGCTCCCATCCTGGTACAACCTGTGTGCTGTAAGCATTCAGTTCATAAAGATTTCACTTCTTACCTTTCTGCCAATTTATTTTTTAGCCATCTGCGTTCAGCCCACTGATTGCTCCTTCATCTCAGAGACCAAGCTCTGTCATACTCGACTTTTTACCTGGAGACCTCCAACTGAAAGGAGAGACATATGAGGAAAAAATTTCTGTGGAAGAGCTTAGGACTCAGATTAATGATTTAATGGGTTTAGTAGACGCCCTGAAGAAAGAGCATGGGTAAATATTTCCTTTGTCGGTTCTTCAGGGGGTTATATAGACATCTCATAAATGTCTTCAGTGCCAGACTTTAAAATAAGAAAGGTATTCTATGCTAATAACATATTAAAACATAAATTCAGGTGTTTTCTATTCAATTTAGTCCTAATAAATGTCCTAAATATGTACAAATTTGATGTCAGAGTATTTCTGGAATTTGTACACATTTTTTCCCTCCTACTTTGCACTCCTGCATCTATTACATCTTTTTGAAAGTATTTCTTAAACAGTTTGTACTTTCATTGTAAGGAAAAGTAGTTAATTTTTTGTGGTAATGACATAAGTACATGGTGCAGGCCCTGTGTAACACTGCACAAGTACTTGCAGTATTGACATGACTTATATTCTAAGTAATTTATTCTCTTTGTAGAAGTAGCTGTGTTATTTTAGGTTATTTTACCTTGAATTCAACTTTAAGTATTAAATAACTGCACAGACATTTAAGTAGCCTCTTAAAATTGGGATTAAAAATTAGGGAATAGCAGTAGGTAAGAAGTGTTGAGTGGTGGTGGAAACTTGTGGTCCAAGAGATGTGAGTAACAATTCACTGGTGGGCATTTGGATTGTTTTGTGAATCCCACTTGTAAAATTTTAACAAGACCTGTGCATCCTGTCCTCAGTAATGTGAAGTTTGTTTTTCCCCCTTCTGACTTCTGTTTCTATCTTAACTACTATTAGGAGAGAACTGGAAAAACTAAAGAAGGATTTGGAAGAAGAGAAACTGTTGCGAAGCAATCTGGAGGTAATGTTACCACCTTGGGAGGGCATGGGGTGTGTAGGCTTTGTTCTGGGATTTGATATCACAAGAAAGTCTTAACAAACCTGTTCAGTCTCTTTTTGTTTTGCTGTTTTATTTTGTGATTGAATGAATGCCTCATGAGGCATTTGGATGTATAGAGAAGATCCAAGTTCACCTTTCTTTTTCTGGAATATTATTTGTAACAGTCAGTGTGGGGGTTGGGGTGGGAGTTCAGTTTAGTGCTGCTGGATTCTGCTCTTTTCTAGAAATATGTCCAACTGGACAAGTTCCAGGAAAGACACTTAATATTTGCATTTATAAGATTGAAAGACCTCTTTAATTTAAGTAATCTAAAGAAAAACAAAAGTAAACTTCTCTAAATTTTTGATGAATTGTTTAAATATTAAGTACGGATGATTTGCCAAAAGAACAGAATGCATCTGAAAAAATTCCTTATGAATGAATGCTGCTCCTCAGTTTACTGATGAAGAACACTACCTGCAGTGCAATATGATGCCATTAGGTAGTTAATAGGATGAGCTTATTGTAGGAAATTATTTCAGTCTGGTACAAAAGGGCATTTTATTTGTGAAATAGTACATCTTGCTGGCTACAAAGCTACTTGAAACACATGAGAGAAACTTCTGGTGAGTCTCTCTTTAATGTGATTCTAAAGCAATCAATGAAGGTGCCTTAAATGTGCAGTGGAGATGAAAAGGACGTAACTCCAGGTGTCCTCTAAGTCCATATCAAGAAATGCAAATTAATCCAGGCAGTGTTTTGCATGAAAGGCTGTTCTAAGAAGCTACTCTTCTTAGATGGTGCAGCATTACATGGGGACCTGTCAGGTGATTGCAAAACCCAGCTCTGACTTCTTTTTTCAGAGAGAGTTTAGCCAGATAAACTGATTTATCAATCAGATTTTTTTTTAAATTTTAAAAGGATTATACCAGAACTGTAGTCAAATTTTTAATTATTTTAAATTCCTCTTCTTTTAGCAATATAGTGGTACAAAATCAACTTTAAATATTGTACTGTCAAATGCTTCTATGGGTGTAATACTTAAATGTCTTTGAAATGTAAAGGTTATAACTTTGGTGAAAGCTCTGAAGATTTTACAGCTACTTTAATAATGACTTTCTTTTCAAAATGTTTGTTTTTTCAGCTTGAAATAGAAAAATTGAAGAAAGCCGTGATGTCTACATGAGACAGCTATGGACTCAATGTTTTTAACTTGCCATGAATTCAAAGCTGAACACAAGGAGAACTGACTCTTATTTCATTATAATGGATGCTCTGGTGTTCTACAGTCTTAAAGAAAAAATATAATAAAAAAAAAGAATATAGTCTTATATTCAGAGAGATAAGAAAACAAAAAAGAATAATGGTGTAATTTTTTGCCAATATAAAAGAGGCCTTATTTCTTACTGTGCTGGAATTGCAGACCTTATTTTTTCGGTTTGCTTGAAAATACTACTGAATCTGTATAGAAAGGAGAGGGAATTCTTAATAGATTTTTATTGAATGCCTGTAGCTTAATTTTTAAAGAGATCTATACTATAAATAGGGTGATCTGTCTTTGCAACTAATCTGTAAAATAGTCTGTTGGAAGGGATGGAATGACTGTATTGTAATTGTAGTCACTACTTTTCCCCTACATGCAAAAGGGAATATATAATATTTGTATAATTTTGGCAGTCTTACCCAGGGTTATGCTGTTGTGCCTGTCTGCAGTGAGAATACTCAACTTATGAACAGCATAGTGTGAATAATGAGATAGGAATTTGTTAGTGCAATGAAGCAGGTGAAACTCCTATGCAGTGTAGAAAGACTGAATGATCTAATTCCAGTAGTTCAGCAGAACGGTTTGTCACTTGCACTATTGGATTAAAAAGGGATTTAAGACTTCATTGTGAAATCATGACAAAATTAACTGTTAAACCACAAAATGCAAGGAATACAGAAACAAAGCAACAGTCCAGTCTCGCCTGTTTTAGGCCTGTTGTGCCTAAAATATTACAGTGTAGAGCATGAAAGAGTAAACCTTAAGTTACAGCATCTGTACTTCTGTGTTTCTGAAGTCATCAGTCTTTCTAGTGGTTCAAGTATGCATCTTGATTTGTTTTTACAATAGTCAGGTTTTGTTTATAATATATCTCCAAATAAATCCCTTTGGAACTTTGATACTCTCAAAAGCTCTCAATATTTATATATTTATGCCATAAACTTTCTCAGTATATTGTGTACCTCTAAACTTAGTAACATCTTTGTATTTTAATAAGTGATTGGAACAATTGCTTTGACATCATTGTGATGGTGTCTTTATGGAAAAGAAGTTGAGATCTTGTGGATTACCATTATCTTTAACCCCTGGGCTCAAAACTTGCGCCAGAACAATATAGAAATAATATCCAAAGTGATGGGAGAAAATGGTATTTATTGCTTTGTTTGTCTGATTAAAGAATTAAAAAACATACAGCTTTAGAAAGCCAGTCAAATTCATTAGTTCTGTTAATCAGCTCATCTCTTTTAGGTCTGCTATAACTTAAAAGACAAAACATGCCTCATAGTTTGACAGCTTTGCCAATAAAAGAAAGTAATTCAGCTTCTCTTCATGGGAGTAGTCATAAATATAGTAATTATTCAGTATGTCACTGTTCAAGTGATATGGAAGTGTTACTTCTTGAGAGTAATCCTACACCATGGGATTCTTCCACAGTTTGTGTCATAAAATACAAATGTCAAAAAGTTAATTGGGGAGTGTTTGTTCATTACTGATGCAAATAGTTCATGAAATCTCATTGAAATCTGATCAATACACTATGCAGGTATGGAGTAATATTTGCTAGTGAAATGGCTAGTAAGCTGATTCATTCTTAATGCTTTTAACCTTGAATTGCCCAAGTGCATCACAAATGAATTGAGGAATCATGTGTTGTCATCAGACACTCAGCTCTTGCCTGGAATTCATGCCTGTTGAGCAGGTGATGAAAAACAAGAATTGAGCCTAATGGAGGACCCAGTTTTGTTATACAAGCTCTTCACTGATTGGAGCACAAAACAAATCTTGGAAGGGGTTGCTCTGCAGACATTGTGCCTGTGTTTGAGCTTGCACAGGATGAACAGAACAAGACAATCAGTTAAAGCCACAAGTGAGAGGTGTTTGTTATTTAATGGCCTTTGTTCGCGATAGCAATAAATGACCCAAGTGCAATGACTTGATTTAATAAGCCCTCCTTTAAAAGTCGCTGCTATGAGTATTTGTAGCCATAAGGAAGTTGCCCTGATGTGTGTCTGTCTTGTCTTCAGCTAGTGTTACCTACTGGAGTGGAGGGGGAGAGAGTAATGGTTTTGAGACATTCCAGAGTACAAGTTCCTAAGAGCATTGTGCTTCACTGACTTGTCTACCGGTGCTGTAAAATGATGCATGCTATCCAAACTCAGCAAATAAAATGAGTATAAAAACATCTTCAGGCATCTGCTCAGTTCTGTTCAGGATTGTTTTGTATGCCCTTAAATTCTTCCCAAGGAGGAGTGTGGGGAGTGGAAGCAAAGTATTTATAATAGACCCCTTTAGAGTTTTCAGATTTTCATTATCTCACTGGGATGCTCTGGCTCCTGATTATCAGGGTGGCTTAGGATCCAAACAGTTGGAAAGCTCAGTTTGCCTTTGCAAATGTAACTGGGCATTTTTAATTTCTCAAGATCTGTTCATTACCCCCTTTTTTTCTTCTTGGCCCATATTGAACTGACCTTACTGTGCATCTTCAGAGGCTTTATTTAAGATCCCTATTGCCACTCAGTAATGTGGATAAATGCATGTTTGAATCCCTTTTGAAGTATATAGTGAAGAACTGAAAACTGAAGGTATGGCATGTTTAATAGGGATATGGAAGAGGGAATAGGCACATAAAGAATGGAACAGCAGAAGGGCATTTTTAAACTGCCAGGTTTCCATGCTATCTTAAGTTTCTCTAAAAATCTTTTGGTAGTACACAAGGTCTAGTTAAAAAAAAAAGCAAAATTACAGGTGTACTTACTTGATTTTTCTCCACAAAGATGATTTTTTTTCATTAATATTCATGGAAGTGAATTTCTGATGGAAACCTGTGATTATTGCAAGGTTTGAATTGTATAGCAAAGTATCTGTTGAACTTTTAAATAAATACCTTGTATTCATTAAGATAGCACAAGTCTGTTGTTGCCTCTTTCCAAAGGAAATGGTAAACCCAGATTCACACAGCTGCATTTTGACTGCTCTAAAAGTTACCTGAGATGTTTCTGATCTCTGAGAAAGCAGGTGATGAGCACAGCTGGTTGCAGATCTTGGGTCATTGGATTTTGCAAGAGCTGAGAAGACAAACCCCTCCCTGCATGTGGCTGAGGAATGCAAACAACCCCAACCAGCTTGTAAAGCATCAGACTGATGCTGTTGGGGCCAAGGTTTGGAGTGCCTCTTTGTTGGGAGTCATGTTTTCAGTCTCTTTCCAAGCCCCCTGGGAGCCCAGATTGACCCAGCTTCCATCTGGGAGAAGCGTGTGGGTGTCTGAGGGCTGCAGGATGCTGGACTTTGTGTCCTTCAGAGAACTCTTGATGTTGAGGAGGTGTTGAGAACCAAGGGCCTTTCAGTTTTGCCATCACAGTAAAGGTTCAGGGAGTGTGTAGAAGCACAGCTGCAGGTAACATGGGCAAGAAGCCTTCTGAAACATGTCCATACCTTGACATGATATGGTTTTTAGCATTTCTTTCTTTATTTTTTAAATTGATCTCTCTCTGGTATTGTATCAAGTACAATTAATTTCACCTTCCCAGATGGGTTCTGTTGGCTGTGCTTGATTGTGCCTGGCTAAATTCCTACTTGATCCTGATGTGAGGCTGGCTGTATCAAAGCAGAACAGTAAATAATACCTGTCTTTAGGTTAAAACTGCAGACATGCCTGTGACTGAGGACTGGCTGGAGTTGTGACAGCTGACAAAATGACAGGAAACTCCATAAACTCCTGACTAACACACTGCAGGAATGTAGAAAAAATAGTGACCAGAGCTCTTCCAAGTCAGTCCTGTGTGAAGGAGTGTTAGGAATTGCTCTTCTGTAGTGATAAACTACTTGCTGTACATTTCTGGCTATTGGAAATCTGGCTCTTGGAAGTGAGGTGATGTTTAGAGAGCCAGCAGTGACCATGGCACAAGATTCAGCAGATAAAGGGTGACACTTATGATGGGGTAGTCCTGAAGAAAAGCTTTTTATTTACCCATTGAGCTTTTTAGCTTCACCAGGTGCTGTCAGTAGTGTGCTCTGCATTTATGCAGGATAATGCATTAACTTGACCAGATTTTGATCATTAGTGTTTTGAAGTCTTTAGGAGATTGTTCAGAGAAGTTGTGGATGCCCCATCCCTGGAAGTGCTCAAGAACAGGTTGGAGAGGGCTTAAAGCAACCTGGAACAGTGGAAGATGTCCCTGCCCATGGCAGGGGGCTGGAACTGGGTGGTCTTTAAGGTCTCTTCCAACCCAAACCATTCCATGATTCTATGAAATACAGGAGAGCAGAAGCTGCTGCCTGCATCCGAAGGGAGGGCACCAACTCCACAGGTGTGACTCATCCCTGTGGACTCCTGGCAGAGGTGGCAATCTGGCCAATTTGTGGGTGTGTTTGTAAGGTGTTTTGTCATTTTGCAGTGCAATACCTTCATCTGCAGGTTCCTCAGCCTTAATCCAGTCAAGCAAGAAAAGAAGCTGCTGCAGCTGCTGCCCAACATATTTCTTCATGGGAAAACACCAAATGAGTCGGGGCACTCAGGCAGGGCTGGGTGAGACTGACAGTGAGACTGGGGCAGGATGGCAGCAGAGGAGTGGTTAGAGAGTCATATCTGAGACCCTGGGGATCCCTGGCTGGGTTAACTTTGCTCACAGTATTCCTCAGACTTCTGAAAACGGTGAGTACTTCCAGAGAACATCATTATTGCAGAGCTGCTGGAGAATTACCTGTGGTCTGTGAAATTGGTTCATTCATAATCTAAAATGCATTTAATTGCTAAGTCTGTCTTTACTTTCTTCCTTAGTTCTTTCTTTCCTTAGTTTTATGTTGTCTTTACATCTGTGAAAATAATTAGATATTTTAGTTAACCTCTGGTGGGTTTTTTTTTTCTTTTAGTTTTGTAATTGGTCTCTAATCAGTGTTATCACTTTTAAGAAAATTTGGAGTTTTCTTATGGCTATATATAAAGATGATTACTCTCCTCTTAGAACTTGCCTCACTTAAAGCTACACTTTCCAACTATGATTCCTTTAAAAATACAACTGACACCAATCTGAAGAATTAAGAGCTTTACTTTTTATTCTTGGATGACCATGTGAACACTAAAGCCTCCTGCTGCAGCCTTAACTTGCTTGGTAGCACTGGCAGGTTATCATGTTATGGTGGTTTATTGAGTTTTAAGTAAGCCGTGTGGCCGTTCAAGCCCTAAAACCAATAGATTAGGTTCTGTAATAATGGGTTTAATACTTCTGATAAATGTTGAAGTTATGAGTTTGTAGTGTTTGGAAAAATATATTTCTCTAGCAAATTATTGCAAGGTCAGTATAAATCTTAATTTTGTAAAAAGTGTGCTTGTGATTTTTTTGTGCAGGACACCTTTCCCTGTAAACTTAGCTGTAGTTTGTTTTCTGGAGCAGTGCACAGGGGAGAGAGGTGACTGTCCACCCTTTGGTCAGAGACTTTGGGTTCAGCATTGTGGGGGGTGTAAGTCCCATAGTTGTCATTGTTTGGACAGATCCCTTTGTTTGCTGTGTCCATGTGGGGCCAGACTGCTGTGCAGTGCATCCTGCCAGTGGTTAAAATCTGCATTAATATGCTTGGGGTAGAGGAAAGGATAGTTCTGTAGTTTTACGAGATACTTCAATTTTACACCAGCAGGAATCAGAGTAAGGGATTTGAATGTAAGGCTGTGAGAATTAACCAACATAGGGATTACTTTTAAATTCATGATTGGTTGGGTTGTTTTTTTTTTTTTCTGTTTTAAGAGACTCTTTGTTCTCTTGTAACCACTGCCCATCTAGTCTCTCCTTGCTCTTTCCCTTCTGTTGAGGGCTTTGAAATGAACTGCAGAAGGATCATCAGCTGCTGACAATCTCCTGAGCTGGGTGTGGAAGTGTCCCTTTACTAGAAAGTCCTTTTCACCTGAGAGGGTATTGACACCTCAGCTGCTCATGTACCTGTGTCCTGGTACATGGATGGAGCAGAAACCTCTGGAATAGAGGAGTATCATGCTTACAGCTCCTTACAAAGGCAGGGATTATTGGCAGTAGATAGTTTATGATAAGAGATAAATCATCCTCCCTCTGTTTATGCTTTCATGTGGCCCAGTGTCCCTATACCCTTATTTTTTCCTAAAGCAACAGTGACTTGCTGCTGTCTTGTTTGTTTTGCCCTGAGTTTCTCCATGTGCACAGTGGTTGCCTTGGCAGGCTGTTGCAGTGCTGGGACTGGGTGGTTTCCAAGATGAGTCAAACAATGCAGCCGAGCGGGCTCCATGTTGCACTGCTGGCAGGGGCCGGTGTCTTGGTGAGCCCGACGTACTTGGAGATGTCCCAGATTTCTGCCTCACTCAGAGATAACAGCCCTAGGTGGGGTTCCACCTGTGATTAAACACAAAATGAATGTGAATTAATTAGTGGTGAGGCACAATGAGCTCAAGGATTCCGAGCTGTGAAATGGAATTGACAATAAACATTTAATGACTGCAGAAATCAGAAAGCATTTGGTGCAGCCTTTCACCCCAAACCTGTAGGTGTTTCCCAGCCACCTCCCCTTCTTTGGCAATATTGATCCCAATATTCTGCTTTGTTTCTCCTGATCCATTTTATTTCCTTAGAAGAGCTAGTGTCTGCTAGCTTTTAACCCCAAAAACGCTTTTCATATTAACAGCTGAATTCAGAGGCTGGCATGAGATTCTCCTTAAGAGCTACCTTAGAAATTCAGTGCATTAGTTGAACTCTTATATGGTAATTTCATGATTAAGTAATAAACCCTACAGATCTGAAATCATAGCATGGTGGACAAACATCACAGATGAAAGGGGCAGCCAGCTGTGTGCCTGGGCCTTTGATGCTGTCGAATGGGAGAGCCCAGAGCCTCTGGGTGGGAAATCACATCTCTGCTCTCCCAGTGCAGGACCCCTTCTGCTTCTGATCAGCATCTTCTGTGCTGATCCGTATGTGTCAGGGGAAAATTGAGGGCCTCCTCTCAAGGCATGGTAATTTGATGAGGTTTTTCATGTTGCCTTCTCTTGAGATCAAGCTGTCGTCCTGTTTTGTCACTGTGCATTTGCTTCTTGCTTTAGTGGTTTAGCTTACTAACTTTTATGCATTTTTGATTTTTTTAAAAATTAAATTATCTACTTATACTTGTGGTGATAGATTATCAGTGTCGCAATTCTTCTTCAACCCACAGCAGCTGTTGCTTTTGCCTTGGACATTTCTAGCATTCAATAATGAGATTTGATGTATCATGTTGTTTTTGCTTAATTCCCTTTGCTGGATTATTTTTCTCTAACAAATATGCCTGTAACAAGTTGCATCCCAGGATGTTTAGCTTTTATTAAGGATTGTGGGAAACTTCATGGAGAGAACAGAGGTCTGAATCCTCCTGCAAAGGAAATAACTCTTCACTCTGGCTTGTCTATCATATTTTGATTTCTGGGCCCTGAGTGCCCACATTTCCTACTCATGTGGCAGGAACTGCCCAAGGAGAGCAGAGCACTGAACTCTGTGGAGATGAGACTGTCTTAAATCACTTCAAAAGGGACCCACAGGCTGAGTGGCTTTAATAAGCTCTCCAGCTTTCAGCTTACAGCATTGAACAGACTATTTTTTTTTTTTTTTTTTTTTTTGAGAAAGGGTTCACAAGTCACTCTCAGTAAAGGAAATTAATTATGAATGCCTGAAAATCACCTTGCAAGTCCAGTAAGGACAGTCTCTGGCATAGGTTTAGCTGCTTTTTTACTAGTAAATAATCAGACTGTGTTCAAAAAGTGGAAACAGAGATGTCTAAACTTCTTTAACATCTTTATTCCAGGAGGAAATCAATGAGTGGTGATGGATGTGAGGGTGATCTACTGCCTGCTCCTTTGGGCTGCACACTTTTTCCTGGCTGTGCCACACACCACTCCCTGGGTAAGTTTCACTAGACCAGGCTGCTCAAATCCCCATCAAGTGACCTTGAACACTTCCAGGGATGTGTCAGCCATAGCCTGTCAGGACAGCCTGTTCCAGTGTCTCACCAGCCTCATCATAAACAACTTCCTCATCTGAGATCTGAGCATGAGCTCAGAGTGTCACTTCCATAGCAGGGTCCAACTGAAGGCTTCATTTATAGAGGCAGACTTTAAGTAGAGAGTTCTCACTTGGTCTGTATGAGCAAAGGGTCACAAGCTCTGCATTTTGGACCTCAAAAAGACTATTTTCCTCTTGAAACCCTTTCTGGTTTGTGCCAAGGAGTCATCTTTTACTTATTTATGTGAACAGTCACTCTATGTTCCACTTCTTATTTTTCAGGTTCTCAGTAACGAATCAAAGACTGGTTATGAGCAAGGTACAGTGCACTGGTTAATGCTTTGTGAGATGTTATCAGTTAGCAATGCTTCACACCCCTGATGCATCACAGACCATGGTATGCTGTCTTTCACCTTGTAACAGTGTCTGCTTGGTTTATTTTCCAGATGCCTGTATAAATCTCATTCCCTGCCAAGATAATGGAGCAATTTGTATTCAGCCTTGCTCTCCCTCCTTCCATGGGGAGACAAGCTTTGTCTGTGAGGACAGAAAGTGGCAGATGCTGTCAGATGCTTGTGCAAGCCTGGATGTTCAGTCCCTTTTTCAGGTGAGGATGCTGTTGTGCACCTTAGCCTGTGCTTGTAACTTCTTGGGAAGACAGACCCTTCTTCCATGCACTTTCAGTCTTGAGCAAAGGGAGATGGGATCCTAAAACACAGAATACTTTGATAACAGGCTCTGACTTCATGGAATTAAAGAACTGGTTAGGTTAGAAAAAGCCTCTAAGATCATTGAGTGAAACCATTAACCCAGCAGAACCATTTCACTGCTGTACCTCAAGCAACCTCAAGCTGAACCTCAAGGTGACATCCTCAAGTGTCACCTCCACACCTTTTTTGAGCATGTCCAGGAATTGTGATTCCACCACTTTCCTGGGCAGTCAGTTCCAATGCCTGACCACCCTTTCAGAAATTTTTTCCAATATCTAAACCTCTCTTGATGTGCCTGGAGACCATGGCCTCTTGTCCTATCACTTGTTACCTGTGAGAAAGAGCCTGACCCCCACCTCACTATTACCTCATTTCAGGTAGTTGTAAAGAGAGATACAGTCCCCCCTTGAGCCTCCTTTTTCCCAGGCTGAACATTCCCAGATCTCTCAGCCTCTCCTCATCAGACTTTTCTCTAGTTCTTTCACAATCTTAAATCAGGTGATAGGAAATAAATTTGGGAGATGCTTGTGTGGAAACATAATTCAGAAGTGAAGTCGCCTTGTTCACTTGGCTGGTGTTCCTCATGTGGATCTAAACCAAGATAAGAACACAGAAGGATGAAACTCAGGAAAGAACAACACTAAAGTGTGCAATAATCAGATGATTTATGACAAATTCTCCTCTGCTGCAAGATCCTTAATCGAGTCACTTCAAGAATAAGTCACTGCATTTAGTTCTTGCCCCTTCCTTCATGTGTGTAGTATAAGTATGATATTCTTCTCAGGTGAGCTTTGGTCCTGGGTTTCAGTCCATCTGGCACATTCTCTGCACACCCAGCACTGCATCTCTTGCCTAGTTGTAGCTGTGGCTTCATTTTCATTCTTTTCATTAATTGTCTCAAATCTATTTCCTCCCTCCAGAGAATATCCCAAAGTGAACACCCATGCTCTGGAGGACATGGTGGTGGTGCTGGAGAACATCTTCCTTTTGTAGGAGGAGGAAAGCTAGGGCCTGGGAAGCCTGGAGATGGAGCAAAACATTTTGGTGCTGGGAATCATAGCTGCCAAGCTGATTTTTCATGCATCATCCCAGATATCCTGTCTTCACCAGCCATCCCAGGAAACATTGCTGATATAGTGGAATTGCTAAAGAAGATTTCCCTGCTGCTATCAGAGAATGTCACTAGAGGAAAAATGCAGGTATTTACTTTTATTGGCTTTGGGAGGTGCTTCTGAGCTTTATGGAGCATCCACAAGTATTTTGTCCTTAAGGCCACTGTCCAGTGAAGTGGTAGCTGAAAGTCACATGGAGATCACCTGGAAAGAGTTTCCAGAGTGGGATATTTTGTTGTCAGAGAAACTTTTTGACTTATTCACGTGTGATGAAAATATACTGTGGAGTTGAAGTTCTTTAAAAGCAAAGGTTTTCAGGAACTGCTGTTGAAGCCATGGGCTAACAGTACAAGGAAGAATTACTTTTGAAAGTATTACACTGTAGGGAAGGCAGCCTTGTACAACAGCATCTGAGATCTTTCCCTGATTAACTCAGAGAGCAGTGGAAGAAATACAGAGACGGTGGTAAAAAGGGTGTAAAAAGGTGACCCCCTGCACTGTGGGTGAGCATCTGGAATAGAACTAGGGTGTGCTTTTTGCTTTATGTTTACTTCTCTAATCAGTTTTTGATGCAGGATATGAAGAGCATAGGACAATTGTAGTAATGAGATGTTTGGATTTGACTGGGATGGCTCATGGGAATATAAATATTCATTGTCAAAAGGATTATTCCTTTTATAGAAGTCACTCATTAATTAAATTAGCCTTTTTGGAGGAAATGCCAGGAGAATAATATTTGGTTTCTTCTACCATAAAACAAATTCTATTTTGCTTGTTTGTTACAGAGCTACAGCAGGATAGCAAACCATATTCTGAACAGCTCCATCATTTCCAACTGGGCTTTTGTAAAGGACAGAAATGCTGGTTCAATATTACTGGACTCGGTGAATTTATTTGCTGGGAAACTTCTTCTAAGAAATGGGTCAGAAAGTATCCAGGAGCCCTTCATCGCTACCAAAGGCTACAGCATACACAGAAACACTTCAGGAAAGAGTTTTGACTTTTCCATGGAGTTCAACAGCACAGGCAATATTACTGGGCACGTGGTGATTCCAGAGGAAGAGCTGCTGAGGTTACCCAGGGCTTCCAAAGCCATCAGCGTTGCGTTTCCAACGCTCGGAGTCATCCTGGAGACCAACCGGCCAGACCGTGCCGTTGTGAACGGGATGGTGCTGTCGGTGTCGCTGCCAGAGGAGCTCCAGAACATTTTGCTCACCTTTGAGAAGCTGAACAAGCTGGATCAGGTGGGGGCTCAGTGCGTGGGGTGGCACTCGGCCGAGCGGCGCTGGGACCCCCGGGCATGCCAGGTGCGCGCGCACAACGTCAGCGCCGTGGTTTGCATCTGCGCCCACCGGCGCCGCACCTACAGAGCCTTCTCCATCCTGATGGCCCCGGCCGTGCCCCGGAGCTCCCTGCTGGACTACATCACACGGGTGGGCCTGGGCCTGTCCGTTCTCAGCCTGGTCCTCTGCCTCGCCGTCGAGGCCGTGGTCTGGCAGCACGTCACCAAAACTGAAATCACCTACATGCGCCACTTCTGCTTGGTCAACATCGCTGCCTCGCTTCTCGTCGCTGATGTCCTGTTCATCCTGGCAGCCATTGTGCACAATGCAGCCCTAAACTACCAGCTGTGTGTGGCAGCCACTTTTTTCCTTCACTTTTTCTATCTTGCCCTGTTTTTTTGGATGTTTACTCTGGGCCTCTTAATTCTCTATGGATTATTATTAATTTTTTTTAAGATAACAAGGTCTGTATTCTTAGCTGCAGCATTCTCTATTGGATATGGATGTCCCTTGGTCATATCTATCCTCACTGTTGCTATTACTGAACCAAAAAATGGGTATTTAAGGAGTGGAGCTTGCTGGCTCAATTGGTATGAGACAAAAGCCCTTTTGGCTTTTGTTGTACCTGCCCTGAGCATCATTGTGATGAATCTCATTGTGGTGGTCGTGGTTGTGGTGAAGACTGGGAGATCCTCCATCGGAGAAGGCTGCAAGTCACAAGATTTGAGCAGCATGATCCGAGTCAGCAAAAACGTTGCCCTTCTGACACCTCTGCTGGGCCTCACCTGGGGCTTTGGGTTAGCCACAATCATCGACAGCCGCTCTCTGGCCTTCCACGTTGTGTTTGCGCTGCTGAACGCCTTCCAGGTGAGCTCTGGGACACTGGGAGCAGTGTGTGTGCTCAGACCTTGAGCCTGGCATAAAGGTATCAGATCAAAGAGGGGCTGGCAGCAGGTGTGTGTGAAAAGTGGGATCTCAGCTCTCTCTTCCACTGGTGCTCTCCCATGGCACGCGCACGAGGCACCCCGGGCTGGTGTTTCAGGTGCAGATGGGTCATGGGACATACTGGTCTGATTGGAAGTGGGATGAAGAAATAACCCCATGATTAATTTATGTTAGATGTAAAATACACCAGTAAATGTCCATAACTGCAAAGATGTCTAATCCTTATCAATTAACAATTACACAGAAAATTCTCCCTTCCAGGGAAGATGACATTGGCCCAGAGAAGCCGTGGCTGCCCCATCCCTGGCAATGTTCAAGACCAGGCTGGATGGGGCTCTGAGCAACATGGTGTAGTGGAAGGTGTCCCTGCCCATTTCAGGGGGGTGGAGTTGGGTGTCCTTTAAGGTCGATTCCAACCCAAACCATTCAATTCCGTGGTTTTGATTAACTCATCAGCATAAACACCCAGTGTTACCTGATGCACTGCTGCACACCCAGTCTGCCTTAGCTCTTCTGGGTTCAGGCTGCACTGAGTGGGCTGAGAACGTCCTGGTTTGTCACCCATCAGTCCATCTCACAGTCAGGATTAACACAGGTTATATCCATCCCTGCTGTTCCCAGAGAGCCTGCATACCCTGGGTGGATAGATCCATTTTATGCTTTGCTGTTACCTGCATCATAGGTGATGAGTTCTCTCCTTAATGAAAAGACAATTAAAAACACTTAAGAGATATCATGTGGTTATGCTGGTTTTGTTAACTGATTTTGCAATTTCTTAGGGATTCTTCATCCTGTTGTTTGGGACACTTCTGGACAGAAAGGTACTTATTCTGGATTATATGAACATTCACTACACCTTGAGAAACTGGTCTCTTTAATATTATTTATTTAAATCTGCAGACAAGAGAAGCCTTAAGGATGAACTGCTTTTCATCAAGGCGGAAGTGGGGTCTAGAAAAGGTAGAGTTTATTTATTTTCCTGTTAATGGCTAATTTACCAATTTACAAACCTGATTTGTATGTTGGAGTAATGGAACCATCCACTACATCTTACACCATATGACATTTTTCAAATGTACATTCTTGCTGAAGGACATACAGGTGTCTCAAAAGTCTGCTCAGGATATTAAGTTTCTAAATATCAGAAGTGGCAATTGATAGATTTTTGTGACTCTTGCATAACCTGCTGCTGTGGTTACAAGTTAAAAGGGGTATTTTTAACCAATCTCTTCACCTGCAGATGTCAAAGCCCTTTTGGTAGACAGTCCCAGTAACTTTTTTTCCTCATATTAGATTTACTTTAAGGACACTGAATAAGGAAGGAATGGAATTAGGAATCAGAAATCCCAATATAATGATCTGTTTGCTGCCTTCACAAAAATATGGATCTGTGTGCCAGCAGGGCTGCTTTAGGATGTCAGAGGATTGTTCTGCTTTCATCTGAGGGATGAAAGCAGAACACTCAACCACTCAGAGCCCAGCCAGTGTCTTTGGTGCTAATTGATGTGCACTCATGAGAGCCTGAGGTTCTTTCAGATATCAGAACAATTCATAAAAGCAACTCAACCTTAAGGAAACAAACTGTGTTTTAGCAGCTTCCTACAAAACTTTGGCAGAATTGAAGTGTTGGCATCACTGAGCTGGTGTTTCCTACCTCTACAGGAAAACTTTTGTCTGTTGTCCTTAGATTTCTCTTGGTACCAAGGCTTAGTGGTTTCACACAGTATTTATAAAAGGGGATGCCCTTTAGGTGTCTCAAGAATTACCTGCAGTGTTTTTTCTGTCTGCCAAAAGAAACTGTGTCAGTCCAGTCTGGACATGGGAAAAATAATTTATTTTCCTTTTTTCCAGTCTATTACTCAGGTCTGATCCTTGTACTGAAAGCTGCAGAGGGTCTTCCAGTGACTCTGTGTTCAAACGTATTGGGTTATGAGGGGAAAATAGAGGGAACTATTAAGGCAACTATTCCTCCTCTCTGAAATGGGTCCTTTGGGGCAGGAGAGACTGTGCAACTTTGAGATTACAATTCTTTTATAGATCCAGGAAGAGCCTATAAAGATTTTTCACATCTTGTCGGGCGTTAGATGAGGATTGAAAGTTTGAAAGTTAAAATTCTCTCTAAACACCATCAATATAATGGTCTGGAAGCAACAGATGGAAATGTTGCTAATCCCATGACTCAGCAACATTTTATAAAAATATTGAGTGATCTCACAGGGCAAAACTTGATGTGGAAACTATGGCTGTGTGTGCCTGGGAATTTGGGTTGATGTTGTCACTCACCTGGGTGGAAGAAACCACGTGTAGGTGTTTACTGTGGCATAACAGAGGGGAAAGGTGTGAGTCATCCACTTTTGTAAACTTGGGTGTAAACATGGAGTTTGACTCATTACAGCTGGAGAAGCTTGTCACACCTGAGGTGATTGTTTCAAAAAAAAAAAAGTATTGTTTCAAAGAGCTTCAGAATCATGGGATTGTTTAGGTTGGAAAAGACCTCTGAGGTCGAGTCCAACTGTGAACCCAGCACTGCCAAACCCACCACTAAACCATGTCCCCAAGGGTCACATGCATGTGACTTTTAAATACCTCCAGGGATCTCATGGTGACTCCCCCACTGCCCTGGGCAGCCTCTTCCAATGGATGACTACTCTTTTGGTGAGGGAATTGTCCCTAATATCCAATCTAAATCCCCTTGGCACAAGTTGAGGCCATTTCCTTTCGTCCTGTTGCTTGTTACATGAGAAAAGAACCCAACCCCCACCTGGCTGTCCCCTCCTGTCAGGGAGCTGTGCAGAGCCAGAAGGTCCCTCCTGAGCCTCCTTTTCTCAGGCTGATCCCCTTTCCCAGCTCCCTCAGCTGCTCCTCCTCAGACCTGTGCTCCAGACCCTTCCCCAGCTCCATTCCCTTCCCGGGACATGCTCCAGCCCCTCAATGTCCTTCCTGAGCTGAAGGGCCCAAAGTGGGACAGTGCACTGGGGGGTTCAGTGGTCACTGTAAAACACTGGAAGGGTGATGCAGACTCTGCCTTCAGCGACGTCTCTGAGTTTCCCCAGACCTGCAGGAGCCTTTCCTGTGGGTCACATTTTAAGGTGATCATCTTGTGCTGTTTCTCACAGGATGCTGAGGCACCTTCTGTTTGAAATGGACCTTCCACCTCCACAGATGATACTTGTAATCTGACCTGATTGTTTTCCCTCCTAGTCCTAGCAGTGGGCTCTTGTCTTCGGTGGATTTGAGCAGCGAGAAGAAAAGGAGCACTTCTTGCAGAGAGATGCTGGTTTGAGGGGAGCTGAAGAGCCCCACCAGCTCAGAGCATGGACAGCCCTGTCTGTCTGGGAGCACAACCACAGGAAGCATCATGAAAACCAGAAGAGAAAAGGCCCTGAACCTGCTGTCAGGAGCAGGAAACCATCAGTGCTCCTGCAGCCCTTGGAGGAAACAGGCTGAAACACAAAGCTTGTTTCTCACCTTTGTGAAAACTGCTGTGAGGAGAGTTTGTCCTCGTTTGCCATTTCAGTGCTTCAATTCTTTCTTCTTTTCTTCTTTTCTTGGTTTTTTTTTGTTTTGTTTTGTATTTTTTGTTTTGTTTTGGGTTTTTTTTGGTTTTTTTTTGTTTGGCAGTGCAATAAGGAGCTGTATAGTATGTGGAGCTGTTCTAAAATTATTTAATTTTTCATGTGATGTACAAATGTTGAGCATCATCTAGCTGATTTTGGTTGTCTTTTGGGCAAAGCTGATTCTATTTGTTGCTACTGTATTCATCATTTCCATTTATCCTCCCAGACTGATGGACAACTCTGTTTCTTCATTGCAGACATTGTTCTCTCCATCTCAATACTTGTACTTGTGTGTCAGAAGAATTGTACAAAGCCCTTTTCTGATCTGTCAGGACAGAATTTTCATTCTTTTTCCTATCCTGCAGGACAATGACAGAGATGAACACGAAAGAGGACTCTGCAAATAATCAGTTTCCCCCTTTAGAGGTGGGAAAGCAAGCAGAGCTGAATCAAATGGATGGAGATCTCCTGTGCGATGTCCTAACAAAGGAGATTATTTCTTCAAGTGAGATAGGGTGTCTGGTTTAATTAGAAAAATCTGTCCTTGTTCAGAGAAACCCTTTCTTATGAAGGCCTTGATAGAAGAATTATTGACTCCTGTTAGAATAAATTGATGGTTTCAAATGAAAATAAAGTTGAAATTTTGTCATTGTTTCTAACAAGTGGTACTTATCCTTCTCTACCAAAAATGTGGATAAATGCCCTGTAGTATTACCTCAAGTCAGAAATCACTTAAACCCACATGATTTCACATACATTTGAAATATGGAAGATTTAAGCACAATAACACAGTTTAATGTCATCAACAAGCCTCTATTGAAGAGGGAGAAAAATGCCCTGGCATGGAAAACCCACAGGCAGATGTTCTGGTGGGAGAAGCTGAGGAGGGTCTGGAGGGCAGAGCTGTGCCTGGGCCATGGGGCATTTCTCATCCTTAGAACTCTGCTGCTTCCTCTCCTCTTTTCTTTCCTTGTAGACTGATTTTGTTACAGGAGTCCATCCCTGCTCCTTTCACTCAGCCCATCTGCACGTTGGAGAGCTTTATTCAAATAGAGGTAAAATTGAGTCTGTTTGCTGCTGTAACAAATGTAAAAGACCATTACCCCAAGGTCTGCTTCTTGGTGTCATTTTATTAATGAAATTATTGGATTTTTTTTCTAGCACCTGAAAATTTTCAGCTAATTTAGCACAGCCCAGCACCTGCCCTCCTCTCACATGTGTGCGTGTTAAACCAGTCTGTTAAACAGTGGAATTTATAGATGGTCTTGGGTAAGGCTTCCTTCATTATACAGATCCCTTCCAGAATCCAGGAAATTCAGCAGGAGTCTGCCCAGCAAAAGCACCATGAAAGGAATCTGTTTCATCTGCTGTTTATCTAAGGGTGTTTGAAGCATGGTCCTTATTTTCAGCACCTGGCACATATCAGTATTTTCCCCTGTGTTTTATGGTCATTTAGGTATTTAAAAGTAACAGGGGTGGGGGAGCTTTACAGAGAACCAGTTCATGGTCCAGGATGAGGAGGAGCACTGAACCTCTATTTTTAATTTTTAAAACTGTGCAGGAGCATTTAATGAATTAATATATTTGAGGGGTGAAAGCTGTAGCTGTCCTTTGTGGGCTGTAAACTGGTGTTTTTCTGAATGCCATGGGCTGACAGCCCAGCTTTAATTGCAGCTGAGGAGAGGGAACCACCAGAGCTGGAATTCTGCCAGTTTCACAAATTACCCGTATAGCAACAGCTTAATAATGTCAGTGTTGTGTCCTCATCAGTTGGACTCCTTGATGTGCAGGAGCTTGGTTGGAGCTGTTCCACCCTGGCTGCCAAAGTGGTGAGCCCTGAAATCCCCCGGTGCCCTCCCTGCCAGGGTGTCCCAGTTCACTGCACATCCCATTTCTTTCTATAGCTCACAGCACTGGCAGTGTGGTCACACAAACAGGGTCTACAGGGCCACATCCTGCCAAAGTTAAGTCTCATTTCAGGGGGAAAGTTTGGGACCTGCAGCACTACTTCACCTCCTGCCCCACAGGGAGGATGCTCCTAAAATTCCTGGTGGATGTGCTCCCAGGAAAGGGCCCCTTGGTAGCACTGCCTCCTTCTCTGGCTCATTTCAGTGGTTTTGTTTAGGCCAACAGCATGATGGGAATCTATTTTTGGCACAGAAATCTGTGAATGCCATCAGGTGAAAATTCTAAATTCACCAGTGTTCCCCTTCCCTGCCCCCCAGGTCAGATGTCCCATTTGTATCCTACAGGGAGGGTAATGCTGATTATGTAGTTTACAGTTTCTAACATATTCTGTATTATGAAGCAGATTATTTTTGTTTTCATTCTCTCAAGGGGGCACAATCAATATCAAATTGATACTGGTGCACGAGGAGTTCCAGCTGAACTTGGGGGAGAACTTTGCTGTGCAGTGAGTGAGCAATGAACAGATTGTTCAGAGAGTGTGTGGAGTGTCCCTCACTGGAGATATTCCAGAACCATCTGGACACAATCCTGTGCAATGTCCTCTGGGATGATGCTTGAGTAGGAATTTTGGGCCAGATGACTCCAATGTGGTCCCATCCAACCTGACCCATTCTGTGATTCTGTAAAACGCCATTGGAGTTGTTTAGAATTTTAACTTCCCTGTTAGATTTTAATGTAATGAAATCTTTCCGTGGTTTTTCCCTGAACGCTGTGGTTGGAGATGTTTTTCTTCAGTAGCTTCCACCTGGACACAGCAGAGAAACCTTTCCAATGGTGTAAAGCTTGTGGACATGTTTACTTGCCATCTGGCTTTCAGATCAGATGTGGCTGGACACTGGGTGTTCCTTCAGGCCCCTCAGTTCCCCTTGCATCCAAAACCCAGCCTGGCTTCAGTGACACCCTGGGGCTGCCTCAGACTTTGGGAGAAGGTGCATGTCCCTTCTGATCTGACAAAAATAGTTCATCTGTCACTAATTACTGCAGCCATGTGCTAAGGCCATTCTTTTTCACAGCTGGAAAACATAATCTGAGGTCTATTTATTTACTAAACTGCAGCCAGTCGGTGGAATGGCACTTTTATTTGCTCAGCAGTGCTAAGCTTTAAAAGCCCTGTTCTCTCTTGCTTACTTAAGCATCAGTCTTTAATTACATCTCTTGAACCCACATGTAAGATGTATGTGTACCCTTTGGGTACTTTTGTTTCGGGTGGAGACCGGTAATAAATCATCTCTTTGGGCTGTTTGAGGATTAAGTGTTGACCAATGGATTGATTAGCAAGATCATTCCAAGCCTTGGGCAGAGCAAGTTGAGTTTTTTCATGTAATTCCTATTCATGCTGCAGCACCTCTGCACAGGGAACAGGCAGGCTGTTGCAATTACTGGGCTGTTGGAAGATGGAGCTATATTTAGCTTGAGTTTGGCTTTAAATATGCTTATTTAAGAAGGGTAAGTTAATAGAGGAGTGAGTGCTTTGAGAAGCAGTGAGTTTTCCTTACCCTGGTGCTGCTAAACAAGTTTCAGTAAACACCAGTTCCTGGCTCTGTGCAGTGGTGTGAAGGCAGATCCCCAGCCTGTGGAATGGCCCCTGGTGGTCTCAACACTTGATCCCTGTCCCAGGCTGCCCTTCCCACTGCAGTATTGATATCAGCAGCCAAATGGGAATTTCTGGGGTTACAGTGGCCATCTCCAGGCAGAGCTCTCTGGAAAAGGAAGCTGGGGCCCTTCTTTCAGTATACCTGCATCCATGCCAACCCTTTCAATACTCCCTGCTGCCCATTAGTAGTACCTTTACATCCTTGCTCTCAAAGTGTTTATCTTCCAGAAATGCCCCATTGACGTCAATATTTCATCCTGACTTTTTGTGTTGCAAAGGAGCAAAACTGGGCTGGGGTACCCCTGGCCTGTTTAAATCCTATCAGACTCCTCACCCTGCTCTGTGCCTTTCTGCTGTTCCCACAATAAATGATCCATTTTTTCCTGGGTAATGACAGTTACTCATGCAATCCTTGTTTCTGTCGTGCCGCAGCTGAAAATCTCCCACATTGCTAAGATGGTTGGGTTGGGAGCCCTGGGACAGCCTGGATTTCTCCTGCATTATTACAAAATGTTATCTTAATCCCTGCTCATTGCAGAGAGCCTGGGGGATTCATCTGTGCAGCTGGAGAGGTGCAGCAGAAATCCCCTGGTTATCTGCTGTGCCTCAAGCGCAGAGCAGGGATGGGGCACTGGAACAGAGGATTGTGACTTCTTTATCAATAAGCTGTAAAGCTCCTGGAGTGTAATGTGTGTCAGGCTCTGTCAAAAAATCTATTGAAGACAAGACTTGAAGGCTGACTTTGAAGTGTGCTGATTAGCACTAAAATTTCCTTTAAAACGAACTGCCAAGCTCTAAGTGTCTTGAAAATGTCTGCTTTGGGGAAAAGGCTCACTGATACTTTTTTTAAGCTTTTATATTTTAACCAGAAGTAAGCACTGAGATTAACCAGAGGCTTCTCTTGTCTTATGTGATCAAACCACCTTTCAAGTTTCTTTTGAAAGATGGACCTGTCTTTTCCCTTTCAGAAGAGGAGCTGTCGTATTGAATTTGTATTGATTTCCATTTTTGGTAGCAGACAGAACAATCAATTTAGTACAAAAATGCACCCATCAGGTTGCAAGCTGTTTTAAAGTAATAGGAATTTGGGTCTTCTTCCTGTAGTGAATGTGTGTGAAAACCTGCAAGGAAAAAGGAGCTCTCCCAGGTGATCTGGAGTGCTGCAGTTTGGCAACAGCAGAAGGCAGCCCCTGTGGAGGATGCTTCACTCTGGGGTGTTTATGAGGAATAAACATGCAAAATGTGATGCTCCTCATGAATATGTGCTTCCTTTTTTCTGAAGGAATGCTTCCTGTATTGCTGGTTAAAATATTAAATTAGGATCACAGAATGGTTTGGATTGGAAAGGACCTTAAAGATCATTTAATTCCAAACCCCTGCCATGGGCTGGGTCACCTTCCACGATCCCAGGTTGCTCCAAGCCCTGTCCAACCTGGCCTGGAACACTTCCAGGGATGGAGCAGCCACAGCTTCTCTGGACAGCCACTTTCTGTATGTCAGCACCCTCACAATAAATAATTTCTTTCTAATACCCATTCTAAATTTTCCCTCTTTCAGTTTGTACCCATTACTCCTTGTCTTGACACTGCAGTTCCTGAAAAAGAGGTTTCCACACAACCTTCTCTTCTTGCAGAATTATTGTTAGTTAACAATTTTGTGTCATTATGGTTGCGTTGCTTCTGGTGAAAGGTGACTGAAAGACACCAATTCTGAGTTTTGAAGAAGCTTTTGCCTCTGAAATATCCTGGGGAGGGTCAGTCTGACTCAGGTTGCACAGTTTGTAGCAGCTTTTGGATGAAGTTCATGATTTTGTTTTCTCTAACAACATGTTTCTCAGTGTATTACTTTGATTTTTTTTTTTTTTTTTAGTAAGGAGTTGTGAAGTTTGAAAGGGGTAGATTTGTTCTTTGGCTTTATTACCAGACTTAAAGGGGTGTGTAGGTATGCACAGGTATCAAAATTCACTGCACAGCCTTTGTGAAGTAAAAAAAAATACATCTCCTCGTGCAGTTTCAATGGAGGCTGTGCCTGGAATAATTTATTTTTGCTAATGTCTTTATATGGCTTTGGATATGTAGAGCCATTTAAAATAAATCACTGAATCAATTAAGCAAAATACCTTTGATAGGATTAAAATTTCCCAACTTGTGGCCAGCAGCAAAGGTGTGGTATCTGTTGGAGCTTGTGTGGCTGGGGCCCCAGAGCAATGCAATTGTTTGTTGCCTGCACTCATCTAAGGAAAATGAGGAAAAACAAATTAATTTTCTTCTGTGTGTGTCTTCAAAGATAGAGGCAGTAGATCCTCAGAGAGGCTGAAGGAAAGGCAAAAAGTTTTTCCCCAAAGGGAGACTGAAGGATTTTAGAGGTGGAAATTATGTGGAAAATATGGAAATATGAAAACAATATGGAATAGAATAAAAGTCCTTTTGCTTACAAAGGAGTCATAACTTTTGGTTAAAAAAACTTACTCAATGTTCTAGAGATTTGTTCTTTTGTTATCAGCAAAAAAGGAATTTTCTGGGAGGAGCAGAAGGATCCTTTGCCCCCTTCAAAATGGTCCAGCAAAAGAATTGGAAGCAATCACACGATGAAGAGTCAGTGAAAACAATTTTTTTTTGTATCTTTTGACAGTGCTGAATTTGAGATGAAAATCTGGTTTTGAGTCCTTGTTCAATATTTCCTGGCTGTAGTGTGGACCCAACCCTGGCTGTTCTTACCCTTTTGTTTGCTAATTTCTGTCAGGAGCTCTGTGGTAGATTTTCAGATGTGCTGTGGCTTTAGGTTCTTCTCAGTTCTCAGCTTGTTTACTTGATGTGCTCAGTGCAGAGCTGAAAGCCATCCCTGGAACACTTTTTGTTTTGCTCAGTGTGAGCTGAGCACCTTTGGAAACAGGTGGCCTGACTCTCTGTCATGGGGAAAACACCGTGTGCTCTTCAGCCTTGTGTAGTCCCATGTGAAGCCAAGGAGGAGCCAGGACAGGCTGAGCATCCCCAGCCAGGCTGAGTGGTCAGGGAGCAGCACCCAGGTAAAACTTTGGGCTCCTTGCGTGACCTGGGTAAAAGCATTTTTTAAAAGTCAAAGTCATCTTGCTCAGCACATTCACACTTTCTTTCTCCTGACAAGACAGACTCTGAAGGTGCAAATCTAATGGAATCTGTCATTTTAATGTCATAGATTTTCACCCTCTCATCAGTGTGGGCACAGGCCTGCAGGGAATTTGCAGTGTGAGCTCTGAGATCTCCATCCTGTGAAGAACCTCATTTATTAACCAGAGCCAGCTGCACAAAGCAAATCCAAAAGGCAGTGGTTTTTCAAACACCAAATTACATATTTGAAGGAATAACACCCACAAACTTGTTCTCTTTATTGACCTAATCCAAAACCAAATAACAGGTTTTTCACCCCTGAGACTGTGGCATAATTAAATATTTTTTTCAGATATTAACAATTTTGAAGATGAATTAGAGATCTGTATAGCCTCAGATCTTACAGAAGTCTGTAAGAAAAATACAGGGAGTGTGTAAAACAATTCTCCATCTCCCAGAGCCCAACTCCTCACAGGGGTCGTGTAGCAGAAAGCATGCATGAGATTGTTAAACACTGCCCATTTTCACTAATTTATAATCACTTCCTGTCTCTCTGTGTGCAGGGAAATAATCCATGCTCACTGCTAAGCACCTCCTACGCTACCCAAATATATCAGGAGTCATGCCAGCAAGAACCAGCCCTTTCTATGATTCCATGATGCTGTTGGTGGGAAAAGTGTTGTAAATTCAGCTATGCTTTACTGGGAACTTTCAGAAATTTCAGGCAACTGCATCTGGCTTTGTATTTCCTGTAAATATTGACCTAACTATTTAGAGCAAATGTGATGAGGCGAAGACCTTTAGTCACTCAGGCGAAAAATTCACCCAGCCTTCAACCTGCACCTTACCATCCTGTCCCTGGGACTCTCAAACAGGTTATTGCCTTTTCCCACAGGGAAATTTTGAGGAAATTGAGTAATTTGCATTTGCAGCTGAATGCTTTCCTCAGCTTCTGTCCTTCCCTCAGCTTTGAGACAGACTGTGCAGCATTCCATTAGAAAAGTGAAATTGCCCTGGGAAAAAAAAATCCATGTCTGTCTTTTCCTCCTGGAGGGGTGAGGCAGGAAAAGCTCCAGAGCATCACTGCAGGTGTGGGCACTGTGAGGATCTGCTGGGGCCATGGGTGGGTCAGAGATGGGCAGGGAGGAGGAAGAGAAAGGAGTTCCTGCATCATCTGCACAAGAAACTACATGGCTTGTACATGTGGATTTAGTAATTTTTGGTGTGAGTGTTGTCCAGGATGAGTCTTCTTTCTGCATCTATCTGTACCTTTCTGTATCTTTCTGTGTCCTGAATAAAACTTCCAAAAATGACAGAACAACAAGTGGATAAAAGTGGAATTCTATGCTCAATTTTGTTGTACCCATATTTTATGGAAAAAGTTGGGGTTCTTTCAAATTCATGAACATTTGGTTAAGCACTTTATGAGAACTGTGAGCCAGCATTCTCCCTGTAGAATCTTTCATTTCCAGATTTACTTGCTACCAGAACTTGGCTCGTGCACAGTTGTACCACAGACTGTAAATACAACACAAATAACAAATGCCATCTCCAGTTCTGCTTCCTGTGTTATGGGCAAGCATGAGCAGATGTTTTGGAAGGCCAGTTCATCCTCTCTCACTTCATTTTCTTCCCCAACCCCTGTATTTGTTCCAGGCTCTTTCCACATGGACTGACTGATACCAGTTTGGTACCTGTCTGACTGGAGGTTTAACTGAAATTTAGCAAAGGTGTGTCTAATCTAAAAAATGCCCAAGACACACATTAGAATTAATTCACAAACCTCCCCCTTCCTCCATGCCTGACACATTTGTCTCTTTTTGTTAATATTAAAATACAGTTCTGCTGATTTGCCTCTGTGACTAAATGTACTCTCAGAAAACTCTCTTTTCTTAATCAGTTCTCTAGATTTTTCTGTGCTATTTGGGATTTTTTAAAATACTCTGTCATTGGAGCTGCCTGTTGCATTCTAAGATGTAATCACAGCTAGAAAAAGGTTGAAAGAATTCTCTAGGCAAAATAATGGAAACATCTTTTTGTCTTGGCAAGTTAATGCACAGTTTCACCTTTGCATGTACAATGGCTACAGCAGCTGAACATTTTGTGCTGTTGGTACTTGTTTTCGTTAGAAATGTGAGGTGATGTGACTTCTCCTATTATTATCTGATTTTTCTTTAGGGGAAAATGTCAGTGTGACCTGATTAAATTAACATTCTTAAGGCAATTTCTGGCTGTGAACTTTTCTCAGAAAAAAAAAAAATCACTCATATGTGCTGATCATCTTGAACTTTAGCATGAATTAGGCATGCACTAATTCTGCTGGCAAATTGTTAATTAAGAAAAACCCTAAATTATGCCTTGAAAAGCTGTTAAAAGCCAATCACAAAGGTATAGACAAATATCTCTTTATTTTAGGGTTCCCTACAATGACTTGTGAACAGTTATCTTAGAAATAGTTTAGTTATTTCAGGATTTCAAAAATCTCAAGAAGATTGAATGGATGGTATAATAGATACAGAAAATCACTAGTTAGCTAATTTTAAAATTGATTTGGGGTATAAAGAGAAACATTGCTGTGAAATATCTGGGACCCCTTCATCAAATTCTGTGGGAGCAAGAAAGAAAAACTTACCTGTAGATTTCTGCTTAAGAGTAGTCATTACAGGTTTACAATCCGAAGTAAGAAACAAGGATTATGATGTCATAAAGTGTTCAGAAGAAAATAAGAGTACACAATCTCCACCTCATGTAGTTGGCAGACTGTAGATTTCAGCCAGAAAACCTTTCCAAGCTTGAACAGACTCGATTTTACTGGGAGTTTACAGGACCACAATGCAGTAATGAATCAAAATTAAATTATTAGACGTCTCTCAACTGTGCACATAAAGGCAGGTCGTGGTGGATGTGTTTCCAGGGATGGTGTCTTGGTTTGAAAAGACAGGTGTCTGCTAAGGAAGGCAGGAGCCTCCCTTGTAATAGGAAATATAAACTCCCTCCCTCTGACTAATTATAATTTAGAAATTAAGGGGCTCTCAGGAAAAGATATGGGAATAGGAATAACAGTTCTTTACTAAGAAAATTATAAATACAAATGGAATGGTACAAAAAAAACTACTCACAGAGTCAGAACAGGAGCTGACACCTTGTGGGTCAGGGTGGTGGCAGCAGCCTGATTGAATGGTGGCTGCAGCCCTCCTGCAGTGACAGGTGTGGTTCTGTTGAAGCAGTGATCCTGTAGAAGGGTGGAGTTTTCCTCTGAAGGTGCAGTGGTGATGTAGATGGGCCTGGGCTTCCTCTGGGAATCCAGTGGGAAAGGCTGGCTGTGGTACTCCAAATCTCAGATTATATCCAGGTAGGAATGCTTGGCTCCTACCCCTGGGTGGAACATCTCCCAGTGGGATGATGTAATTTTATCAGCCATGCAGTGACACTCAATGGCCCATTAACAGAAGATCTGTCCTCTGAGGGAAGATTAGTCTTGGCAGAGATAAAGAAAACTGTCTCACCTGGATTTAACAGGTGGCCCAATTAACAGAAGAAAACTGCCCCACCTCTAACAGATGGCAATAGAATACACACCCCCAGCCACATCTTGCATTTCCAACCCAAGGCAGATGCCCTGCAGGCTGTGGCTCTCAGGGCTGGTGTGGAGCTCCCAGGCAGAGTTAAACACGTTATCCTTGCAGAAATGGTTTAATGGCTGATCTGTGTTAGGCTGTGACAAAGCAAAGGTAAATCTGTTTTCTTCTCATGGCATAGATGGACAAGGGACCTCATCAAAACGAAGATCAGAATTTAGTGAAGTATCTATAAATATTCATTGTTTTATGAATGACTGTCTCCTATATAATGGTTTGAATTCCCTTTAAGTTCTTGGGAATGAAGGAAGAGCACTGAATGCTTCACTCACACCTGCATTTTTTCCCTAGAGTTAGGTTCCAAAGTAGCTCTGTACTTCACTTTTGTTACTATTACTCAGGAAAAAAAAAAAAAAAGCTGGATAGAAGTAGAAAACTTTTCTGTTCTTATTGCTAAAAGAAACTGCCAGTGTGATGCTTCAGTTTGATCTGTGCTTCCTGGTTTTGGTCAGGTTGAAATAATTAATTAAATCATGGCTCCTTTATTTTTCTCTACAGAAATTAATTAAACTCTTTTTCCTAGACAAAAGCTCAGGGACCTTGGAAATATGCATTACACCAGCTCCTACCAGCACATTTGTGTGCAAATGTGCAGCTTATGTATAAATTATGTGGATGCCCTTGGATAATCTGAGCATGTTCAGCAGTGGCTAGTTAGTGTGTAATTCTCTGTCATGATATGCCTGAGTCTTTTTTTGGACATCATTTACCAGTCCTCAAGGGTTTGCTCTCAAAGTTCTAAAAATTCCAGCTTTCATTCCAGTAATTATCTTTTATCCTTCCTTCTGAGCCTTCCAGGGGACATTATTTTCAAATGCCGTGTTTGCACTTCTAATGTAGTTATTTATTAAATCATTTTCTTCTTCTTGGATAGACTTTTTCTCAAGTTCCAGTCTGTGTTATAAGATCCAGCCTCTGGCTAGGAGCTCTCAGTATCCCAGCAGAGATCCTAACACTGGTGTGCCATCTTTTAGAGAGAGAGATTTCAAAGAGCAAGGGTCTCAAAATAAACAAATAGATCCCTCCCGAACATTTGGAATGGCTGAGGTGAAGACTTATCCACCATCATGGGTTTGCATGTTTTCAAATCTCTTATTCCTTTAGGAGGAAAATGTTTTTAGAGGGTAACACTTAAGGTTGCACATTTTTGGCTGGGACTTTACTCAGTTGCCATGTGGGACATTAGGCTCTTGGAATGTGAAGGTTCTAAAATTAATCCTTGGAGTATAGAGGGCTCTTACACAGCATTTTCTCCATGGTGCTGATGGTATGATTTATTCTGCAGTAAAAACATCATGAAAGAGTGGTTTAGAAAAAAAATTGGGTCTGTTCTCATTGACCTGTGCAAGACTGAGCCAGGCTCATCTGATTACCATGGCCATGAGTTCCAACCTCACCTCTCTGTGCTGGGGTCACTCAGTGCTCCACCTCTCCTTTGGTCTCTGTCTCTCAGTGAATATAATCTGTTAGGACTAATTTAAGTAATTTCAGTGCTTCATTTGGGTTTTCTCACAATTTAGTTCTTACTCTGCTCATTTTATCATCTCCCAATTAATCTACTTTGGTCTCAGAATATCAACCATCTTGTTAAAAATATACTATCATAGTAAATAAGATAAACACATGATAAATTTACTTACATTAAACATATACTTAATATTTTGGATATATAATTAGAAAATAAATTCCCTGCTTCTTTGCATGTTGAAATAATGAAAACCCCACCTTGAGCCAAAGTCTGATTCATATAAAAGCTTTTTGCATTTAATGATAGTTCACAATTTGGGGACAATGACAGCATTAGCTTTGCAACACTTGGTGTAGTGTGAACAAGAATTAGTCATTAAGAGGTGATTAGTTTGCTTGTGGAGAAAAAGTACCAACAATACAATGCCTGTTTCAAGAATTAGGTAACACTTTTTGTTGTTATCAGGACATATTTTGTATAGAAGCAGAGGTACTTTTGTTTCCTCTCATATTAATGATCGAAAAACCCTTAAACCCTAATTTGTCCTAATTCAGAACACTTAGACTGCCTTTTTTTTTTTTTTTTAATATTGCAAACATTCTTGGTTCTGCTTCCCTTACTAAGAAATGAAGAAGTAGCTCTTTTATTAGAAATGCATTGAGAGAATCATAGAATCATTAAAATTGGAAAAGACCTTTAAGATTATCAAGGCCAACCATCAACCCAGCACAATGACTAGTCAAAAAAGGAGATTTTATTTGCAGGACTTGCTTTTACTACCTTTAGCACCTGTGTAATATTGCAATGGGATGACACAAAAATGCCTCTCAGGATAATTGGAGGACATTATTTTAATAGCTATCTTAAAAGAAATTTAAAAAGAATTCAATCTCTTCTTGACTTTAATATTTAAAAGGACAAAGTGCTCATAAACCCCATAGACCAGGAAATTAAAATGTCAATATTTTCTCAGAAAATGAGGTACTTCTAAATTTGTAGTTCCATATAGTCACATCTAACTGTCACAGAGACAAAAAAACATCCTTAGTCCAAAGGCAAATATTGCTTTTGACTGATTTAAGCTGCCAGGAATACACCAGGTCTGTACCTGTCCCTGCTGCCCATCAGGAGAAGATTAAATCAGCACAGGCAGGGTGACTTGGCAGTAGGAGCATTATCAGGGTCACAGCAGCTCTTTGGCCCTGGTGCCAGCCAGGATTTCCATTCTATGAACAAACTCTGGTCTCCAAAACCATGTAGCTACACCCAAGCCCTCTTTTGGCAACATTTCCTGGCCCAGAGTTGGGATTTCTTGGTGGGTGCTGGTTTGTCATGGCCAGCTGTGTGGTGAAAAGTTCAGCTTTAGTGCAGGTGACGGGGAAGGATTTCCCAGCAGTGATGTGGTCAATGAAACCTGAGTCATCCTGAAGTCTGAAATAAGTGGAAATGGGGTGAGGTAGATAATGTGCAAGGACAAGGGAGGCAATTAGGAAATAATGTGAGGAACTGCTCTTAGGTTTTTTCCTGGGCTCAGCTTATCTTGACATGAAAGATTCTTCCCAACATAACAACACAACCAATGGTCTCAACACATCCCTTATCCCACTGTTGTCAAAAAGCTGGATGGTCTCCTATGTTTTATCACAGAAATCTTTCAAAAACACAGAGAAAATGAATCACTCAGGTATGGGATATAAATACAAATAAAATATATTAAAATTATATAAAATTATAGAAAATATATAAAATATACAAAATATAAACCCTGGGTGTAGTGTCTCACACCTATTACAATTCATATTCAAGAGAAATAGGAACACTTACTTTGTACTATTTGCCAGAACAGATAATTATTTTAAGGCAATAATCTTCTGCTGTGATTAAATATATATATATATATGTATAATTTTTTTGTTTTTTACTAACTACACCTTTAGTTTTTAATCCACTAGAAATGGATCAATGATGAAAGCTCCACAAGCTGATATTTCTCATCTCCAAGAACATCTCCAATGCCTTCTAGGTGACTTGAGAAACCTACAGTTTTTCTTGGTGGCATTGAAGGAAATTCTGTTTAGGCTGGGTTTTTTTGGTGGTAAAATTGTTAATTTGATGGTAGAACCTTCTTAGCCCTGTGCTGCCTGCAGAGACTTGCCTGCCCCCACACCTGCTCTTACCCAGCTGGGACAATCCATGTTGGCAATGAACTGTGGGCATAACCCAGAACAGGTAAAACAGTCTCCAAAACACCTCACCTCTCCTTGGTTTTCCTTCCAAGCAAATAAATTCCAGCCTGGTCCAAGGACTAAAATGTGTAACATGCACAGGGAAGCAACAGTGTCTGGGAAGAGAGCAGGGAGAGAGGGGAAAAGGGAAGTGATAGACAGAGCTGAGGTGTGGAATTGCACAGGGAGCTGAAAAGAGGAGATGTCCCTACCCTGAAGGGGATTTTGGGGATCGTTGCATCATAGAAGACACAGTTTAAATGAATGAGGACCTATTTTCAGAAACTCTCCTTTTTTCTTTTAGTCCTTTGAGCTTCTTTCATCTTCCAACCCATTTTATTTCAAGGCTTTTCTCTCTTGCTTTTACCAGGTTGAAGACATTTCTTTTTTTCCCTACCTTCTACTTCTATTGCTGCATATCCTTCATTTATTTTCCTTTTCCTCCCTTTTGCAACCTCCTCTCCTCTCCCTCCCCTCTCTGTTTGTTGTGCCCAAAGTGTAGCCAGAGTAAAGAATTACTTGAAAATACAATTTACACATGTAGTTGCCATTGGACATCTCAGCTGGTGGCCTCAGCTGAGTCATCCTTGTGTTAAACTGCCTGATGTGGCTGCTGCAGCTCCTTGATCTCTGCTCCTTGTTGGAGGTCATGCAGGCAACAATCAAACCTTCTCACTGTGGTGAATAAACCAGTGGCTCCAGGGAAGACTCATGTGACATCCTGGGAATCAGGTATTACCAAATTTTGCTTTTAAATGAACATGTATAGTAGAGCATGAGTCAACAGAGGTGGATAAAAAAAAACCTCCATCTGTTTCTTTTCCCTCTTTTTCCCAGGAGAAAGGAGCTGAAAAAAGCCTGGAGCCATAGGAAAAGACAGAACATTACTTGAAGGATATGGAGTCCATAAAAAAATTCAACTTTTCATGGAATCACAGAATCATTTAGGTTGGAAAAGACTGGGTTGGAAGGTGAATACCATCAGGTCCAGCCATTAACCCAGAACTGCAACCTACCAATAAACCAGGTCCCTCAATGCCACACCCACACATCTCTTAAATACCTCCAGGAATGGTGATTCCATCACTTCCCTGGGAAGCTTGTTCTGGTGCTTGACAACCCTTTTGGTGAAGAAATCTTTCAGATCACATTCATTAAATTAAAAAAAACCAAAAATCAAACCAAAACCAAACCCTGATTAATTTCATACCTTCTGCCAAGTTCTGCAAACAGTTTGTATTTCTTTGGGATGTGATACCAAAACAGTCTCAATTCTCTCTGCTGCTGACTCCAAAGGGTGTAGCCAGACCAGGCTGCCAGTATGTTCAGAAACTGAATAAACAGGATGGTGAAATAAGAACCACAAAGTTAAAATCATTATTATCTCTAAAGGATTGTGTTGGAGCAGTGGTGACTCCACAAGTGGAGTCATTTCTCCCAAATAGGAGAAACAGTTTGGGTGCAATCTTTTCACAACCCCTTGCTAAACCAACTGGCATAAGTTGGATTACTTTAACAAAACTTGCACAAATAGCAGGGAGGTTTGCAGCTGAAAGAATGGCAGGTACAAACACAAGCACATCTCTTCAGACAAAGATGGACAAGGGAAGGGATTTGCTATCAAAGAAGGGATTTGCTGCTCCAAAAAGTGAGTTTGGTGGTTCTCCTTGTTTTGCCTATGGTTCTGCATCTCCTTTTTCTGTTTTTGCTGTTTTTATAAAACATTAAAAGAGATATAATTAGAGATTTCCACTAGTTTCTGTTTTTGAGGGAATCGACAAGTTCAAAAGTTATTGGAGAAACTGTGGACAGTGTAATTGTGTAGTCCTCATTCCCCTAAGAAACTGAGAAGCAAGTAAACTGCTTAGCTTTCATTCAGTTTTCAGAATTAATATATATTTTCAGGGATGAAGAAATGAAAAATTAGTTTAGGAAGTATCTAACATCAGAAATTTTAATTTCAGTTTTTTAATCAAACTATATTTTCCCACTTCTTTTTAACCAATTTTCTCTTTTGAATGATTCCATGATAAAAGTGGTTTCTGGTTTTGTTTTTTGTTTTGTTTGTTTGTTTGTTTGTGGGTTTTTTTTTTGTTTTTGGTTTTTTTTTCCCTCATGCTTAAAGATAAAAAGCTGACAGATATTTAAATTTTGATGTTTCACATTTCACCAACTCCCATTAGGTGGGATGGATTTTAGTTTGCACATAAATTATCTTTATATGGCATAGCATAACCTCTGGAATTCTGCTCACCTGCACTTCACTGGCTGTTTCTTTGCTCTGTGCCATCCCTGTCCCCCCTCTCAGGACTCTGGGGACCAGTGGCTGAAAGCAGAGGGTCCCAAGGTGTCCTCAGTGCTGGAGAAAGGCCTTGTTTGAAGTGAGATGTACCCAGATGGCCTGAGAGAACTGTCAGCAGGTGGCCTAGTTTGAAGTTGTCTTTGGCAGGTTCTGCACACCCAGAGGACAGAATTAGTGGCTTGATTGATCACACAGATTTTATATGCCTTAGTAAGAGAAATGCAGTGCTCCGTGCAGGCGTGCTGGAGGAGAGATTGCCTACGTTGGCAGTGGAGGTTGGTGCAAGGTGTTTTGGAGGGATGTGTGAGCAAAAGTTGGTTAGTTAGCAGTTAATTTTAGACCTAGTTCTCCAGTTTCTAGAAAACTTGGCATTTTTAGAGGGCAATTCACTTGGCTACTCTCAGCTCTTCGTTCTTAGTGAGATGAAATGGCCTCTGTGGTTACATCTTTAAGAAGGAAGGAAAAAAGCCTCTCTGCTGGAGTGAGAATGTGTGAGAGGAGCAGCTCTGCAGACACCAAGGTCAGCTCAGAAGGAGAGGCAGGAGCTGCTCCAGGGGCTGGAGCTGAGGTTCCCTGGCACCCCCTGGTGAGGACCATGGAGAGGCAGCTGCAGCCCCTGGGGGTCCCTGGGAGCAGAGATCCACCTGCAGCCCCTGGATGTCCCTGGGAGCAGAGATCCATCTCCAGCCTCTGGGGGTCCCTGGGATCAGAGATCCACCTGCAGCCCCTGGATGTCCCTGGGAGCAGAGATCCACCTGCAGCCCCTGGGGGTCCCTGGGAGCAGAGATCCACCTCCAGCCCCTGGGGGTCCTTGAGGCAGAGATCCACCTCCAGCCCCTGGATGTCCCTGGGAGCAGAGATCCACCTGCAGCCCCTGGGGGTCCCTGGGAGCAGAGATCCACCTGCAGCCCCTGGGGGTCCCTGGGATCAGAGATCCACCTCCAGCCAGGGAGGAGCCCACAGCAGAGCCGGGGATGCCCAAAGCAGGCTGTGGTCCTGCAGGGAGCCTGTGCTGGAGCAGGGTCCTGGCAGGACATGGAGCCCCATGGAGAGACAGGAGCCCAGGCTGGAGCAGCATTTCTGGCAGGATTTGGGAACCCCACTGGAGCAGCCCATTCCTGAGGACCTGCAGCCCATGGGAGGGATCCACACCAGAGCAGTTCATGCAGAACTCAGCTCGTGGGAAGGACTCACACTGGAGCAGTTCATCCTGGGATCTGGATCTGTCTCCTGGAAGATGAAGCCCACACAGGAACAGGGGAAGAGTGTGAGGAGTCCTCCCTCTGAGGTGGAAGGAGCAGCAGAAGCACCATGTGATGAACTGACCACAGCCCCCTTTCCTGTGCCCCTGCTGAGGGCAGGAGGGCCAGAAAATCCGGGGTGAAGCTGAGCCCTAGAAGAAGGGAGGGGTGGGGGAAAGGTGTTTTTGAGATTTTATTTTGGTTATTACCCTACACATTTGCTGAGCAAGCTATCTCCCTTCCAGAGGCTGGGCACTGTGGAGAAAGGCTCAGGGTGAGGGCAGTGGAGCTCCTCCAGTGTCATGCCAACAGGGAAGACCTGGGCATGACCACCAGTGCTCCACTTGGCAAATCCTGTCCCTGCAGGGATATTAAAAATATCATTCAGAATGGAGTGAGTAGACCCAGCAGAGTCCATGGCTCAGTTAACACGTCCTGGCAGAGAGAAGATGAGCCCCCAGGGGAGGATGGCACCCACCTCACCCAGCTCTTCTGTGCCTCAGGCTTTGCACTGGCATGGTGTTAATTGGCTGTGTCACATGCTGCAGGGTATGACAGGGAGGTTTGCACAGCCTGGCCCCCTTGTGAGTCCTGGCATCTATTTCTCAGTGAGACAATAACAGGAATAGGAACAGTTTTGTTGGACACGTCCAGACGGATGAAGCCTTGCACTCAAATCCTTCCTTCATTCCAGTTCTTGTAGCTGAGGATGAAATCCTGTAAGCAGAGCAGGGAGTTAATTTTTATCTCAGCTGACTAGTGTGACATTAAGCATCAAGCCACAGTTATTATTTTTTTAATAACCATGTGAGCAAATGCACTGAGCATTTCAGACACCCTGCCCTTGGCACAAGCCCACGTTTGCCCTGCACTGGTGTTCTTTGTGCTGCACCAGGATTTCCCCACAGTGCTGAGCAGTGAGCATGGAGCTTGGCTGTGCTTCATGGGGTGTGCTGAAAAGACACCTTGCAGGGCTGTGGTGTATCACTAATGGAAATGCTTCCATTCCAATTTATTCTTTATTTCCTGTTGCATTAAATCAATATTTTTTAAAAAAAGCTGCTTTAAAAATAGATAGAATAATTGAATGGATGAACTGGTAGGCTGGAAGATATTTTTCTCTGTACCTTTCTTTTTTCTTGTATATATTTTTTATTTCTAAACAATCAATAAAGTATTCAATTTTCTGTTCTTGCAAGCATGTTCAATATTGTTTTTTATTTCTCTGTTTCTCATAGTACGTGCCACTTGTGTTCATGCAAGCTCAGGGAGACCAGCAGCTTCTTAGTTTTCTTCAATCAGTGAAACATTTTCCAAACTGTGGGGTTTTTCCTCTGAGATTCCTGAGAAATTTGTTCAGCAACTTGAATCCTTGAGTGTCACCTCTTCACTAAGCCTGAACTAGCTCATGAGACAGTCACAATGTTCAACTACATCCTCAGGCTGGCCTTGCACAGCCAAAATCTTCTAAAATTCCTCAGTTTTGTGGTTTGCCTGGGGATATTTTTGTACTATTTTTGTTAGTGAACTTTTCCAGCCATCTGTGAACCCTTGCTGTGCCAAGATTTTCACTCACATGTGTTTTTTTGCTGGGATTTTGCCATATGTAGTAAGACTGAACCTTACCAAATATGAGCAAGTCCAAGGTTTAAAGCTACTGGACAAGGACTGTGATTAAAAAAATAACCCTCTCACCACCTTTCTTATTTTGCTGTTAAGGTTTTAGTGCCCGGGCTACTTTGATGGTGAGGAAGGAAAGCAAGTCAGGACCAGTCAGTAAGACCAGTTAGGATGAGAGATAAGATGAGGACAACATCATTGATCTGCTACTAACAGTGGCAATGTCACCGCCTGCAATGAACTGGGGAATAAACTCAATTTCCTCCCATTGCCATCTTTCATGAGTTGCCAGCCATGACTTCTGCAAACTCTTTCCTAGAGATAAGTGACATACCCCAGAAGGACTTTGATTTACATTTCACATTTACTGGTTTCTGACTCTGTAGCAACTATCAAAGTCCTCTTTCAAGCAACTACTGTTTGGAGAAGAACCCATGTTCCTGCTCTCTCCTAGTGCCAAGGGCTCTGGATGGTGCTCTAAATTACACCCATCTCTTCCTTCTCTTCCACCCATGCCTTTTCCAAGTCCTGCCCATCCTGAGTTATGCTGCTTTCTTTAGCCCTCACTAAGTGCTGCTGTTTATTGCTCTGCTCCATGCTGATGTGAAGGCCTGGAGGTGAAAAGGACACCAGGTGTCCCCTGCCCTCAGGGCTTACCCTACAAAGCAGGCAGTGACCTTGGGCTCCTCCCCAGGCTTGTGGGGCAGCAGCACAGGGGTGGTTTTGGGGGGCTCAGACCTCCACATCCCAGGAGCTTTCTGGTGTCTGCAGCTGTTTTGGAAACACTGGCAGTTTGGAAGGCTGCAGTTCTTACCTAGAGGGAATTTTGTCTTTGGAAAATCATGTACTTTTCACCTTTCCCTGCCAGGGCTCTTCACCCCTTGAATAAAACATGGCATTAAGGATGAGAGTGTTCTGCAGGGCAGCCTCCAACCAACTGAGCACAAAGCTCTGTGCTCCTGTCAGTCCTGCAGGGAACTGGCCTCACGTCCCTGGCCACACAGGGTCTCTTATGGTGCACCCTGGATTTTGGGTCAGTTAGAAAGTGCCTTTCTGGAGTTTCATGATTCCTCCCTTTACATGCAGTGCTTTTGGGCTGAAGGAACTGAGAGCGCCAAGGAAGGAAGGGTGAACTGACTGGAGCCAGTCTGTACCCAAAAACTGGCCTGCTCCCAGTTCTTTCATAAGGAAATAAGTAAACAAGTTGCTTTTCTTTTTTATGTAACCATCAGAGAGTGGTATCCAACCTTGCTGTGAGACTCTGCCCTGGCTCAGAGGAATCTCAATATTTCTGGAAATCATTTGCTGCCTCTTATCATCTTTTACCATTTTAGGAGAGAATCCTTTTTTTGTCTTTTACTTCTAGAACACAATCCTTCCACCTTTGGCAAGCAAAGACACCCATGAAGTCATGACAATATTTTTCAAAATGAAACCAAAAATTGTCATCATCTCTATTTATCTTTAATACTAAAATGTGAAGTAATTTATTAAAATCTTTCAGTGACTTCTGCAGCCTCTTAATTCCTAGCCCCTGCCAGAAAGGTGATAGGGTAAGTATTGAGTTAGAAAACATCTAAAAATGTTTGCTGTAATATTCTTTCTGGATTCAAGACTGGATTCAGTTTGCTGTGTTACCTAGGAAAGTGATTCTTGACCAGAGCTGATGAAAGAGACCTGACTCTGAGGTTCAGCTGTACAGATTCAGAAATCTGCCTCAGTGAAGAAAATCAAGGATCAGTCCCTCTATTTCATCTGTGCAAATTTCTTTTGCAGGCTTCAGATTTTATTTTGCTGCAGTGTAGATTGAAAGAGCTCCACTTAATGTAAAAATTTTCTGAGTTTCTGAGAGGTAGTGATGATGATTTACACACACACCTTCTTACCATCCAGCCCAGTCTTATAAGTGCCTGGTGGTGCTGGGGAAGAAAAGTGAAATGCAATACTGAAAGAAGCTTTTATTACCTCTGTGAAAGCAACTTTTAGTACTGCAGATCTTTTTAACTTGATGAGAAAAAGCACCTTCAAGTTTAAAAGGTGGTGGGGGGATGATGCACAGGATTCCAGCAGTGCTGGCAGGAGGGACCCAGCAGCGTGTGCCATGTGCTGTGACAGACTTTGCCTGGCTCTGGCTGAGCCCCCTCTGCCTGCTGCACTCCCTCTGAGGAGCCCCTGCCCCTTGGGAAGCTGCCTGGCACAGGCAGAGGGGCAGGATGCTCCAGAGAGGGAATTTCACGGGGTGAGATGGATGATGGACAGCAGCACCACCGGGGAGAGAGAGAGAGGGGGAGGAACAGCCCAGAATCCACGGTCGGGGAGCCCGGGATGGGAAGGGGGAGAAGGAAGGAGATTGGCTCGTACTGAGGAACAGAATGATTTTCCCCTCTCCCTCTTGAACTCTAAAACTTGAAACACCAAGAGCACTGTGGATTTATGCTTTTACAGATCGCTGTGGTCCAGACTTTGAAACAAAAGCAGCTGCAGAGCTCTAGGGGGGATGCTCTATGCAGAGTTCATTAATAAGGTAAGTCCTTTTTCTCCTCCTGTTCTGGTAAGATGCAGAAAGTCTGCGAATTTACCAAACAGATAAACAGCAGGGTGCTTCCCTTACCTATTTTCACTGTATTCTTAATTTAGGGCTATTTTCTTATTATCTTTGCCCAGTCTTAGTTTCTCAAGAATTCTTTTGATTGCTATTCTATTTTTCTTCTCCTTCCTGTGGAAAAAAAATGTTTAATCACAGGAATGAAGATGTCAGGGTGCAGCCTTCTGAAATGTACCTAAGAAATTCAGAAAAAAAATCCTGAAAGTTTGGGTATTGCATGGTGTCCTTTATTCTTTTCTCTCCTCCCCTTCTGAAGCCATTGGAGTCTCCAGGCATGTGTGATATAACCAGGGATGATTTCTTGATGTATCAGGACTGGCCAGTTTAATGCAGTTCTGATAAATATTGTCCTTTTTGGACTGCTATTTCCATTAGTCTTTCTGAAATTCTGTCCAATCTGGCACTGTCTTAATTACAGAATGAATTTGGAGAACTTATCATTTGTGTCTTTGGGCAGTACCAGGAGCCTAAAACATTACTAACCAAAACAAACTGATTATATTATTGGTATTGATTTTATGCTGATCATTAGTTAATTTCAAAGTAAGAAATTAAAATTAGTATCCCAAAACATTCCCTTACAACAAGAAAGTATTTGCAGAAACTTTGCTCTCAGACAGAAGGGAACTGCCTGGAGTTGTATGACTGTAGGTCAGCACAGGGTTGTGATGGCATTTTGCACCAAAGAAAATGCAGTTCTTTGTATCTAGCAGAACCCTAAGCTTCATTTAATAATAAAATAGCATTGAAGTAGTTCCCTGAGAATCAGGCACCAGCAATCTTGTATTTACATGCATTTGGAGGATGTTTCTTTGTGAGCTGGATGCGGACACCTGCTCTGTGTGCCTGCCTGCACCTCAACTGGCAGTGCTGAACTTGCTCAATAGTAAACAGGCAGCAAAAGGACAATTTTAATATCAGGGTCAGCCTGTACCAAGAAGAGAGAGACCCAGCAGAGAGAGAAAGTTGCATTCCCAGCCCCTGACTCGTGGTTACATGACTGCACGTAGATGACTAAGCCGCTCTAATTAAGTTTATGAGCTGGAAAATAGTTGTGCATTTGGTTACTCCAAGCCTTATGTTTTACATGAGAAAGGATCAGATGAGATTTCATGTGCTGGTCTGCCAGGAGTCACTTGTTTGTCCCTGGGACAGAGCCAGGTGTTTGTGTGCCTCCAGGACGCTTGTTAAGCGAACAAATGGGAGTGATTACAAAGCAGAGTGACAGGATTTCCTCTGCAATAGGAAAATTCTATGGAAAAGTGCTCCAGGAGCCTAAACCAAAATTTCAGGTGCTGTATCTTGTGATCTGGCACTGCCTTTCTGTTCTTCATCTGGTCTTGTTTTAATGGCTTTTCCTTACTGTTTGTTCTCCAGTGGTGCTACAATTGGGGTACAGTTTTCTCTTGGTTAAAACGCCACTTGCTGGGTTACTGAGACCATTTTTTGTACCTCTGTGAATGATGCTTGGCTGTGACTGCTTTCCATTTTCTTCTGCTGATCATGTAGCTCCCACATTTGAGTGACACATGCTTTTTTCACAAGTCAGCCTCAGGGAAGAAAGAGTGTGAAATGCTGTGCTGTCACTACCATAGAAAGATTCAATAAAACCTTTACAGCCTCTCCAGATGCTGTGAAATGTCTGCCTCTCTTTTCTTAAGATTTCTTTTGGCTCAGGTCCTCAGAGACAGCCAGGTTCCCTCTGCAAGAGGGTAGGGCCAGATATTTGTTGTGTTACTTTGCTGTAGCAGGTTCACAGCGTTGACCTGGTGACTGCCAGGACTCCCAGGACAAATATTGCCAGGAAATGTGGCCCTTTCTGCCCCAGACAAGAGCAGAGGTGGGTGCCATGAAATTCATTATCAAAGTGAGCTCAAACACAGGTGAAAGGAAATTCTACTGTGGCAGAGGGATCCCTGGGAATACAGAGGGAACAGACATCTCCTCCTAATAGGCAGGCTATCACCACTGAGGAAAAAAGGGATCAGAATTTGTTGCAGGGTTGTTGCCTAAGATGCTTTGCAGTTAGGTTGGGTTTATGGCCTAAAGCAGCAGTAAATCTCTATTGTTGTTTATCAAACTTTTACCTTTACATGGTTCTTAATTTTAATATCCCACATTGAGTTGTTTTCAGTGCTTCTATTCACCAGAAAAAATAATTGGGTTTGAATTCAGGTTTCTGTGAGTTTATCTTACTGCTTTCCACTCACCTTCCTGTACTTAGACCTCTTGCAATTCATGCATATTTGTGGTATATTATAATGGTGAATTGAAATTTTTTTGAAGTCATTAAAAGCACTTTTGATACCCCAAGTCAATATTCTCCTACTCTTCTCCATGTGTGTTACCTGTTCAAGGCTCTTGAATTTCCCTTTGTTGCACACAGCCCTGTTCATAATCCATTTTGCATTACAAGGCTTTTATCAAGGCTGAATTCAGCAGATTATTGCATCTGCAATAATTATACCCCTAAAATACTGACATGAATCCCCAACATTATACTTCCCCAAAAGGACCTACCTATACCAAGGATTTGGGAGGAAAATTAGGCTCTCTGACCTAATGAAATAAGTTGTTTAAGAAGTGTGTGATCTCAAGTTTCTTTCTTTGAAAATTTTGATTAAACTCAGGAGGCTGTGAAATTTCCATTATTAGGAACAGACTGGACACTCATCTGTAACAACAAAACCAGGATTTAACCTGCTGTGAAATCAGATAAATATATATATATATAAATATAAATATAAATATAAATATATATATATATATATATATATATATATATATATATATATATAAGGCCATTTTCAGGGATATTTGAAGGGCAGAGAGCATTATTTGTTGTTTTATTGAGCTATGGGAAAACAAACCCGCAAATAAATGGAATAATTTGGATGACTTCAGGCTTGTGGATGTTGTTAGGTGTCCTCTGGATATTGAGAACTAACTGTATGGATTTTGAAAACAACAATGCTTTTGGTTTTTCACATCAAACATTAAAAACATATCAGGCTGGTGAGACTAATATGAAATTTCAGTTTTGATCTCTTTGTAGTAAATAAATCAGTTTTCTTCTGAAGATGCTGCCCTGGGGAAAAAAAAGCCCACAGCTTCAGATCTCAGAGTACATCTGCAAAATGTTAGTCTGTTAGTGCTAAGAACTTCACTTGTACTTCATGGTACCTCCCCATCCCTTAGGACACCTTGTGGTTCACAATGATTTTCCAAACCAGGAGAACACATTATTCTTGCTTGGATCACTGACTTGGGAGCCATTGCACCAGAACACATCAATCCATTGGTCCACCCTCCCCTGTGGATGCAAATTCCCTCTGTTCTTCTTTGGGGGGAAGAGGTTTAGCAATTTGCTGCAAATTCCACATCAAGCAGAAGAAGGGAAGAGACTTGGCAGGACCCAGGAGTTGCTCTGTGCTTGGTCCTCCAGACCTTTCTGCTCCCTCAGAAAATTAGGGGACTGTAAGAATTTCTTTCAGAAGATGGGAAAACAGGATGGAAATGTGAGAGAGCCAAAATCTTGGTGTCTGATGAAATATAAATGGACAAAAGCCCAGCCAGGACAGGCTGTGTCAGTGGTTTAGAGCTGCTGAGGCAGCAATTACCCTGAAGTTCCCACCTTCTCCAGGTGATGCTGTAGAGGGATGTGGGTCCCAAAGGCCTTACAGGCTGGAGTTTGTTTGGGGCATGGAAAATCTGGGGCTGGGCCTGCAGTGGTCCAGCCACTGAGGGGTCTGCAAAACCCTGAAACCAAACATCAGTGCCAGATAAATAATGGAAATAAACCAACTGGGGCAGGGCTTGATTGGCTATCAGGAAGGAATTCTTTAATGGGAGGGTGGTGAGACCCTGGCACAGGCTGCCCAGAGAAGCTGTGGCTGCCCCATCCCTGGAAATGTCCCAGTCTGGGTTGGATGCATCTCTGAGCAACCTGGGCTAGTGGAAGGTGTCCCTGCCCCATGGCAGGGGGTGGAACAAGAGGCTCTCTAAGCTCCCTTCCAACCCAAACCACTCTATTCTGTTAATCTGTGATAAATGACAGGTAACACTCAGGTCCTTTTGGTTGCTGTCACTCATCTCCTGCAAAACATCATGCTTTTGGCAACTCTGTGTGAAAATTCCCTAATTGCCTAAACCTTAGGAAAAACATCAGGTGTTTTGTAGCAACAACCAAGATTTTCCCTCCCTCCTTCTGTGCCCTCCCTAGAGGAGGAAGAGGTTAGGAAGGTAACCATTGATATGTGGTGACTTCTGTCCTGAAGGAGGTGGGGATGGGGTGTCCTGGCCCTTGTCAGGGTGAGAACAGCCTGGCCAAGCCATGAAGAACACGTTGGAACACCCCCAGGGAGATGAGGAGAGAGCAGGGAACAAAACTGATGTAGGGCTGGCAAAGCTGCATTGATTAGGCCAAACAAGAAACCTCAAATCACTTTTTTTTTTTTCTTTAATCTCAGAAGTTTTGAGGCTTGATATTGAAATTTTATAGTGTCTGAGTCGGGAGTTTGTTTCTCTTGAGGTTTGCTGTAGTGGAACTGTTCCATTTTAAAGAATATATTATTTAAAAGTGGAATTGTTTGTGTATTAATTAAAGATGAGTGTCTGCAGCACTGATACAAGCCTGAACCCATTTCTAATAATCAGAGTGAGCTGGTTTCTTTTGTTGTGGTTTTAAATCTGTTTTCACAGGCACTGAGGTCCTGCCAGCACAGAATGTGCTGGAAAGAGGGTCAGCAGATGGGCTGGATGGCAGCCTGGGGGCTGTGCTCTCTGCCCCAGCTTTGGACAGCAGAAACAGACCAGTGTGGGATCTTTTGGTCTTCTGAGGCAGCAAAGCCAAAAACAAACCAGTCCTTGATAACTGGATTATTTCCCAAGGCTTGTCCAAGTGTTCCTACCACACTGCATGAAGCACTTAAGTCACAAAATACCTTTTGGGAGCCTGGGTTTTCATCTATGGTTATTAACCAGAATCAAGGAATCAGTTATAAACAAGGTTATAATTTTATTTTTTCTTTTTGTTTTTCTATTGTCTTTTTAGTCTTGAAAAGTGTACAGCCTTGGTAAAATGAAGGTCCTCAACAGCAGCTGTTTTGCTCTGCAGATCCACTGCTGTGGGTCTGCATTGCCTAGGAAAGTGAAAGAAGCTGCAGACTCTAAGTTATTATTTTTAGAAATTATTGCATGTTTTTCAAAGCCCAGTAATAAGTCTTACTGCATAGTCTTGAAACTGAAAAGAAATAGAAGCACCTAACCAGGGCTTTATTTAAAATAGCTGAGTGTTTAGCCTGAGATGGGGACCACATACACAGAGGGCAGTGAGGACCTGGTTTCTGGAGAAGTTGTGGCTGCCCCATCCTTGGAAGTGTTCAAGGCCAGGTTGGACAGAGCTTGGAGTGATCTGGGATAGTGGAAAGTGTCCCTGCCCATGGCAGGGGTTTGGAATGGAGTAATCTTTGAAGGTCCCTTCCCACCCAAGCCATTCTGTGATCTGGGTGTAGCTTTCCTCTCCCCCCTGCCCTTGCAGTGCTCCTGTGGGATGTTGCATTAGTTTGTTTGGGCAGATCTTCTGTGACAGGAAGGCATGAAGTGTTTTCCTGGTATCAACAGACCAAAAGCTGTTTCAAAAGCTCTCTCTTTTTCTGTTGTGTGAGAAACATGAGGCATACCAGACTTACTGGTTGATGTCATTATTAACACAAATGCAGAAGTGGGATGTGATGTGATGGAGCACAGTGCACACCTGAAATGTAGAAAATGTTCATATTTTACTTTAGTGCATTCAAAGTGATGATTCCTCTTCAACAGGTGGGAACACTGTAAAATAACCAGCAGCCTGGTGGTTGAACAAGCCTGCTGAGGACAAAAGACATTTCCAGTCCACAGCTTGAATCTTCAGGATTTAGTCCTGAAGAGAGGTGAAACAAAGCCAATTTTTCTTAAAAGTATCTCTTTTACTACAATAGGAGTTAAAAAAAAAAAAAAAAGAAGAAAGAAAATAGAAAGAGTGGAAGAGTGGTATGCTGTAGCTGCTTTGAGATAAGATTTCTGGTCCTTGTTGTGTCCCTAAACAGAGCAGCAGGTTGGACTGTTGGGAAGTGCTTGGCTGAGGATGTGTGTCACAGATGTGAGTTTTGAGTCTCCAGGCTCTGCCAGCAGTGCCCCAGCCAGGATGGTGGGACAGGAGAAGGCAATGACCACTGGGACCTCTGCCTGTGCTTCCACAGCCCCAGCCTGTGAAAGGAGCTCCTCAAAACACCCAGGGGAAGTTTAGGATAAACAGGACACTTGACAGTGTGAGCTGGGATCCAGCAGGCACTGAGGGCAGAATAACTTTGCTGTGGACATACTGAGAATGTAATTGGACAAATTAGGAGATAATTACCTTTTTTCCTCTTAAAAAGATAATATTTGCTGGCATTAATTTTCCTTTTGTCTTTTACTGACTCAGATAAAATCATTCATAGTTTTATTGTTTTTAACATAAGAGAGCAGAAAATTATTTTCTTAATTAACACAATTGATAGTGTTATCATTTTAGCTGTATTAATCTTTCAAACAAGCCCTACTGACTCTTTCTGTGAGGTGACTCTGGGTCCATGGACATCTTTTGTTTCACTTTGCCATTTATCTCTGCCATTAATCTGCTTTTACAGAAACTGCTACACATGTCTGTGGGCCATCACTTTGGAAATAATATTTGACTTCTTGTGCTCTCTTGTCAAGCACATTAAAGCATCCCTGCCACAGTAACTTCCACAGAGGATTTTGACAGCCTCTGAGAATAGCTCAGTTTCTAGGATTCCTATGGCACTCCCTACACACTGCTGGTTCCCATACTAAATAACTTTTGTCATTGAGCTACAACATGCTCAACATGCTTTTAGTTTTTTCAGATTTTTTTTTAATGGTTGGCTTTAATATTTCCTTCATTTGTCTGCAAATTTACAAAAATGCATTCCCCACTTCATACCAGTTTGGCTGTCATACATAAATTGAGTACATCCCCTTTTGGCTGGCTAACATAGATGCAGAGGTTGTTTTTTTATTAATTTAAATTAATTACTAATTAAGATTTCTTACTAACTTAGATTAAGGACTTCAGATTTTGCTGCTATGTACCCATATTTGTCTAAACCCCCTGTAAGAGGACACAATAATTTGAACCTGGCTTGCTACACCTCCCATTTGTAGCTTCCCAAAATATTTTAGGAATTCCCAGGAACTTGCAAGCAATGAAGATTGGTACAAGCATGGATCACTTGTGTTTCTAATAAAATAATATTTTATAGTCCTTATTGTTGACTCATTAACTTTTAGGAGCTGTGTATCAGATGGTTTATAACCTTTATCAGGCATTTAATACTGTGATACCTAATAAAACACAAGTATAAATAAAACCAACGGAGCTGGCAGTTCAAATCTTGGTTCCTGAAATAATGCATTTGTGAAAATGCACATCCCCTACATTTGCTAGGCTTTGCCTACTAGTATGAAAGTTATCCCTCTCCACATTTTTTTACTCAATATTTAGACACTGGATGCTGATGAGGGTTATGGCTTTTCTTGACTTGAAATTATAAGAGGACTAATGATCAGCCCTGTTAATTACACACTTTTCTGTCTTATGCACTCTAAATCGAGGTTGATTCTGGAATAAAGCTTTATTTTGGGGGGCACTGTTAATTCTTGTCTAATCAGGATGATGAACATCTTTTAAAGCCATAATCAAGCATTAAACCCCTGCATTATATGTCACTAACAATTTTTGTGTAAATCAAGTAGAGTTGTTTTTTATCTTCTTATATCTGAAACTTATTCTTAATTCACCAGACATGATTTAAAATAATAAGAAAAGCTTGTCTACATACTTGGAAGTTAGACATTAATTTCCCTTTATTCTTGTTGAAAATTTTCAATAAATAATGTCTCTGCATGCTGATAAAGTGCTTCTGTCTCTGCATAAAGCTGATAAAGTGCTTCTTTTTCAGCAACAGGAGAGGATAGTTTTTCACAGCATTAACATCTGTAAGCAGGTAAACAACCTATATCAAGTGAAGCAGCAAATTTTTCCATGTTTAGGTGGACTACAGAGGGCTCTCTCCTGTCCCAAGGCTGTGATTTGTCTGGCAAACCTGCACCTTTGCTTTAAGGCAGATTAAAAACCCAGTGTCTGCACTTCTGGCTGGGTTTAGTATACACAGAAGTTGAAATTTCCTATTTAAAGCTACTTTGTGTGCTTGGATGTAACAAAATATTGTCTTTGTGAGCCACCTGATACTGACTGGAGTGGGAGATTCTGCTGTGGCTCAAGGGAGGAACATGCCCTTAAACACTCTGATTTTTGTATCAAACCCAAATTGTGCTGACAGGTCCCAGTTGTGCTTTTCCATTGGCATCACTTCAGCCACTCACAGGGTCAAACGCTGCAGCCACAGAGGGACCCTGCAAGCTGGGGGGCAGAAAAGCATCAGGGTCCTTTTAAAGGCCAGGTGGAATCTGGATCAAGACCTGTGGCTTGGATAGGATGGACAGGATGATCCTGATTATTGCCCAGATTCATGCTTTAGTCCATCCTTTTGTACAAGACAAGGATTTTTTAGAGTGTCCAGGCCGTTGTACCAAAGTACCCAATCCAAAACTAAATGGTTGCTCTGCTGTCTGGAACAGTGTTTTTTTTTTTAATATTTTTTAAATTAATCATCCTTTAAAAAAAAAAAAAAAAACAAACCCCAAAAGACAATGAGGCTGCTGAACTTTAAATACCTAATGATGCATGGAGCAATATGCTTGGATGATTTTTGTTCTCTCCCATTTTTGATGTCTACTCTGGAGTAGCAGTGTGCCTTCATCATTCAATCCCCTTCAGTAAAATCTTTATTTTTTCTTTTTTCCAAAGCTGAAAGCAGAACAGGGAGAGGGTTGTGAGTGCTTCAGGTGTACATGGGTGTACCTGGCCACACGGGTCTGTTATTGACAAGGCTGCCTGTTTTCAAGATGCAGAAGAGAGAGCAAATGGGTAAAATAAAGAAATAATTTTTGTTTCTCCTGTAGTCTCCCTCCAAGTTAGACTTGGAGGGAAAAAATTTAGAGCTTCACAGCTTTTCTCAGGTCCCAGGGCAGAAGTGATGGAAGCCCTGAATCAAGTGTTAAGTTCATGAGGGCCATTCCTGCCCCAGCAACCACCAGCAAGAGGAGTTGGGGTGTCTGAGTGCCCTAAACAGATCCTGGCTGTGTGGCTTCAAAGAAGGCAGAAATGTTTTTGTCTTATGCAGGAATTCCTCACTTTGCATCCCTTCCATTGTCCTGAGGGATGATTTTCATGGGTGTTTGCCAGATTCCCATTTCTCCCTACCAGGGCTCCCTTTGTTTATATTAACATGTTTGACCTCAATAACCCATTTCCATACAAAAAGAAAATGGAAAGAAAACCCAGCAAGCCTTTCTAGATGACTCTACTATTTAATGCTCCTGCTGCTTCACAATTCCAATGACCAATTCTTGTTTACAACTGTGGCCATGACAAGTTATTTGCATTGGAACACAACACCTAAGGAACTCTAAGGAGAATTTATGGATATAATTTTTCACTTAGCTGTAAAATTTGCAGAGCTGCCATCTGCAGACATAGTGCCCCTCAGGATACAAGGAAACTGCTGGGACTGTCTTGCAGATAATTCCCAGTCTCTTGGCATTGTGAGAAGCAGGTATAGACACAGACAAGTAGCACAGACCCAGCTCCAGCTTTCCTCCAGTCCTGTCACAGCTCATGAGAAGGAACAGATCAGCCCCTGCTCCTCCTCAGTGAGGTGTCCCCTCAGTCTCCTCCAAGCTGAACAGTCCACATCATCTCAGCTGGTCCTCAAACCTGAGACTGGCTTCTCCTCCAGTCTCGGGTTTGTTGTTGCTGGAATGGCTCCCGAGGTATTAAAGAGTCTTTTTTCCCAGCCCTGCAACTGAAGAAGAAGTTGAGAATCCCCAGCTCTGGTTTTCAAGGTTGTTTATTTTCTAATGCATTCTTTTTCTGACCTGCTGAGGTCTGTCTGGCAGGTCGGGGCACACTGAGGCACACTGACCGCCCTTGGGGTGCTGTTAACTTTTTATACTAAAAACTAAGTGTACTTTATTTACAGTAATTTTCCAATACCTATCACCTGTGTTAGACAGTCTGTCTCTAAACCAATCCAGAAGTGTCACCATCACAGCAGAAGATGGAGGACAAGAAGAAGAAGAAAAGAAGAAGAAGAAGAAGAAGAAGAAGAAGAAGGACAGGACATGCCCAGATTCCTTCATCTTGCCTCTTGAACCCCCATTCTAAAAACCCCAAAATCCTACTTTTTCACCCTGTGATAAATTCACTATCATTCTATTCCAACCCTTGTGGCTTGTAAATCTTCACAGAAAGCTGGTAATTGTTTCCATGGGCTAAGATGGAGGGCACAGGAGTTTTTGACTCCGTGCCAAGGTCTCTGAGCCCCCTGCCAGGGTCTCGACAGTCAGAGGAATGTCCTGGGTTCTGACACTCCAGACCCTTCACCATCCTTGTGGCCTCCTCTGGACACTCTCCAATAGCTCAATGCCTTTTTCCTGTTGTGGTCCCATGTGAATAATGATGTTCCTGGATAAACTAAGTCATGACCCAAATCGTGGCGTGATGCTTTATGCAAGTTTGAATGGTATCCTGAAATGCCCTGAGAAGTGTCAGGGCAGAATTGAAAATGGGAAGATGGATCCTGTGTATGGACAAAAATATCTTCACATTTTCTTACAGCAGGTGTGATCTGTTGCAAACTCTGTTCTTTTGTTTTTCAGGCACTTCACTGGACATGAGTGGGATGGCATCAGACCACAACAATTCTTCCCAGGAAGAATACATCCCACACTATCTCCAAAAGGAAGATCCCTTTGCATCAAAGCTCTCTAGGGAAGCTGACATCATAGCTGGCTTTTATTTGACAATAATTGGTAATGATTTTATATTTGGTCTTTGAAATATGGCTGTGCTGGTACATCCTTGCAGCTCTCAGAAAAGAAGCAGAAACTGCTGTTCATTAGATGTGTAATTACACATTTTTTCATACTAGAAAGAAAACTCTAGGAGGAAGGAGGGATAATGTGTTAGAAATATGGTGCCAACAGTTAATATCAACAGATAATTCTGCTGCAGGTAGCCAAAAGTGACTTTCAGTAGATGTTCTAGAAAAAAGTGAAGACATACTCATTGTTTTTGATAACATATAGGTTGCTACTCAGCAGTTTAATTTGTTCCTGGGCAGAATAGGGTTTCCCTCAGTATGCATTGTGGGTTTTATGGCCTGTTTTCACAGCCTGAACACCCTCAGATGTGTTCATGTGACCCTTGCTCAGGTCCTGGCATCATCTGTCCTCTGTTACACATCATATTGAGCAATATTTTCTGCCTATCACCCTCCCCATCCTTTTGTGTTGGAGACCTTGCAAGCGGAATAAATACAATTATCTCTTGGTTAGTGCACCCTCATGATAGCTGGGACTGATTTAAAAGTATTCACATGCCAAGGAGGTATCATTCAGCAGGAAAATGCTGGTTTCTATTTTTTCTAGGGATAAACTGGACCTTATTCTTGATAATTTGCCTTCTTTACTTTGTGGAGGAGGGCAGAATTATGTCATTTTGTATCCATATTTGCCTCAACACCTGAGGGAATAGCATGAAGCTGAGTAAGGGAGGTTTAGGTTGGATATCAGGAAAGGTTCTTCCCCCAAAGGATGTTTGGGTGCTAGAACAGCTCCCCAGGGCAGTGGTCACAGCACCAAGCCTGACAGAACCCCAGAAGTGTTTGGGCAAAGCTCTCAGGCACAGGGTGGAATTCTTGGAATTGTCCTCTACAGGGTCAGGAGCTGGACTTCAATGATCCATGTGGGTTCTGTCCAACCCAGGCTATTCCAAATTCTATTCTATTCTATTCTATTCTATTCTATTCTATTCTATTCTATTCTATTCTATTCTATTCTATTCTATTCCATTCCATTCCATTCCATTCCATTCCATTCCATTCCATTCCATTTCATTCTTCTTTCAATAATTTAAGTTCCTTTATGCTTTATGGTCTTCACACAGTTTCTCACAGCATAACAACAATTTTCTTACTAAAACTGATCTGAGGACAGAACTGTTCTACAGAAAACTGGGCTGCAGGTGTCAGATGCCTGAAGACAAGGCTGAACACAGGGTGCACAGTGATTCCTTGACATTTATTTCAGTTTTGATTCATTGTCTTGTTCAATGAGTTGTGCAGAAAATACCAAGATCTGTCTGTCAGTCCTACCATTGTGTTTCTCACTCACTGCTTTACACGCCCCCCACTCTGTCTTACTGCTTTTCCTCTGACTGATCTAATTACTGTAATCTTTTCCATAGTGGAGGTAGCAGAGTTTTCATTATTATTTCCCTTCTTCTCGGGGTCTCTTGCTGGTCAGAGTGACCCCAAGAAATGTTAAAAAGTTTCTTTTCCCAGCCTGGTGCTTGAAGAAGGAGTCAGAGCTCCTAATTTCTTGGTCTCAAGGTTGTTTATTGTATCTTATCTATAAAATTCTTTCTCCTGCCCTGCCAAGGTCCACTCAGCAAGACAGCCCAAGGCACTCTGCCTGCCCCGGGGTGGTGTTGTGTCTTTATACTGAAAATTACATATACAATGTTTACAATTACTTTCCAATACCTATCACCTATGTTAGACTGTGAGCTTCTACTCTAACCAATCTAAAAGTGCCAACATCACAGCAGAAAATGGAGGCCAAGAAGAAGAAGAAGGAGAAAGGCTGGATACACCCAGATTCCTCCATCTCGCCCCCCGAACCCCCCTTCTAAAACCCCCAAAATCTACTTTTTCACCCCGTGATAAATTCACTATCATTCTACTTAAACTGTTTTGTCTTGTAATCCTTCATATAAAGGTTGGTAATTGTTTTTTCCAAGGGCTAAATCAAAGGCACAGGGGTCTTGGCCTATGTGCCAAGGTCTCTGAGCCCTCCAGGGCAGCCAGAGGAATTTCCTGGGTTCCCACACCTTCTATTTATGTTTGTGTTTATTTCTTGTTTCTTTTCTGCTTATGCCTTTATTGAAAAAAGAATTCAGAGCAGCAGGGGTAACAGGTGAAGCCATATCTCAGTGCTGTTTTTGGTGTTCATGCATTGTTCTGTAGGTATCCTCACTTTTCACACACATTTTTTTTTTTCCTGTCGCTCTGCAGACAGAAGTTTTCACTGAACTGTACAAAACAACCCCCTTTTTGTGTCTTTTTTTCACTTGGTTAAGTAAACTTAGCTGTAATCCCAGGAAATATGTCTGATGGATGAATCTTCCCAATACACACTGTGTTGTCTTGTTATATTCACTGCGTTTAGTGTAGATTTATCCTGTTCCAAAAATTACCCCTGTCAGGTGTGAAATGTCTTGAACAACACAGGCATAATCAAATTAGGGCAGGGAACAAGAATCAAAAATTTCCAGTGAAAAGCCAAAAGCCAACCATAAAGGCACAGAGCAGTTTTGTGAGCAATGTGAGCAAAATGAAATTATAGTTTTAAAAGGTCTCATAATCATTTTGATATTGGACTTGTGAACTCATTGTATCCAGTGGCCTGGGTCAGGGTAGTTCTGCTGTTCCTATATGTTTCTGTATACCTCATATCCAACATTTAGCTTTAAATTAACTTTTTTTTTGAAGTGTGTGTTTTGAAATCCGTTTTACTTGGTTAATTGCTTTGCCCTTGAGAGCATAAAAAACTTCACTAGTGGCTTTTATTAGAGCTAATTATGGTCTTCCCATATCCATATAAGTGCTGTATTTGCATAATCCTTGGATCTATAGAAAAAAAGATATAAGGAAAAAAATTCTTCCCTGAAAGAATGGTTGAGCAGAGGAATGGGCTGCCCAGGGGATGGTGAAATCTTTAGCCCTGGCAGTGTTCAGAAAATGAGTGGAGGTGGCACTTTGTGGTATGCTCTGGTGGGCATGGTGGTGCTCAGTCAAAAGCTGGCCTTGATCATCTTGGAGGTCATTTCCAACCTAAATGATTTTATGATTCCAATGTTTTTTTATTACGACTTGTGATTCAGACTAAACCTGTCACAGTTTTCCACAGAACTGCATTCCCTAATCCTTTGCAGGAAATTGTGGCCTCTTTGAGGATGGCCTGTGGGGACAGCCTGACAGCAGGGACAGGGAAGCAGGAGGAGAGAAGCCAGGACTGCTTTTGTGCATCTTTTTGCACTTGAGCTGTGTAAGGTGCAAGTGAGTTTAAAATTTCTTTCAAAAAGGAGAAGTTGAACAGTGAGTGAACAAGGCTGGATCATATCAGGAACCCCTGCAGAGGTTTTAGGGTCAGACTGGGTGTACAGCTGAAGTATTTCAATTTGAAATAGAAAAATAATTGTTCTTTTGTCTTTGAAGAAAATCAGGAGTCTTGACTAGTCTGATAAATTCTATGTGAGTACATGATCATTTGTCCTGAGAAGTTCATTTCCATGTGTAGCTTTCTAATAGTCTTGAAAAAAAAAATAATCAGACTATGCACACAGTTATGAGAATCCAATTCTTTTATCTTTGTCACTCCTCCCAGCAGCTTTTTTATCACTGCCTTGATTGATTCACTGTACAGCCAGGCAGGGTGACAAACTACTGAGCAGGGCCCTGCTGGCTGTCAGCTCCTCTGAAACCCTTTGGCAAGTCACTATTGATTTACAAACTGGTGTGCACTCTTCCTCAGCCTGTTATGAAACAACTTAATTGAAAACAAAATCCTGAACTATCTTTTTTTTCCTCTTTTTTAAATTTCATTTTCTCTGATGGTTTAGTGCCACTGCCAGGTTGGAGAAGTGGAAGTTTATTTCTCCAGCTGGCTCCTTGTAAACACTTTCCCTTCTCACTGCAGGTTGTGTGTCTCAGCCTGGCTCTGTCTCTGCAGGTGTCACTTTTTTAGTTGTCACATCCTTGGCTCTTTGTTTGTATCTATGTCATGGTGCCACAGTGCCATGGACAGTTCTCCTGAAAAAGAGCCTTTTTTTTATATCTGAAATGTCTTTTTCCAGCTGTTTCCAACCTACCAGAGCTGGGAGCCTGCTCCAGCAAGGGCTTCAGCTGCCTGCTGGGAAAGTCATTTCATAGCAGGAGAAATGGACATTAGATGCCTCACCTAAGGAGATCATACAGTTTTGATCACCAAGGAGTTAAAAAAAGGTTCAGAGAAGCAATTTTCAGAAGCAGGCATAGACAAAAGGCAGCACAAATGATCAATGGACCCCTTCCAGCCATGGGATTGAGAGTTCAGTGGGCTGGGGCTCTCTGAAACATTGATATTAATAATGAGCAGTGGTTTCAGAGCAGCTTGGCAACTTCAGAGCCACTTGGCTGATAGAGATGTCTCTCTAGACTGCCAGCCAGTTGAAAGAGATTCAGGGAAATGTCAAATGCTTTCAAAGGGCATTTCAAACTGGATGCTGGCACTCCAGTTATCCTAAATATCACTGGAGAGGAAAATGGCATTAAGAGAGAAAAGGATTAAAATATATAAAAAATGCTCACAGTGCTGAGATTCATTCACTCAGCTATGAGGAAGAAAATTACTCATATGAATACCTCTATCTGCTTATAATTCAGATTAAATTTGCAGAGCCATAAGAGTAGCTTGTTTTTAGAATTTAATTCACCCAGGATAAATAAAATTTGTTGAGAAAATCTAAGATCAATAATAAGCCAGCTTCTGCTCTTCTATTTATTTTGTAAAATAATACAGAAAACAGTATTGTCAATATAAAAATAAAAAAATTCCAATGTGTTGCATTTAATACAGAAAAATTCAAAATAAAAAAAATTTTCCTCCTGAGTTTGGTAAACTTTTAGTTCCTCATTCACATTTATCATATTTCTTGATAGATAATTTAGTTTTAACATCTGGGAACCATTTCTCTCTCTGTCTCATGGATGTTTCCAGGCTGGATTTGTTGATTCTGTGGGGACAAGGCACTCTTGCAAGGGGATCATGCCATTGATGGATCAGAGTAAATAACAAAATACCCATTTAAATACTGGATTATTTATTACCGAATTACCAAATTAATCACTAAATAATTAAATTCCCATTTAATGACCAAACCACATTTCCTGAGGTCTGGCCTGCCAGAAGACTCAGATGAAAATGATGTGGTATTCAAAGGTACACCATTTGGAGAGGGCAGCAGTGCTGGGGGCTGGAGGGTGCTGGGGCACTCTGGAAACAGAAATTGCCCCAGCAGAGCCCTGGGTGCAAGGCAGCACAAAGGGTGACTTTGATGCCTCATCAACACAGGAAAGACAGGTTGTTCATGACATTTTTGGAGCAGTGTGAGCAGCTGGCCTCAGCAGGTAGCCAAGCACTCAGGACAAGCCTCAGAGTGGGACAGGGAGGAAACAGGCAGAGAAAAAGCAGTGGAGGTGAAGGCAGGGTGGGGATAAAGACAGGAAGATTCACTCCAGCTATGCCGTGGGCAAACAGGCTCCTTGAGGGGAATAAATTCAGAATCATGGAATCACAGAATGCTTTGGGTTGGATGGACCTTAAATATCATCTCATTCCAACTCTCATCATGTGGTTCCAACCCCCAAAGCTTCAAGTTTAATTACTGATTTAAGTAGGGAGGAACAAAGGTGTCCAACCTAAAATACTTCTGGCAAACACCCTTCTTCACCCTTTAAACCTAAAATACTTCTGGCAAACACCCTTCCTCACCCTTTAAACCTAAAATACTTCTGGCAAACACCCTCCCTCACCCTTTCCTGGGCTGAACTTCTCTCCAGCATTTGCCTCAGTGCTGTTGTAAGTCCCTTTTGTGAGGCAGTGGCAGCACAGGCACTCTTTGCTCTCCACTCTTTTCTTCTGCCTTTCCCTTGTTCTTTTGTGTCTCCCCTGATCAGGTGTGAGTCTCAATGGGCCATGGTCCCTTTGGGATTTTCACCTTCTGGCTCCATGAGAAGGATGTTCTCTGCTGTCCTGTGTTTCCACAGCAAATATCTCCCTCTGACCTTAAACTCTTTCAAACATTAATTAGTGAAGACACATTTTCTTTAAGGGAACTCGAAATCCTACAATTTTCTGTAGTGGTGTGATTAATTCCATGGCAGATGCACCACTTGCAGAGCTGGTACCTGCAGGTTCTTGTGTGATGATATGGAAAAAAATATGTCATGAGAAGGATCCCATGCACTGAATTCCACCTGGAAATGAAAATCAGATTAATCAGATTTATTTTATAATTTTTTTTCTTATGATAGAAATACATTTTAATGTAAGATTTAAGATTTGATATCAGTATATTAATTTAAATTAAACTGGAAATGAATCCCTTAACATCTGATTGGAATATTTAATAAAGTTGAAATTGGTCAGGTTCTGGTTCCTGTGATTACAGAGAGCTGAATTTGGTTCTTGTGGCTGGATAAGCCTTTGAGTGAGAATTGTGCTGGTCAGGGCAGAGGGATTATGGGGTTTCTGCTGTGAGCATTCAGTCAGTGTCTGTGCAGGCTCAGCTGGTGAAAGCAATGCCCTCCTGCAGGGGAGAAAACAGCATTTGCTGTGGGAGGGATGTGTCTGCAGTCGAGGTCTGTGAGCTGCAGAGTGACAATGAGGGGATCACATTTCAGGTTAAAATGCCCAGCCTTAAGAACCACAAGTTCAGGCTGAAAATGTCAGGGAATTTCACCAGGAAGATGGAGTATTGCTGGTTTTGAGGATGATTCTAATTGGAATGTTATTCTATTTTCCATTATTACAGGGATCCTTTCAACTCTGGGAAATGGGTATGTTATTTTTATGTCCTCAAAGCGAAAAAAGAAGCTGAGACCTGCTGAGATAATGACTGTTAATTTAGCAGTGTGTGATCTGGGCATTTCAGGTAATTTCGTGTTTTTATTTTCCTTTGTTTTTATTTTCCCTTGTTTTTACCATCTCACCATTCTGCCTGGCAGCAACAAGAGACATTCCTCTGCAAGTCATGGGAGCATCAAATGACTTTTGCTGCAGATATTTCTGCTCTATTATTTGCATGTAAATAATAGGGGTGGATGGAAAACAACATTCCTGAACAGCTTGATGGGAAGAAATGAACAGCACAGAGGAAAAATTAGGGTTGATTTTATCAAACAGGCAGAGCTCCTGTTCACCCCAGCACTGGGCAGGTCTCCAAAGGCAGCTGCCATGTGCACCCTGGCACAATAACCACAAAATAGCTCAGTATTACAGGTGCAGAAAATGATGGTTTTCTTGCCATAGGGTGAATAGAATAGATCTAAATGCCTCAAAAATAAAAGTTTAGCCAAATAATTGGAAGATGCCAGTGGCCATCAGCCCATCAAAGCTAATAGTTTTCTCTCTGGTGGCCATCCTCCTTTGTCTCTGGATCAAACCTTTGTGTCAATCTGTAGAGTGTGAGCCAGTTGGGAGGATTTTTATTTCAACCTCACAGTCTGGATGTCCTGGCATTGGAGGAGGGAGCTTTGGAGAGGTTTAGCCAGAGTTGCAGAGATGGTTGTTCTGGCTCTTGACATGAGACTGATTCAGCTGCTCTCAGGGAAAGGGCTGGATGTCCTTTAGAAAAGGATATTTTGGATGGCAGACAATCCAACGGGTATCAGGACCCAGCTGACCATGGGATCTCCCCAGTGCCATATAAATGGAATTATACTCCCATGCCTGCAGGATCATCTGTCCCCTGTGTGCTGTATAAACTGAGACCTCTGCCCTCAGCTCCAGTGCATCCTTTTCCTACCCTTGTCTCTGCCAGCTGCTTTTGCCCTCATCTAAACTCCAAAAATATTCACTGAACAATATAAAATTATGTCTCCCAGCCTCCCCAGACTGATGCTTTTTTGAACTCTCACAGCACAAGACCAAAGATCTGCTCATCCCTGCAGATTCCAAAGGTTTTGGTCAGTTAACATGGATTCTTAAATGAAATACTAATTCAGTAGAAGAAAGATGTTAGTATAAATATCACTGCTAGCACACAGAGAAATCCCAATGATTTCTCTGGCATTTCTGTGATGGACACACTGCTTCCACCTCCCAGCACTTAGAAGTTAAGGAAAAGCCCCAGACTGGCTTCTCCTTCCTCTGTGATATTCCCATTTTCTTTGTGTTTTAAGAATCTGTATTGTAAGGCTCATATTAGTCTGTCCAATGAGAAGGAGTGTTTCAGGAGAATTTCCCCAGCATTACATTCTGAATTTTGCCCAGTGGAGCTGTGGCTGCCCCATCCCTGGAAGTGTCCAAGGCCAGGTTGGATGGGGCTTGGAGCAACCTGGGATAGTGGAAGGTGTCCTTGCCCATGGCAGGGGGTGGAATGAGATGGTCTTTAAGATCTCTTCCAACTCAAAATATTCTGTGATTCTATGGTTGGATTAATTTTAATTTAGGTATTGCCTCACCATAAAAAGTGTGTGTCCCAACCACTCAAACCACAGCTTGTGTGGGACCCCTCTTAGTGTGAGGGCTGGAGATGTCTCTGTTATGGTCTGTCACCAGTGCACCACTTGGTCACCTTGCCTTCTTCCATGGGGATCTCAATCTCTCTGGGATTTACATTTTGGAATTAAAAATAATGATTCCCAGAGCCATGCCATGCTTGGTTTTCCCCGTTCCTTAATTTTTTTTTTTTTTTTTTTTTTTTTTTTTAAATTAATGGAAGTTGCTAAGTAGAGAAATGTGATGGGTTCTGTCTGCTGGATAAACTGAAGATGGAATTTTTTTTTCACAAAATCTTCATATTTCACACACTCGTCTTAACACCTTTTTGAAGAGTTCTGCTTTCTGCAGATTTCCACAGGGTGGCACCAGCCCCTTGTTCAAGGCTGCATCAGACTGATTTTGCACTGGCACCGTGCTCGGGGCTGCTCCCAGTCCTGCTGCTGAAGAGAAATTTGATTTTGTGCAAAGAAATGTGTCGGCCTTTAAAGCTGTCAGTCACTTATATGTCTAAAGTTGCTGACTTGATTGTTAGCCCATCACCTAGACCTTGCTATATTTAATGTTTTTTCTTGAAACTTTAATCACTCAGGCCAGCTTTTGCTTGAAAAATTAAAAATGGAGAAAAGTACCTTATACACTGACCTGAGCACATCCTGCAGGTCCAGGCAGAACTTCCCTTACAGACTTAGGCTTATCCAAAAATACCTTTTTTAAAAATGCATCTGATTTTGAAGGGTTTTCAATCCTGGTGCTTTTGGCATCGAAGATGGAAGAAAGGTAATTTTCTGTAAGATTTGGTTTTGGAAGAAATGCTTTAATTTTCTGTTAAGAATGAAAAGAGAATGCATGGTTTTACATCAATTCAATGTGAAATTGAATGTTTTTAGGTAAAAGATCACTTCAACAAAATAGAGATTTTTGTCTTGGTTTCTATGAATAGGTTACCATGTGGGAGATACAGTTTGCAAGATCATTTTTGCCATCTCCATAAACCAATTCACTGAGCTTTTATGGCATTACAGACACTGGTTCAGCCAGGGAAACCAGCCCAGGGAAGCTGAGGTGTTTTCAAATCCTTGAGGTGCTCTGGCTGCTCCTGTGCAGGAAGGAATACTGTCACAGGGATGTGGAGTTCAATATTTAATGTTGTTTGAATATTGCACTTGGAATGTTCAGGCCTGGGAGAATTTAAGATCAGGGTGGTAAGTAAAACTGAAGTTTTTGGAAAACTGATGTCCCTAGATTGTAAATTTTTGAGTTTTCTGTTCCATTAAAGTTGATTTATTTTCTTTGCCTAATTAAGTCCAAGAAAGGTAATAATTGGGAGAAAAAAAGGAGATTTCCAAATAGATAATTAAAATTTTCAAACTTTTTATTTGTCACAATACTTAAAAAGAATATGGAAAATGTAAACTTGCTTTAAGGTGAGAATGGAATATCATTTGACCAAACTTCACTTCTTCCATTATCCAGCACTCACTTTTACCTGTGGAGGAATGAGATAAAGTGCCACTAAGAGAAAGCCTCAAAAATAGTTACTCATTTCCCATCTCTTTGGGGAAGCTCAGAACGTTTTGATACCTGTGTGCAGTGGCTTGCTAGGTGGCACCAAAGTAATGTGTGGTGTGCAGAGAAGCTGAAACCACTTCTGCAGCTCAAGTCCACATCTTTCTTTCCCACCTAACACTTTACCTCTCTGTGTATCCTACTGCTGGGCCTTGACAGGTTTGAAAAAGTCCTTTTTGAAGGCAAATTTCTTTACCTTGTGCTTGAAGATACCTAATTGGCTGGGTGTCTTCACCTAGTCTACCTCTACTACAGGGATGCAGACTAAGTAGATTTGTGCCTGCTTCAGGCTCTGACTCACCATCACCCATCCTGTTTAGGTATTGGCCTGTGGACCTAACACATACTCTGAAGGTTTCCTAATGAGAAGAGCCTGCCCTTGATTGGTTCCAGAGTGTTGGTTTACCTCTGGTTCCTGTGGTTTATAGGAAAGCACCCCTTTCCAGCCCTTCTGCAGGCTTGGCTCATCCTACCTCATCTTGGGATCCAGCTACAGCTGTCTGAGGCTCAGTCCTGTGCATGGAGTGCTCACAAGCCATGGAATCACAGAATCCTTTGGGTTGGAAGGGACCTTAAGGACCATCTTGTTCCAACCCCTGCCATGGCCAGGGACACCTTCCAGTGTACCAGGTTGCTCCAAGCCTCATCCCACCTGGCCTTGAACACGTCCAGAGATGGAACCTACACAGCTTCTCTGGGCAGCCCATGACAGTGACTCACCACCCTCAGAGTAAAGATTTTCTTCCAAATACCCCATCTAAATTTACTCTACAGCCTAAAGTCATCACCTACTCTGCCTGAAGCCCTTTTTTCATGTTGAACACTTTTATAGGTATTAGTTTTTACAAGGGAGAGGGTTTGCCTTTCTGATAAAAGGAGATTTTCTCAAGGGTGGGTTTCACCAGTGGGCTGACATTGTCTCCTCCTTTTGAAGTTGTAGGCAAACCCTTCAGCATCATCTCCTTCTTTTGCCACCGCTGGATGTTTGGGTGGATGGGCTGCCGCTGGTATGGGTGGGCTGGTTTCTTCTTTGGCTGTGGGAGCCTCATCACCATGACAGCTGTCAGCCTGGACAGGTACCTGAAAATCTGCCACTTGTCCTATGGTAAGACAAATATGTATCTGTATACAGATGACTGTGTTATCTATGACTGTGGAAAAGCTGTGTTAAGTGCTATAGCTTACTACAGAGAAGTAATTAAGCTCTTCAGAATACTTTTCTTAAATATAGAGGGGAGTACACAGAGGTGCTTATGTTTGCATGATCCAAGAAATCCCAGTTAAATTCATTTTGCTGGACATAACACCCTCAATGTTGTCCCTCTGCTGTCTGCTTAAGCCATGAGTTTTTGCAACCCTTCATAGATAAATCACTTTATGTCTGTCAAGGCCTATCTGCATTAACAGATGCCAGTAATGGACAAATTGCAGGGTCTTATGGACCAAAACATAAAAATATTCCTTCTTAAATGCCTAAATTACTCTGTGGTGTGTGGCAATCTATTTAAAGCACCTAAGAGATTTGGAAGGGCAATAAGTCATAATGTGAAATAGTCTCTCAAATATGGAAATGGAACCTGAGAGGATGAAATGAATTTTGCAGTGGAAGGTGTAACCACCATATCCATCAGTATCTTGTACCTCTGGATATGATGTATTATATGCTTAATTCTTTCCAGATAAATGATAGTGTCACAGTTTAGAAAAGGTATTCCTGTTGCATTGTAAGGGACTAAATTCCCATGCAAATACAGGGAATGCTCAAGGTGACTTCAGAGTAATGAACACCTTGCCCATGTGACCTGAGGGACACAACAGGTTTCTTCATGATAACATGAAATATCAATCATGTTAAGCTGTAAGGAAGGTTTGCAGCTAGGAAGTGTAAATAAGCCAGTCTGTGTAAGCAGATAAAGGCTGTGGTACTGTGCTAAGATGTGATATCACAGACCCCTGTGTGTCCATATTTTACCCTAAATGGGAGTACAGGGGAAGTCTCCTTAGCTGAGTGTTAGATACACCAATAATATTAAGCAGGATTTCAGTTTTTTCTGTTGAAGTCTTATAAAAATAATTCAGTGGCAACCCAAATCACAGACAATTTTTCAGACTTGGAGAGCTGAACTGAATATTTCATGGCTGGCTGCATTTGTGCCACCAGCTGTGGTCATCTTAGTTCATGGGAGAGAAAACTCTTCAAAACCTTTGTTCTCAAGGGCTCTGATCATCGTGGTCCATACAAAATGATGCAGAGCAATAAACAAGCATGTTTATCATGCTTGGTTGAGGTGGTTTAAAAATGTTTCTCTTTTAATAATTGTGCTATTGTTGCTTTGTTTTTCCACCCCTGAACACAACAAGGCACCTTTCTGTCTCTCAGCCATCATACATGAATACATAATTTGTCAGGAAATGTTCATTTTCCTTCTAGTGATCTTGATTTGTAAAATGAGCTGGAAAGGGATGTATCCAAATTACAGGTGTTTCTTTGCTTTAGTTTTATTTTAAATCACTCTGAAACCCTAAAGAAATCTTCCTAATGTTAGTGTGAAGTGAGTGCAAAACCCCCTGTGAGTCAGAAACTACAAATGAGTTGGGGGTTCCAAGATGGAAGGAGATGTTATTACACCATATTGCAAGTTTCTTCAAAAACAAAGATTTAAATTTGTTAGTCCTATCTGAGTCCTATATGTTGAACGTGTAGATGATGATGATGAAAACCCTGCAAATTGAAACGTTTTCTAGATGAATTAGAGCTGTATGCAAGATAAGCAGAGACACAATGTTCTGATCTCCAGGAGTTCTATTTGCATTTAATTAAAATAAAAAAGGCAAGGATACATGGAAACACGTATTACAGATACTTCTGACAGGATACACATGGTGATTTTCTGTACTGGAAAAGAATGAAAAAGTAAAATTAAATCTTAAATGTCTTATTTCCACTGTAAAGCCTTGTTTTTCAGTCACTGAGTTTGTGCTTTAGTCAGGTAACACAGGAGAGAAAAAATAGGAAAAAACCCAAGTTACATTAAAGAACTGAAATTACTGGACAAGATTCCCACGACAGTTGCTGAGCTGGTTGCTTGGATTTCTTTAGTTTGGACTCTTCTCAGTTGAAATTAATCACAAATGAAAGCAAAGGTCTGAAATAAGGACAGGTGGATCCTTCCATGTGAGTGTGCCTTTGTCTCCATGAGGCACAATGTGAGCTCAGGGTCACTGTGGACCTGGAAAGAGCCAAGATGAACATGACAGAGTTGTTGTCAAACAGCCAACAAACCTCCTATTTCACAGAATCATAGAATGGTTTGGGTTGGAAGGGACTTCAAAGACCATCCAGTTCCAAAGGGCCCCACAGGGACAGCTTCCAGGACAGCAGATTGCTCACAGCCACATCCAGCCTGGCCTTGAACCCTTCCAAGTGACACGACATATTCCATGGTGCCAAACACATCCAGACATGAACTTGTAACTCTTGGATTTTCCTCCAGGTACCTGGCTTAAGAGACACCATGCATTTATCTGCCTGGCAATAATCTGGGCCTATGCTACGTTCTGGGCTACAGTGCCTTTTGCTGGGGTGGGGAGCTACGCCCCCGAGCCCTTTGGGACCTCCTGCACTCTGGACTGGTGGCTGGCACAGGCTTCAGTGGCTGGACAGGTTTTTGTTCTGAGCATCCTTTTCTTCTGCCTCCTGTTCCCAACTGCAGTGATTGTGTTTTCCTACGTCAAAATAATTTTAAAAGTCAAATCATCCACCAAAGAAGTTTCTCACTACGATACCAGGATTCAGAACAGCCACATACTTGAAATGAAGCTGACCAAGGTAGGTAGGAACATTTTCCTCAGTTTGCTGTGTTGGGTCATAGAAGCAGATTTGGGGACAATGATACAATATTCTGAGGGTGGTTTTTGTAGCTTTCTCGTCTGTTACTGTCAAGATGGGGAAAAAACATAATTTGGTGATTAAGGCACTTGGGTCCCTGAGATCATGATCCACTCTGAAGCTCTGCCACAGCTTTCCCCTATAACCTTACAAGACATATAATCTCCCTGTGGCCCTGCTCCCCACTATAAAACATCCTTTGCCTTCAGAAACAGTTGCAAACAGTAATTGAAGGTGACTGATGTGCACAGGAATTATAACAGAAAACAGATAGAGAGCAGATTATTGTAGCAGGGAAATAAAACTTTCAGTTTACATTCCTCTGTTAATGAAGATATAAACCAAAATTGGTCCTGTGACACTGCAATTGTTTTTATGCCAATAATTTATCAGCTGGGCTCAGCCATGAGCTGCTGATAAAAATGCACTGAATTGCTAACATTAATTTTCCATCTCAGACCATGTCCTGTTTTCCCTTTCTGATTGAATTTTTTTCTGTTTGGCAATGGTGACAACATGATCCTTGATACTGGTTATTGTGCCAGGAAATCTCAAAATAAAGCCTTGTATTGAACAAAATCAGATTCCTTAGCTGTAAAAGATTCACCAGCCTCTGTAAGACAGGCCAAGAGCGAGACAAGCAGCAAGTTTTGCTTGGCTGATCAAATTTTATTACAATTTTTCTGAGTTGAACTGAGAGTTATATAACATGCAGCAATAAGGGACATTATGTCTAAACATATCTGAAAATATCAGCTACGTACCTGCCCAGCCAGTGCTGCCAGGACAGCTGGTACAACTTCCCTTGCCTTTCAAAAGGATGCTTCAAATTGTTATGTTTTTTGGTGGTTATTCAGCAAATTTCCTTTGAAGAGCAATGGAAACTTTTGATTTGAGCCTGCAGGTTTGGGGATTTTTTTTTGCATATTGGAAGGATCATGTAAAAATTCAATGTTATCTGAGTTGAAACACCAGTATATTTCCCTCCTGTCTTGGCTCTACCCTGGAGAACATAATGTTGGGGTAAATATAAATATGGAAAATTTGTTTCCCTTATAATCCATTTGAACCCACAGCACAATTCATAGCAAACAGGCTGTGTTTGAGATCCTTGGCTCACCTGCCCTGTTCCTTCAGTGACAAACAACAAAAAGACCAGGCTTCAGGAAAGGTTATGCAATGTCCAAACCCCTTGTGCCTTCTGGTGATTTTTTTTTTTTGTATTCTAATCCTGCTAATCGCCTTATTCCAAATGAGTGCACATGTGCTGCTGCCAGTGTGGCTGCAGCACTAATCTGTCAGTGGCAGCAGTACAAAGGCAGATGTTTTCCAGGATGTATGATGGCATGGCATCATTTGAAGTGATAGCAGGCAGTGACCAAGTGCAGACAGACTGGTTCAGGTAAAATCTACAAATCACAGATTTTGGCCCAAACAGTTTTTCTTTGGTTTTATATTAAACTTTCTTATGGTTACATTTTGTTACATTATAAGGAGGTCATTTACTAATTTGCCAGGACTCATTTATCAGAACTAAACTATTTAACATAAATTTGTTTTTTAAAGTATTTACATATTCTAATGGAGTGAAAATCCATGATTTGGGTTAGGAGGAATAAATCTAGACATTTTACTAGCATTCTCACTCTCAGTTAAATTCCCAATTTTCAAAAGATCTTTTTCCAAGAACCTTTGTGCTCTGCTATTGTCAGTATATTATCCTAAAAAGGAGATTCTGCATTTCAAAAGGAATCCCCTCTTTAAATAATTTGAATTTGATATCAAGCTATTATTATTTTCTGAAATCTCATTTAGTTCCCTCATATTTAGCCAGACTTTACTGTATTTTTAAAGGTCTGATAGCAGACTCATTACTGCTCTGTGTCAGGCAAAAGAAACACAGGCACGAGCCAAAGAGGCAGATTTTGTTCATATTGCAAATTTACATGAAAAAGCAAGTTATCATTTTTCATTTCCATTCAGTGGAATGAAGCTCCCTTGCACTCTGCCTAGCTGTGTGCTGCTCTGCCAGTGTCTGACTGTCCTGGATAAACCCTGCTGTCTCTTTTCTGCTCTCACAAGGTGGCAATGTTGATCTGCGCAGGGTTCCTCATTGCCTGGATCCCTTACGCCGTGGTCTCCGTCTGGTCAGCCTTTGGACGGCCAGACTCGGTCCCCATCCAGTTCTCAGTGGTCCCAACACTGCTGGCAAAGTCAGCAGCCATGTACAACCCCATCATTTACCAGGTCATTGACTGCAAGTTTGCCTGCTGCCGGCCGGGAGGGCTGAAGGCCAAGAGCTCTTCGAAGAAATCAAGGTAATTTCTTCTTTGGGAAGCGGGATACCTTTAAGAACACCATGTTCCAAAAAGTACCAAAATAAGATCCTGCAAGAATCACAGCTCATTGAATCTTATTTCTTAGGTTTGACCATGACCATTTTGATGTGGGATTTTTCTTGCCATGAGAATTTGTAAGGTGACTGTGGGTGTATAAGGAGAAGAAAGAAGATAGTCCTTACTTTTAGATCCAGCTGCAATGCCATTGATATAGTTTGGAAAAAAGTCCTATTGGTTTTTATGGGTTTTGGATCAATCCTATCTTCCTAATCCTTTTCTTTCACATCATCATATAGCTTCCTCCAGAAGGTGTTGATGACCTCTATTGCCAGTGAAGAAAATGGAAGAGAATTGTGCTAATTCCTTCCATAATTAACCTGTTAATACTATACATTTCAGCCACAGAATCAACAGGGAGAGACAGTAGTTCCCCAACCCCTTCAGGTACCATTCATACCAAGAAAATTCACCTCAAACCAGACAAATCAAAGTGTAATTATCTCATAAGAAAGTCTCCTTTTTTTTTTTTTTTTTTTTCTTACAACCCTCAGGCAAAGTTTGTGCTATGCACTTGGAGGAAAAGTATAGTTCTGTACTATGCCAGTGGAGTGCCTTACTTTTGTGGTTGAACAATGAGATAATGATGGATGTTAATCTGACAGTGTAGACTGTCACAAACACCATAGCACACATAAATGACTGTGAAACAACAGAATTCCAGTAATGTGCTCCAAAGGCCTAAAATATATGTGCCTTGATAGAAGCATGAAGGACCATTTTGTCATTTGTATTATTCCCCTACCAATTCCAGCATTTTTAGTATGTTGCTCAGTGAGTCAAAACTGAGTTTCCACAGCTTCTTGTAGCAGATCATTCCATGATCTTGCACTGAGATTCATTTCATCTGCTGAACATACAGAGTCTATATATGTTGTAAATGTCTGAGGTGTTGAATTTATAGTTTGCCAAAATCCCTTCTGCAGTTTTAGTCGAATGGGACACATATTCAAAGAGCCTTCTGTGGAGTTTTGGTAGCTGGATTTGTGTTGAACATCTGAAGGAGATCTCACCCAGTCCCTCAAGCTGAATGCAAGCTGGTTTCTCCAGGCCTGTGCAGTGAGCAAAATGATCTGGAGGAATCACTTCCCAGAAGTAGGAACTTAATTTCCATCTTGGTGTGACAAAATGACCATGGTACCTTCTCTGCCCACAGGACATACACAATATCTGCACACAGGGACTCCACAGCCATGAATGAAACCCAGCTGGAAGCTTGAGGGCTCATCTCACCTACAGCAAATGAAAACCTGGTGACAAAAAACCCTACTGGCTCAAGTTCCTCTTTCTGTAAATGAATTAAAACATGGTGACAGGTTTATTTTACTCCCTATTCCTATGTACAATGTACAGTTCTTTCCATCCTGACCAAAATAGTGCATTAGAGTTGGGCAAATATTCTAAGTACTGAGAGAAAGAAGAAACAGAGAAAATTTGTGTTTATTAAAAATTTTCCTTCACTTGAGATGTTTTAAAATGCCCTTTTTTGTTCTTAGCACTAACAGAAATGATAGTTTGGGCAATATTTTCCCTCAGGGGAAGGAAAGTATTCATAAATACCAGTTTTAATTTACCAAAGCTAATCTCCCTAAATTCCTGCTGCAGTCACTGGAGACCTGGAGCACGAGAGAAAGGATTCCTTAGAGGAAAAATCTGAGTCAGAGCTTCATTTCTCAGGGCTCTGAATTACACAGTGGGGAAACATTAGCTGACTGGATTTCCCTGGTGAGCATCTTCCCAAATCATGAGGCTACAAGCTGTGTTAAACCCACTTTGACTTCAGTCCTCCAATATTCAGAAATATTTTGATTTTAGTCATGGCAAAGTCAGAGGTGCCACATACATACACAGGATCACTTGATGAGATACAGAACAACAAATCCTTACTCAATTGTGAATGAGAGGGGAAAAGTCTCCTGCTCAAATTGTAGATTCATTTAGGAGTTATGAATAACTTTGTAATAAAAAAGCAGAACTGAAATGAATCAGCCCAAGCCAAACTGAGCAAACCAATATTTCACACATTTTTATCATTCTCTGGCCAAACTTACAATGAAATATGATGGCAATAAGCAGAAATTTTTTTCACTGTGTATTTTACTCATCACATTCTTTTTCAGATCAATTAACGAGATACAAAATGGCAAAATGTTCCTCAATCCAAACCACAAAACCAGACTGAAATGTGGTGTGTTTGTGAGAAGTTGTTACATTGCTGGTAACAGAGGAGTCTTTCCAAAGTGCAGCTGCTGATTAATTTTTAAACCCTCAGTCCTGGAAGGATGAGGATTAGTAACTTTGAGAGAACAAAGTTCTGCAAGTTCCTAATGTGTTCAACAGAAATACAATGTGTCTTGAGATGACTTGCAGAGTCAGGCATCTGAAACAGTTTTGTTGGATAGGAGACATAGTTATTCTTATTATCTCCTTTTTCTCCTTTGGATTTATCTTCAGGTGAAGAAATCACTACAGATCAAAAATTAGCATTTCAGTTAAAGGAGATTTTTAATGCTTAAAGTAATGATTTTGATGTTTCTATGTAATTTCTACAAGAATGATATAATTCTATTAAAAATAAGTTAATTGCAAATCAAAGAATCTCCCACACACATTTATCCTGACTGTTTAAAAAACTCCAAAGTTACAAGGTTCCTTCTGAGTTGTTCCCTGAAGGAAAGAAAGCATTTGTGAATGAGTTTAGATTACTTTCCTGTTTAATATTTCCTGTTTAACATTAATGTATTCTACTGTTATTTCAGAATTGTGTTTAACATGCATTTCCTGCCACCCTGAACTGAACTCCATTTGCAGCTGATCCATGGTGATGTTAATATTGCTTTATACAATAATGTCATGAAGGTTTAATCTGATGTTTGTTGGCATGTCCCAGCACTCCCATTCTGCAGTTGCTGTTTTACCAAATGATATTCAGATCACGTTGAAGAAGTAGATTTCTGTTGAATTTTCCTAAAGTATTGCTTCCTCTTCTGCAATGCTTTAGCAAAAGAAGTTTGAATGAAAACAGGGAACTTGCAGGGGTATAAAGAGTTGCCATTTTACCTATGCATGGTTTTCTGTTAATTTTTCCCCAGAAGTTGAGTTATTTAATTTCTACAGACCTTTCAGCATAAGACCAACTCATTCCTTAACTCTGGTGGCAAACTGAATCCACAAATTGATCCAGAGCAGAAGGCATCTTTTACAATATCTGCAGACTTGGTTTTGAAGATATTAACAACCTTGCCTGCATTATCCTGAGGCTTTTCTTATTTTCATCCAGGCAAGTTTTGTTTGCATCTACAGGTGTTTATCATAACTGAGGTGTGATGCAAGTCAGCCATGCAGTGGCCCTATACATGAGATTAGCTGGAGCAGCACTGTTGGTAAAATTGTAGGAGCTGCTCAATACTCTGGCCAGATTTAGGGGTAGATCAACTCACAGTTTTTGCACGAGTCCTTCCTCTAATTTAAACTGGGGAGGCTTTTCTCTTTATTTGTTAAAATGATGTACTTCAGAATTGCTGCTGGCTCATCCCAGAAGTGGATATACACTTGTGGTAGGGCTGAATTTTATATTTTTAAAGAGTGCAAGATATTTTTGGATTCTACTATAGTGAATGCACAAGATACATGTGCTACCTAAAGAATTCAGAAGTTTAATAAACTCTAAATATGAACTTTCAGAATAATGACAAAAATTTTATATGACTTAAAGCTATTTATTTTCATCTTATTTATATTTATTTATTTATTTTATTCAATGCTGTAACTATTCCTGTCTGAAAACTCAGTTTTGCCATGACTGAGCAGTATCTTGCTCCAGGAGAAACTTCAGGAGTCCAGCTTGTGCAAGAGTTAGAGACAAGTTTATGCTGAGCATGTGTTCAAGTGGAAGATGTTCCCCTGAATCAAGCAGGACATGCACATTTCAGCATGCAGTGCTTAATTTAAATGCAGAATCTGAACCTGAGAGCAAATGGATCTCACTGGATTCAATGACAAAAGAGAACTGGAGCACTCTCTTTGTTCACCTGTATATAAAGCAGCTCACATAATTTCTGCTCTGTTTGGAATCACAGTGGTGGAGGAATGAGGGCTCTTATTATGGATTCAAATTCTCAAGGTCAGCTTTGAATTGATTTGAAGGCTGCAGTCAGATGGTTCTAAAGATAATACTTTGCCACAGATGCTCAGGACAGAGTTTCTTCCTCTTCCTGTGTTGAGGCTGATAATTGATTATTGTATAAAAATGAGATATGTAAGCTCAGTCTGAGGTCATCAAAAGAAAATGAATCTCTCAGTTTCCTGTTCTAGAAAACTTCCAAATGTTTTACAAATTTAAATTTATGCCATTTTGTGATCTGGACTTTGTCAAAGCACCAACATTATCAAACCTACTCGGTGTGATGAATGAGTAAGGAATAAGACTTTGAAGGAAGATTTCTTTATTGCATTTTCAACATTTCATCCTCCATGTTATATTATGAATTTTCCTCTTTTTATGTATAAACATTAAGCTAAATTTTTTTCAATGAAAATAGTGCCTTCAAGGATAATAGCTATAAATGTGGACCTTTTATTATGTAACCTTTTGTATGCATTCAGGCCAAGCTGCCAGGAGGCAAAATTCTATTTGAATTTACTGTCCATGACTTGAAGGAAGCAATTGACACAGGCTAAGACTCCACTTAGATAAGGAGGTGACCTGGACAGCAAGATTGAGAGTAAGAGAGTAATGAGAGCAATACTGTATTTTGAAGGGACAGTGAAATTATGCAAAGCATGTGGGTATGGAAATTTTTATTTGTCTTTTTCAGTCATAGATGACGAATGACTATAAACTATTTTTGAAGACTTGGAAATCTGTTGACAATGAAGAAACATCAAGATTTATAATGCCTGAAGAGCCTCTTGAAATAGGAGATTTGAACAAATTTTTATGATTGAAGTTGAAAAAAATTAGGTACTAAAAATGTAAGTTATGGTTGTGGGGTTTTGGAAGAGAGTAGGGAGCATTTGTCCATGCAGGTGAATGCAGCTGTAGCAAATTTTATTTCTAGACCTGTAATAAAAATGAAAAGACTCTAACCCAACAAGTGATTTGTTAAAAATATTTATCACCCACAGCACAAGACTGCTGATAGCAGAAGATTTTTGGCTTTGTGGCATCGAAAGCGAAAGAGAAAATTGATGTGTCTTCATACAAAGAGAGTGTGATTAATGGAGGACAGGCACAATGATAGTGAATTGGATTCCTTGGTGGAACTTTTCTCTTGGCTGACAATGTCTTTTAGAGCTTGTCCCACCTCCACTGAGCAGGATGTTGTTGGTCATGAGAATCAACCTGAACAGCTGCTAAATGACCAGGCACTGATTTCCCCTGTAGCTCTACATTATTCATGTTATGTTTGTGTTTCTACCTCTTCTTCCCACCAGGGAACTTTCAGACACAACAATCTGTATCCCTCAGGAAAGCAGCTTTGGCATCTTTTTAGTCACGTTTTCCAACTCAGGATGCCCCCATATGAGTCTCCCCCTGGGTAAGAAGCTCTTGACAAATGATGTTCACCATAACACCAATTTTTCCTCTTCCCTCTTCTCAGGGAAGGTTTGGTTGGTTCCCTCCACATCTGTATTTCCCCACATTTCACAGGCCTTTGCAGGTCTTTGGGCCCAAGGAAGAACATTTAGAACATTGATTTATCTGAAACTAGATTCTCTGGAGAGCTGCTGATGAGCCCACCATTATCATCACCATGTGAACACGTGTTCTGGAGCTCTGGTGCACCCCATAATGACATTTTTCTGATCTATATGCTTTGCTTTTCAGGATGGCTCCTATTCTCCTACACGGTGCACATGGTGAGGGCTGTTTTTGTAACTGTCTGGAATGATCTGCACTTCCCCACTTACACTTTGCAGCTGGGGGAGAGGGTCTTGGACATACAAACCAGAGCAAAACCTTTTGAAATACCAGGTGGAGCTACAGATTTTCATGCTCTCATTACTTCTGAACTTACAGGATGCTTCATTAGTTTTAAATAAAGAGCCTTTTTCAGTCACTGACTGCAGTTTTGTGTCTCAGCTGGGTGGAAAAGAAAACCCACCAGGTTTGGTAGAGATCTGTTCTGAGAGACACATTCAGTATCAAATCAGGTGACTGCAACAAATGAATGAAAGCTCCTGATAAAAGTTTCCCTGGGTCAGTGAGGTGTCAATGGTCTGTATTTTGAAGACAACACCTGGAGACAGTTTTGGGAGTAGGTCCCCAAATCCTTGTGGGATATAGCTAATAAATTTGTAAAATAACAAGTGAACATTGCACTGACCAAAACCTGAACTATTTCAGGTATAGATGGTGGATACATGTGTGCTACAAATACATTTTAAGTGATAAATAATGTTTACATTGCATCAAGCAAAATCTTACATTAGTGAAAATATGAAACATTTAGAAAATAGGTATGTGTAGAAAATAGGTACATCTCAAAAACAGAGATGGGAAGAGGTTTTTGGTTTCTAAAAGGGGCTACACAGAGGCTCAGCATCCTAAAATCAGAGGCTGGGGTGAAAGTCTTGCTCTTTCTGCACTAATCTTGCAAAATGTGTCAGGGAAGGGAACTTACCTGAGGGCTTTGCATTCGTGGAGGCAGTCTGCAAGACCAAAAAGTGTTTCCCTGGAGCACCTGAAGATCCTCATTCCTGAATTACAAACCATTATCTGGGATTTATCAGTGGGTGGAGAACCTGCCTGTCTGTCTGCAGTTCTGGTCCCCAAAGCTAAGGGAAGCTTTAGAGAAAGTGTAACAGGGAGCAGAGAAAATTTATTATGTGTGAGCAACAGAAACTGAGGTGAGGGGATGACCGGGTTAAGCAAAGTAGTCTAAAAGAGGAAAGGTCAGAGAAAATTATATCAGACTATAAATAACTTGGAGGAAATAATAATGTAAATGGAAGAAGGGAGTTATTTGCAATCTCAGGTGATACAATGAGAAATCAAAGCTGGAAGCTGAGGCAGGAAAAGCTGGAATGGGACTCTGAACTACAGGAGCATTCAGGCTTTGGAAGAGGTCTGAAAGGGAAAAGTTGGGACGTGATTAACTAGATACTCAAGAATAGATTATTTAATCTAGTAACAAAAATTGTTAACAATTGGCAATATTTCTGAACAGTCATTTTTCGTCCTGATATCTGAATTTCTGAGCATTTCCCTAATTTAAACACTAGTAGGAGCTCACCTTAGGAGCTGTCTGTGCTGCTGAAGCAATGAGTGCTGACCTTGCTGTACAGACAGCTGGATGTTTACACTGGAACTGGCTTCAAAAGGTCCCTCACAACGTGAAACTTCACTTCTGATGAAGTGATTTCAAAATCCAAAGTTGGTGCAATGCAGTGTCATGTGCAGTTGCAGAGTTAAACTTTATTATGAAAGAAGAAGCTTTGCTTTCACAGTTATTAGATGAGCTTCTCAGAGAGGTATCATTCTGCAACACTTGCAGTTCAAGCTGAAATAAAGTGCTGTAATTGCTGCCATGGACAATTTGTTGGAATAAAATATTTTCAGCTGTGCTATTTAGCTTTTGAGCACATGATAATAAATCTGGAATCTCAGAGTCATTAAATTAAAATACACCAAACAACCACAGGGAAATTAGATGAGAAAATTACCTTCAGCAAAACATATATTAGTGGTTTGTGATCTACATTTTCATTCTTAGGAATTATATTTCTAATAGAGTTAAATTTACAAAGATACCAAGAGACTTTTAGTGATACTGACCCAAAAATAACTACAACATCATTGTTATCTCAAAGCTTAGTTGTATTCATTGTATAGAAATATATTTCTGCTATTGAAGATGTGTCCAACTCAGAAGTAATTTGAAGTGTAATTTTTTGTGTAAATGTGCTGTATTTATTGTTTCAGTTTGTTGGCAGTAGGATTGTATTCACATTTAATGTCCTGATACTGGTCTATGCTTAATATTATAGAGCAAGAAATCACAGACATGTATTAGATAGATTTCTGTTCTTTTAGGGGATCAGACTCCTTCCTGCTGAAAATACATGTGCACCTGCTTGGAAATCCTTGGCCTACATCTCTTTCCAGTTTCTAATGTAAAAAAGGATCTTGTGTTTCCTTTGCCTTGCTCATCTCCCACCACAGCAGCCTCAGCAGCCTTTCTGGACTTACACCTGGTTAACAAAACCCACAACAGAGAGTCTGGTCCATAGGGAAAAGGCAAAGTAGGGAAAATGTGTGCTCCTTTCTCAGTTAAAGGTGAAATAAATCAGGGTTCTTCTCTGAAACTGTGATAGAAATGAAAGGAGAAAATATCTTTTCAGTTTTATGGGGCCCAAGCAATGCAAGATGTACTGACCACTCTGTGGGAGCTGGTTCTCCAACTTTGTTGTAAACAACTAGACCTTGAGCTGAGATGGTCCCTTTTGCTAAGGAGACCAGTAGGTCTGCACTAAAAATTTAACTTGGCTGGTAGCACAAAGGTGAGGAAGGCTGAAGGCCACTTTGCACCTGGCTTTGAGTGATTTTGTCTTCCTTCATGTTCTGCTTCATTATAGTTTTTAAGAGAGGCACTTGACCTTCCCAATGACCCACTGGAGAACACAGCTGAAGTGTCAGTCATAGCATGCTGCTGCTGTAAGCAACATTCAAAGCTGTATTAAACTAATATCAAACTTCCTAGAATATTTATTACTGATTTTTTTCAGCAGGTTGGAGCTCAAAGTGTAACGGAGGATGTGAGTATGGTGATTAATGAACCTCAGAGGTCAGAGCAGTGGGAGAGTTCATTAGCTGCTATAATTTTGTAACTCATGGTATAAAATTCAATTGTTTGCGTCCATCAATGTTTCCAACACATTGTGTGCCAGTGCAATGTCCTGGAACTGCAATCACCAATGTAAGAGAAAATTTATGGAGCGAGCCTGTAAATAACTGTGTAAGTTCTCAAGTGCTGTTGCTGAGTTAATATGTTATTAATATATAACACTGTGTTATGAAGCAGTAAATAACTTCACTTACTGGCTGCATTTAACATCAGGGGACACTTTACTGTCACTATGTTGGTATAACTGTGGTGATTTTAATTTTTCTCTGCCCTTTTTATTCCCCTAAACACACAACCAGATGAATGACATCATGGGCAGACTTTATTTTCTGCACTTTGTTATCTGAATGTGCTTTCAAATAAAGCAAGAGAATGGATCAATGCTGTTACCTGTGGTTTTGTCTTGGGTTTTGATCTCAAAATTGTATGTTTTTACATCAAGGCTGTGTTTTGGTGCCATTTAACTGCAATCCTTAACCTGCATTTGTCTGTAGTAAAAGTTTTTGCTCTCACTGTGGGTAGGTTTAGATCTGAGAACAGGAAGAAATTTCTTCCTCTGAGGATGGTGAGGCCCTGGCACAGGTTGCCCAGAGAAGCTGTGGCTGCCCCTGGATCCCTGGAAGTTTTCAAGGCCAGGCTGGATGGGGCTTGGAGCAACCTGGGATAGTGGAAGATGTCCCTGCCCAGGGCAGGGGACTTAAAACAGGATGGTCTTTAAGATCCCTTCCAACCCAAGCCATTCTATGATTCTACATCTTGAGTGACTGCAAAATGTGTGTGGGGACCATTTCAGTCTCATGAGAAACAAGCAAAACATCCTCTTGAGGAGTTATTTGCAGATAAAATGATTCTTATCAAAATGATTCTCTAAATTAAGGAAAAAATACTGTCTCCACCTATTTTCTCTCCAGCCCCAAAAGAGAGTTGGCACTCTAGCAAATATATCCTACAAATCAAAGTTTGGGAGTTGCCATGGCTTGGGCATCCTGACCCAGTGGAGTGCTACCTGGACAGGCTTTTAACCCGCTCTTGCCTGAGAGGACACCAAAGTGAGATGTTCTCCTTACTGGTAGCTTTGTCCTGTTATCCTCTGAGACACCTGAGGAGAGTTGGAAACTGGGGAGAAGGATTCATCCTCTTTTCTCTGTTCATCTGACAACAGGTGCACAGTGGAGAACCTTGCCAGGCAGTGCTGGCAGCAGGGGCAGAGATACAGGCAGGTGGAGGCTTTTCCTCCCAGACTCATCCTGCCCCCCTCAGCAGTAACCTGCCTGTAAATCTGAGCAGCCAAGGCTCAGAAACTGCAGATTCCATCAGTGCAAACCTGAGTGCTCAGTGGTATTGACTGGAACTGGCAGCGTTTCAATCCCATTTTACTCTGCCCACACAGCGTGCTTGGCTAAAGTAAAAAACTTGGTAGGAGGAACTGGGATTGAGCTGGGAAAGAGTGCCAGGAGTCCTGGCACACCACACCTGCAGCAGTCATGCACAGCTAAAGCACACTGTCCCAGGAAATGGCAGAAGAGGGAAAGAACTGCTTAAGGGCAGCAAAACCCAGTGAAAATCATGGAACAGCTTCTGTACAAGGGGAGGTTAAATGGACTCACCTTGAAAGAGGGGCAATCTGATGGGATATAGCAGGGCCCACAAGTAGCATGGAGAAGATGAAAGGATCATGTTTACAGATTTTTTTTTTTTTTTTTTGGTGAAGCAGGAGTTGGAAGGCACCAAATAAAACATCCCAGTGTAAAACATCAGGCAAGAGGGAAAGGGAAGGATGTGCTTTGTCCTGGCAGCACATCATTAAGTGGAGAGGGAGCATTCATCCAGCAGTGGAATTTGGGCTGCTGGCTGACCGTGCAGAGGCACTTTGTGATCACACAAAGGCAAAGGCACAAAGTGACTTTTCTGCAGGAGCCACAGGAGTTCTTCCTGGCAGGGTCTTGTCCCACAGAGGTGACATAAAGAGTGTTACCTGAAAAAGCAGGTGAGGATGCTCAAACAGGCTGGTTTTAATGACCCCAGGGAGGGATGGTCATGCCCACATCCTATGGGTCCAGCAAAACAGAGCACTTTGATTTCACTGAGGCAGGTTTAGATCCAATGACAGGCACTGAAGAAGGAATTTTGTCTTTCTTTGAAGGTCGTGCTTATAAATGACTTTAAAATAGCTCTCTGGGTGAATCAGGTGTTATTTCTATCAGCTTTCTTCAAAGCCAGAATAAAAGAACAGATTTTTTTCCTTTTCTTTCATAGACATTACTCTGATATCCTGAAAAAGAAACTGGTTTTTTAAAATAAATTATGAGCAAATATTTATTTTTAGATCAGTAAGAAAACTATAAGATCAGAGGGAGCCCCATAACAGATGCACTCTCCATGGAGATTTGGAGATTAACGAGGAGCTTTCTGCTTATGGTAAGCTTTTTCTGCAGTTGAAGCTGAAAAGAAAAGAAATAAATGAGGATTTTAAAAAAAAAGAAGTGGTTCTGGTGCATCTAACACCTACATGTGGATGTTAAAAGAGAGAGGGTTTGCAGTTAGAAATGAAACAGGGGTTTGAATCTCAATGTGAATTACTGGTTTCAGTGTTGTATTAAACTGAGACTTGTTCTTTATCTGATTTTGATTTTCAGGTACAAAATACTGTGAACCATGAGTGCTTCTATGCCGTGGTGCTGGAGCAGCCCTAAGTCTCACAGGGTCAGTGGTTTGGGCTACCCCTGAGATTTTAAAAGCCCAGCTTGGCTATGGTGCAGGGCTGTGGTTTGTGGGAATCTGTCTGGGCCAGAAATAAGGTCATAAAATTGCTTTGTAACAGGAAAACAAGTTTGTGTGAACCCATCTTTAGTTTTACTGCCATTTTTCCAGGTGTTCAGCATGTAGAAAGGATGGGGGTGTGGTAATGCAAGTTTTCTCCTAGGGACCTAATATTTAAAACAGATGGATACTCACCTTGTGGAAGGTAATTCCCTTTTAGGATGTTTCTGGGTGATCAACAGCAATTAAGTTTTGTGTTAGTTTTTTGCCCCTCAATTCTTTCTCTTTAGTTTTAACAGTAAAAAAGAACGAAAATTAAATCAGAAAGTGGAATGACTCAATTGGACAAAGTTTGAAGTTGGTTAGTCACTGATCTTGTTCCTCTGGGTGGTTATATTTTATATTTTGACTTTTCTCATTTTGATTTTGTGCTGATGGATAGGGACAACTTTTGATTCCAGTTAAAAATAACTTTTCAGAATTTTTTCCTTCTTAAAATATGACAGTCAGAAAGAAAGCTGTGATGGACTTCAAGGCTGCACACATCCAGAGGGAGTCAAATGTCAGGCTTTAGTCTAAATATCTCACCTAAACACCAAGTTTATTAATGATGTTTCCCCCATTTTCTATTATGACTTTTGAAAGCTTCACTCAGGATCCAGAGTGCTGAGTAGTGAGGGGAGCACACAGAAGAAGGGGATGATGGAGGTCCAAGTGTCCTTTTCCTCCTCTTGGGAAAGGGATGTTAATCAGGATTTACTGTATTTCAAAGACTCTTGGTCACATGCCTGTGACATCAGTTTCTCTATTTTTCTCTGGCCAGTTGCTGTTTAACTGTTTAGATTGAGTTGCCTACCTGAAGAGGCTGAGAAGGAGAAACTGAGATGCATATCCATGCCTTTCCAATAACTATTCTTTTGCGAGGAGGGTTCTTGTCCAAGGAACTAGACTTGAAACCACTGCCCCAAAACCACAGGTAAACTCTTTTCACATGGTTGTGAGGCTCAATTTCTACTTCTCTGAATGTTGTTTTAGCCAGATTCACTTTAATGGTCGGTATCTTGAACCATCAGTCAAGATGAGTCTTTGCTGGAATTATTTCCTAGAACAGTTCTTCCTTATCAAGGTGAAAGAAAAGTCTTTTAGCAAGGGATTAATTAATTTAAATAGAGATGAATCTTGCAATACTTAGAATTTCTCCTGGAATGACTGTGTAGGTTTTGAAATCCCCTAGTGGAGTGCCTGGAAAGGGGTTTAGGGTTTTGTATAAATCAACAGCCACAGGATGTACTTTTGTGCCTATGTCAGGAACCCACATGAACTACCTACTATATAAAGAAAAAAATCATCAGGAAAAAGAAGAATGAAGAGGGGGAAAAAAGGAAAATGTTACTCTACTTACAAGCAGTTTGCTGCTCTGTCCACATGTACAGCAAGGTAGATTTGGGGATAACAGAAAAAAAAATTTAAAGTCTTGATTATTGAAAGGAAGTGGAATAAAGTCTAAAGGCATCATGAATGACAGAGATAAAATTGCCAGCTTTACATAAGAGAGTTTGAAGTTTTGTAGCTTTGAAGTTTTCTATTCCTGCTCCATTCTCATCCAATTCATAGTCTTCCAGAGGTGTGAAATATGCACTGGATTTTAGTCATGTGGGGATTTGCATAGAAATTGGTTGGCATTAGTGCTCTAATGGATCTCAGTCATTTTTGAGCAGACAGTGAGCCAAGTCTCATGGGAGAAAGGAGTGAGAAAATGATGATGCCCAATCCAATGGGGTGTTGAGTTAGACTTGAGGCTTCAAATAGCAAAATGAAATTCCTTATCTACTGGTCTATCTTTCATGGTCTGCCAGTGGGGCAGGGGTGCATGTGCAGGAGCTGCACACTCACCACCCCCCTCTTTTCCCTGATGCCCCACTGCTGGGGCACTGCACAGAGAAACCTGGGAATGCTTTGGCTGAACTCTGATGAGCAGAAATAAAAACACACTAGGCTGGTTTAGCATCTGTTTATTCTTGCCCTGTGCATAGAAGGGTGGGACAGCTTCCTGCCATTGCAAACTCTTCCAGGGTCCCAGTGACTCTCAAAGACAGGCAAGCAAAAATATCAGCAGCACATCAATATTCCAGCTGTACTCCAACACCCCCATTTTTCTTATTGGCTGCCATTTTCTCCATCTCCTCGGGGATCTGCCTTTATTCCAAAGGTTCTTTTCAGTTTCAGTGTCAGTTTGACTTGTCTGTACAGCTAGTCTGGGGAACAGTCCATTGGCTATGTTGTTAGGTAACTGTGCAGATCCCTCTCTCTCATTTCTTTTCCATGCATATAAAGAGATTGGATTAGGATACACAACTCTCCAGGGATGCTGCTGGGATTGATGCCAGAAAGGGCTCCATGGCACCAAGGAGGGGCATAGCATAATAAAAGTCATGTTGAGTATCAGAAATTTCATCCATTTTTGGTGCCAGATCCTGCTTGCTTCCAGAGATTTTGCTTCAGGACTTGAAGGAGCAGAAGGAAGAAATCGGCCTATGGTGCAATTTACAGAAAATCTCACCAAGGAATGACAGCAAGAGGAAGGTTTGCACCTGAATGGCTGAATAGAAAGAGGCATCATCCAGCAACAGATTTGTTTCCACACAGGTGGGCATATGGGGACCTATATTAAGCACTGTCACTGCTGGGAATATAACCTCAGTCTGCCACATTTATTGCTGCTAACATCAGTGGCAGGGACACTTTCAGGGATGTATTAAGCTCTGCTGTTTGAAACATGGATGCACCATTCTGTGGAAATACAGTGGACATGTAACTGTGGTTAAGCCCTTTGAAGAAAAAGGGTTTGGTGGGCAGCTGACAAATCATTCAGGTTTGTTATGGGGAGTGCTTTCACAGAGGGTGCACTGAGATAAGAAGAGAAGCCATAAATTCTTGTAGTCAAACATGGCTTTTTCAGAAGGTTTTGCCTTGTTTTTCTGTAGCTCCACTTTTATTTTTCCCTTCTCTGGAAAATTCTCCCAGTTCTCATTTGTGGCAATATTTTATTCATTTTCTTATTCCCTGATCAGACACAAGCCAGGATAATGTTTTTATTACATTATAGTCTCATTTTTGAAATGTTGCTGTCAACCTGGTTTTTGTAAATAGCTTATCTGCTTTACTTAAAGATTGCAAGCCTGTTAATGTCAGTAAGTAGCATTTTTCTGGCTTGGGTAAATGCTGAAAGATATACCAATGGGGAAAAAATGTTCCAGACAAATAAAAAGTGACAGGAGATATCTTATGAGGAGCTGTTAATTAGAATTTCAGTCTTGAAGACTTACAGGAAGAAAAAATAAAAAGGAGGCACAGTTAATCTTCAAAGATATTGGTTTATTATATTTGTTTGCCTTCATGTGAAGTTCCTTTACTTATAAAAGGATGGCAACTGGATGAAAAGGAAGTTGTGGAGAAACTAGGGAAGGACAGGGTGTTGTTCTGTCTCCAAATACCCAAATGAGCCTTGTGTTCCTGCAAGGTCAGGTTCAGCTCAAGTTGGGAATGGTGTGACACCTCTGATAGATTTGTATTATTAAAAGAAAGATACTTGGCAAAGTCTTTCTGCAAGGGAAAAATCTAGACTCCCAAGCCTGTGGAAGTGCTTAAGAATGGAAAGTTATTGTCAGAGAAAAACCCCTCTGCTAGTCACAACCAAATTTCCTTTCTCCTCTGCCATTAATGGGCACCATGTGTGTGCCAGCAGCAAAGGAAGCACCAAAAAAATTCGAGGAATACCACAAGGAGCACTGTGTTCATTCAAGAATTGATGTTAAAATGCTGCCAAGTAGATGGGATCAAAGCTGAGCTTTGATCAGTTGAACTTTGATCATTCCCAAAGATGAGAATACCCATATTTAATGTGCATGTGATTATCAACAGCAGACCCTGTAGGATGCTAGCTAGAAATGTTGGACTAATATCAGATTGAAGTGACAGCAGACCCCAGAAGACATTCTCAAGTCTCCATGAAAATGCCATTTCTACTTTTGGAGGTTTTGTTGCAAGAGCCACAAAGCCAGAAAAAGTGCCATGCTTTTGGGGCTGTGTATCAGCTCCTTCCAGGGCTGGATTCCCCACTGATAGAGGAGGCCATGGGCATGTCCTGGGCACACCAACCCCCAGCCAGTCTGAGCTCTGGCCTGGGGAGACACCAACACACACCAGCAGGTTAAGCAGTGGCAACTGGCTCCTAACTTTAGGACAGGGTGGCCACAACATTTTTTCCAGGAGCAGCTGGATGTGAGCATTTTTCCTCCACCCCAGAACAAAAAGCCACTGTGTTCAGTTATGGAGTCTGGCAGATGTTTCAGAGAAGACTGAGTTTGCAGTATACAAATAGAGAGCATAAATTATAACTATAATTAAAAAAAAAAAAAACAAACTAGGATAGTCTGCTTTAGGCACAAATCTTGACAATGAGTTGAAACAAATAATGGTGGGAAGGGGTGGATTCCCCATTCCTTGATGACCTTAGTTCAAACCTGGAATTTCTATATGGGGAAAGCCACTTTTTGCTACAATGCATCAAGAAGGGAAATAATGACTTTTAAATCTTTTTGCTAGGAGTAGTAATGATAAAGCCTCAAGGTTTCAGAGACTGGGAATTATGATTAGGAACAGAAGAGGTTTGCTGCCTTTTCCTCTAACTCAGTAACTCAGAAAAATTCAAAAAAGAAAACCTGGAAATCTGTTAGGTAGGAAAAGCCTCTCAGAAAAAGCAACAATAAAACTAATGATACAAGTAGAACAATATAATTACCTGGAAAATAGAAACGCATGTGGATCAGGCCAACTGAATGGAATATAGCCTAGCATGAAGTAGGAATGAGATAAAGACATTCCTAAGGCCATGCACATTATTTTAGAAAGACAGAGAAACAGAGAATTTACCACAAAGCTTAAGAAAAGAAAAGGGAACAGCATTTTTCAAGGACTGAATGTGAAGTTGCTTCTGCCTGTAGCAAATGCTACAAAACAAAAAGGAAAAAACACAAGGGCAAGGTCTTGGATGCCATTTTCCCTGATGTGAAATAGCTGGTTCCTAAAATAGAAGTATTGACAGTAGGAGACCCTTCAAAATGTTGGGGTATTTTTTTTCCAGTTGTTTTCTGCCACAGAGTCATCAGTGTTCATCACTGTTTATTTTGTGCAAAATTCTTGAAATTAACCTGCTGGTGTGAGTGTTCAACAACCAGTGTATCCATACTGCCTTCAGCTCCATCTTTAAACATGCAGCAGTGGTAAATGAGCAGTTTGTATAAAATGTTAAATTGCTGAAAATGCTTTTTGCAGAACATTCTCAAATGTTCTAAGTTTTCTGTCTTAAGCTGAATCCTGGGAAACAACAACTGAGTCCAAGCCTGCAGGTGTGATGTTGTAGATGGCACAGATGTTGGACTGCCTTGCATGACAGGGTAAACAGGCAATTTGGGAAAGAGGTTTGCCAGTCTGAGATAAAAATAGATAATAACTGAGATATGGCCATGCTGGCTTGGATGGACTGAAAATTCAGGATTTAATAAAAAAAGCTCTTTGGTTTTGGCGGATTTTTCAAAAACAATTCTTACAGTCTTTTCTAAAATCAGCCCAAGTTCTATTGCCAGGCACTGATTGCATTGTCCAAGGAAGGTGAATGGTTTTCATGATAAACACCAAATTCCAGACAATATGTGCTTTTCAACCCATATATTTAGCATTAAAAAGGAAGACAGCCTCTGACTGAATTATGCTTTTAGTAAGAACTTGGAAAAGCCAACTGAAAAGAAGACGGAAAGAAAATAAAAGAATTCTTTCAAGGTGCTGAACATTACTTTGTTTCCTTTCCCTTTGTGTCAGTAGTATTCCCTTCAGAAATTCCCAATGGGCATGTGATTTGAAGACACACACTCTGCCTCTTGTCTGCAAATTAATACCTGGGATACACCCAGACTGACCCAGCAACGGGATAAAAGGAAATTTTCCATTCCATTACCCTTTATCCTGGCTCTTGAAAAGGGAGCACTGTTGACAATGTGCCAAATGCAGCACATAATGGACCTTATGAATCACAGTCATTGTTCCTTGGGCATAGAGGCACAGTACAGAGGTTATTGTATACATTAACTACCTCAGTGATTCAGGTCTTAATCAGGAAGGGAAAGACTTGAATGGTCACTTGGATGTGTGTCTTCATATACATATGAGAGAGTTCACAGATTCTTCAAGCACTGAAGGTGTTGTACACATGGGAGACGATGCAGCTGTGGTCGATCCAGCTGTGGTCAATCCAGCTTTCCCACTGGGAAAGCCAATGAGAATTTAACATTGATCTCAATAAGAGCAAAGAGGAAAACAAAGAGGAAGATGGGACAAGCACTTTACCATGGCCATCTGTACTCAGAACTGGGGGGGGCAGCACCTTGGCTACTGTGGCCAGTCCTTGGCCTATCACTTCAAGAAAGGCATTGAGGGGCTGGAGTGAGTCCAGGGAGGGACAATGGAGCTGGGGAAGGCTCTGGAGCACAAGTGGTCAGGGAGTGTTGACTTTATGTTGTGGCTGCAGCTCTCTTCACAGAGAGCAGCAGGCACAACCTTCCTAGGATGTCTCCTGGGGAAGGCAGTGAGAAAGCTCAGAGAAAGAAGAGAAAACAATTCTTATCTCTATTCGCTGCTCCTGTTGTTTGGCACGTGTGGAATGTGTTATAGAGATTGTTTACCAAAAATTATTTGTTAATTGGTGATGGTCGTTTTGATTGATTGACCAATTAGGTCAAAGGTGTGTTGTGACTGTCTGTAAGGGGTCATGGGTTTTTCTTTAGTTTAGTATAGTGTAGTATAGTATAGTATGTAGTGTAATATAGTATAGCTTAATAAAGCAATTGAGCAGCCTTCTGAAATCATTGGAGTCATTGCACGTTACTCCCTGGCTGGGGGTCATCCTACATCAATATAATGTTTTAATACTTTGTTTTAATATCACAGATCTGTTCAGATTGTGCCAGCTGACTTCTGCAGTAGAAAATGGTTCCTAACACTATTTAATTCTTGATGGAGACTTTCTGCTCAAAAAATTAGGCACTGGGTGCCAGAACACTATTTTTTCCTTCCATGTCTCCTGTGACTATTCACAATGCCTATAGATGGAACTATATACATATATAAAGCATAAATCTGCATCAATAAGCCTTTTTGTGGAACAGGAAGGGATTTTTACGTTATTAGGCAAGGGTCTTTCTATTTTTATTTCCTGCTGAAAACTTTTGGTCACGATTAAAAGATAAAAGAAAAAAAACACAAAGGCTTTCATAAGTGCTGCTTTCTATTTTAGGAAAAGTTAAAAAGAATGAAAAAACCAGAATCTCACACTATCCTGTTCTTGAATTTTCAATGTATGTGACCAACTCTTCATTTAGAAAAAGTCATGAAAGCTCTATGCTATGTTTCTGTCATTCCAGTTTTAACTGAATCAAGGTCAGCTAATTGGTGTCAATAAATTATGGTACATCCAACAAATAATATCTCAATGATAATAAACACAGAATAATTCCAAGGTCAAGCTAATTGGTGTCAATAAATTGTGGTATATCCAACAAATAATATCTCAATGATAATTAACATGGAATAATTCCAAGGTCAAGCTAATTGGTGTCAATAAATTATGGAATATCCAACAAAAATATTTCAATGATAAAAAACATGGAATAATTCCAAGTTATAACAGAGCTTTCCTGTACTCTGTTTCCATGTTGTACACAAAGTACTTTTTGGGACTTGAGTGTTTTAAGATCTCTTGCAGTGGATCCTTTGACTTGCAGGCCATGTGGTAAGGGAAAGAGAGCTCCAAACCCCTCCCAGAGAAGTTCTCTCTCTCATGGCACAAGAGCTGAGGAGCCAAATCCAATAATGTGCCAGTGTAGGTTAATGCACCAGCTATATGTGTGTAGCTATTTCTTTATTTTCAGCTGAGTTACCTTTGGAGACCACAGAGCCAAACAGAATCACAGAATCTTTTAAGTCAGTAAAGACCTTCAAGATCATATCCAACCTTTGACTGACCACCACCTTGTCAACTTAGTGCCACACCCAGTCATTTTTTGAACTCCTCCAGGGATGGTGACTCTACCACTTCCTTGAGCATCCCATTTCAATGTTAAATAACCCTTGACATGGAGAAATTCCTCCTGATGTCCATCCTGACACTCCCCTGGCACAGCTTGAGGCTGTGTCCTCTCACTCTGTCACTTGTTGCTTGGGACCGCCCCCAGCTGGCTATGCCCTCCTTCCAGGGAGCTGTGGAGAGCAGTAAGTGGAGCACCTGTGGAAGTCAGGTGATCCAAACCTCAGACAGGGTTGTCTTCAGGGCCAGTTGGGTTTCACAGGGCAGTTCCATGTCCACTTGATCTTGATTGTCTCCCAAGATGGCAATTCCATGACTTCCCTGAGCAACCGGATTCTGCATTTAACTATCCTCATGGTGAAACCATTTTTACCTTGTGTATCATCAAAATTTCCATTGTAGAATTTTATGCCCAGTGCCACTTGTGCTCTCCTTTTACTTCTCTGGAAATTCAGACTTTATCTAAATTGCTTAACCCAAACTGGGCTATGGAAGTCTCCTGTGACACCTGCCATGTAGTTTTCTTTATAATAATCTGAATAAACCCCACTCCTTCAGTTTATCTCTGTATGTCAAATGCATCCCTGGTCCCCTGAACATCTCAGTGACATTCTGCTGGAATACCCCCAGTTTGGCAATGTCCTTATTTTAGTGGGAGATGTATAATTCCATGTTACGCAATAAAATTTGGACCAAACACATCACATTTTTATCTCTTACTGTGCTGCAAGCCTGAGCCCACCTTATACCCACCACAGTGTACAGCCATAAAACTCTCATGGTGCAACTGGTTCAGGCAATGGGCTCTGCTACTACAAAGAGAAAAATATGAAAATGTTTTTTCAGTTAAAGTTTGGGCCACTGCAGAATGTCAGCAAGTTTAATCCCAGACTATGAAAAGTATGCACAATTTTTTCATGTGAACAAAAGAATTATGCCATTTATCTTGGGGGCGATTTTTTATGAAAAAGAAATAGGTAAATAAATAAATCAATAGGTAAAAAAAAAAGTTACAAAAATAAAACAACAGGTAAATAGGTAAAAATTGTTCTGGTTTATCAACTGCGTAGCTCTACGTATTGGGGCAGAAGGAAAAGAATGTGTAAGTGAAAAAAAAAAGGTAACAATCTGGAAAGAAGGCTCATCTTCAGAGGTAAAAACATGGAATAAAAGGAAACATTGGCACCTAGATAAACAATAGAAGCAAAGAAATTCTGATGTTAATTTCTTCTTCTTCTTCTTAAAGTGGAGCCATTTTCAAGGTGGAGTCATGGACAGTATACTCTCAGGGAGAAGTGGTGTTTTCCATCCTAAATTATTGTTTTACTAAACACTTAAGAAAAAATACTGGTTGATTTACCAGTCACCTTCACACCTCACTACTTGAGAAGGTTTTGTTTGTGCTTCACAAAGGCAAAGAGCTCTTTGCTGTTTGGGCTGCCTGCTTTAAATGTAAATATGAAGACACGTGTTTGCTTTTGGTTTTGACCTTTGTTGGTGCTTCTGTAGCTGATGAATCTGAAATGACAAGAGGCTCTCTTCCCAGCTGATATTTCTGCTAAAACTTTGGCTAATTGTAAAACATGAAGGAAAAGAGAGGAGCTGGCTATAAAATTCCTGTACTCAATAACCTCAGTATGGGCCATTGACGTCAAAACAGGATGATCAATTCCTGGAACAAAGATTTAAAGACCCACTAGAGAAGACTCTCATTTTTAAGAGAGCAGAAAGCTATTTCTTACTAACTCAGGACTATCCTATATATACTAGGAGGAGAGTGCATATCTTGATTAGAAATTCATATTTATACATAATGCATAGCAGAAAATGTGGATTTTAGGGTCCTTTGGAGATCCTAGAGAATTTAGTCATCACACCAAAGCTGTGCTGAGCAGTCTCATTGAACCAGTTTTTTATTTGCAGCCCTTATTACTGGAGGCAGTGTGATTTGGTGTGCTGGAAACAAATGCTCTGTTATCAACTTTCCCTACATTTACTAATGCTGACACTAATAAATGCAGACAGCAGAGCACTGTATGAGAAGACAATCCCATTTTTGAAGAACATACATTTCCATCAGTGTCTCAGATGGCAGGGGAGTCTGGGTAGTGGCTGTGTCCCTCTGCTTGTCCCCTTGGCCTCGTGTCCAACGCAGATTACAGATGCAGGATTGCAACCACTGCAAAAATCCTTCCTCACTTACCATGGTGCAAAGTGACTGAGCTAAAAAACTTCAAATGATTCAGATATTATTCTATTTGGGTACTTTCACCCATGATTACACAGATGGGAACTACTTCCCTTGATTTGGAGACCATCTTTGGGAATTCATCACACCAAACTTTGTGTGGGGAAGTCATCTCCTTTGAGATGCCTGCCTGGGTGTTTATGGAGCTGTGCTGCTTTTACAGAGACAAGGGATAGCAGGTGTTCCAAAGTGGGGTAAATGGACATTTGTGTCTGCAAAGATGTGCCTTTCACATGAGGCTGATCCTGTGCGTTTCAAAGATGAAGTAATCAAGAGCAGAGAGATGTAGGAAAAGTGAAACAAAAAATAGAATATGGGATTAACCTTTCTCTGAAAGGCCAAAAGTGCCAATGTGTCCAAGAGTCTCAAAATAAACAGATCCTTCTGAAAATTGCATGTCTGTCTCAGGAGCCACAGGAGAGAATTTTCTGTCCTTGTGAAAGGAAAGGAAAGAATAGGAATTTGAGGGGTTTTTTTGATTAACATGATCCCGTTGGAAGGCTGAGTTTCTGACATGGGTTGTCAGTGACTGATTTCAGGGTAGCAAAAGAGAAATCTACAGCACAAGGACAACAAGATTGTCATTGAAATCAAGCAGTGGCAAATTTCACACCCTGGAATAGATTTTTTTTTTTGAGATGATTTATGGTCTGTGGAATTCCTGCTCTCAGCAGTACTATATGGACCATAGTGACCTTCAAAGAGGGAGTGAGTTATTGCAAGGATAACAAGAATGGCAAGAGAAATTCTAATAAATAAGAACAAAACACCTCTTGCCTTTGTCAAGGGTTTTAATCTTGTCTTCCAGACATTTAATTTGAACCTTCTGGGAATTCACTCTTGATGGCATTTACAAGTCCCTCCCACAGGAAAAATCTTATGTGGCACCTCTGTGTTTTCAGTAGGATTTGATAAGGAATTTCACCTCACTCATGGAAATCCTGAACTTGGATTCATCCCATCTGTTAAAGAGCAAAATTTGAAGCATAAACCTCGTCTCTGGTTTCTCTGGGCAGTTGGTGGAGGGAGATAAGGATGGGATAATCTGCCATGCACCAGTGTAACAGTGGCATAATCCCCTGGCACAGCTCTGCTGCTTTCAGAGCATCAGGCACATGCATCAAATAATGGGTAGTTTCAAATAATTTGAAATTCAAATAATTTGAATTTAATGCCATGTTAATAATTTAGAGAGATGGCCCTTTTTTGTGTTTTATCCCCATGCACTGACCACCACTTCCAGTGCAGGGCAGTGGGAATGGATGTGCACAGAGCAAGGGAATGCATTGCCACAGCACTTTGCAAGTGCAACTCAATGATTTCATTTCACATGACTTTCCCCCAAAGTCAAAAAATACGTGCACACTTATTTTCTTTATTTAACAAATCTTTAATTAGAAAAGCAGTCTTTATTATAAAATTTCACAGGCTGATAAATCTTGGTAGGTTATAGAGAGAATATTTTTTCATGAACCTAATATAAAAGTTAAAATAAATAACAGCATTCATCAGATTACCTCTCCCCCCTCCCACTATGTTCCCAATTACAAAAAAACTAATAGTCATCAATTTTTATTTAAAAACCATAGATGTATATTGCAGCTTTTTATGACTTGAAGGGATGATATTAATATTTGATGATTTATTAATCATTTTCTGTGACTAAATGGCAGGAGTGGAAACACAGCAGGCTTAGTTCTTAACCCATACATGGAATTTTAATGTTCTAAACTCAGCAAAACAACAACCTGCAGGGGAGCACACGGCGAACTCGATGATTTTAACACTGTCTTTTCAAAAAGAAAACTCCAAGCGCTGATTAGCATGAAAACATTGAATCGATGATGACACAGTCGAGCTTGCAGTTTTAGATTACAGATTTGGCACCTGATTTGGGTGCTGCTAACGTGGTGCTGGTGTGCAGGGCTGCCCAGGAGCTGTGGGCATGCCTATGGATCAGGATGCTCCAGGTGAATTCACACGGGACCGGCACAAAGAGGCTTTGACTAAAGGTGCAGGACTGGGACCTGGACATTTTTATAGAGCTGCATCAAATGATGTGACCACTGCTGAGCTCACCCATGCACCGACATGCAAGGGCACTTGGAAATGGCCCAAAGTTTCTTTACAGCATGTTTACAAAGCAGCTGCTTCCCTGGAAAGAGGAATTCCGAGCGGTGGAATGAAATCTCACATGAAAAATGAATATACAATATCTACATTGCCTTATGTTCCTCATTAAAATGACAAACAGTTTATCACTCATATCTAATTAATAGAACAGAGTCTAAAGTCTGGGGTTTTGTATCTATTTTGCATAGTCCATTTAATACCCGGTATTTTCTCACTTGCATGTTTAGAGTCTAAGAGAAACAGTTAAATAAATACACAGTCATTTACATAATGTCACAGTTTATTTAAAGCATTTTGAAGCTGAAATGATGAAAAGAGGACTGGGTAAATTACTTGGCAAACTGCACATAATTTATTACTACACTGAGCAAGTATATTGCACTGTCTGAAAGAGTCACTGTTAAATTATCAACTTTTAGACACTATCTAGAAAATTTTCCATGATTTTACCCCCCTCCCCCCAGGCTACAAATACACATACAGTTTTAAGTCTGGGTTGTAATGGAAGCCCCACTGAAAAGAATTATTTGTTGTCATCCCAAAGTTGGGATCAGCAATGAACATAGCAATAATGCAGCTTTTCTTGGTAGACACCTCATTGCTGATTCCCCTGTACTTATCCAGACTTCTTCTGAGATGCATTTGTCAACACGTTCTCAGACTGCTCTCTCAGAAGACTTGTTCTAAAGCCCACTAATGGTCATAAAAATACTCTTTTTTCTTGGCTTCAAGCAAGTCTCAGGATGTGTCTTAGTTGGTGTTTGTAGTTTTCCTGTGGTTCCCTGGAATTAGTTTGCTGATATTTGGCTGTACCTGGTGTTCCCACTGCTGGCTGTCATCAGAGGAGGTTTACTCCAAAAGAAATCCCTTCAGAATTGCACTCACTTCACCTCCCCCCTACATCCATGCATAACTAGAACATCTGATAATTCATCTGGGCATGAGCTAGAGCTCCCAAGCTTCCTTCCTCTTCAGCAGAAAGAAGTAGGTATTTTCAGGGCACAATTCATTTCTCCTGGATTTTTTCACCTTTGTCATGACACAATGGATTTTGCCCAGGAAATGCCTGCTTCTGACTTTGGGCCAATTATGGACTCTAGAAATGTCCCTATTTTGGCCAGAAAAACCCCAACTCTCATGCTGGAATCTTGGTTCACACTTGTATGCTTGGCTTGGAAGTTTTAAAAGCAGTCATCATTTACTTGTCAGCGCTGATCAAAGTCAGACAAAGTTTGACTGCAGAAGCCATGAGGTTGTTTATCTCAACTATACTGAAAAGTCTGATTTTGACACTTTACAGGAAACTGCCACCTTGAAATTGCACAGAGGTGCCTAACCATGTGTTTTGCTGGAGGATGAATTTGTCTTAGTTAAGAAAACACAGCTGGATCAGAGCTTCTATCAAAAAAATAGAATGGAATTGAATTATATTTATTTTTTGTCACTAATTATCATCAAAAGGAACATCATCATGATGTGCAGGTGGTTTGGCTGAACACATTTTCCACATGTTTAAAAATGCTGAAGGTTTCATAACTGCAAGTACTGTATACTAAAAAAAAAAAATTACATATTCAAACTTCTGATGTTAATGAGACTGAAGTTTGGACTTCATTGATTTCAAATATGAAATTAAGTTCAGAAGGTAACTTTGTGTAACAAATGCAACACAGTCTCCCTTCCTTATTTATGTCCTGAAATTCAAAGACAACAAGGAAAGGTCAAAATGAAATAGCTCGGAAAGCATGGCATTGTCTCCTCTTTGTCCTGAAAATATCATTAATAACTGAATGGATCCTGGGACAGACTTGGACTAAAAATATAAGATTGATGCTACCCTGGGTGTTGTTTAAGCATCTGCTCTTGTAGCACTGCTCAGTCCATCGACCTCTCTAATAAAAGGCAGCATTCTCTTTTGTTCCAGTCCAGTTATACCAACAATTTTGGACACAGCCTTCTCTTGTTGCCCTGCAAACTGATGCAAAACCCTGCAGAAGTCAAAGGAAGCATTTCCAACAGTTCCAGGAGGCTGTGGAGCAATCCTCAGTGCAAGGAAGGGAAATGCAAGATGAGCCCAAGTGGGAGCCTCTATCCAAAGAGGCTCCAAAAGCCTCTATCTCCTTTTTGAGGCTCAAGTCTCAAAAGCTGCCTGGTAACAAATCCTCTCTTAAGCTTTTTCAGGACTCAAAACTTTTGGTGTTCATCCACTCTAGTGAAGGCCATGGCACACAGCATGCCAAGAGGGTCTCAAACAGCTCTGCAGCAAACACCAGACACACTGCCCCTAGGAGAGCATAATCTAAACGATTTCACTAAAATGCTGGACAATTTAAAGTTCATGGTAACTAATATTGGAAAATTCTGGAGTACAGGAACAGAAATGGGAGAATTTTCTGTTTGAAATGTACACAAGACATCACCCTTTGCAATGCATGTGCTGAGAAAGCAGAACCTTTTGCTGATTCATACTGTGAATTTTCATCCTCACAGACCATGAACTAAACTCTGGGTCATGAGCTAGTAAAATTTATCATTTGATTACAAACAACTTAAAAAAATATGCATATATACACACATATAAATTAATCATTTATTTACATTTGGCAATAAAACATGAGGTTGCTCATCCATTATTTATCCCTGCAGTGGAAAACAAGAGTGGGGATGCAAAATTTCACTGAAACTTTTCTTGCTTGTGCTGTACAACATTTCATTCTGAACTAAAATCCCTTGAGTCCCCTCTCCCTTAAATTTGGATCCAGAGCACTAAGCAAAACTTCTGCACAGATGGGGAAACACATGGTACTCCTTGCCCAGGCTTGCAAGCAGAGAAGAAATGGCATCTTGCTCCTTTATTTTTGCTATCTTTTTGGGTCTTCTTTGTTTTATTTTTGTTAAGAATAATCTAATTTCACCTGCCACAAGAGAAAACCTAAGATAATTATGAAGGTAATAGGAAGATGAGGGCTGAATTCCTGCTTATTTTTCACACAATAAATCCATTGCTCTTAAATCCAAAACTGCTAAATTTTACCAATAGTGGAGCAATATTACGTAAGTAAGATAGTGTAGGAATTTTCATAGGCAGCTATTACCAGGACTTTCTCATTGGTTTTTGGACCTAAATTTGTGTGTCTTTTCCCACCTCCCCTCCCAAGAGTTTTAGCTGCCTTAGTGCAATCTTTGAGTATTTGTGTTTCAAGAGATCCTAGATATCAGAGCCCTTTGAGTTCTGTCCTGTCCTTGTCCTTGGAAAGTGCTGTTTTATCAACACTTGCTTTTCTTACAGATGGCATGAAAAGTTTGGTTTTACTATTGGTTTTGACTATTTAGTAATTATTTTCATTTATTATTAATTTTATTCCTAAATCCTGAAAGAGATGGATTTATAAATTATTCATTTTCACGTATTTGAAATGGAATCAAGTATTTCAATATTTTTCCTGAAAATATTATGTTTTGTTTGATGAACTTAAATTCTTTCAGTGCTTGTCCTTGGGACATAAAACTATATTTCCCTGTCATTGCTTCACTGTCTCCTCTTAGACATTAGAGTTTCAGCATTCTGGTTGGCTTAAAGCTGGACTACCTCTCAGTGCCAACACAATTCCCATGGGATCCAATGCTCCTACAGCCCCCTTCTTAGGGAGGTTTATAGATTACCCCACCTTGGCAGCCCATGGGAGTGGGTATTTGGCTGTAGAGCCTGACCAACACACGGGGGGGAGATGAAACTTTGAACAACAGCTCCTTGGGGTACTGAAAGTCATCAGCAGCTGGAGTTTAACGAGCTGATGCTGAGTAGTCAGTTTATGGCACGTGATTTGGGAAATCCTCCCAGCTCATGGTTAACAGCCTCGAGGGGAGAAGAAACTCCACTGTGTCCTTGAGAACTTGACAACATCTCAACCAAGTTTTCCCACCTTTGGCTACTCAGTTGCTTGAAATTTTTTTCAAAGTTGACATAGAGAAAACTTGGTAGGTTTTGTTGCTGAGTGCAATGGGATCCTATGGCTTGGGTTGGAAAGGACATGATAATAAACTTATCATACACAAAAACCTTAGCTCTCAGCACCTCTTTACACAAAGAATTGACTTTGTCCAGGTGCAAACACACACACAAAAAATTTACATGTCCCTCTCAGGACAAGAGATATGCCCACTGCCAGCAGGTAAATAACTGCATCCTTCTGTGCAGGAAAAGAATTTTCAATGGGTGCCAAGCAAACTGCTTTGTCCAGGAGAAGCTTGTTTCAGAGTTAGGCAGAGTATTCATGTACTTACAGCTATGCAAAAGCTTCCACACAAAGGTAACACCATGGGCAAAGTGTAAGAGCAGAGGGATGTGCACTCTGATATTCACACATGAATATCTTTCAGAGACATAATCTCTGACAGGACAAAATATTTCCGTGTGCTTTAGCACAATGCCTTACAATGCCTTCAAGAAGCTGCTCGTGCAGATTAACACGGTAACAATGTCCTCTTATTCTCCTCTTATCTACTGTATCTCCCTTCACCTCCTCAATACACTCTCCACTGTGTTATCTTGCATTCCACACTTTATCTCTCTCTCTCTTGTCAAGGAATTATGTTTCTAGGAATATCAGTCTGTCAGCTGCTAAGATGACATAAAAAGAAATTTCTGATATTCCATTGTCTAAAGCCTCAGATTTGGCTCCTCACACACTCTAGAAATTTTGAAATCTTTTGTTCCTATTGATCTTAGAAAAATTAATGTTGTCTGGACATAATAATCCAAGAGTAATACACCACATAGCAAATTTTCTCTCTGCCATTCCTGATGACACCATGGATGTATTTATTGTGGAGTCAGGTTTCTCCTTTCCATGTGGTCTGCCCAGTGTCCTTATTTTTCAAAGGCTTTCATTTAGGATGTTAATTATACCAGACACGCCAGTAAAAATATCTTCTTGAGTGTGGCCCTTGCTGTAAAAATATTTTGTTTCTTCTGCCTTCTTTATCTAATTAAAAAGTTCCCATTTTGCTTTGCTCTACTTAAAGTTTATTGAGTTTTGGGTCACAGTGAAAAACTTGCTCCATTTCTTGGCTTACTTGGCTGAAAGGTACCCAGTGACTTGACAATCTTTGTTCTGCTCTTATTTATGTGGTTTTCAGTTTTTGACTAAAAGTGTTCAGGTACAGCTGTTCCCAAACCTCCGAACAGAAGGCAGAGGTACAAACCATATCAGGGCATGGTTTTATATCAAATCCCAAATGCTGAAGAGAATGAAACCAAATTTCCAGGTCCAGATTGTGTCCACTTGGGAATGACCTAAAATGACAGTATGTGTACGGATAATTTCTCAGATAAGGAACTCTGTCATTTCAAGGGGTAATCCAAAGATTGTGGCTCATGCTGAATGCTCTCAAGTCAGCAGTGAGATCTCTGAAACAATTCCAGATGACCTGAGACACCTCAGGACAGTGCTGGCCACCTGCAGAACAGAAGGGAGGAGGGCAATATGCTGCCTCAATGTTAAAAACCTCTTGTCTGTAAAGGTTCTCTGCTTCATTTACAGCTGTGTCCCTTGCCTCTGCTCCATATACATCCAATTTCCACAGAAGTGTCCAGCATTTTTTCAAAGCGTTTTCTTTTTGAGCACTTAAACTGAGATGTAACCACGATTTATTTTTTACTTGGATTTATCTCCCCGAACACAGACTTATTGTTTTTGAGGAGCTGATCATGCAAGTGGGTCAGCTTGGGGAGGGCTCTATGCCATGTGACTGACTTCACTGAGTCTCTGTCTGGATCTAGGGAACAGAATTGAGCTTTTCCTTCCTGTTGATGAAAGTTGAGGGTTGAGACATCAAAGGGATTCTGTCAGGATTTTAGCAAAAGCTGCTTTGAGTTGACATTACCTGCATGAATAATGGAACCTATACCTTACATTATTAAAAATGAATGACTTTTTAAAAGATTAATGCATTTTTAACTGGCTTTGGTTCCTGTTTCCTTCTGCAATACACTCTTCAAAAGCAGTGAAATTTATTTGCTCTATTTCAGTTTTATTTCTAGGCAATTTCACATTTTTTGGGTTCTCCCATTAACACTAGTTTGGCCAGGATATTTGATCACATCTAAAGGTTTTTTGAGTCCTTGATTAGATATCCCTTACTGGGTACAAAAGTGATGAAAGTACAAGCTCAGAAAAATGGACTTCTTAAAGTTCTTCGTCTGGGGAGCTCTACTAACAAGACAATCTCAAAGCTGCTGTACAGCCAGGCTTTTCAAAGCCTTTGCAATGATAAAAGTACATTTCTACCAGATTTTTAAAAACTCTTAAGCACTGAGCCTAAATGGGAGCCAGGCACCAGCTTTGGGAATCTCTAAAAATTTCTACCTTGTTTCCTGACTTTTGTAGACATTGGCCACTGTGGGTCATTAATGCTTTGTGGAGGCTGCTTATGCTTTTGGCAGTGTTTCAAGGGGGTTTCTGCTACATTGGAACTTTTATTTTGGTTCAGCCACATCTATTTTTAGCAAGTCAGCACATGAATCACGTTTTTCAGGAACCAGCTGTCAAGGGACTTCTTGTTAGATTTTATGAGCAGGAGATCCCTTACAGTTCTGTGGTCTTAAAAGAGCTATTCCTCTGGGAATTCCTCTGAAGAATTAGAAATAGAAAGTTGTCTGATTGAGAACATAAGTGGAAATTTATGCTGAGGAACTATTTATAACAGGATGGCCAAAATGATGTGGTAAAACTATTTAGAGAACTTGCTCTATAATATCACAATGGAGTCTTAATGAAAAACACCATTGTTTGAGCTTCAGCTATTGAATTAAATGCTTGAAAAATGAGAGAAAAATAAGACACAGAAATACACAAAATTTATATGCTGCCAAGCTGTCAGTTGCTACTAACTGCATTTCTTTAAACTGAGGCTTTTCCATTATAGGGATGTCAAAAAAAGTGATGATGAGATAACCTGATTTGTATTCCATCCAAGTACTAATTCATCTGGGAAAGAGATTTAATGCTACAGTGCAGAAATGGATACACTTCTATTTCGAAAGGTGTCTGTCATCTCCATGGCTGAATATGGATAGAGAATTTGTTCCAGTGTAGTTGCATTTTTATGATCACAGTTATAATCTTATTTTACAGCAAAGGCCGAAACATTGCTGATAGCAGGAAAAAGGATTTCAGTGAATGACTAATTATTTTGCTCTGTGGATGTAGCACAATACTTGGTCTGAACTGCCTGCAAATATAAAAACGTGAATTTAGCTTCATTTGGAGCTCTCTGAGGTCAAACCCTGCTGTCCATTGATTTAGAAGTCCAGTGCAGTGTGGCTGAGCACGAGCACCACTGGTGAGAGCATTAGAGCTGCTGTCCACCATTAGACTTTACTGACCCCCAGTCATATTGCAGAACTGTCATTAGGAAGAAACCCTTGGCAGGGAGGGTGGTGAGGCCCTGGCACAGGGTGCCAGAGAAGCTGTGGCTGCCTCATCCCTGGAATGTTCCAAGCTGGGTTGGATGGGGCTTGGAGCAGCCTGGGATAGTGGAAAGTGACCCTGCCCATGGCAGGGGACTGGAACTGGATGATCTTAAAGGTCCCTTCCAACCCAAACCATTCTGTGACTCCAGGAGATGCCTTGGAAGGAAGGGAAAAGAAGGCTGAGAGAGGTAAATGGGATATGCAGCTCACCCCTGGAAACAGGAGCTTCACCTCTCCATCCATCTCAGGCCTGTGGTGTCATCCAGAGGGTGTGGGGTCTGTGTGGGAAAGGGTGACTCAACTAGTTTGGGGTGCTTGAACCTCTGAGTCAGAAGGACCCATGAGATGTAGAGGACACCAGGAAAGAGGAAATATAAAAATCCACCCTACCACCAGAGTGGGAATATAGTTCTGAAAATTCCTGTGGGAGATTTTTGGTTTGAATCTGGGGAGAAGAGGGGACTTTGAGCCAGAGAAGCTGCTCCCTCCTGCCTGGAGGTTGTGCTTTTCACATGCTTTGTAGGTGAAAGAGGAAGATGCTGAAGAAATAGCTGAATTCTTTATTGATTTCTCCTGCCAACAGAAATGACTGCAACCTCCAAAATACGGATATTTGACAGGAAGAGAAAGAAAAAAAAATTAAGCTCTAAAAATAGATTTATTTCTATCCCAATTTCTATTAACTTTTTTTTTGACTGGTGTTAGACATTAGGAATGTAGTAGGGGAGTGAATTTTCCCTTGTCTTCTGCTGCTGCAGATTTACTTATACTCCAAGGGCTGTGGACTCCTGCAGAGATACTCTCTTTTAAGATGTACTCAGAGAAAATATTAGGACTCTGAACTTCCAACCATTTGTTAAGAAATATATGCAAGCATCTTTGAATGAAAATTCTGTATAACTCTGAAACTATTCGGATAACACAGAAGCCTGGAGAGATTTTCTGGAATAGAATTCTGTATTGCCACAGGTGCACAGTTTATTGGGTAGTCCTAAAAAACCAGATGTTTAGCAGTATTTTTCAGGACTGAGTTTCAAATCTGTTTCTGCTTACCTCTGCTGACACCATTACCTTTCCAAAATCTCATGGTGCTTTGACCAAGGACTGAAGAAATAAGGTAAAATTTGAGGTGGTCTACACACATTCAAGGGACTATATTTTGTTACCTACTTAGAAGAGACTGATCTGCAAAGCAACACAGAACAGAGAGATATGAGCCTTATTTACCTTACCTGAAGAAATAACAACCTTATCTATATAATCAGTCACAAATCGTAAGCTTTAAGCTTGCAGTCATCATCACTCATTAATTATACATGACATTATTTCTTCAGCAAAAACCCACCATAAATACAAGTTTTCAAGTCTATTTGAAATTTTGGTAAAACAGGCTACAGCATCACGTGAGATGAAAAGATGGCACTTTGACAAACAGAAACATTTAGTGTTTTAACAAGAAGTCAAGAAGAAGCAACAACATGGTTATGCTATGGCAGCTTCTCTGCATCACCAAATTTAATTTTTTGTTTTGTAGCTTCTTTTCCCCAACCAAGAACAAAGCAAATCCCATTTGAACTTGTCTTTATTCCTGCCTTAGAAGGAATTAAACATCCAGCTACTTACAGTTCAATAAAGTCTTCAATCCTGTGTGAACAAAATGAACAAAGCTTTATAAGCACATGTTCCCTCCACAGACCTGTGGGATAGGAGCATGTGCTTGGAAGTTTTGGATGAAAGTGGGAATGTCTCTGCTTGTAAAGTTTCTCCAGGCTAAGGATACCAGGCTTATTTGTAGAGGATCTGAGCAAAGGTACTGGTGTGATTTTGACAATGGTGTGGTTGTGCTGGTGTGTGTTCCCACAGGACTGCCTTGTTTCAGCACAGGAGGGACGAGCTCCAGCCTGGGGCTGTGCTGACACTGCTCTGCCTCTGCTTGCAAACTGCTCTGTCTCTCACCAGCACCACTCAGGGTAGAAAATCCCTCTACAAGGCTGTAGGTTGGCACAGATTTGGAATTCAGTAAGTAAATTCCCTTGCACACTATAAGATGAATCCAAGTAAACTATGCTTATGTCAGTCAGGAAGTTTCTTCCACTTTATGTCCTGATTTTGCTATTTACAGCATTTTCAACTTGCACCAAAACACAAGGGACTGCAGCTAGAGTGATAAGTAGCAAAGTCATGGCCATGAAGCAAAGAGGGTGTTTTGGGACTTTGCTGTCAAGCCCTGAACTGTTCAGAATTACTCCAGGGAAGTGTGAGTTCTGGAAAACCCCTGAGAACATCTGCAGGAGCCTTCACCTTCACAAAGTGGTGGGGAAAAGCTGCTGTGGGCTGTGATACAGCACTGACTGCAAGCAGCAATGACTGCTTGATGAGACTGAGCTCTTCTTCTTGCTTCTCCAGCTCAAGGGAACCTTGGAAATCTTGAGGGAAGACTTTCCACACTGCATCAGTGACTATGCTCTTAAAATGCCATGGATTTGCACACAGAGGAGCAATGATGTGTTGCCTTGGCTTCTACCTTCCTGTGCCTCAGTTCTCCCAAATCACACAGCAAGGACATCTATAGGATGAAAGCAAAAGGATTGTGCCCTGGATCCTGAACTCAGAATCTTTGGAATCAGCTGGATGCTGAATGTCTTCAGTAGAAGAGTAGAAAAGATTACAGTGGTTCTGACTGAAAATGGCCAATGTCAGCAGAGTATCACACAGTGGATAATTTCCAGAGTGGAGATGACCTCCTTGTCTATCATAGAGTAAGAAGGATTATGGGATTCCAATTTAATGTGATAAAATGTCATCACAAACCTGAAATTTTAAAGCCGTCACTCAATAATTATAATTAGCCCATGGCAAACTGCTCTGAATACTAAAGCAACTATAAAAGGTGAAAATTGTCTTAATTAGCAAAGATGCAGAAAATGTGTGAGACTGACTCACGTCAGGGAAGGCTCCAATTAACCTGGCCCAGATTGAGATAATTAAGAGGGCAGCTCCAATTGTGTAAAGAATGAAAAACTTCTGGTGTGGTATGAGGTCTTGTATTTTTCCATCCCTGGGCCTGTTCTTCAGTGATACCTTCAGGCACATCATCTGTTTACATAAAATTGTTTCCTGAGCTGGCTGCTGAAAACCAGACCTACATCCAGCAAGCCCTGAGGATACTCTGCAAACCCTTTTGGTTATTAACTCTTTCAGTGAGTATTATCTGTTCAGCAAGCTTTCTCCCTGGATGCTACACATACCTGTTCAAGCTCTTGTTCAATGCTATTTTGGGGAAGTCTAGATCAGGAGGATTGGTAAAATTATTACCACAGACTAATAAAAAGCAAGAAATCATTTTTTTTTTTCTATATAGGAGAATCTTGTGGACACACCACCTCACAGCGGAGCTCTGCTCATTGTAGCTGAAAAACTGCTGAGCCTGGATTGATCCTACACCTCAAAAATTCTGTGGCTGCTTCTCATTGGAGAAGTGAATGGTCTTTAAACTGACAATTGTGGTTAAACTTTCAATTGTCAAGGGGAGATGATGCAAACTCCTTCAGGTCCAGAACAGAACTCTGTTCTCACCTGTCCTGCTGACCACTGCACAAACCCAGGCTGCTGCAATGGGGGTGGGAGCCAAAGGTTCATTTAGTTTTAAAAGCAATAGAAAAGTTACCACTGATAATGAAAGCAACAGGGGTTTCTGCACAAGCCACTCACTCAGGCACTTACTCAGCTTCTCATAAATATTTTGTTTGTATCCCATATTCTAAAACTCAGAAATGTCTGTGTGAGCTGCAGCCATATATCTGAGATACATGCAAGAAAAAGCACTAAGTAAAGGAGAAACAGAGAAAAAGCAACCTTCACCACTGCATCATTCCCAAGTGAAATGTAAATTGCAGCTAGAAAACCAAAAGGGGTCATGAATGAAACAGCAGGGTAAAATATGCTCAAACTTTTCCACTCTCTCATATTTCTACAGGCACTGCAATCAGCCAAAATACAGGTCAGTTCTTGGCAGGTGATGGGTTCTTACACCACCATAATACCTCTGGAAAACTCAATTGCTGTGAGAAGCTGTGCCAATCCTTTGAGCTGAGGAACATATAAATCTCTTTTGTTGCACCATGAGCTCACAGAAACTTCAATGCTACCAAACCTTTGTCTGTCTGTGTGCTGCCAGGAAGGTGCCACTTGGCTTTCACACTATTCATGGATTTCAGAGCTGCATGGGAGAGAACCAGGAACTCGGAGAGATCTAAGATCCATCCACCAAAACACCACCAAAATTCAGTACTGAAAGTACAAGGGAACTGTTTGCTAGCAACAGCAATGAACATGGATTTTTTTTTTTTTTTTTTTTTTGCAGAACTAAAACTAAAACGTCAATCTGTATTAAAAATTTCCGTAATTCAAACTCTTATTAACTGTGATACCTTAGTAGATCCAAGTTATGTATTTGTGTGTTTTTTCCACATTTAAATCCATGCTACCTATTTTATTTCTCACATTAAATTGATCTAAATTTTCTTTTGGTTTAAAAAAAAAAACCTACAAATAAAATTAACTGGAACTATTGTTATTACTTTTAGACAAGAGCCTGCTAAAATTCTGGAATGAGAACTGCAGTTTTCAGTGCAAATTGAGCAGACCAGAAATAAAATGCTACAGAAGTCTAGAATACAGGTTGGAACAACTCTCTTTATCACTGGAGGGCAGCATAAGTACCAACATAAGCTAAAATAGCAAAACTCCAGTATTTTCAGCTGCTACTTTATATGCCAGAACAGCAATTGCTGCTTCTTTATAGTGGCCAGCTGCAAACAAGAGATGCTGCAGCCAGCAGGTCCGACCTGCCTCTGAAAGACAGATTTGTTGTCATGAATTTTACTTTATTGTTGTAATTTCCCAGACCAAACCCAGGTGGGGGGGGGAGAGAAATTTGTTTGCAAAACTCATATAAAATCTCCCCCCATCCTTAATTTTAATAGCAAATATATTTGCCAAAGCTCTCATCATATTATGGCTACTACCAAACCTGCATGCAGTCTCAACCCTTTGGGATCTCTCTCTTACAGCCAGACATAAATTACCCTGTTTCTAGGAGCTCAGCAGGTTTAGGGCCTTGCTGGTTGAAATGAGTTTCTTATTGTTCTATTTGCAACATGCACAGAAAACTTGGTCAATGTTTTCTATGTCCTTGGCAATGAAGAGGAGAAATTCATGCCACAGTTCTAGGCTACCTTTTCTTATTCATAACAACTTAGGGAGTTTTTGAACTATTCCTTGGAATAGAGTGAAAAAACCCTTTTAGTTCTCTAGGCTTCTTCTGTAACTTTGGGTCAAATCTGCATCCTCCCTCATGGAGATGAAACTAGCACAGAATCAGCACAAGCAGAAACAGCAGGACCTAGCTCAGGTGAGGAGAAATAGAATTTTCGAATCATGGAATGGGTTGGGTGGGAGAGACCTTAAAAATCACCTAGTTCCACCCTCCCAGCCATGGGCAGGGACACCTTTCACTAGACCAGATTGCTTCAAGCCCCACTCAACCTGGTCTTGAGGTATCACTGGCTCTCTGCTTCATTCACCTTGGCAGGTGTCAACACCTTCTCCCAAATAAAGCTGTGTTAGTAGCTAGGATGTAATAGAGGAAAATTCTTTTTCCCCTTAAAATCAATCTATTAGAGGAAGAACAGAGATTTTCTACTTTTTACTCACCTAAAAATGCTTCAGGTTGGAAAGGACAACTGGAGGACATCTAGTTGAACCTCCCTCAATCAGGGTCCCTTAAAGTGTATAACTCAGGATCGAGTTCAGATGATTTTGGAGTATCTCCAGACAAAGAGATTCCCAAACGTCTCTTGGCAATCTGTTCCAGCACCCAATCATCCTTACAGCTGATAAGTTCTTCCTCACATTCAGGTGAAAATTGCTGTGTTGTGTTTTCTGCCTGTTTTCATTTGAAAGGAAACCAGGCAGATTATCTGAGTTCAGTACATTCCCTCTAGACAGGGTGCCACAGACCAGGACTTCAGGATGCAGACAGAGACTTGAAGGAGAAGCACAAATATTCCCATTTGCTCTGGATGGAGGAATGTGAGTGAATGTGTGAATGATTTAATGCATCCTTAGAAGCTTGCTGTAAGCTGCAGGGTCTGAGGGATGCTCATGCTGGTGCCTGCACTATTGAGAGCAAGAGAAGAGGTAGCAACAGATCTCTGGGCAGGGACAGATCTCTGAGCCATGGGGCAGCCATGGGTGCAATGTGGGCAGATCTCCTGGGTCTTCCCAGAGGTGGTCAAGAAGTCCTGGGAAAGATTACCCCATGCCTTTGCACTGCAAGGGCTTGAAATTCCAACTCTACCAATGTAGGAAGAGGAGCTGAGAGCTGCCAGGGTTGTGAGGAGAGGGGAGAAGGCTGAATGAGAAACCAGGAGGAAACCTGGGGAGAAAAGATCCACTGGCAGGAGTGTTTGGTGAGGAATGGAACTGGCTTGTGTTCTGTGGAGGCCATTGTATAGCCAGCTCTGTCTGGGAAATTGAAACATTTGGTTGCATTTCACACAGCTTCAGGGCACCTGTAAATTGCCTATCTGCAGATGATCAGTGAGGGACCATATGCCAGCTCAGGGCTGCCAATTCCCTGGCTCTGACCCACTCTTCCCAAGTCCTGAAATGCCCTGTACCTCTTGTGAGGTCGGAGGTGCCAGTTCCTGATGCTGCCCAAAATCTTAGCTTCACATTTGCTCTTAAAAAAAGCCCTGTTAATTTCCTCTAAATCTAAATATAAGGCAACAGGCACCTGACAAAATGGTACTGCAATATGAATTAATACTGAATATCTTTCTGTTGAAGAAAGGGGAAATTCTAATATTTACGTATAACATATTTTATTGAAGATTTCAGTCTTTAAAAGACATAAGTATTTGGTATAGAATTTCAAGCTCAGCAAAAGGCTGTTGTACAAATATGGTCATGGTTGGATCTTGAAAAATGTGAACAGTTTTCGGCAACAAAGGAGCTTTACAAGGGAGGAAAATCAATATTGACTTATGCTATTTATCTGTAGCATAGCAAAGTTGCCTTCACCTGAGAAATCCCTGTAATTAAACATCTAATCTACATTCATACAAAAACAACAAAAAAAACCCCCCAAAAAAACCAAAAAAAAAAAACAAAAACAAACCAAAACAAAAAAAAGCATTAAGGAAATTCTGCAACTGAAAGGGAGGTAGAAAATCTGACCATCATGGGCTTAAAAAAACCCAAAAATCAAGCATTGTGTTGAAAGAAGGGGAAAATGGAGATAAAGAACAGAGAAAATTACCTGTATTTTCCTTACAGAACCTGCTTAATTCAGCCTCTGTTTTGGTTGCTGCTCACAGCTGCCTTGTTTGTGCTGCTCCAGTCACTGAGCTGCCCTGGTGCACTCCTCATGGCCCTCCCTAACCCCCACCAACCAAAGAGAACAGGCACACTGGTACTGCCCATCACCCCAGAGCCTCTTCTCAGCATTTTCATTGCAGTCACAATGAACAGAGATGCCTCAGAGGCATTAGCCTGACCTCATTTTATGCAGATACCCTCAGGTTTAGGAACTGCTTATCCCAGACTATTCTCCAGCTCTGCAGCTGCTGCCAGACTCGTGCAAGGAGCCTCATCCTAAAGGATCCATCTAGCTCAAGGAATTGCAGTGCATGTTTCTCCTTTAAATGTAGTCTGGGAGGGGACATCTCTAATATCTGATTTTTGCACGTTCCTTTCCATCCATGCTTCCACAAAGTATTGTCTCCAGGCATCCCAAGGGAGGAGTTACTCCATGGTTTTCATTAAACTCTTAAATGCTTATGGAGCCTGTGTACCTATTGAGCTCATGTTTTCAGGCAAAGTTTTTCAAAAAGCTTTGCTTTTGGAAGAGACAGAGATTAGTTTCACTGAACCATTCTAAGGGTTTTGAGGAAATGTTTGGCCTTAGAATTTCTGTTTCCTTTTCAGATTAGAATATCAGTTCACCCCAGTCCTCAGACTGACAAAGACTTATGTGCATATCTCCATATGCATCCTGATGGCTCCACTGAAGCCAAAGGGATTATTCCCCATGTTTCTGGCTTGGCAGTTGCATTTGTTTTTGCACAAGTGGGGACTTGATTTCTCTCAGTGTATGCAAGTGCTCCTTACCAGCTGCAGCCCCAGGACATGTGATTCTCCACTTCTGTCCTATTTAGGTCACCATTCATATTTAATTTAATTCAAAAGCAATAGATGATGCCATGACAAATTTTACACTAGGCACAAGCCTTTTTTATTTTTATTTTTAATTTTTTTAATGAGGAGTGTTAGAGTTTTATTGGCAAAGCTGAATTTAACTTCATTGAACAATTCCTGTCTTTTTCATAATAAAGACATATGCAGCATGTCTCTAGCGAGTCACTTGAAAGAAATAATGAATTAAATTAAATCAAAAGTTTCATTTTTTCTTTTAGAAATGAGCTTTAACATCACAAGATACTATATTCTCATTCTAAGTCAAATATCTTGGTATTTTTTTTCCAGAAAAAGTACTCAGCAAGTCTTTGTTCTTGCCTGAGTGTTGTATGACTGTAACAAATCACTAAAATGTCCCTGAGATGTCTTACATCAGGGAAATTGAAACCCTGAAAAATATATGTGCTTGGCACAGTTTTTCTACATATTGTGAAATTGCTACTATAATTGTAGAATTTAGTATGTTATGGGGAAAAGGTCTTTTCTTTTAAGACCTTTATTTCTGCAAAGCTTCTGTTTAACTTGAAGCACAGAGATAAGGGCTTTTCCTTATTTAGCTCAGTATTTAAACACATGCTTAAATTTAAAGATGTCCCAGTCCATAGGACTTTAGAATTTGATTAAAATAAATAATTTACTTGAGTATTTTGCCAGATGAAGATCTTCAGATGTAAAACACCATGATGAACATAGGCTGCATTGCTCTCTGTAGTTATAACTTTGAGAATAAATCAAGCAATGTCAGGATTGCTCTGCAGCCCTGAAGGAGGCTGATGTGGTTTGTCAGTGCTCATGCTGTAAAACAGTCCCAGTCTAAAAATTGGGTGACTGTCACTAAATTGTCTGGTGGGAATTGTCCCTGGGCCATGCCAGCACCCAGACTGTGCCAGGGTTGCTGGTGAGAGAGGTGGTTTTTTGGAGCAAAGCCGTGCCAGGGACTTCTGTAGATGTTTAATAGCTTTGAAGATTAAATTCCAATACCTGTGTCATTACAAGACCTGGAATCACCTGGTTTTAAGAAGACTCACCCTAAGTTCTGTGCTTCAGCTTTATCATACCTAGGACTTAGGACAGGATCCATGATGCTGTTCAGGAGCAGTGTGGCTCTCTGAGGTAGGGAGTAAAGAACAAATTCTTGTTCAGGCATGATGCTGTCCCTGTTTAAGCTTTCACAGCTGGATGCAATTCTCACACAGGTACAATAATAGCAAGGCTGACTCCTTGACCACTCTGCTTTTCCACCTATGGTGGGTTCAGAACTGGATTTTGCAATGACCCCTCCTTTTTCTCTAGAGGTAAAATCACACATCCTACTAATCCTACATTTAGTATTTGGGTCTGCATGTTGGGAATGAGGGCATATGCCTGGGGAGGTACACACTAACCACTGCTGTCCAAATCCTGCAAAATCTCCCTTGACATGGAGCTGAAACCAATGGGATTTCCTCCAAGAGAATGTCTGCTTCTGGCAAACAGGATGTTTTTGTAGGTCAGGGATTATCTTCAATGTGGTAAGTGGGAAAAAAGTTCAGTCCTTATTGATGAAAGAAAATAAGATCAGAGAAGTATCAAGTCAGAACTGCAAGAATTTGTGGACTCAGATTTCTCTATTCATGGGGACTTTTGGTCTATTTGATTGACACCCCTTTTCAAATTCCCATGTAAAAAATGTCTATCCATGACTAAATCTAAAATATTTCACATCCTATTCTCAAATGGCTTATAGAAAGAAAAGTGAAGCTTCATGACCTTTACAGAGGAGCTCAGTGCAAAATCCAACACACAGATGGGAAAGTGAGAAGCACTCTCAGAGTAGAGGGCTTCAACTCTGCCTTACCTTGGGGTATTTCACTTCTCCAGCAAAAGCTGGGCTTATCTGTTCATGATTTTGCTGTGTAAGCAGGGTAGACTCTGATGTGCTGATATTGCCCACATGGTAAAGGAGATGATTATCAACCCATGAAAGGAATACTGCCTGGAGAACCCAGCAGGCTGATGCAGAGGGATTGGAATTAAGCAGGACACTGCTGAAGTACCAATCATTTCTCTGTAGTTAAGGCTGTATCAGCATTTCCACTAGAATACTTGTTTCCAGTGGTTTGTACAATTAATGTGCTGGAAAATGTGCTCTGGACAGAAATTTGATGAAAAAATTGTTCCATGCAGGAGCAATAATTTCTTTTAGAGGTCATGAAGAAATGTCCACTTATTTTTCTTGCTGAGACAGAAAAGCAGAGAAAAACTAGGCATTTCTATGATAAAAGTATGCTGAAAAATAAATGCCTAAAGTAAAGTAATCAAAAGTAGAAGTTTATGAGATAAAAACCTCATAAAAATGGAAATTTAGGCTTAATTTTTTCCCGAGTTTTCTTAGAGACACTTTTCTGTCTGAAGAAAGTATTTTGCTATTTGGGCTTTGTTATAAATTAGTTAGGTCTGTACCACAGGCTGCACTTTGAAGCATAGAAACATCTTCTATTTATTTCAACAGAGTTATGCTCTCAGAATTTTCAAAAATAAATAGGGAAATTTTGAAGAGGTTGAGAGCACCCAGAGAAGAATAAAGTGTGAAATAAGTTGAGCTGCAAAAAGAAGATAGTCTCAAGGAGCAGGAAAAAGAAACTCTGTTTTAATGAGGAAGCAGGAAAAAAGTGAGAATAGTTTTGTGGACACACTGGTATGTCAGAGAGGAAACAAAGAGAGCTAGGAAAGATGAACTGCTTCACATTTACTTGTTTTCAATGGGGTTTTGACCGCCAGTGTGGGCAAGAAAGCCAAATCCTTGTGTTTGGCCTGAACATCCAAAACCCACCTCAAATTTGTGGATAATCATGTTTTATGTGGCTATGGGTAGGATGAGCATCCAAGTTTCACATTGGATCCTTTGCTTTTAAACCATGAAGGAGGTAGAAAGAGATGAAGAAATGGTTGAGGGGAAAAAAAAAAAAGATTGCATTTGGGAAAAGCCTCTAGGATTAAGAATAAAAGCTTCCAGAAAATTCTTTTACCTGACTACCATATCAGAAGAAGGATTTATACCACTCCAGTGCTGGGCAGGTGAGGTGTTGTGTGGGGCTCTGTAGTGACAAGTGGGAATCTCTCAAAGAACATCTCTAAAAAACCCCTTGAAGTCTTCTTGGTCAGAGGTGTATCAGCTTGTGTCTGCTGTGGTCACAAATTCCAAGTTACTCCTGGAGAAGTTATGAATTCCTGCACTCAGCATGGGTTGGTACCAGGGGTTGATTGTATTGCTGCTCTTGAGGAGGCACAGAGAGAGCAAGTGGGGCATGAAATAACCTGTACTTGCATCTCTCAGCTCTCACCCACACAAGTTCTGTCAGGCAAGGAACAGTTCTCAATCTCCTCCCCAAGGGTTTGTGAAAAAAAACATGGAATCCCTTCCTTTGTTTCCATGGAAAACAGGCCACGGGGAGGCCCAGGCTGAGGTGGAACAACCAGTACTAACCTGGTGTGTGACCTTGTTTATGCAAGACTACAGTGAAAAGAATCCTTTTAGGCGATGGATGAGGTGCTTTCCGTATCCAATTTCCTTTCCTGTTCAAATGCCTTTTGCCTCTGTAAGAAGTTAAGAAAGAAGAATCAAAGCTTTATCTGTCTATAATAACTTGGTTTTACTCCAAACAATGTTTCACTTGGTTTCCACTTCACCTTAATTTTCTCAGATATCCTGAGTACCCCTGTTTGTTTAAAGCCTGTTGGAGGAGACGTTGCTTCTTTGTGAAGAATCCAATTTTCCCAACACTACAACATGTCTCTTGCTCACTGACTGCCTAGCTTTGCTTCCTTACAGTGTTTCCTAGGAGATCAAATGGGAGCTTGAAGTACTCAAAAACCTAGTGTTGCAATGAAAAATAACTTATTAAAGTTTATAATTACTGAAAAATTAATCAGAGACGTAGCATGGTACTTGCATAAAGACAATAAGCCAAGCTCTTGTCATAGTGAAATATGGAATAACTACGTTGAAATAAATCTTAATTATGCTAGAGTTGCTACTCAGTGTGACTTAATTAGGAGTAGAGCAGTGAAAGCCTTTGGGGAAAAAAAGAACACTGATTACAAAACCACTTAACTGCATATTCTTCCTTCCCCCCTGGTTCTTTTCCTTCCCATCAGAGAAAATTTCAAAGCTAGAGTTGTTCAAGGAACTTGAATAGACATTAACATGTGGCAGGTTACATTCTAAATATGAATTGTTTGAAGTAAAAAGTTGAGGGTGATAACCCTGAAGATAATCTCTTTAAATTGTGCATGCAAGGTGTCATGCATCCATATCTACCTTGACCTTAAAGAGTGCTTTACTTTGTTAGGCACTAAATTTATGAAACACAGAATTGTTTAAGTTGGAAGGGACCTTAAAGACCATCTAGTTCCAACCACCTGCAGTGGACAGCACACTTTGCACTGCTCCAAGCCCTGTCCAGCTTGGCCTGGGACACAGACAGGAAGGAGACAGCCACAGCTTCTCTGGGTAACCTGTGCCAGGGCCTCCCTACCCTCACAGTAATTAATTTCTTCCTAAAATCTAATTTAAACCTACACCAAGTACTGGACTACAGAGGTGAAGACTAAACTCTAATTAAAAAAAAAAAAAAAGAGATAAAGACAGAATATTAGATTGAGGTTAAAATAGCCCACAGAACATAGTCTAAAGAAATAGATCTTCACTGCAGCCCCCCAAGTGCAGCATGCAACTATGGCTATAGAGTATAGACAGATATATTGTTCAACAAGCACACCAACTATGTAAGAGGCTCATTTGTCATGGTATCACTTCTTACCAGATAGAAGACATGCAAAGTCAAATATATCGTGGCAATAAATCTGTTGACTTCAATAGAGCTATCTCAACAATGAGTTCAAAGCAATATACTCTGAGGGAATGGAACCAAACCAAGCAAGAGATGCACACAAGATTTTTGGAAGATTATCTAGATCATATATAAAATCAGACATTAAAGGAATATGCACAGTATTGCAGGGGATTTATGGTAACTGGGGAAAAAAGGTGTGTAATGAAGCTGCAGTATGTTATCAAAGTGTCAAATTGCTTGGCATGAGCTATGTGCTTTCTTCACAGGTGCTATGCAGCTCCAGTTAAGCTTAAAAGGTGCTGTAGAAAAAGGTATAATGCTCTGAAAAAAATTGTAAGAGAATAAACAAAAACAAGTAGAAAGAATTAAAAAATAACAGACTCTGCATCCCCAAATTCTTCCAGTTTTCCTTGTTCCACAGAAATAGATGTATTTGCAGAAGTAAAGGCTGCACTGGTCCTTTTTTGGTGGATGTGGAAACTGGTTGAAAAAAATAACAAAATTACATCCATGAGAGATGTGGTTTGTTTTCTGCTTCACTCCTGCATCGACAGAGAAATGAAAACTTTCGAGTCCCAGAGTACGATCTGTATATTTGGTACCTGTTATACAAGTGCTACTGCACATGCATGACACTGAGAGGAGCTGGTCTGACACCTCATCAAATTCTTGCTCATTTGTGTGAGCCCATCTTTAATATTGACATTTTCTGGTATCCAGGCTTACTGTACTCTGCTATGGGAATTCCATTTTTTTAAACAATTTGTTGTGCATAAAACTTCATAAGCAAAACTTGGGCCGAGTTATTCCTGGAATTTTTCCCTAAAATTGAAGCTTGGGAGGCATGCTTGTAATCTTTTCTCTTTCTCCTGATATTTTGTTATTTCAAGTGGGGTTAATCTTCCCAAGCCTGGATGAGTCTGCTGATTGCTGAGCTTCCTTGATCACTGGTGGACAGAAATCTGCATTTCAAAAAATGTGATTCATTTACTCCTAATATACAGCTCTAAAATGGATCAGAAATGTCTGTCACTCTCTTATGGCCATAAAGGAAGTTCAGATATAAATATCTACACTGCTAATATCTGAAGTTAAATGAGATGAATCCTGGCTTTGATGGCTTTGGAAAGTGCTATTTCCCTCAACACAATGCATGACAGACATCCCTGGGATACATCTGGGCAGTGCAAGAGAAGACCAGGAACTTCCCAGGTGACACCTCCAGAAGTGATAACCAAGAGTCACAGTGCTGCAACAATTCAGGCTTTGTGTGGGCAGTGGAGGAAATCTAAAAAGATTGGGAAGCTTGACATTCACAATGGACTGTTCAAAATAGGATGGATATTGCACAATGTCATCAAGATGCAAATCAAGGTCAGTAAAAACTTCCCAGCTAGAGACACATCTGACCCATAACCCAACACTAAAACATCCCCCTCTTCTAAACCTTACTGAACTATTTAGATCCCACTTCTGTGTCTGGCCTTTGAATATTTTGGGTCAAACCAGTAACCTTGATCTAGCTACCCCTGAATTTTCAATCTAGATTCAAACTTTGGAAGCTTTTCCTGTCTAGAAAGTTTCTTCCTCTCTAAGACATGTTGCACTCAAAAGTTTCCTCAAACAATCAAGAGCTTTGACCACTCCTAAAACACAGAGGTCATTTTTGGCAAATGATAATGGCAAAGTACAGAAAATATAGAGAAGAGGTGAAATCACATTCCTTGGAAGCAGAAGCAGCTCATGAACATTAGAACTGGCATTCAAATGGCTTTTTTTTTTTGTACTGCAGGTGATTTTTTTCTGTCTCTTCCTAACCATAAAACAGTAGGAAGAGGTGAGACATGTCACATAGCAAAGAATTAACATCTTGCAGAGAGCTTTTTAGTAGGACATATATACACTTCCTCGTCAACAAACTCTGCAGGTTTGAGACTGAGTTATCAGCCACAAATAGACATGTATACACATTTTGGAAGGCAAATAGCTTCCAGATTATCTTTTAAAGGTACCCACAAGTAATACAAAGTAGACATAGACACTTCATATAGTGATATCTTTACATAGTGTCCTCATGGATACTATAGGTTCAGGAAGACATTGCTCATGGAGGAGATGCTATACCATATTCCAGAAAGTAGAAAGCAAGCCCTTTTAAAATACTGAAAGGAGAGATTCACATGGCAAGCTCCAGTGCAGAACTGGGCCCAGAGCAAACTGAAATGGCTAGATCTGTTTTCATCCCTTCCCTTGGGCTACTAAGCTGAATAGTTTACAGAGCAGAGAAAGTCATTCATAGTCCTTTACAGTACAACTTCTAGTGCCACGTAATAACTGAGGATTTACTGCACTCTCCTGTGAAATTTTAACTGCCATAACAAAGCTTTATGTTGCAGATGATCAACACTCAAATATTTAGGAATAATAATAACAGTAAAAAAGACATTTCACCCTCCCCTCCCCTTCCCACAGGGGACCAGTCTGTCTTCTTACAACTAGGGGTTGATCTGGCCCCATGCAAACGTTTACAAGGTGGTTTTTTTTTTTTTTTTAGTGTGTGGCAAGTTTTTTGTATAATGTTTTGCTTAAAGAAGGGGAAAATCCCACTTCCTGCAGCATATTGCAGGGACCAGCAAACATATCCCTTCATCCCTTGGACCAAATATATGATGCTAAGACTGTGCAGGTGCTCCAGAGCTGACTCAGCTGCTGCACGGTCACATTGTGCCTGTGAAATGCAATCCATCATTGCGTTTGTAGCGCCTGCTTGATTAATATTCAGTATTTAATGTCAACACTGATAAATTAGGATTCAGAAGTGTTACACTGCAGGAACTGCAAACAGTGCTGCAGTGATGGTGGCCTGGATTAGTTTTGTGAGATCTGTTAATTCAAGGGGAAATTCATAATTACCAAAATAGGCGTATGGTATTAACTACCAGCTGTGACCTCTTGGGATAACAGTGATATGTCATCTTTAAAGGAACTACATGTTAGACTTCTAAATGGCTATGATTATTTCTTCTCCTGTATAAATAGTACTTCTATCCCTTTGCCATCCATATTTGCAATAATGCTCTAATTGTGGTGTTACAGATAGACAAGGATTTGGGAAGTACTTTGGCTTAGATAGTTTTAAACATTTACTTCCCATGTGCATAGGTTTCATCTTAATTAACTTGCTCAAGAAAATAAAAAATTACCATGGCATTTTCAATCTCTCTTGGTCTTGTAACCTTTTCTCATTTGAAATATTGTTTAATTCTCTTCCACGGACAATTTTTTCAAACAAATCTGCCTTTTTCCCAAGTGTTTACTTAATGGTAACTCTATTTTTCACCTAAACTTTAGTCCTACATATGACATATTAAGCAATTCCCATTAGAGCTACAGTTTGAGACTCTGGAACACTTAATGGCCAACAGACTCTTCCCTGATGGAGAATGAGGATTCAAAGGAAACATTTGAGATTATTTCACTTTCATTATTTTTGTTAAAAAAAGTTTGCACCTTGTGGTGTCATGAATACCCCTTCTTGATCTTCCTTTGCCTTGTCAGACCTGGCCAGCACAAGCAGCTGAGATCTTTGCTCTATTTTCCCTGCATCTCTGTGCAACGCTTTTTTAAAAAGAGAATATACTATTATATTTTTCTAAGCCTTTCAGACTGCTGTAACATGATCAGGATTCTCCTGAATCTCTATGCATTCGATCTCTTCTCGTTCCTTCCTTTTGGCCCGTTTCTTTTTCTTGTGGTGCTTTTTGGAAGGTGGGAAAAAGGTTAGAAAGACGGGCAAAATAACAAAACAGTGCAGAAGTGTGCAACTGCCGGCAAGCAGCAAGCATTTGAACAGTGTGAAGGTCAAGTTTGAAGGCACAAAGAGAAGGGGGACCAACCCGATAAGAAAGGAAGAAACGTTCTGCAAAATGGCTGTCCCATGCTCTTGGAGGGAGTTCTTTATACACTGAGTTCGGGTGTGCTCAGTAGCTAATACAAATGTATAAAGCAGGGGTGCACAGTGATCTATGGCAAAATTCAAAGTGTAGATAAGGCACAGTATAGAAATGCAATCCATGTCTACATTCCATAAGGTCATCAAGCCAAGGACACCCAGCTCTATTGAGGTGACACTGAGGATTAACCAGAAATTTCCCAGAGGGTGGATAACCAGGAAAAAGGTCAGTATTAACACCAGCAGGATGCCAAAACCAGAAATCAGGACAGGCATAGTTACTGATAAACCATAGTGGTCCATGAAAACAAAAGTAGGGTTGAACACAATGAACTTGATGCTCTGTATAAGAGAAAGTGGCCTCAGCTTCTCCAGCAGTTCCACCGCTTCCCTCTGTGTGTTTTCACTAGTCCTGGCCACAAGGTACAGACGAGAAGCAATTATGTTGTTCTCATCTCCAGCTTTGGAGAAAATGATGTCATTTTTGAAGTGCTGGAATTCTGGCTTTTTTAAAAAGGAGCTCTGGAGGATGCTGATAAAGTCACTTTTGTTGGTTGCACTGATGTTACCCACTCGAAGGTATTGGTAATACTGTTCAATCCAGGACACGGTGTTGAACCCCTGGCTGAGTGTTTTTAGGTCTTCCTGCACAGTACCATTCCAGTACTCCAGAGGTTCATAGATGTAGAAGCCTATCACGGGGCTGTAGTTGCTGAAATACTTTTGCTGTATGAGGGCATAGGAGACACTTGGGGACTCACTGGCAAGAAGGTTGATGATGTTGGCTCCATCATTAATCTGTAAGCACCCCATAAAGGAGAAAGAGGCATAGATGAGATACAGTATCACCACAAATGGCTTGACATAGATGTTGGTAATCCACTCGTTGTAGTGCTCTCGGAGGAAGTGCTGGATAAAGTGGTGCTGGTACGGGTTGGTCTCGTGGTGGGAAGTGTGCTGATGGCCGTCGTTCATCATGGTCTGGAACCACACAGGTTTCCGGTCCAGGTATTCTGCCGAGGGGATTTTACAGCAGAAGATGCTGTGGTACCGGTTCTGCTCCAGCTGGCCAGCAAAGACTAGGCAGGAGCCAAAGAAAGAGAAGATGTAGAAGTAGTTCAACAGGATGGAGACACACATGTTCTGGCAGAAGACTTTTACAGCTTCGATGTTGGTGAAGGGGCTTGCCCCCATGCCGAAGGCTATGAAATACAAGGAGCTTGTCATGGTGTAGGAGACCATGACATCTGAGTAGGCGTCTGCTACTCGGTCCTTGAAGGGCAGATTCTCCCTGGTCCGACGCCATCCTGAAAGAAGTTCAAACACTCCTTTGGTTCCGTGACCTGAAATGAGAAAACAAAGTTTGTATTCGCGCGTAAATATAGAGGGTCCAATCATCCCCCAGGTGTTTCATCCTCCAGCAGTAAAAAAATTTTGTCAGCTAAATTTTGTCATGTTTTTGTCACCAGTTAAACAAATGGAAAACTCTAAGTGTCTGTCTAAAGCTAAATTCCACATTCACCTGCAGGTGCTTAAATTAACAGCCCTGACATTCTAAGACTCTCCATGCTCAGAAAAAAAATGAAGACACTAATTGATTTTAATGGACATTGAATTACTTCCCAAATAGACTGCAAATACAGGAGAACTTAAAGTTTGGTTCAAGTCTGGGGTTCATTCTAAAAATTTATTTTGTCATCCTATTACATCTTTCAAGGTTTAAGGGATTCAACTTGAAAAACTTAAAAATACACATAACATTTTCTTCCAAAGAGTATAAACTAAAGGGATTATTTGAGAAATTAGTGGTTGTGACCAAGAGTAGTTGTTTCTTTGAAGATGATAAAGGAAAGATTATGCTGTGAGTACAAGTAACCAGAGTAATTTGTATCATGATTCTCTGCCTAGTGAGTGAAATTGGAACTCTCAATGATAGTGTGCAAGTTTGCACACCATGAAAATTGACATGCTGGTGGTAATGATGGAGAGTAGTATACTGGCTGAGCCATTGGTCCACATTGTCTAGAAAATGTACGGGTTTATTTTCTATGATTATATCTGTGTCTCTTTCTGCTATCCAGAGCTCCTCCTGGTGACCAGGAGTTCTCTTAGCTCATGTGAGAGGACATTCAGAAAAGTCAGATGTGGTCAGAATTTCATGACAGGTTCTGACTCTGTATTCCATTCCTAAGTGTTTTAGGGTATGATATTTTAATAAACTAAAATTTAATAGAGACTTACTTTAATTTTACTTGTCCCAGTCACAGTATAGGAAGTCTACAGCTATTAAATTTTGTGACAGAATGATAAAGTTGAAGCTGATCTTATGGAAAAGTTTAACAAATAAGTTATGTATTATATATACATATTCTTATAATGTGTATGTTGAAAAGAATTCATATAATGTGTATGTTGTATATATACACATGCACATTCTTTTTTTTTTTTTACCATTAGAGAATTTCAACTTGAGGGAAAATAGAAAGGCCAGCATTCAAAAAACCCATCCAAAATGGTTTGGCTTTCAAATAATAATTAAAATAATTAAAAATATTAAAACCATTAAAACCACAAATTTGAATTTGGATTAGAAAGTGGAAAGTTCTCTTCACTTTGGATCTAGCCCTGAGAAAATTCTGGCCAATATAAGGAGACACACTACTGAGCAGAAAAGAAGCAGGAGCAGATTGCAGATGTTTCTGCCTCTGTTTGTGGGCCTTCACTCTCTGTAGTAGAAGAATTGCATGAACCGAAGCAGGCTCAAAGCAAATTTTCTCAAATCAAATCCAGAAATATGACAACAGGAGACTTGCAAATAACCAAGTGTGTGCAATGAAAGGTCTGTTAAGTTTGTCTTTAAATTTAAATTGTTTGGATTCATACAGCTGCTTATGTTGCCCAAAGCAGACTCCTGACAGCCGTTCTAGGCAGGGAAAATTACAGCATAAACTGTCAAGTTCTGTGAATGTTACCTGCTCTACTGCAGCTCAGTGTCCCCAGTGAAAGATAAACATACAGTAGTACAGAAGTCTTGTGGTTAGCAAAAAGCCTGTGAGGAAATTCTGCTCTCTTATGAACCAGCATCTCAGTTCAGGAGGGACCTTGAATTCCCTGGTAAGTTCAGGGTGAGTTGTTCAAATTCTCAAGGCACAGCTGCCTTGCACACTGTCAGTTTTGGGCCATCAAGCAGAAAGGATTGTCTCCTTCAGCTGAATAAATCTGCAGAATCAAGTGACTTGATTGCAATTTTTATATGACTGTAGCAAGTGTTTAAGTCTCCTGCAGGTTATGGACCAGGCTGGCTGGTCACCACTTCAAGGGCACGTGTGCTGGCATGGCTTAATTTATTGGTACAGAAACCACAGAACCATTTAGGTTGGAAATGACCTTTAAGATCTTTGAGTCCAACCATTAACCCGGCACTGCCAAGCCCAGCACTAAACCATGGCCCTCAGTGCCACTTCTGCCAATCTTCTAAATGCCTTCAGGGACAGTGATTCCACCACTTCCCTGGGCAGTCTGTTCCAATTCTTGACAACCCTTTCAGTGAAGAAAGTTTTCACAATATTCACCTAAACCTCCCCAGGAGCAACTCCAGGCCATTTCCCCTGGTCTTATTGCTTATCACCTGAGAGAAGAGACAAAACCCCACCTGGCTGTCCTTTCCTGTCAGGGAGCTGTGGAGAACCAGAATATCCCTCCTGATCCTCCTTTTCTCCAGGATGAGCCCCTTTCCCAGCTCCCTCAGCTCCTTCTCATCAGGCCTGTGCTCCAGACCCTTCCACAGCTCCATTGCCCTTCTCTGGATGCACTCCAGCACTGGAATGGGTGAAGCAATGCTCTACCAGTTGTATCAGCAATTAACAACAGTATGGATTTTTCTCTCCTTATTCCAAAATCTCACTTATCTGCCCTCCTGCAAGTTTGGGTTCACAGTTGTATCTTTGCCATGTTTTTATTGTTATTAATTTATAAGTGTTAACATATCACATTCTCAGTGATGAGTACCTGGATGCATTTAACCTTGGGGTAGCTACACAATAAATAATAGAGAGGGGCTTTATTGTCAAACATTTGTGTGAAGAACTGTGCAAGAATATGCATTAATGTGTGCCCAAACTTGTGATAATGTTCAAAATTAAAACACTGAAATTAAACTCCAGGGGTTTTGTTTTTTGAAAATAGAACAAATATTATCTTAAGGAAAAAAAATATTGATATTTGTAACTTCTTTGAGTATCAAAATTGGCACTGATTTTCTTATGATTCTAATGATACAAAAGTTAAATTTTCACTTATTCCCCTTTTACAAGTTTCTTAATTTCTATCACACAAACACAGGTATTGGGGAATACAGAGCAGTAATTCCCTTGCTGACACAAGAACAAATCTTTGCCTGACTGGTTTGCCCATGTCATTACTCTGATACCAAGTTTTCCAGTCAGCCTCTGTTGCTCTCCCCAGATAAGCAGGTCTGTTCCCTTCTCCCAACAAGGATACAAATCCATTTTTCCTGAGTGTTTTGACAGTTCTCAAGATTCAGACAACATAGTCACTCTATAAAATTCTGTTCCTTCAGCTTCATTCCTAATGCCACAACAACACTGACAGTGGAGTTAGGTTCACTGAGCAGTTCTGGGAAGGTTCAGAGGGTCTTTGGCTCTGGGTCAAAACTGCCAAGTTTCTCTGGTACTAACATGACATGAATGAAGTACAGCAATTTTTTGTTTGCTGGACAGGCAATGGCCTATGCCTACTTTAAAGGAAAGGAGACAAGAAATTTTTAGTCCATTATTTGTGAGGGTAGGAAAGCGAGAAAGGGAGGCCACAGAGAAGATGAAAATAAATAATGCATTTTCTGCCTCAAATTTAAGATCAAAAGATTAATTATGAGCAGATATTTAAAATACATTGGATGACAATAGGGATAGAAACAAAAAGAGTGAAATGAGAGATTAAAGAAACTTGGTTGAGTTAAATTCAATCAACCTGGAGAAATTAATAAATTAAAAGTTAAGCCAAAGCAATCTCTGATCAAATAGAGATCATTTCAGGGGATAAAGGTAGATGGGATGGTCCAAGAAGAATGGAAAGAAGAAGCAAACTATCCATTTTCAAAAAGGAGGACTGGAGCATTGTTTTAAACTGGGTTATGATTTTTTTTACTGAATCATAGAAAGATTTGGTTTGGAAAGGACCTTTAAAATCACCTAGTTCTGCTGTGGATGACATTTAAAAAAAAATTGGACAAAATAAGCTGAATGTCCTGGAGAATAAAAAATAGTCTGTTATTTGTACATGAAAATCAAAGAGAAACTGAGTGAGTTGGATTTTTTCCTCTCATAGACTGGAGTACCAGTGAGGACTCAACAACATTCAACATAAAAAAAAAGGTGTAATAAGGACAACAAGTCTTTCTCATTTCTACTTGGAAAAGGAGAAGTCATTGGTTTCGTTTGGAAAAAAAATCCCCCCCAAGCATTAAATTAGATATCAGAAAAAACAAAGCTTTCTTTCTTTCTTTAAGCTTCATTAAACTCTGGCACACACAATTTAGGAGGTGATAAAGTCTTCTTCATTGCAAGTCTAAAGGTTAGATTAATAAATGTTAAAGTAGGTGCTGGATACATCCTGTCTGTGCTGCAAGGCAGATTCTCTTCACATTCCTGAGGTCTCTTTTGTACCATCACACCCATCTCTGCTTAGAATGCTTAGGACTTTTGAAGCATGAAAAACAATCTGTCTTCAGTGTTTTCTTAACCAAATCATGCCCATTCAGCATTTAGTTGTTGCTTCTGCCACAATCAGTCAGCTTCTTTGGACAGGAGTTTGATGTGCATTTTTCATTCCTCATGACAGCCACTGGTACCCCAGTCTGAGGCCATGAGGCTCTGCTGGAAGGAGAGCTGCTGGCTGCTGCCAGCTTTTGTAAACTTTCTAGGAAGGGAGATCAGGATGACTCTGCACTTTTTTTTGAATCAAGGCATAAAGAACATTATTTGCTGCAATAGGTGACAGTAGTCAATGTGGTGATAACCTTGGCCTGTACATTATATTTCAAACAAACAAAAAAGCCTTAAAAGTGCCATAGCACAGATTATTCAGCATTTCTGCGCTGGGAAATCCAAGTATTGTACTCACTTTCAATTAACAGCCACACATGTAACTTGTAATGTATACAAAGGATGAGGAGGCAACTTTCTTTTAAATCATAGTGGTGGGCAGGAAGTATATTTTTACACTATAATTCTATGCTATGATACGATGGAAATAAGCTTTACATTACTTTACCTAGGGGGAAAACACCTTTTTTTTTCCCTTTCTTTTCCCCAGGGGATAGGCAATTAATGTCCTAGAAAAACCTGTCTAGTTTTATCTTATCAATGCCCCAGAATAGCAGGGGCCATGATCAGTAAGAGAATATTGAAGTGCAGAATCATTGAATCTTTGAATGGCTTGGGTTGAAAGGGACATTAAAGACCATGTAATTCCATCCCTATGCCATAGACAGGGACATCTTCTACTAGATCAGGTTGCTGGCTCTTTGGACTCTCTTATCCAGGTTTATTGATTTGAAAATACACCCCATTTCAGAGAGTTTAGGCTCACATCACCATTTTTTTTACAGAGGAACAACTTTGCATCTCAACACACTGCACTGTAGGATGCATTTGTTCTTCTGCTAAATCACTAATATTAGTATCATTAATATTGGTATCCCCCCTTACATTTAAAAACAGAAGCACAGAGATTAAGAAAATTAATCACAGTCACCAAGGACTCTCTGCATCTCAGGGAGGGAAGAAGGAATAGAAAAAAATTATTAAACCACTTCTTTATGAAAAGTCAGTAAATCTTTAGGGATTTTGATGTAGAAGGCAGAGAAAATCTGAAGCTTGGACATACTTTAGGTAGCAGTAGGAAATGTGTACCTAATCTAGATCCCATTCCATAAAGGTAAATCTCAGCACAATGCATCCAGCTAACAAGTGGACCCTAACCACAACACTGAGTAATTCCCAGCTTGATTAAGGAGAAGGAAAAGATAGAGAATATGTTTTCAAACTAATCTAAAACGTATGCAGGAAAAATATGGTTTTAATTTTACATCTCTCTAGGTACTTGCAAAATGATTGTAATTGAGTTGTTCACACAGTTGGGCTGTTGACTATTCCTTCTTTACTCAGTTTTGCTTTGGCTGTTGTGCTGCTTCAGTGGTAACTGGGAGGGTCTGATGAGGCAGCTGAGGAACTAAACCACTCTCATGGTGGTTACTGGTTTACTCCTACTAGAGGCGAAGTCCAACCTCATCCTGCCAGTAAAATGCCTGGAATGGTTCAGACTTTGGGGATAGAGGTCTAACTGTGGCAGTGATGCACTGATGAGTAGCATTGTCCAAAGGGAGGAGTCTCCTTGAGCAACAGGAATTTTCAGTGGTATCACAGTATTTATATCTTCACAGAGCTTACAGCAACTGCAGCAAAAAATGAAGTTCAGTCAAGGTCTCCTGCTGAAGCTCCTGCAGAAATTTTGTTTTCACTAAAGTTATACTTCATTATTTCATTTTGTACATGACATTTGATGATAATTAAAAGCATTTAAACAGAGAAGTTAAATCCTTTCTAGGCCCATTCTCATGTGAGGTCACTACATGCACATTTCTTCTCTAACCAGATTATGCAGAAATGCTGACAGAGGGGTTTTACACCCTGCTGTGCCTTTCTGTCTTGAAAAGTCTTCTGGGTAGAATTCTTCTTTTAAGTAACAGATCTCTATCATATTAAATTCTCTAATTTAAAAAGCTGGGCTTTATGGAAAGAGTATTTAACCAAGTGCAAAGAAACCTCAGCCAGCTGACCCCTCATCTTTAGTGACAGGGACCTCAGGGAAATCTCCAGTGCTGCACAAGAGATTTCATTATTGCTAGATTTTAGCACTTCTGATAAACACAGAAAATGCACTTAAATCCACCACAAATATCAGCAGCAAAGTCAGTTTTATATAATAGATACTTTGATTTCCTTAAAAATATTTCTACCAGACTATGGCCACTTTGCCATATGCCTGAGCACGTCAATTCTTCCAGCTTCCAAATTTTGATGTATCCCCATTACAATATAAACCTCATTTAAAAAGTAGCAGTGCATCATGGGGCACTCCTGTTAAATATACAGACTGTTTCTTCATGTGTACTCTGAGTAATTGTATTTATCTCTGCTTGCATGAGCACTTCTGAAAGCCTTTTAAATAATTCTGAGAATTTCCAATGAGACAAAACATAAAAGCTTTGGTCTCCTCACAGGCATTTTGGGGGAGCCTGGCAGAGAGCAACCCCATGACTGTTTGAGGTTGAGGAGCAGTGAGGAGAGAGGCAAACATTTGATTCTGTCTGCAGTTGGCTGTATAATTGCATTTCAGAAAAGATCAGTATCAGACTAGCACTGTTCCCATGAAATGCTGCCAACTTCTCAACCACAGCCCAGCTGTAGGCACCTGTACAGGAAGAAAATGGTGTAAGGATGTAGCAGTCACAGCTGTAGTTCCTCCCTTGCCTTCCAACCTCCTAAGAAACACCAAGATATAAATTAGATGAACACCCATCTGTTGGAAACACAGATTACAAGTGGTGGTTCATGCTCTTTAATCTCCTTTCTGATATGTTCCCTCTTCAGGTAATTCAGTCCACAGACCTTGACAGCCCCCTCATTCTACCCTTTCCAATCCAACTCAAAATAAATGTCCCAGACTACACACAGAAGCCCAAACATAAGCAAGTAACTATGGGAACTGAACTAAATCCCATGGAGATCATTTACTTACACATCACATCCCTCTGATCCATCCTTGATCTTTCATCAGTTTCTGTCTCTCATTTTGGAGGCAAACACTGTTATCCCTGTTTACACAGAGACCACCATAGTGGGACCTTGATCTTGATTTAAATTAAGAATAATTAAAGCTAACAAGAATTTGGCATCTCTGAGTTTGAATCTCATCCAGTTTTGGATCTTTCTTATTCAAAAGACATTTCCAGAGCTTCTCCATAAGCATCCCTGGGTAGAAGCCCAGGATGAGCCCTGGAGATAAGCCAAAGACCTGCTAGGCCAGACACAAACATGTTTCTAACTAAACTGTAATGACACTTCTTTGTATTCAAGGTTGCTGCAGCTCATTTTAAGGTAGAATTTTACAATTTTTCGTTCCAAGACTCTTCTTTTTTGAAGGAACAGAAATATTAAATAGCACCCCCCTGCACTGAAGTAGGGCTGAACATGGGAAATGTTTCAATGGATGTGGTTAATAATCGGGCTGCACATCTCATTAAGGGAGATTTACGTTTGAGCTAATGTATATGGCTTGCAAATTGTACATAAAGTTGGAATCCTGCTTAGTTTTCTGCTGTGCTTAGCAATGAATTAAAATGCTTTTGCTGTTTCTCATTTAAGCCTTTTAATGAACAATGTAAGCAAGAACTGCACATATGGAAACAGCTATTTATTGATGAGCATTTAAGTGACATAGAAGACAGGGTAATGAATTTAGATCAAGTCTTAAATTAATTTATTATGCACTTATTTAGGCTAAAAGCATAGGATGAATTTGTGGCACTGATCAGAACATTTTATCACCTGGATTTGATAATCCAGTAACATCCAAAAGAATAAGGTACCAGTGAGACTCAGGAAAGACAAATGTTTCAATCGAGTGTAGATTCTGGAATCCAAAAAAAGTAATCTTGAATCACTATAGAAATTATACATTTGGTCATTTTCTGCTTTCTGGCAAAGATGGAGCAGTAATAGCTTCTTCAAAGAAAAATGGTTAAATAACCAGAGAAATAAATAGATGTGAAAAAAAAATACATGTCCAAAAAATGACCTGTGCCTTTGTGAGTTTGAGCAAATGAAGAGAGTGAAGCACTGTTTGTAGGGACAAATTCCTGGAGTTTTATCCATGAGGTAAGTGTATAATGTTATCAGTGGTAGGACCCAATTGTGAAAGGAGGAAATTTTTACCTTTCAGAGACAAGATCCATTTGTCTGCACAATCTGAAGTCTCTGAACTGCAAGATTCCTGACATAACAAGCAATGAGCAGAAAAAGTTCATTCTTCAACTTTCCCCAGTGAAGTTATTCATTGTAACAACCAAGATCCCCTTCCTGGAACAGAGGGAAAATCACCTGGGAAAGGCTTTGTGAGGATTTATCTCCTCACTCTAATCACAAATATTTTCCATACCCAAAATCAAATGGGGCATCATCTTTTCACTGAGTGTGAAGCTGGTGCTGGGGTTAACTTGGTTTGAAACACGCTAAAGATAGTGAGTGCTGCATCTTGGCTGAAGTAGCTCATTTTCAATTGCTACCCCAGGGACAAGTTCCAGCTGAGTAAAGCAGGGCTAGCCTCTACCTTGATAGTTATCAGGTCAAATCCTGTCAAATTCCTGCACTAATAATTCCTACTTGGAAATTACTCCAGCTGGTGATTACTGTGGTGCAGAGCACAGCATCTCTGTTCCTCCCTTGGACACGGAGATTTCCACCTAGACTGCTTATCTTGATGTAACAGCACACCTTTACTGCAATGAAGAGAGAGCTTCAGACAAAGGGAATGAACCTGTCTGCTGACAGGGTGATATTTTTAACACTGTTGTTAGTGCAGGATTTGCTGACATTTGTTTACTTCAGAAGGGACGGGAAGGCAGAGTGGGAGGTGACATGGACCTTTTGATTCTGTTTGCTGGGAGTGAAGGAAATACAGGGACTGACTCAGCAACTTGAGAAATAAGTATTAAATCTCCCTTTCCCTTCTTAAAAAGCCCCATTCCTGCACTGCACAGGAGCATGGGAGAAGGCTGCTCCACTGCCCTTGCCAAGCCTGGGGCAGCACTGGGATCACTGCAACACCAGGGCTCGGGCTGAGGCTGTCCCACCAGTGGGACTGCTCAGGCTGGGAAGCATCCTCACATCCCCACATCCCCACATCCCCACATCTGGCTGCTCCAGATCACAGGCAGCTGCCAAGCAGCTGATGCAGCTCCTGGTTGCTGCCCTGCTCTGTGGAACACAAACTGAACTGCTCACACAGCAGCTGCTCCAGGGGAGAAGCAGCCCTCCCCCACATTCCCAGTGTGTCCCTATAAATTATAAATTCAGGTTGCCAATACAGGATGTGTAGGTTACCTATATACTATTTATCAGAGAGCAGTGACAGGCAATGCTGTAGATGCAAGAATGCATTTAGACGAGGTACCAAAGGGTTATAAAGGTGCTCAGCACATCTCTTCACAGCCAAAAAGCTTTCCTTGGACCTAAGGGTTTCCTCTCATTAGACAAGGGGTTAAAAGCAAAATGAACCAAAGAGAGAAGAAATTATTTATCTGACAACTGGAATAAAATAATTCTCCTTAAATTTCTTTATGCGGTTTCATTGAAAAATGAAAACTGCAACACACATTGATGCTCTGCCTGCTGCTCCACAGCTTGCAGCTACATTTGTGTCAAATTGGTTCAAACCCCTGTAACACTAATATGGACCATTCAGCAAGTTAAACAAACTTGTGCACATTCATGGAGGAAAATTGCACAGAAAGGGTCATTAAAGTCAGAGATAACTTATTTGGACACACAAGTCAATGAGCCAAGAAGCAGCAGGAGCCTTGGGGAGTGTTTTGGGAGAGTATGACTTGATGCTTGATCTGTTGAAATTCCCATTTTTAAAGCACTTGCCATTGGTTGCTATCAGAAATAGGATGCTGAGCTAGATAAACCCTTTGGCCCGAATCAGTCTGAATGATTTTATGTTCTTTTGTAGCCATGGGGCTGACTGCATTAAAATCCAAATGCATGAGAAGCACGACTTAAAGTTGTGCAGCTCATCATGCCCTTAAATCTGGTGTTTAAGTTATTTACTTTACTAATTTTGGTATTGTAGCAATAGCATTTAGAAACCTAGCTTTGAATTGATACAAATACCTGCCTCTTTCAATGCCTGGTCTCAGGTCCCATTTACCCTTGGCACCTGTGCACAGCAGTGATTAAAAATTGATTATTTTGCTGTAGGATGATATAGCAGTGCATGCATTGATTCCCTCATGCACTATACATATGAATGAATACCATGACCTCTGTGAGATTGTTGGGGGTATTAGACACAATTTTATGGCAGGGAAATTGAGGCAAAAAGAAATCTGGTTTTAATCTATCTAGCTTTAAACTGTCTGGTTTTGAACCATCAGAAGGATCCAACAGCAAGCCCTTGGCATTGCTCAGCCTTGCTGTTCTCATGTATCACAGGATTTTTATTGGTATTTACATGCTTAAAACTTGATATCAATCAATCAATCAATCAATCAATCAATGTAGATGTCTTTGGAAATTCATACCTTTGGTGTTGGACCAAGACATAGAAGAAGTAAACCATGCAGACTCAAAGACATTTATTAAAATATGTTGCTTTCCCAATTTTTAAGATAGCACATGACTGCTGCTTTTCCTGTGAGCCCTTGACTCCTTACCATGTTGTTTTTCAGCCTTTCCAAGAGTCAGGGCTGTCACCAGTGAAGGACTCCTACCCTACAAGTCTTTGATTCATTCCCCAAATCACTGACCAGAGGACTCCATGACAAGATGGAATTAGACCAAAAGAGCTCTTTCTCAGTTTTGTAGGGCATGGCCTCACCTTCAAGCTGCTTCTCATAAACTCTGCTGAAATGGTTGCAAATAAAGCACAAGAGGAGCTTTCATTTCATGGCAAAACTCCCATAGCCATCTGATATGCTCAGTGTTGCCATCAAAATCATGAGTGGGTTGGCTTGTGCAGGACTTTAGAAAAAGCCTTTTCCAGTTAGCAGCATTTAGCAACTCATTAATGTGTCTGAAACCTGACCTTTAGCAGTCCATCCCAGTGGGATGATCATTAAGCTTTTCACTTAATTATTATTCTGGCTAAACTCTGAGAATTTAAGGCTAAACTTTAGTCCTGGTACAAGATATATGAGACACCTTTCTGTTTTGGGGAGAGTTGTTTTTGTTTGGAATACTAAGAGCAGAGAGTCAGCTGGCTGCCCTCCCTTTTCCTACTATTATTTTGAATATCCATATTTTCAGATTGGAAAAAATTTGAACATGAGAATAGTTTGAACATGTGTTCCCCTAGCACATCAAGGAGTCAGGAGAAGTAGTGCTTTCATTGATTAATCTTTTGTTGCACAAACATCCCTGTGGAGGTCATTGGAGATTCCTAATCTGCATCCATTCTAATGAATTAATTATTTCTAGGGTTAATTTTCTGTCACAGAGGCCAGCTGGTGCAATCTAAGCATGTAAACTATGGTATGTTACTCCTTTAGCCTTTAGAACAGAGTGGCCATGCACAAACCTTAATTTGCACCTGGGAATTATTTGGGAAAGTGCCATGGACAGAGAAAAAGCATGCCAGGGAGCATGCAAAAAATTTAATATTGTACAGAAAGTCACAGCCCTGGCTCTGTTCTGTTTTCTAGTAAAGGCTGTGGCCAAAGTGTGATGCTGTTCTGCCACTGCAAGTGCAAAAAACCACATTGATGTTGAATTTCTGAGTTCTGTTGAAGTATCATGTTTATATCTATAAATTTGGGGGGGGTGTGTCTAAAAACTTAAATTTTAGATTTAACATTTTTATTCCATATAAAGTGGTAATGATAAGTTTATTTTCATTTTAAATGGGAAGATGAAAGTTTCACATAGCCATGGACATGACAGAAAGCACATTGTGCTATTTCAGTTTATCAGATTTTTATAGCAATGGCTTCCCTGGTTGAAAACACCCTCAGTTGGTGGTAGGGCCAGGGGCTGCTTTACTTATAGGGTGACTGACACAGCAGGGTGCTCCTTCTGCTTTAGGACCAAACCCTGTGCTGTTTTGAGCCCATCACTCCCACTTGCCTTCACTGTGTGCATCCATTGATTTCTCTGACCATTAAAAGCAGCATGGCAACAGGAGCTGGGGAGGTGAGCTCTGCCTCTCTTTCCATCTGATACACTGCTCCAGCTGTCCTTCATCTCTAAAAAGTCTGATTACCCCCTAAAGGAAGCTCAACACTGTGAAAGAGAAAGGGGGAATGAGGAAACTGCTGGATCAAACTACTTCAAACCCTTACTTTTCAGTGCTTTTGATACATTTTAAAACCTTGCATTGTCAGTCATTGCAATGGGAGTAAGGCAGAAATATCCCAAACCCAGACCCCAAATTCCATTTAATAGCTTGGTACATGCAACTGAGAGATGTAAAAAAATCTGGAAAGAAGCAGCCTCATAAGTCTGCTACCCAAAGAAGATTTTGCTTGCAAAGCTCAGAAGGAAGAAAATTATAATCTATGCCAGGAGCAAGGTGCTGGCTGTTCCCAATGAATCACTGATCTTATGGAATGCTTAGTTTCATTAAATTTATGTCAGCAAAGCATTGTGAGAAGCACTTCACTATGTGCTCTCACTACCCTGAATTTACTCAGAAAGGCAAATCATAATAAATATAAAATGAACTATATTTGTAAATCACTGCAATTTAAGTGTGGAACAGAATGGAAAGTTATGTTTTGTTTTAGAAAGAGATTTTAAAATTGCTTGCCTCCTACAGGAACCTATATATCAGTTTATTTTAGTTGATTGCTTCTGAGAATGTTGCCCATTCATCCCAGTGATGACATAGCAAATTGTTCTTTCCCTTCAGTTTTAAAGAACTAAAAATGATTTTAGATATTGTCATGAGTTATCATTATAAGACTGAGCCAGAAATTTGTACCGTTTCAGTCTATATCTCTCAAGCTGATAAATGGTTGTTATAATGGTCTTTTCATTCATAAGGCTCCAACTGCACAGTGCAAGTTTAAAAGATTGCTAAATACAAACCAGAATTCTCTGGCAAAATACAAAAACTTTTCAGCAAGGAATATTAAATTTCTTTTTCTTAAAACAGTCTTAGCTGCAGTCTGTAAAATATCCCCTGTGTGGAAAGTGGAAGGTGCCCCTGGCCCTGGCAGGGTGTTGGAACTAGCTGATCTTTAAGGTCCCTTCCAACTCAAACCATTCTCTGTTTCTATGATTTTGAAATATTTTTTTTCAAGAAAAGCAATAATGAAAACAGAAAATGTTCCCATAAAATGTTCCCACTGAAAAAATTGCTGCACAATCTGCATGTTTGTAACATCATTTTAGATTTAAAGTTGTTATTTCATATGAAATGCTAATGATACGTATATTTTCATTTCAAATGGGAAGATGAAAGCTTCACATAGCCATGGACATGGAGTTCTGCTGTTCTAGCACCAGATCACTGCAGTCCTGTGCTGTTTTCTCAGGCAGAAATGCTGCTGAGTGCCTCAGCCTTCTCCTGGCCTGGTGTTACCACTTTGCCAGCATTTTTTGTCAAGGGGTTATGCCTTATTTGACCTTCTTTTCCTGGCCAACATGTCTGTGGAAGCCCTTCCTGTTAGTCTTTGTGCCATTAGCCAAGCACAGCTCCCTTGGTCTTCCTCACCCCACCCTTACACAACTGAGTGTGTCCCATAATCTTTCCAGGACACCTGGCCCTGCTGCCACTGTCCCACTGCCTGTACATTTTCTTCTTGCCTTTAGTTTGACCCCACTCAGCCATGCTGGTCTCTTGCCTTCCTTTCCTAATTTCTTGCTCCTGGGGAGTGCCCAGTCTTATGCTCTATGGAAGATATCCTTAAAGATCCTCTAGCTCTGTTCTGCTCCCTAAGGACAGTTTCCTGTGGGGTTGTATGGATGAGCTTCTTGAAGAGCTGGAAATTTATTTGCCTAAAGTTCAGGGGCTTATCTTGTCTCTTCACCTGACCCACATCTCCTCCATCTCTGCTTCCTCCCCTGTCTCTTCTGAACAGCCTTTAGCCACTGATAGCCATGCTCTGGTCATGGGATTCATCCCACCAAGTTTCAGGAATGGCTTCCAGGTCACAGCTTTCTGAGAGCATGGTGGCTTCCAATTTCTTCATTTTCTTACTTATGCTGGGTGTAAAGGCATTCATGTAGAGGCACTTCAGCTGGGCTTCCTAAAGGAACTCCTCTTAATTCCTTAGAGATATTTCCCTGATATTTCCCTTTTGGCTTCTGTTACCTCAGGAGACTGGCTTGTTTCTGTATGATTTCAGATTTTCTGTAAGAGTTCTCCAGTGTACCCAGCTTATCTCAGAGCAACAAGCTGAGGGTCCAGGATAGCACTGAATCCCTCTAATCCTGGTGTACCATCCCACAGCTTGTCATGTTCAGGGAAAGTATTATCCCCCTTGCCCTTCAAATCTAGGACAACCTTAGATAGCTTGTCTATCTGGAAATCTGCAGGTGTCTGTCTCTTTCTACTGACCCAGAGGAAGCTCAAGGAGACGGAGCTTCAGACGTTGACAACTCATTTGTGCCAGGTGGGATCATCCAGGTGTGTATAAATAAAGTCCACAATTATCTCTGAGGAACTGGCTCCTTTGGTGAGGTAGGGATTTGTACTGGATCCAAGGAAATGGTTGGCAAAGCTGAATTTCCACATCGTGAAGTGATCAAGCAGATGGTCACATTTTGGCTGTGGTGTGTTGGGGTTGTCTCCATGGAGTGTTCTGAGACAATATGTGCCCATATAGACAGAAAGATGTTGTGGAATTATTGCTGTTACGAGGTCTGCCTTCTGCAAGCCAACAACAGCGACAAGAGATGCCCTTGCACAGTAAAGAGAGCAATATCTGATTAGCAGGGAATAAAACTGTGGCATCAGCAGATCATACAAATGTTATGGTTGCAAACTGCCAAGAAGCCTGTTGTCAATTAATTTGCTCACAAACAATTCTGCAGAAAATTCTTCTTTGCCTTTATCACTAACAGAACAATAATGATGGCAGATTTTATCACTTCTGGAACAGCAGACTGGGAGTTGGTGTGTCCAGGCAGACTTGTCAGCAGCCCAGATGTAGGCAGGATGGGTTCATATATCTCCTCTTTGTCTGTTTTCTGAGCTCCCAGATATAAACTAAGAAGAATAAGAGCTAAAATGCTCATTCTCCTATATTGACCTTTTTTCTCCCTTTTTCTTCTAGCTTAGGTGGTTGGCAGACCTTTCTCAATTTCTTTGTGCAGATTTGTTTGTTCAGGTGTAATTTTCTTCTTCTCCGGGGTCCAATCCCTAGTTGAAGGGTGTCCCCTGGCACTTGGTGACTTCCCCTGGTTCTTGCAGCTTGTTAGAAAACTTAACCCAGCCTTGCTGTGAATGATTTCACTTCTTCTTTCACCCTTTTTTGTCTCCAAGAGCAAAATAATTAACGCTGGTCAGTTAGCCCAGAGCTTGCCTCAAACAGAAGGCAAACTTCTGATGGAAATCACAAGTTTTCATTCAAAGAAAGCAGCACTTTTAAGCTCTTGAACCACAAGAATGAAGAATCTAAACTTAAAAATGAGGGTATAGAAGATACTTAAGTTAAGGGTCCTTTTTAGCCTATTCTCTCAGGTTACTTAGCCAGGGTACTTGTTTACACTTTCACACCACAAACACTATCCCTTGAAAATGGACTTTAGAGAGACTCTAACCTGCACAGGTACAATTTCACTTGAATATTCACTAGAAGAAGCAGGTTATCAAAATTATATAACTGTAAACCTTTTTATTGTGTTTATATGCATCAATTTCTGTCTCTGCTCTTCATGTCTCCTTCCCACCTACCTCTCTTTTTATATTAAAGTGAAAGAATTTCTTTAGCCTTGTTGGTAAGTATTCAGCATTGAAAAGAGTGTCTTAGTCTTATCTGAGACCAGGTATAGAACAATAAAAAATCTTGGTGGAATTTTTTTTTATCTTTGTTCTTTCAGGATTGAATTGTTGCCTTTATATCTGACTCTGGAATAACAGAATTGTTGAGGTTGGGAAAGACATCTCAGATTGTCCAACCATTAAATCAGCACTGCAATGTCTACCATTAAACCATGTCTCTAACATTGCATCCACACATTTCTGTACACTTCTGGGGAGCATGACCCCATCATTTCCCTTGGCAGCCTGTTCCAATGCCTGGCCATCCTTTCAGTGAAGAAATTTTTCTTAATATTCAATCTAAACTTCCCCTGGTGAAAATTGAAGCTGTTTTCTCTTGCCTTATTGCTGATGTCCACTTGGCTCCACCCTCCTGTCAGGGAGTTGTAGAGGGTGAGAAGGTCCCCCCTGAGCCTCCTTTTCTCCAGGCTGAGCCCCTTTCCCAGCTCCCTCAGCTGCTCTTCATCAGACCTGTGCTTCAGTTTCCTTCCCTGGACACACTCCAGCTCCTCAATGTCTTTCGTGTCATGAGGAGCCCAAAACTGAACACAGGATTTGAGGTGTGGCCTCACCAGTGCCCAGCACAGGGGACAGTCACTGCCCTGGTCATGCTGGCCATGCTATTGCTGGTACAAGTTACTGTCTTGCACCATAAAGTTTGGTTTGCAATAAATTTACAGAGTTCAAATATGCCAGGTATTTTTTGGGGGTGGTTTTTTTTTTTTTTTTAAATAAACACATAAATCTTTCCTTTCACGTTCTTAGGACTTGGCTTTAAAAGTGCCGTTAAATGCCTAAATCAAGGCAGATGAGACAAAGTAAGAGAGCAGAGAATGTCTCATTTGAGGACTATGTCACTCATCTGGGACTAAACCCAGTGACATCCCAAATCAATAGCTGATTTAAGGAATATTGCCAGTACAAAATAACAGTGCCTGGATAGGCACAGCCTCCCCCAGAATGCTTCTGCTGCATGGTGAGGAAGAGACTGTGCTGGACTGTGAACCAAGTGGACACTAATTCTCTCAGGCAAACAGAGAATTAATGCTGGAACTGGATCTAAGCAAGTGTAGGTGATCTTTCCATTGACCTACTGACAGGAAGGAGATACTTTTCATCATTTTTTATTGTAGGGCTTTCTTTCATTTCCTTTGCTGTTTTTTTTCCCCAAGACTCTAAAACAGGGATTCAGGCCAAATTGAACATTTTATGTCAAAACCATTCTCTTTTTATTTTGTCTTTTTCTGGCAAGAAAGGGAAGGAGAGTTGGATGCAAGTTTTTCAAAGTTGAGATGCTCCAACTGAGATCCTCCAACTTGAGCCTGAATTTTACAAATGCATGAAGAACTTCTAAAGAAAATCCCTGGGTGATTAAATGTAAGTTGGTAGACTTTTCAAAGAAATGTGGAGAGAGTTGTGAGAAGAACGTAGACATTTCTTTGTAAGAGAACAGCCTCAGTAAACCCTTCCAAATGAATTCTAGGTACTTTAGTACACACACTCCTACTCCAACATCTGACATGTTCAGGTTGTTCACTTTCATTTCTCAGTCCATAATTAAGTAAAACAGGAAGGACCCAGCTCAATGGTCCCTCAGTTCCTACCCCCAGCTGATTTCTCTGCAAGGGTGAACATGGTATATCCTGATATTTGTTGTCTCGTCTTCAAAGGCATCGAGACAAGGATAGGCACCTGAGCTTCCTCTTTAGACAAAGAAATGATTAATTGGATCTTAAAATAGGTGGGATGGATTCTCTGGGGACACCTACTTTACATCACCAACTGTTGAGGGAGTCTAGAAGTTTAATTTTCAAGATGATAACTCTAGGTGAGATGACATTTTAGTCACTCTTAACATTAAAGAGGTAATTAAAAATGCATGTAGACATCTGAACTGACTGATAGACACCTAAGTAATTTCTCCTTCTACCTCAAAGACAATTTTGAAAATTCCTCTATGTATGCATGTGTAGACATATTGACATTTGACAATTTTCCCTCAGAAACTTTTGAAAATTTATTACACTCAACTTCACAAATGTCACCTTAACAATTTTCTTGAGAATTTCTTTAAACTAAAACTGATAAAGAAGCACTGGCAGGTTATATGCAGAGAAAGATGAGTGCACCAAGCTAATTTAATATTTAAGCATCTTTTTATCTGCTTAAAAATTTACTGCAAGCCAACCTATAATTTGCTGCAGGTTTCATGTAAGAGAATAAGATTAGAAGCCCATACTGAAAAGTCCACCATGATAATTCTGAGGTGGGAAAAAATACTGAACATTGTAGACATTTATCTTATAATTCCTCTAACAGAAAAGCACTAAGAGTGAGGCTTTGGGCTTTCATAAATTCTAGTCAATAACTTTCATATTAAGTCCTCAGGATTTTGGCTCTTCATGAGTCATTTTACTGAACAGTTCTTTTTGCTCTAAATGGGGCTTTTGAATGTTGTGGGTTTTTTTCTGCAAATCAAGAATTTTTGTTTTTTCCTCTGTACCTATTTGATATCAGTGTAGTTTAGTGATCACAGCATTCTGAATACCAGTCTAGGTGTTGAGGAAATCTGGCTAATAACATCAATGCTTGACTGCAGCAGTTTTTTATTACTTGGGAAATATTACCCATGATAGACACAGGTGTAGAACTGTCATTCAAGAAGGGGGAATGCCTCAATGATATGAGCAATTTCTTATGGTGGCAATACTTCCATCACAAGTTCTGATCTGATTGTCTTGTTTTGTTCTTGCCAAGGTATGGCAATTACTGCAGGGTGTCAATTAAAAATATGACATATTCCTCGGAAATGTGCCACACATTAAACAGAGGCACTTGACACATGCAAGACATAAAAAGCACATGAAGATGGACTAATGATCTGGCATCCCTTATTTATGGGAAAATGAAAATATATGATATGCTATCACATTCTTCCTCAGGGAAGGATATCAGATTAATTGGATGTGACCTGCTCTTGCCAAATTCATGTTAACTCTTTCTTATTACTTTATTATCCCACCAGAGTTTACAAACTGATTGTTCTACAACCTTCCTCTCTGTCTTTGTGGCTTTCACAGTTAGGCTGGCCAGTCTACAAGTTTCTGGATCCTTCAGATTATGCTGCTATTTAAAGGTAAGTACTATGTTTTCTTAGTCCCATCGTCTGGGGCCTGCCTCCACAAGTTCTAGGGAAAAGTTGCTAATGTTTACAAGATTATTTGAGGTATTCTTTCAAACCTTTGGAAATTCTTTTTCAGCAGGCTCTGCTGGGTTGGAGACATTTTCTTGCTTGGCAGCATATGGTTACATAAAATCAGCAGGGACTCCATTCACATGCCCAACTATAGGTGTCCAGGATTGTAGCATTCAAGGTATCCAAACATGACTTTTAGATTCATACTCTTAGAAAATTCATACTCTTGGAAAATTGTACTGAGTCCTGAAAGTGGAATACATTTCACTTTTTGTGGAAAAGCCAAATACATTGGATCAACTGAAAAGCTGTGTTTGACTGTGTTTGTTTACTAGTGATGAAATCCAGTGGTGGAAACGCAGATGGTCACTAATAGTTTAGATACTTTGATACATGTTTCTTCATGTCCTTTTATTTGGCAGCTGGAGGCCAGACAGAATATATCCCAGGGCTTCTTAAACTGCACAAGATATTTACAACAAGCAGCTGAACCCCAGCTTTGACCTCTGCTGATACAATGGGAACCAAGAAAGCCTTATCTTGAATCAAGTTGTTTAAGAAGCTGAATCAAGTTCTGTCACACAAGACATGCACACATCTAGAGTTCCAGAGTAAAACTAATTTTTCCTTTTTTTTTTAAATTTTCAAATTCAATTTCTACTCTAATGCTATTCCTCTATAAAGAAAGCTTATATTTTGCAATAATCCTATTGTATGATTAAAAATCTTGATGATGTTAAGAAAAGATGGGTGGTAACAATGCAGGTCTTGTTTATTGCTCTCCAATCTGGATTTTAATCTCCTTGGCACTCTCCTTGAAAATCTATTTTTCCAGATTCATCAAGAGACTTAGTTCATGTGGTTGGTGACATTCTTATTCCCACCTACACCCAGTGAGGCTGGGCCTGAGTTGTCAGGACACACCCATTGCTAGACTGGACCCCTCACTGCTCATCTGCCAATGTGCAATACTGTAGAAGTCCAGATTTATCCTCTTCTTGACATAAAAATAAACTATAAGTGTAGCTCTGTGTTGTTGTGATTGATTCATGTCTTATGTAAAGAGATCAGAAATAAATCATATAGTCATTTTCTGTTCTTCCAGCCTGCTTTGATTTCAGTTTTTTGACGGTGATCACTTTAATGCCCATTTCCCATTGATTGTATCTCCTATATTCATATATACTTGGGTTATCCAGCACATATTCCCCTTTATCAGCACCAGCTGTCAGTCATTCTCACTATATTATCAGCTTCCTTGTAGCTCCCAACTATCTTCTTATATTTTATTGAAAATGGAGACAAGATAATACAGAGCTGAATCCAACATGCACTGAGGTATTTTTTTTCCACTGTCTCTATTGAAATATACTGCAGGTCATTGTAGCCTGAGTTTCCAAAGCTGTCCCATGCAGTCATTTTCAGTGGGTACCTTTATATCATTACATTAAAAAATGCCCTGGAATGGATGCCCCAAAACTATTTGCCATATTTCTGATTGGCAGAGAGGTTTTATCTGGGCCAAGTAACACTCTCATAAATCATTCCCAGGCACAGTTGAGGATGTATTATAGGCCAGGAACTGTTCCCAATAGGAAATTTGGATATGGCCCCTCTCTTTTGAAGGCTAGGAGAATTGAAACATATGGATGTTGTCAGATAATGCCAGCTGGCCTCCAGGATAAAGAATAAACAGTGGCACAGTCTTGCTGACTGCTATGGATACAGCCATTGCTTCCAGAGATGGGAGATAAATAAAACTAAGACAATGGGAATCCAAGGTACAAATTATTGTTAATTTTTTTTTTTTTTTTGCTTCCTTGCTACATATAAATTCTACTTAGGATTGAATAGACTCAATTTTCTTCCCTGGAATTTCATGCATTTACAAAACACGTGGAGTGAGGTAATCCAAACACAGATGAACTGTGAGCTGTTTAGACACTTTTTATCCACAAAAGAGGAATGCTTTCATTTCAGTGCAGTAAGGCTTCTAAATCAGGACAGATGAATTATGACTCAACAGTGCATATTTCATCCCATTGACTACAGAGAGAACCTACAATGACCTGCTGAGGGAACCACCTCAGACTGCTGTACTGTGTATAGCTCATCCTTTATTTCTTCAGCCTTCTGTGAATTTCAGAATTTGAATTTTGCCTATTTTTGTTTTTTACAAAGCTTTTGCTGCTCAGCAAGAATTAGTTGGCATCATAATACTGAAACTAAGAGACAAAAACAGAATTAAACAAGCTCAGGATAAGTGTGCTGTCTTTCAGGTTTTCTGTGATAATAAATGATTTATGCTGTGTAATTATTTTTTAGTCTTCATCAAAAATGTTCTTTTATCCAGTTACCTTATTTCTTCCTGTTTTTTTCTAGTTTGTACTTTTTATAGGAATTATGATCAATGTACATCTTATCTATTCACCTTCAGGAGCTCCCCACTAACTTTTTACTATCCTAACATTTTTATGTTTCAGAGCCTGTGTAACAATTCTAAGGCCTTCTCAAATTATTCTTTTCTGTAGATGAGAACCAAAGAGCTGTAACATAAACTTCTCCTTGGAGTAGTAAATTCAACCATGTATTAATAAACACTCACTCTCAATTCACTCCTTGCCTTTAAACTCTGGAATATTTCTCCCCTATTAGTCAACAGAGACATCCAAGCTATCTCAATTCAATTGCTTGTTCAGACTGTCAGAATAAGTAATTAATGCAGTTCAGTGGTCCTGTGCTTTTTCCTCCCTGTAACTGATTGGTAGAAATGTTTTGTGAATAAAAAAGGCTCTGATTGTTTTCCTAAATCTTCTAAGGTACAGAGAAACTTAACCCTCACCTATCAGTGGGCTAAGATATCCAAACAAATTTCAGGTTTTGCGGTTTTTTTTATGTCCAATTACCTTTCCTGGGCTGAGAATCATTTCCTCTCTGACTTGAAGGTCTAGAGAAGACGTTTATTTTATTCATGGGTTTTGCTTTCATGTTGCTGGATGGGCAAACCATAAACTTCTTTGCTGATAAACTATCCCTTTGCAGAATTTAAAGAAAGAAAAATTAACCCTTCTTCAGAGAGACTGCAATATCCTGCAATGGATGGAGTTGCCTGTTATCCTTTAAAATAGAGGGGGGAGATGCAAATCTCATTTAATACTACACTTTCTTTCCTCTGGTTCATTAATCTGATTTTCCCACTTTTTTCTCCTCCCTTGTTGGTCATGATTCCCTTTCATTGATTGCAAATGGACTTTGTCAATTGTTTTATAGAGATATCATGGTCTGGCAATGATGTCCTGTGCAACTTTTGCATGGGGTGTCAGACAACTCCCCATCCCTCTCCAGTTCCCCATCATCAGGTACTCTTCTGGAGCAGAAGCCCCATATGAAGTTCTCTCCCTGCCAGGTGAAATTTACAACTTACACTCATGCATTCCAACAATCAGCTTGGTGTTAAGAGTCCTGGAATGTTTTCATTCCCAGGCCTGGCACTAGGCTGAATCATTTCAAATTGATGAGCAGTTTGAGTTGTTCAACAATTGGAAACCATTCACAGAAATAAAATCTTTCTTCTCGGAAGAGCCAACTTGTAGTTTGAGCTTCCTTGTCAGGGCTACCATGACAGATTTGACACAGGAGAGGGACTCAGGTGCTCTCCATGTGTAGATTTACTACTTAGGAAGAGGAAAATATGCAAACGTAGTATTTGACAATGACTAGGGAAAGCAGGAGCAGAAGCAGATAAAGTAGATAATATTGACAGCAGCAGTTGTCAAGTAGGACATCCAAGTAAGTGTGGTTGGGTTTTTCATCGTGTCATGATCTTTTTTATACCACATAAAAAAGTTGTGGAGGCAAGAACTGGATCTTCTGTTCTAGGAGACTGGAATAATCCAAAGGCTCACTGGATTTTCTGTTCCAGGAGACTGGAATAATCCAAAGGCTCACTGGTTTGTGGGACTATGTGAACATGTTTGGAAGTCACTCTTAGCAGCATGAGAAGGCACCAGGAACCACCATAAGTGATGTTTCTTTAGCCTATTCACTTATGTGGTGTTCCCCTCTGCTGCCTACCTCTCTCCACTATTGCAGTTCAGAGAAAATTAACACATTTGACCTGTTTCCTCAAAAGGCAAGAAGATTCTCCACCTCTTTCCTCCTGCATCTTGCACATCACATTGCCTAATTTATTTTTTTACTGCAACACATTCTCAGGAAGAACAAGCTGTCATCACAATAGAAAGTTCATGGTTCAAGATGCCACTGCCCCAAAGTGATTTTTTTTCTAAAGTAGTGTATGCCTTATAATAAAAGAAGCCTCCATCTTAACTAAAGTGTCTGGAAGTCAAGTTTTCAATCAGTATTCAGCAAAGCATTTCTGTCTGGTCAGCAAACATTAGCAGAATCTTGTATATATCAGGAAGAACAAAAAAGTAAATATAAATTGAAAAGTTTAATTCAGAAAATTCAGACTTTGCTTGATTTGTAGCTGTGGAAAAGGAGATCAAAGAATGGTGTTTTTTTTTTTTTTTCTCCTTTCAATCTTTCCAAAGATGAGGTGGAGCTGTGAAGGAACATAATTTTTCATATTTTCTGCAAGTCTTTACTTTGTTCTAAACTTGAATTTCACCTTGCAGACAAATTTACAGCATCTTAGAGTGGTTGTGTGCTTAGGATGAGTTCAAATCATTAAAGGTTGTACATTTACTGGGGGGATTGGCATCTGAGAGAAGCAGAGATGACAAAGGACTTCCTGCCAATACCAAGGTACAAATCCTGTATGCCTGGTGTCACATGAGGCAAGAAAACCTTTGGGGCCTCTCTTGTGCTTTTCCCTTTTCCCACTCACTTGGATCAGATTGCCAATATTTGTTTTCAAAAGAGGAGACAGAGGAACCCCAAAGCTTTTCTCTTTCAGATATAATGCCAGTAAAACACATTGCAAGTTTTAATAAAAATAGGTTTGGGAAATGCTCAGATTTAATCAACATTTGTTTCACTGTATGATTCTCCTGCAAACCAGATCAAGCTGTAATGGGCAAGAAGGTAGAAAATGGAAACTAAAGCAGGATACCACTCACAGCAATTCATTTTTCTTTATGATGAGGTTATATTCTTGCATGGTGAAGTGTCCTAAATTCAGAAAAACTCAAATTACCATGAAATACCATTTTTAACAACGGACCATTACCTTTGAAAAGCCATTTGGCAGTAAATATATTTTACTGAAATATTGTCCCAAGACATCTGTCAGGATTAGAGATACATTAGCATAGGTTCTTTATAGCTCAAAGACTATAATATGTGTTTTCTGAAGAGAGTCAAATGCGGGGGAAGGAAGAAATTCTCTTCTCTGATGTTAAGCTAAACAAAAATCTAATTTGCAAAAATAGCCAGGAGTATTCAGCTGCAGTGTTGTGGTAGTGGCACCAGCAGTGCTATCAGTTCAGAAATGTGAGGGTGTAGAAGAGCCTGAAGCACGAAGAAATATCATCCCACTTTCTTGTCTTATGCAACTTATCTCTAAACTCGTGTAGGTGAACACAGTAGATGTATTTCCACAAAATCAGCTGCACACCCACAGCAAATCTCATTCAGAATAAAACTGCACAGTATTTCAAGAAGCTGTGTTTAAAAATAACAGCTCTGACTATCAGAGTCAGGAAGAAAAAAAAAAGCTCTTTTCCATCATAAAATTCATATTTTGGTTTAAGCTTTTCAAGGGAAACCTTAATTCTTTTATGGTTTCTAGTTTCAGGTAGCTGGAACTTTTAACTAATCTCAGACTGATTAAGATTTCAGATATCTAGCAATCAAAATGGGGTTTTTGTTCGATTTTTTGTTTGTCCAAAATCAAATGTTTGCTGAAAAGCACAGTCAATTGTTTTCTTTAGTATTTGTCAAACAAGCATTACCCTTGAAGGGAAAAGCCTGTGTTGTCATGTAGAAATTCTTTATCTGGGAATGTCTTGAACAAATTATTTTCTGACCAGTGAGGCCTTTGAAAGAAAAAAAAGTGAGGGAATATAAATGCAAATCCCCCAAACTGCCTTGCATAAGTGCTATAGTGAAGCCTGACTTCATGTCACACTTTCTCAGCTGGAAATGCCTCTACTGCAGTAATGGATCAATCCATAGAAAAGGTAACATCGGGGTGTTGGGTCATTTTCCCTATCTTCAGTCAAGGAAAGAGAAAATCTAGTTCCAAATTATCACCTCTGCTCTCTTTTTGGGCACTGGAGAAAAAAGGAGACCCTCCAAATTGTGGATACAAGGACATCTTTTCATTAAGAAATATTAGGAAGTGATTTTATAATTATTATGGCTTAGTTACTTAAAAATAATATCCAAAGCCTTAATCATGTTAGACAGTACACAGGGTATAGATTATTTTTCCACATTGTCTTCCCTGTAATAGGTCACCTTAAAGAGCTTAATCTGTTAAAAAAGTTTTTGTGGAGACTGATGTGTAGGCAAGATCTGAAAAAGTATCACAAATCTTGTGGTTCAGAGTCTGAGAAAAAATAGATTGACTTAGTGTATGCTTCAAGAGAGACCTTTGTAAATATTTGGATGTGGAACACAAGTGGCTAACCTCAAGAGATAACACTTTGGACTAGAAAAGGTATTCCAACAGAGCTTTGAAATTCCATGTACATTGTTTCCCATGAAGCATCATTTGGGTCGGATGGGATCTTTAAGGGTTATCTAATCTACCTCCCTGCCATGAGCAGGGACATCTTCAACTCCATCAAGCTGTTCAGAGCCCTGTCCAACCTGACCTTGAATATTTGCAGGAGCATCCACAACCTCCCTGTGCAACCAGTCCTGGAGTTTTACCACCCTCACTGTGATAAAACATCTTCATTATATCTAATCTAAATCTGCCCTTCAAACCATTACTCCTTGTCCAATCATAAAATATCTGCCCCATCTTTTTTTATGGGCCCTGATTTTCCTCACCATCTTTCATGGTGCTGTTCAGACCTAAGAGTTCAAAATCCAGTGCTGAAGTAATTGAAGCTGTCTGAGAAAAATAAGGAATTTGAATTATATTTTTAGTAGAAAAGTTAGAATGGTCTTAATCACAGAGACACAAGTCAAGTCTGCATAATAAACAGGAAGGTTGTTCTAAAATATCACTAACCAGTTTAAGTTTCCCATTCTGAATGCCTCTGAGTGTGACATTACTTAAATATACTGCACATCATAAACCGTGAACATTGCTTCCGAGTCTAGGATGGGATTCAAGAAAGAATCCTGTAGGGAAATATTTAAGCATGTGTTTAAGTGATTGGATTTTAATGCATGTTTAAAGCTAAGCATGAGCAGAGATGGAGTTATGTCTGTGCTTAAATACTTTTCTGAATTGTCATTTCAATTATACTGTCTTAAACCCAAGTACATCTGTTACAATTTCTTAAATTGCTTTGGATTCGCTCCTGTGCAAAAGACCTCCATTGGTTCAGCTTCATTTTATTCAAAGTTGGTCTCCAGTCATAGAAGAAGCTGTACCAAGGATGAGTCTCTCCTGATGGAAATTAGGGAAGGGGTGATTTTCTTCTGTCACATCCCGTAGGCAATACAAATAATCTGCCATTTTTAGTAATAATTCTGTACAGAACTCTTTGAGTATGTCTATGGTGGAAACCAGAGGTAAAAACATTGATGAAAAACAACATAAAAGGAGAACAAAAAAGATTTTTAAGTACATTTAAAATGATTGGGGTTTGTTTTGTTTTAAAAACCTCTGAGAATAAAAGCATTTAATATATAAGTTGGCTATTGGAAAAAGTCCTCCTCTGTTTTTAAGTATATTGAATTTAACTTCCTTATGAAATGTTTGTTATGTTCTCAGTTCTTCTTTTGAGCCCATGGGGATTTTCAACCTTGTTAAAATGTGCCACCTGCCAGAGACATCCGTTATAAAATTACAACAGCATAAATTTATGTGCCCGCTTCATTCTTAGGAGAAACATCAACACCTTGAAGTTAAAAGAAAGTAGCAGGATTTTACAGACAAGCTTTCTTAAATTAGGTTTCCTCAATTAGCCCAATAAAATCAAATGAGGCAAGTTCTCACTAGCACTAAACAGAGAGAAGATAATTTCCCTTGTGAGGCCAGCTAAGGTTTTGTGATTACTCCCATCGCAATTTTCAGCTCAACAAAAGCAAAATTTTTGCCTGGCCCCTCAAAGTATGTCATAAATAAATAAAAATTAAAAAAAGGAAAAAAATTGGATATAAATAGTACCAACTACATAAAGGATTGTACTAATATTGTGCCAATATTGTTATTTGACTATATGGCAGTCAAATAGTTGTTTTGCAAGACCACAGGTATTTTTTAGTCCATTGTATTTACACATTATCCCATGAGAGATAAAGAGCACCAGATCCCTCACAGGGTGTTTGAGATCTGAACCCTGCAGAGTTAACTAGAAGTATTCCTATTTAAGCCAGTCAAATAAATAATCCACTTTTTTTTTTTTTTTTCCTTTTGGCAAAAAACTGTCAACAAAGAAATAGATTGAAGTGATAAATTATGGAATATTCCTGGGTAGTGGTGAATGATGCTGAGTGCAATTATCACAGAATTCTACACAAGAGCTTATATGAGACTTTTCTCTCATATTTTAGTCTCGTGGATTCCAGCTTCATTGCTCAGAGCTGTACACAATTCATTAATTCAAAAGCAGAGGAAAAAACTTTTTAGAGAGACTAAATAATAAGAAACCACATTCGGTTTGCCAGGAATGGTAGGGGCTCTGTCCTACTGTGAAGGAGATCGTCTCTTTTCTGCCTATTTTCTCCAGGCCTGAGCTGACTGTCTCTGAAAAATGTCACCAGCAAAACTCAACAGAATTATTTTCGTTGAAAAAAGAAGTCGCAGTGGAAATAGTTATGAAAAGAGCAATCCAATAGCAAAAAGGAAGACAAGACCCAGACACTTGTGTGAGTAGTGATGGTTAATGCTGAAAGAGACCAGATCTAGCAGGTGGTTGCTGTGTTCCATGGTTTCAAAGGAAGGCTCATCCAGTTTAGGTCAGCACCAGCCCAGAGATGGGGAGGGGGCAGTATCTATACAACCTCTGCATTCAGTTTACAGGCTGCTTCCTGGCCTAACCCCACACCATTTTAGGCAATTAAGAGGCACCTATATTAGTATTTTTTTGCACTGATTCTTCCTTGTAATCATTGGGAAGAGTGGTTACTGAGATCAGGAACCCCTCCAGGGGATCCCTCTTTGCTTTTGGCCGTAGAGAGCCTTGGGCAAGCAGAAATCTCAGATGAGAGTCTGAAGGTAGGAGAGAGTAGAGGAAGGTGTTGAATACATATGATACATCTTATGGAAACCAGCCATGAGCTGAAAAAAGGGGCCTGACTTGTTCCTGCTGAGTTTCTGTCTTCAAAACCCAGTGAAAGAGGAAGTTTCTGTATCATGCTCTGAGGAAAATAAAGAATGAGGCAAAGGGAATGCAATATCAAATATCAGAAGAGTATGTGCACCAGGGAAGGAACATTATTTGGTCACACCAACTTCATCTTTTTTTTTCCCCTGTGCAGAGATGGAGTACTTAAGAGTTGCCTTTCTGTTTGAGTAAGGACTGTGTAATCACTAGAGGAACAGGGTGTAATGCTGTGCAAGTAGGAGTGAATGAGAAATGATCTCAGAGCAGAAAGAAGAAATGCATTTCCCAGCAATGACAGGGGTGTTCTGCAGCCTCAGCCATGCCCTGCAGCCCAAGGTCTGCAGGGGGATTTGTTGTACTAACAGGTGCTGGAGGTAAGGAAACATCCAAGCAGTGATGACAACAGTGGGATTCAGGTTTTCAGGATGTGTCAGCTGATTGTCAGTGTTACAGGCTCCGAGGAGGTGAGAAACCTGGGAAGTGTTTTCCTCATTGTCATCACCTCCACCTCTATCTGTTCAAGCATCATAGCCTGCTCTTAAATAAACTCTTCTTTTCCCTTTGGCTTAGTGCTTCTCCTCTTTATGCAAGCTCTTTCTCTATTTTGTTTTGCTTTGGTTTGTTTTTTTTTTCCCTCTTAGCAAGAGCCAAGTTTCCTTTGGAGTTTAATTTCTGACAAACTCACAGGAACTCTACCTGCTGCCAGGGCTTCCCCTTGCTCCCATCCCCTCCTCATAAGTATGTTTATTCCTCATAGTCACATTCCTTCCCAGCTACTCTCTGCCTGTTCACTGTTTTCCTTCTCTTGGACCCAATGCAGTGTCCTTGGGGAATAATAAGATTGCAGTCTACATTTTCAGATGTTTTTACTTATTTTTGAGTACCATCTTGAAAAAAATCTTTTTCTGTGCTTTTGGAAAGGGCTGTGAATTGAGGGCTCACACCGGATCCAATTGAATTAAGGTAAGAAATGGCACAAGGAGGATGAGAAAATTCTGTCTTTAATTCTTTTCCTGCTTTATTCACTTGGTTCCAGAAATGCAAGAATTTGTCAGTCCTTATTCGGAGGTCACATCAGAAAAACACAATGGTTCTTTTGGTATTCTGCCCTACAAAGAGTTTTGCTTGAAAACTGCCAGTGTCAGCTGCTTTTCCTCATGGAGGAGGGAACTCTCAGCACACAACATTGCAATGTGGCATTAAAAACCTTCACAAAACACCCAGCCTCCAGCAAACCTGAAATAATACTCTTCCACCTCTTGGGAGTGGAGCAAGCCCCATTACTGCATCAGGAGACCTTCAGCCCCACTTTGCCAATGCTGTGAAATTTGCTGGGTTTAATCAGCCCAGAGAGCAGGTTCCTACTTTGTCAGAGCTCAGATTCAGCTGCAGAAAAAAAAAAAAAATATGCAAAGCTCTCACAAATGAAACAAAACTCCTTAATTCTATCCTCAGAAATAAAAGCATGTATTTGGGTAGTTAGTTCTATTTTAAGATCTTTTTTACATCTCATTGGATAAAGTAACTAAATTCCTGTTTAATCAGGGAATTTAAAATTTTGACATCTAGTTCCACTAAGGGTGCTGCCCATGGAAATTAAAGAAGAATCCCATTGTTTTGCTCTTGATCAGAACTTAAGCTCTGGAATGCCTGGGCTGTCATTCCTAGAGGTGATTTTTACAGTGATTTCTAAGCTAACAGAGAAATATGTTTGGGGGAAAATGGAGAGGGAGAGGGAGAGGGAGAGGGAGAGGGAGAGGGAGAGGGAGAGAGAGAGGAGGTTTAAGGGATTAATTTCTGTTCACATATATCTGTTTCCTGAAAGTAAGTTTTTTAAATCACCAGCTGATTCCTTATTAAATTCTAGAACAGACAGTTTCTCTATGACCTGCTTTTTTCAGTGTAATTTTCCAGCATTCTGGTTAGAAAACTGAGCCCACCATACTTGGTAGTGCTACTATCCTGGTGCATATATGGACACAGGGATGATATATGTGATCAGATCCATGAGTCTGTGCTTTGGGAGGCAATGGCCTCCCCCAGAGGATCACCCAGGGCTGAAAATAATGCACAGGGAAAAACACTTGGGTAAAACAGCAGAGATAAATTCATGGTAAGCTTTGTCAAACCAAGAGGGATTGATGTTAACTCCTCCCCACGTATCTGTGCTACTTTAAACTGGAAATTCCAGCCTCATAGAACTGGAAATTTTTGTGTTGTTCCTCAAGAGCATTGGAATTTAAAATAAGAAGGACAGTAGGGAAGCATTGCTGTGGAATTTTGTGTCTCCATGTTGTGTTATTCATTCAATGTTATTATAATAGTAGTTAAACTGATAGTGAAATCCTTTGGATTACATTTTCCTTTTTGTCATGATCTAGCCCTGCTTCATTGTCTGTCTGGCAACTAGGAAATTTGGATCAAAATATCAAAAGTGCCCACAGGCAATAATTGGACTAAGCTCAGGAAAGCATTTAGAAAATAGAGGAAGTTTGCAATTACTCTTAGAATTGAGTTGAGACTTTTATCATCTTGTATTCTTTCTTTGTTGTCAGCTGGCATTGTCCTCCTTTGCAAAGTGCAAGGGAGACCAAGGCTGGCAGAACATTTTTCAGTGCAGCCAAGATCTATTTAAAGGCTGTATTTGGAAGTATCTTTATCTCTTAAAATGTTTACATGGCATGGCATGAGAGGGTGGTATCATGAGCAAGAAAGCTACACAGATCTCACATCATTCTCAGAGAAGTTGCAGAACAATGATCTGGTGCAAACCAGGTTATTCAGGCCTCACACTGCTGGAGGTAAAACCCAGAAAAATGCTCAGGGAAAAATATTGATGGAGGATCTCTCCATCCAAACAGGAAAATGAGGCCAGGTGTTTATGATAGGGATGTTAGCACAGACATTTGCTGGTGGAGGTGGCACCCTGTCCTCTCAGGTACCCCTGGGTGAGCTGTCCAAGCTGAGGACAGCCTTCTTTGCAGCAAAGGAGCAGCAGATGCTCTGTATCCTCTTGAGACCACAGAGGGATGACTGACCTTTGTAGCTGTGCCCTTCTCCCTACTGACTGTAAAAAGCAAGTCTCCCTGGAGGCATTTCAGGCATATGCCTGGTCTGTTAAATGAGCTCTTGATGAAAATGGTTATTTTGTTGTTCTCCTGTCCTCTAGTGTTGTCCAAAACACCTTAATTCAGCACAACCATTAAATGTGTGCTGAGCCCATTCTTCTTCAGGAGACTTTTGTCATATTTAACATGGGCATTAAAGACTTTCATTAAGGGAGGTGTTTCACTGAACTATGGGTGTCCTGATGTAAATACTAATTGAAGTTAATAGGTTTTCTGCTAGCTTCCACTGGTATTAAACAACACCATTTGCAAGACTTTTTCAGGCAGGTGTTATCTTTAAATGACATTTGTGTTTAATATCAACAAGCTAGAAATGTCAATGTATTGCCAACCTGTGATTTCATAATTCTTCCTCTACAATATTTCAAACAAATCACCCTTCCCTTTCCCCCCTCAGCTTTGAATGGAGTGCTTTAGAATATTGGAGTGAAAATATATTCTTTCCAGCTCTAAACACAATGCAGTTTTAAATTTAGGAGCATGTGGAAATGCATCTACTGTATCAGTCTAGGTGGGATTATTTTCACCATTTCTTAAGATCTGAAAGTTGTGCATCTTTCAAGTTGTAGATCAGTCTGCAGAGTCTAAGTACAGTCAGTTGATAGAGACAGGCACCTCACCATAACACTTGGTAGGTAAAATACATTATATTTATCACTTTCTAGGGCAACTGATTGTCACTAGAAATTATAAAAAGAGTTAAGACAATTAATTGGTCAATAAAACTAAGTTTGGAATAGCTAAGATGAACTTATATGAAAGCATTTACCACTGGGTCTACAATCTTTCTCTCCTGAATAATAAGGAGCTCAAAATGCTCTTTGAGCTTCAATCCTCATGTTGTTAAAATTCATCTTAGACACAAAGATAAAAAATAAAATTCCAAGAGTATTTTTTTAAATTGTGGATTGAAATCAAGCAAAATTGCATTGACTAAATAAAAAATCAGTGTAGTTTTATTTATCTTATTCCCAATGATGGCTTTAAAACCAGAAAACACAGACTTCACCAATTATTTTTAATAGTAAAAACTTTTTCCTCAGCAGTCTTAGTGACTCAGCACTCAAATTAGCATATTTTGATATATGACCCAGTGTAATTAGGACAATATATTTTTTAGCTGGTTGTAACTTTGATGCTGCAGCTGTGTCTCCAGAACGAGCACTTTATCTCATAGAGCATGGGAGTGTATTTCAGGTGCCCCAAGGATGAAGTTAATCTCTCTCAACTTTAGCCACGCAGAGTTTAGTTTGTACACAAAACTTGTCGTCCTTAACTCCCTCTCTTGTCCAAAACACAGAGAAGAGAACATCAATGGGGACTCAAAACTATTTCCAACTCTCACCTGGGTGTGGGAAGAAGCCCCCACTCCCTGAGGGTACTGCCTGGCCAACCTGCTGGTTTAGAACCAAATGCTTGGCTTTTAAATAGTTAATGCCAGAGAAGATGCATTCTTGTATAAATCTGCTTTACATGGCAAATCAGACCCTCTGCTGTACAGGGCTTGGGAAGGCCTCAGGGAAAACTGTGTAAGTCTCTTTTTCCCTTAGGCAGCAGCTCCTGATGGACACATGGGATGTAGCAACAGCAAGCACATGACCATGGGGGGACAGACAGGTTGAAAAAGAGTAGGGACAGACAAAGAGTGGGGAGAAACACCCCAGAGCATGGAGGTGGGATGTAAAAAGGGTGCAAAAACAACAGCAGACCTGCCATTTTCTACCTCAATTTGAGTGACTCTGGCTGTCAGTTTTGGGGTCCTGTCCTGCCGCAGAGCAATGGAGCAGAGGAGCAGGCAGGAAGAAGGTGAAGGACAGGAATCTCAAGCTACAATATTCTACTCACTCAAGGCCATGGGAAAGGAGTGTGGGACATCAAACAGGTTCCTGAGATTCACAGATCCAGTGCAGTGACAGGATCTGTGACTTGGAGGAGGAAAGGTCTTGCCTTCCTCAGCTCACAAGCTCATTTGATCTGTGCCGTGATCACAAATTCTCAGTCCAGCAAAAAGAAAACATCCAGTGATTGGATCTGCAGTGTCAGCCCAGCCAACTTCATTAGCTTATTAAAAATGGATTGATGCAAAACCTCTCCCCAGTGCTCATCCCAGCATATATATGGATACAAAATATCATGCAAATTAGGTAATTAACTGGGTTTTGCTTCGTTAATGGATAAATCAGAGCAATAAAAGTCTTCCTAAATACTAGCTATGCATTTTTCCAAAAATAGGACATCTAATGCAATTATTTATATTAGATCTTTTTTATGTGATCACAGGGCATAAAAAGAAATTAGAGTTCCATGTTTATTGTTATTAAAGGATCCCCCTAGCTTCTTTATTTCATTTGGCTTAAAATAGACAGCAATGTTTCTATTGTAATTTGTTAATTATCAGACTCACATTTTAAATCATAAGTCAAAGATTCCTACTTTCAGCTTGTTCCTTTTTATACTGGAGTAAAGGGTATGTTGGAAGGACAGAAAGCTAAAGCTCAAATTATAATAAACCCTCAGATGAGCAAAGCAGCAAGATGCCATATGATAATCTATATTTTCTGAGTATTTTATTTAGAATAAATAAGAATGAATGAATTGCAGCTTTTGAGTACAGGCTCTCCCATGGAGCTGAAATTCCATCTGAAGGAAGACCCAATAATACTTAAGATATCTAGCTTTGGTTTCCCATCAGATCTGCCAGTATATGTGACCACTTCATAACTATGATCACTTCAAAAGTTTCCAAATATGGCTGTACACTTCATTATATGAAACTGCTTGTAGAGGGTAATAGCATTTCAATTATGTTGTAATTTTTAAGGTGCTTCCATATACTTGTATTTTAGACTGAAATGCTTTTGTTACTTCTTCTATGCCACAAACTGGGCTTACTAAGCAAGAAATAACAAAAAACGTGATAACTCCATTATGTAGGTGAATTTCCAGTTATGTGAAATTTGGGCATGAAAATCGTCTTAAAGTTTACTGCAATGCTGTTGTCTCATCATAACTACAGTGTCATCATAATGGCTGCTCCTGAGAATTTATCACTTTTGCCTTTTCTTCTGCCAGAGTAGGAATTTATTTCTATAGAAAGATGTTTAAAATATTTCAGCTAACACAAAGAAGAAAATTAAGACATTAAAACTTCATCAGAACAGATAAAAGTTTCAAGTTGTATCTTTTGGGATTATTTGTTTTTCTTTTTTTTTTTCCTATCCTGAGCTTCATCTTGAGTATCTTCACCCATTCAAGGACACAATTTCAACTAAACTATTTTTCACCACACTTTCTCCCTATTAGGTAGATGCTTCATTTTCATACAAGGAGGTTTTTCTGGCAGAGGAGCATAAAGGTCCTTATAGTTTCTTGCCCTGTGTCTCAGGCTCAGTTCTCAGATCAAAAACCCAGAAGTTTTACCCTCTTTATCTACTCAAAAAAACATGCTTAAAGGAGAAAATCTGGATTTAATCCATATTAAAGTGGTAACTTTGGAGGCTTTTCTTACTTAAATACATTGCAAGGCTGGAGGATGAATCAGGATAAAGCCTTATCAATAGTCTTGCAATGACGGCTGCTGTTTGTCTGTCCCAGATGTGCTGGCAGCCACTAAGCCAAAAAATGAGAGTCTCTTCATAAAATCACTCCATGAGGCAGAAACAGTTGTGCAAAACTGCCTGCTGGTGTTTCCTGGGGCAGCAGTGCCTTGCCTGGTGTGAAGGCACATGGCAGTGGAACTGTGTATTTTAAGGTTAAAATACAAGAAATCTGTGGTACCTGGATAGACAGAGTTCCATAGTATGCTACTCCCTTGGGGACCTCATCCCACTGGTGACTCTGGATGCACTTTGCACCTATCCCTGAGATGAAAAAGAGAGTTCTCTTACAAAGGCTCAGCCCTTTTATCTCACCTTGAGCATATTCCTTTCCTATAAATGCTCGTTTATCTGTGAAATGCCATATATCAACTTTCTAGTGAGAATTTGATGTGATTTTCCTGCCCACATACGTGACAGTAAATATTCCTTCAGTGCAAGTCTCTTCAGGATATTGCTGATCTTATAACCCAGCCAAGGTTAATTATTCTGTGACTTCAGTTAGAGACTTGAGCAGAAGGATGCTGATATCAGCTAGGGATTTGTAAACCATTTCCCATTGCTGTTGGTACTTTTCTGGTGAAGCTGGTCCCTGTAGCAGTTCTGCTGGCACCAGGGCTATCTCTTGCTCATGTATATCTTTTCATTGAGCAAAAGAATTTTCCTCTGCTGCCCTTTATCAGCCAATGTTTAGTGTGTCAGAGGTATTTCCAGCAAGACTCTGACCTTCCCAATATCATCATGGCTCTCCAAAGTGAATATGGTTATTCCTTCTTGCTTGCAGCTCTTTGGGTGAGCGTGTCTGGGTGTAGATGAGCAGATGAGCCAGCTGCTACCCTTCGTTATCCTCTTTAAATGTTAATCTGCCCTTGAATGGAGGTCCCAGGGTGCATAATACAGACATATATAGCATTAGAGCAGCTGTCTCAGTCCTCCTGACAGAGTTTTGGTGGTGGCTCACAGCCAGACATGAAGGAAACAGCTCTTCCTCAGTGGTGCAATGCACCTCCACCTCTGCAGCAACACCCTCCTCAGCCAAGTAACCCATGGCCTCATTACAGCCTAATTCAGCTGCATCTATTGCAAACAAACACTGTGTAGTGAGAGAAAATATTTCAACCTCAAGTAAATCAAATTAGGAAGTAGTTTTAGTGGCTTCTTGTCTCGTTTTATGCAGTGGTGGCAGACATCTGGCCTCCTCCATGGCTGCTCCCACCTGGGCTCTGTAGCGCTTGGGTGGGGTGGTCCCAGTCCAGACCATGCAAGGCAGCCACATGGGACACATTAAATTTCTAAAGCCTGGTCTCTGCTATGGCATTGATGAAATCTTTCTGTTTTCCTTTCTCTCAGTCTCTGGAATGATTTTATGTTGCAGGGTCCTCAAAGCCTGGAAAGGATCTCACACAATAGGGCCGTGCTACAAACACAACAATTATAAAAGCAGAAGCTAGCAGCACATCTGTTGCAAGATATCCCAGACAAATTAATTTCTGAGGCAATTCCACTGACTTTGATGGACTTATCCTGCGAATTCAACCATAACAATGAGAAGCCAGAGCAAAATTGGCATGATTTCTGTGATTTCCACTCTGATTTATTGAGAAGAAATTTGGGAAGGTGGAAGATTGATGAAGGGTGAAGTAGAGAAACCCCTTCTCAGGTACACCATATACATATTTTGCCTGACTACAAAGCCAGCAATATATCTTTTTTTTCTAACACAAAAAATACAGATACATTTTTATCAAGTATTTTGAAGTCTCTTGTACAAGGAGCTTTCTTATTTCATGATGCTCCCATTTCTCTGCTCTTACCAGGACCAAACTAGCATGTGTTTTCTGACACAGCCATCGTGGAGCTCTTCAGAGCTCAGTCCAGCCAGCAGAGTACCTTCCTTTAGACACTTATTTACCTGTGATCAGAGGAGATGGGGGTCTAAAAGACAGGTAAAACCTATGAGCTGGACTTTGCCTGAAAGAGCAGGAACAGACCCCACTAGGGCAATCAGGAACACAACTACTTCAACCCATGGCAGGTTTTGACCCTTCAAGGCCCAAAAATGAAAGTGCAGATGAAAGGCCTAGCCAGGCTCATTTTACCAGCTAGATCATCTGAAGAGCAATGAGGGAATTTCAAAAGGGTGCAGGAAAGGCAGTCAGGGAGTTGAGAACCAAGTACCTTCTGGCCACTCAGGTCCTTCAGTGCTCCTCACAATGGTCCTACTCCCACTTCTCACATGAAAAAACTTCTCTGAGTTTTCCCAGACCCTGGGAGCAGCTGTGGGCAGACACCACAAACCCGCCCCTGGGTGAGCAAGCAGCACATATCCCAGGATTCCTGGGATAGGGCTGGAAGCAAATTCCCCTTCCAGCCTTACTGACTGCTAGGATCCTCTGCTGCTCCATGCAGATAAGCTGAGGCCTTAGCTGTCCCTTGGAAGATTATTGTGTTTGACTATTAAAAGAACAGTGTTAGCAAATAGGAAGAGGCAACAAGGAGACTGTGGATTATGGTTTGACAATGTCACCTCTTGGGGGGATTACTGGTGCAGGCAGCAGGCATCTGGCACAGAGGGATTTACAAGGATGCTGCCTGTAAGAAGTGGGGAAACACTGTTATCCTGAATTCCTTAGGAACCAAAGAAGAGATGGGCAGAGTGGTTTGAGCAGGCTCATGGTCACCTGCCATAGACTTGATGCAAATTGGAATCAAATGCTGTAACTGAAAACAGAGAAAAAGAAAGACCACAGTTTCATTCTGAAGAGCCAAGGGCATTTAGGGTTGTGGGAAGAAAGGGCAAAGAAAGAATATTTTATGGACTACATTGACCAGGGGAAGCCTGGAGGACAGAAGGCAAAAATAAAGTGTGGGAAAAAAAGTATGACTAGAGGAATCTGTGGAAGGAGGAAAATAATGTGACTATATCACTAGGAGGTGATCAGCAGCAAGTAAAATTGCCATAACAGGTATAAAAAGTAAAAAAAAAAAAAGCAATATCACTGCTTTATTTCTATTTCCCTTTAAAATTGCTCCCTGCTGCTAGTAGTTCTAAAGATAGACTGCACTATGAAGCAGTTTCTGATTTCCAGAAAGTACCAGGTTCCCAAATGGTTTGGATACTGACTTAATCTGTTATCCTGTAAATCCAGTTCCCAGCATTGATCTGAGGAATGCAAGCTACCGAAAGAAAGCCATAAAGGGAGAGCTGTGATGAGAGAAAACTTTCAGCAGCCTATTCCAGCCCTGTGTTAGAATCTGAGTCTCTGTATACAGGCTCTAATCTGTTGTGAAATCCAGGTTGTGATGATCATAGAACCAGCAAGTGTGTTAAGAAGCAAATGCCAGAATTCTCATGAAGAAGATTTTGAATTTGAACTCTTACTGAGACTTATTGTTTCACTGTGTTTCATAAATCCAAAATACTCAGCCTTCTCAGGTACCATACCAGTGTGAAGGGAATGTTGTGACCAGCTTCACTGAATCGCTGCCAGTTTGTACTGGAAAGACATAAAAAGGATGCCAAAGAACTGAAGATGTGAGGAGCTAATCCTGCTGCTGACCCTAAGAGATAAAGTGCAGCCATCACTAACCACAAAAACCAGCTTTCATGTCTAGGAAAAAGCAAATATTATGTTATTAAAGAGCAATATCATTAGCAAGGTACCAGTTAAGGGAAGTAGCTGAAATTAATCTCTGTGTTGAGAGGCAATTCATGGTTTATTAGACACATGAGCACTCACCAGCTCTCTGCTGGGACAGCCACAAGGTAGAAAGACTGGAAGTGTTTATGGAAGAGCAAAGTTTTTAAGGCCAGTGTGTAGCAGGAAGTGATATGAAAACAGAAACCAGTAGAAGAGATGGAGTATACCTTCATTAGAGAGAATCCTTGTGATACAGCCTCTCATGGAGTCCTACTGTTGCATGAGTTAGGAAAAGTGTGATCAAAAGCCAGGGAGCCATATGAACAATAACAGCTTTCCAGTATTTTCTGCACATGTTGAACTCACATGAGCAAATAAACATGTAGGCCTGGAAGAGTTTGTTGTGTGAGTCACAGCTGCTCTGAAGAGCCTAAAAGCTAGAAATTTTTGAGAACAAATGAAGCAAAACACCAAAACATTTTTGTATATCGAGTGGCCAGATGACCTTGTGCAAGTATCAAAACTTTCTAAGAAGAAAGGTTTTGGAAGTTATTTTGGATTTTGGTTGTAATGTGACAGTTTTACAAAATATCATTAAATAGCAGAGTGGTTTTTATTATCAGTCTTGCAGAATAATGGATATGCAACAGAGATATGAGTAAAAGATTATTCTGAAAGAATATTTGTAGGAGGCTGGTGACTAAAGACAATTATCCAAAGTTCCCTAAAGGCAGGTATAAAATGGGAATAGTGTGATAAAGCTGAGCAGCTGAAAATTTAGGTTGAGCATTAGCAAATCTGATTTGTTACACAGACAGAAGACAAAATTTATGTTCTTCTGTAACAGAAACTTCATGCATTTTGAGCCTAGGGAAAACTGTTTCCATCACATGCCAAATCACTGCCACCATTAATTTCTGCATCAACATCGCAGTTCTGAGCTCTAACTTGTACACTACAAAGTGAAGTTTAGTCTTAATTATTTTTTAATCATAGGGTCCATCAAGCCCTGGAGAACTGGCCCAGTGATGAATTGCTTCCCATGTGAAAGAATTGTGTCTTTATTCTCATATTAAGTGGTTTTCCTGCCAATCCCAGACATGGGGGTCCTGTTATGCCATCTCCACCTGCCCTGTGCAGTTGTTGAGTGCTACATGAACATCCCTTTCCTCCCAGTGGATTCCAGTTTTCCAATCTGGTTTGAAATGTTCACTAGGAAAAGCTCAGCAGCGCCACAGAGATGCTGCATACCTGATAGACATCTGCATTTCATTGGGTGAGTTCCCCCAATATGCCAACCAACATCTTCCTGAAGTTGTTCTGCTCACTGATGCCACCTTCCCTTCTTTCCCTAACAGACTTTTCCCATTTCTTCCTCCCGTGTTAACAGCAGCAGCACACTGGGAATTCATATTCATCGCGTTATCTACTGTGATCTCATTGTTTTTTGTTCTGGGGATGCAATTGCTCATCTTGCAAATGTGAATACAGTCTTTGTTTCTAGATGCATAATCCAGCACTTAACTGTGATGGAGCACATGTTGACAAAATGAGCTGCTTAACGATGTGCTTGGGCTGCGTTTTCATTATTTTTTATCTGCCAAACCCTGCATTATCCAAGAAGTTTACTACTATTGATTTCTTTTTCATTCCAGAACATGGGGAAAGATGTTGAATACAATAGAATATTTTTTTCCAGTTATTTATGTCTTTCCAGAAGGAAGACTGTGCATTTACGATTGAATATTTCATTATTATATTTAATATAAGTTACAATGATTTAATGTAGAACAAATACTTGCATGTATCAAAATGTTGTGCAAGAGTGAGTCAAATTGCCATTATTTAAATAGACTATACCAGCATGGTTTCTCTTCTCCTGTAAGCATGGAGATTAATTTTTAAACTCAGGTTTATCTAATAAGATGTATTTTCCATAATATCATGCACATTTAAAAATCATTCTATGGCATAAAAGACACTGATTTTTTTTGAGATAGATGCTTGATTTATGGTGTAAAAACATCTGTTACCAACATATTTTACATTAGATTTTTTGAAAATAAAGTTGGAATTTTTGTTCTTAAATCTTTTATCTAACAAAATGTGGGGCTTTTTTTTCCTTTGTGTTTACAATTTAAAAAGTGAAAGGAATTACTGGATGTTTCCCTTTATTTCCTGGCACCCTGATTTTTTTTTTTTTTTGCCATTTTTTTTCTCTGTTTTTTTCCTCAGAGGAAAAATAAAATGAGGTTTTAGATTGAAAAGTAAATAATTTGAAAATTATGAAAGCTAGAAAGTTATCACTTTTTTTCTGCTCAGGAAATAAAAGATTTCCTGCTCGTGAACTACTGACATAATTCTTCACCATTTCTTTTCAATTGAATTTGTGAGAAATAACTGTGTAATTTTGCTGGAACTTAGTGATATTTGAATTGAAAACTTAAGGGTACTTGAATTAATTCAGAGGAGATGGTGGAAAAAGCTTCTGGAAAAGCTGGAAAGCACCTCTTTTGAGGAACACCTGGGGCTGAGGGCTTGCCAATATGAGCAGTGTACTCCATTTGCCTGTTTAATCTAACAGGGGAACAGTTCACTGTTCCACACACTGTGGAGGGAAAAGTGAAAGAACCTGGTCTGCAGGTTAAAATCAGTCTCTATTTTTCAACAATTTCCATAATGTTTTCACTTTTCCTTACTCATGTCAGGTAAAATAATCCCCTCTGGGAATTAAAAACCTTGCAATGTGCTCCAGGAAAAGACAATGAAATTGATATTTGTGTCATTGATTGAAGAAATTAAAAGTATGTTTATCTTTTCAAATAAACTTCGAGTGAAGTCCATAGAGACTTTCTCAGTAGCTGAAATATAAGATTTCCTAAGTAATGCATTATTTGCTGTGCATTTGGCAATACAGTGGCAGGTCCTAGTGAAGTGGAATACAAACTAGTCAGGGTCAGGTAGAGGAGGTCACAAAAGACAAGAAAAGGTCTCCTGGGTCACTGACAATGTTCTATAAATTTAAGAGCTGACTAGTGTCTTTTTCTGCTTGTGAACAAAACTCCCAAGTGGTTATCAATTTCAGTGCTATAAAACTGAACCACATAACAGTTTTTTATTTTAAAAAATATTAAATAAATTGATTGACTTTTTTTCCCTTGTTTTCCCCACTTTATGCATTTGGTCTTGTTTGTCCATCCTTGACCACCAATTACTTAAACACCTCCTGACCAATTTTAAAACTATCATAAATTTCTACACCTTTTAAAAAAAAAATATTCCATAAAGGGATTCTATTACTTTCCCTTCAGGGAGAAAATCAGTATATCAGAGGTCAAAATCCACGTAAGAGAGATCTTTTGAAACTTGCTTCATTAACTGTGTTGTCTGACTCCAAATAACCTAAGAAAGTGTTAGAACATCTCCATCTATGATTATTAAAGCCTGCCCTGCTTCAATATCCTACCAAGGTTATTCATTTAAAAGAAGGCTAACTGCACAATAAAATTCTTGCTGTTTCTCAGCTCTGATGGGAGAGACACTGAAAGTCCCAATAAAGGAATACAAAAGGCACTGACCTGCTCAGAGAGGGACTTTGACAAGGGCATGTGGTGACAGGACCTGGGGGAATGGCTTTAAACTGGAACAGGGTGGAGTTAGCTTAAATGGTAGAAAGAAATTCTTCCCTGTGAGGGTGGTGAGGGCCTGGAACAGGTTGCCCAGAGAAGCTGGGGATGCCCCATCCCAGCAGGTGTTAAGGCTGGGTTGGGCAAGGCTTGAAGCAGCCTGGTCTACTGGAAGGTGTCCCTGTCCATGGCAGAGGAGTTTGAACTGGATAATGCTTCAGATTCCTTCCAATCCAAGCCATTCTGGGATTCTATGATTCTGCTTTTGCAGTAGAAGATGAGGTGAGCCCAGCAGTTACCACTCCAAAAAATGGCATCTTGAAATTGACTGGGAGTGTGATGGGAGAGTTATTTGTACTGGTGGGTTGTTTTCCAAAATACTCAGCTTTTATACAGCTCCAACATGACACTTTCTGGTAATACTTTCAAGAGAGTAAACAACATCTCTCCTTTGGAGCCTCCTCTTTCAGGTGCTCCCATAAGAAGATTGTGCTTTAAAAGGGTTTGGGTTTTGCTCTTTGCAGTTTCCTTTTCCAGGGATATCTACTCTAAGCACAAACAGGCTTTTTGTTCCCAAGTCTCCCAGCCTAGTTTTAGAAGGTTTGAATTGCATTAGTGGAGAGCTTTGTGTTAAACATTTTCCAGTTATGGTAGAAGGACAGAAGGTTTCATTGCCCTGCATTCAGCATGCAGAGCACCTCACCAACCTCAGCTTCTTGCAATGCTATGTCTTCCCTGCAGGATAATAATTGCTCAAGAGCAACAGCAAAAATATCAGCTAGAAACTTAAGGAAATACAGATTTTTTTTCACCTTCTAGGGCATCACCAGGTGCACTAATCTGCCCTTAGGTCCCCCTTTATGAAACAATGCAAGTGCTCCCTCTAGTAGGTTGTGCCTGTGGTTTCTGAGTTTCTGGAAAGTTTGGAAAATGCTGTGATACTGAATGACTTCATGGCAACGCTAGCACAATAGTTTTCTTTAAAAGCAGGATATCAACAGCAATGGAGTTCATAATGCCAGGAAAAGTTATGATATTTAACATTTCCAGGGCAAATTTGCATTTGAATATATGTTGGGATATGTATGTGGGGCAGGTCTAAGTGTCATATCAGGCTGTGGAGGAATGCTTTTCTTCCTTGGACTTTAGGAATATAGAGTATGAGCAAAAAATTTCCCATTGCTGAAATGCCAGGGATGACTGCAGGAAAATGCAAGGACAACATGCTGAGGCACAGTTAGGTGTTCTCAGGGAACTCAGAATGATTTTTGAGGCTGCTGAGCCACGTAATGTGGCCATTGCATTCACCAGTGAAATTCAGCCACGTCTGGGTAAAAACCAGCATCTGCTTCCCAGAGCAGCACCTGCAGAGTGCTTGGAGCCAGGCAGGGCTCACCAGCACTGCATCTGACCTGCACAGCAGCAGGGATCAGAGGAAGAGACAAATGCAATTATCCTCACTGAAAACCAGCCAAGACAGTGAGGACAGTGCACTCACTCTTGCAGAAAAAAAACTGGACAGCATTTTTAGTGATCCACAGCTGCAAAGGCCTGAGGTTTTCACCCTGTTTAGCCCTGTGCCTGCATCTTCAGCTGCTGCAGCTCTTCCTGCCACTTTGGGCATCCAAAATAACATTTCCTTCCTCATCTCACCATCAGATGAGTATGGATGAAACATGACTTGTTTGTACACATCCAGGACTAACACATGGAAAGTCAGCTGTTATACCTGGGAATACCTTTCCCTGAGGGCCAGGAACACAGGCACATGATGGTGGCATGAGTAACATGGGCTGCTGCTGTCATTTGTTGCAGCTCATGGAGCAGTGAGCCCTGAGCCAGTGTGGGTCCTGCATGCTGGATGTGACTGCAGGCAGTTATCCCACCAGAGAGGAGAAGTCACTTCATGGGAAGAAAATGGAGTGAAAAAGGATCCAGAATGGAAAGATAAAACTGAATTATTAAAAGCTCAACTAGCTAGTGGCTGCACAAAGGACATATAAATGATACAATACTGAGTAAAGTCTTTTTTGTTCGTTTGGTATTTGCAATAGACTCCTTAAGCCTTTGATTCTATGCAAAGTTTTTAACATTGCAGATGAATATAGCAGATAAATATTGATTTAGAACATTTGGCAAGTGGTCTATTGAATATCCTTTTTCAAACTCTTCGGGGGAAAATCATCAAGCTAAAAGAAGGCAGCTATGGGAAAATTTCTTCGCAAGTGAAATTTCTTTCTACCCATTTTTGAACCAGGTTTTTAGCATGGTCATTAATTTTTATGCATCTTCCTTATGGTTATGGTTTAATCTTGCAATAGTATTCAAAATAATGAAGATGTTTTAGCTAGCTGTGTAAAAATCCAACCTTCATCATGCTGAATTTTGAGCTACAACCACATCTCACTACAGTGAATGCCAGGGATGATTTGCACACTAAATGTGTTACAGGAGAAAAACAAATACATTTGCTGGCTTTAGTTTTTTGCTCAAAACCCAGAGGCACAATTTTGGATTTCTCTGCTGAAGAACATGGGGTCTTAGGCAAGCAGACAGCCTGCTTGATGGAGCCTAGAACATTCACTCTGTGCTGCCTTGAGTAACAGAGCCCAGCTTTCCTTGCCAGATCAGAAGCAGCAGCAGGACAAGGCTGAATATTCCCACAACACACCAAGGAACACAGGACACATCCTCAGCCTACCCCACATCTGTTCTTTCCTGCAAATCCACTGTTCTCCTGCAGAGACCAGAAGCCATCATCAATCTTCCTATGCGTATGGAGCTCACAGGAAAGTGTGAACTAATAGTAAAATATCTGTGAGAAAAAGATCTGGCAGGGAATTATATCCAATTTTAAATAAGCACAGCCCTACATATAAAATATCATAAAAGTATTTGCATATACATAGGTACTGTGAAAAATTGCACTCCACAGTTGAGCCAGACAGACCCTGGAGTTTATAGGTGCAAACTGCAGCAGTGGAAATCTTAAGAAATACCTTTATAAATGTATGGCTTTTTGAGCCCTGGAACAATCTGTCAAAGCAGGTTGTGAAATTGCTATTGGTGCTATTTGAGGCTGGATTTGTCAGTGCTCTATTAAGGATGATATACATAGAGCTAAATAGTTTTTGCCATGAGACAGCTCCTTTCCAGCCCAAATTAGCCAAAGGTAAATGTGATGTGCATCGATACATACTAAGCACAAGGAATTAAACTCCTGCTTTAATGAGATCAACACACAGAAAATGTGCATCCAATAAAGAACCTTAAAAAACCCAGTCACAAGAATGAGCATTGCCGTGAAAAGGTAGAAAAATGAAAGCAAGAACTGTTCAGACAAATGTGTGAAGCATCTGAAGAGGAAATATATTTTTCTATCAGAACTGAATTGGTGCATTGCTTGAGTAGTAATCATGTATTTGAAGCGCAAAAGCAAATAATTCTTTTCAGCCTTTGACTTTTTAGCTTAAATCATGGTCTCTTCTTCTATCAATTCACTTTTTACAAAGGATTTTAGAAATGCTTGCAGCAAATTAGGAGCAGTTCCAATGACAGCTACTAGTCTGTTGGCTGCAGGTGGAGAGCTGAGGAAGATGTTTTAATAATATTAACAATAACAGACAACATTTTTGGAAACTTCTCTTGAGCTCCAGCTAGAGACAAAAGAGGCCAGACTTTACCTGTCTTTTCTCAAGCAACAAACACAGAAAATGTATTTTGTATTTGCTCTGTCATTACAGATCTGGCAGTGATATCCTGTGCTTGGGCTGTGGTCCACAGGTGAATGCTTCAACCTGTGCTGAGCCTTAGAAGGACTGACTTGCAGCCCTGCAGCCCCACCAACCCTGGAGGATGACATTTGGGTTGATAGGAAACTTTCTGAAGAGTCTCTACAGGAAAAGAGGGGCTAGAATTCCATCTCTAGGGGATTCAAGGCAGTCTGTGCATATCTGCTGTATCCATGTGTCTATGTCTTAGAGCTTATGTGTGTCACAGAATCACAGAATCGCAGAATCGCAGAATCACAGAGTCAATGAGGTTGGAAAAGACCTCTGAAATCACTGGGTCCAGCTATGACTCAACACCACCATGCTGAGTAGACCTGAGTGCCTCATCCAGTTATTCCTTAAACACCTCCAGGAGGGTGACTCTACCACCTCCTTGTCCAGCCTGTTCCAATGTTTCATCACCCTTTCTGTGAAGAAATTTGTTCTTGTTTCCAAACCAAATGTCCAACCTAAATGAGAACAACACACGGAAAAAGTGCACCCAATGAAGAACTTTAAATAAGCCAGTCTAGGAAAAAGTCTATTTTACCACCCAAAACCCACAAAACCTCAGGTGCTAAAGCCTAAAAAGTCAGCCTTTTTCAGAGTTGGATAAAACCTTCCAGAGACTAATACAGCTCATCCCAAACATCTACTAAGCAATTTTCCAAATAGGTCTGGGCTTTCCTATTTCTCTCTATTGCCTGCAAAGGAAATTGAGATTGAGGGGGGGAACATTTGGGACACGGATTGGGTGCTACAAACCCTGATGCTGGGACTGAGGCTGGCTGGGCTGCTTTGTGCAGCCTTTCTGCAGGGTGAGAGAAGGCCCAAAGGACTGGCTCAGAGATAATCTCCCCTCATGTGTTTGAGGAAAGGACAGTCCCAGTTCAGTTGCCTCTCCCTAACCATCATCAGTTCAGGACATAGTTGCAGGATGAGGCTGCATGGTGCAAGAACAGCAGATTATCTCAGAAAGGCTTTAGTCTTCTACTCAAATTCCAGGAATGATTCTTCTTGGGTGAAATTTCTCTCCTATTGAAATGAAAAAATCCCACCTACCGCAGCAGGAAATAGACTTGTCAGGAAACATACCATGTTATGGGGAAATCAACTTTATAAATATATAATTATGGCAAATTTCTAAACCCATTCATATGAATTATTTGTGTTAGATGCCCATCCAAATAAGTAATCTTAAACATTTTTAAATCTTGCAATTTCTTTTGACGGTGTCTTTTTTTTTTTTGTTTTGTTTTGGTCTTTTTTTCTTTTTTTGTTATTCCCATTTTTTTCTGTAAAAGTCAAAACCAGAAATTTTATAACTAAGGACAAGGTACTTCCAAGCCCTTAAAGATCTGGGGAATGAGTGGAGAAAGGAACTACTGCTACATCTATACAGCAGATTCACTGAATTTCTAAGGCATGGAGGGGTGGGGATTTATGTCAGGAGGTCTCTTTTCTCTAAAGGGTTGTTCTTTTGCTTCTCATTCAGGGAGGAGGTGATGGTCCAACATGAGATTCATATGGGATTTACTTTACTTCTGCGTCAAAATGACAAACCCATAGTCTGAGTCACTCTTGAAATGTTTCTGTCACATTTGTAATCAGAAAGTCCATTGCTTGAAGCAAAGGTTAGAATAGTGTAATACCTCATGTTCAGGTAAACTAGTGACAGCCTGTACTTTGGCTCTCACATTTGTCTTCTGAGATTTGAAAAAAAGAATTTGTCATCTGAACCAGGACTTTTTTTTTGCAATTTTCCATGACTCTGCTGCTAATATAATACTGTGACATCTCAAATTTACTGAAAGATGATCACCAATCATTATTTCAATGACTGACATCTGAAAGAGGTTAGATGGTTTCCATCTGAAATGTTAATAACTGCCTGGAGTCTTGTCTGCTATTGCCTTGATTCCTCCTCCCATTTTAACAACTCTGGGGAAGGAATAATGGGAAATTTAAACAGAATTCTGCACTGAAAGTGCACTCTCTGCCATCCATCTTGAGCTCATAAAACAGGCATGGGGCTACTGCTGGATGCAGGCAGCCTATTGGATCTTAAAGCTTTTGTATCTCTTTGCTACATCTCTACCAGCAGAGTGGTTACTGGCAGGAGTGGCAGCAATACTGCAATGTGTGGTAGGGCAGTCAGTGAGATTAATCTTCTCCAAAGTGTCAGCCACAATCAGCTGTTCCCACAAATATCCTCTGGACTACAGTGTCTGGCCTTACAAATGACAGGAAATATTTCTCACATCTACTGTGAACCCAGATTTCTAGAAACACGTAGACTTTACAGTACAAAAAGCATAATTACACTATAATTATATTGTAGGTGGTTTTTTTATCATAAGATTTCCACTAATCCAAATAATGAAGTACTTCATGGACAGGCCAAAAATAATTGCAATGTAAAATGATGTAATTGGTACACCTGCATTTAAAAAATACACAGTCAGGACCTCAGCTGAGTTAAATCATTATCTCCCTGATGATATCAATCTGGTTCCTGTGCATTAAAAAGCAGATCATGGGAGCAATAATATCTCAATTATGCAGTTAACCTTCTGGTTATATTAATTAGTGATGATTAGGCATGGGAAACCATAATTATGTGACGTACATAACACCCCTTTGAAATTGCATGTGAATCTAAACACAAAAGGCAGATGTGAGCATCTAACCAGGGCTAGAACAAATCCAAAACTGAATTGTATGACCCTCTATCTGTGTCTGAACCACAGCCAGTCATGACAGCTCTGCTAACGTTAAATTTGTAGAAGAAAGTGCAAGTTTTATCTGTCCCAGAAGAAAAATGCAAGGTAGAACAGTCTCATATTCTGATTTCACATGCAGGTTATAAAATTCTGACTAAAAAAGGACAAATAAAACATTTAGGCCCAATTCAGTTAATAAACAAGGAAGCTCTGAAACTAAAGAAGCACCTTTGCATTAACTCACAACTTTTATCCATTTACCTGGGATATGAACAGCTAAAAATCAGCCTCCCTTGCTCTTGTTTGCAGGAGATCTTGGCAGCCAGAGAATTATTTGCAGGAGAAATTCCTGAAGAGTTTCTCCTGAATGACTGCACAAATGCAGTGGGAGACACTGTACTGAGAAAACTTCCAAGGCAGCTGAGGAAACTGTGGTTGGGAAGAGGGAGTCAGAGAAAACAGGATTTTCCACCACTGTCCTCATGCCTAACTTAAGATTGAAATTTTTCACCTTCAAGGATAAAGAAAAGCCAATCTGAGCTAATACTCTTCCCCCAGTAGAGCAGAGATGTGCTTTATCCCAGCAGACCATTCCCTCACAGCAGGACTACAGTAAATAATTAAGGTGGAGGTCACTCAGTCTAAATTTAGAAAAATATTAAACATTCCACTTTTCTATAGGCTTCTGTCACCTACTGAAACCTACAGAAGCTCTGCACTGCAAGAGGAATTGTGGATCTAAACACTCAGGCTTATTCAGATGGCAGCATCCTGCCACCCTTGCAGGAAAAAGGACAAGCCCAGAATATCACAAAATTTCCATTAAAATTGATCCTTTGAAAAGTGAAAGCTAGAAAAAAACTGCATATTTTTGACCAAACAAATGTACTTTAAATGGATGGTTTGCAAATGTCATGTTGAAGTGTTCCAAAGTTGGGAGCTGCCAGAATTAATGCTGCCTGCGTACTCTGCATTGTACTTGCAGGGTCTTTGTCACTGCTATTGCCTGGTTTTATTTTTTTAAATCTAAGTAACTTGACTTTGAAAGTTTGACTTGCAAATCTGGCATTTGCAGTTCAGGGAAACCCCACCTTGCACACCTTTTGTTCTATATTCACTCAATTACTATTTGATGTGCTGTTTGCTTTCTGCTGTGCCAGCAGCAAGGGACACTGGTGCAGCGTGGGCCAGGGTGATTTATTGACCCACAGAATCAAGAGTCGTGGGGTCTTCACTGCTTCTGCTCTGGGCTGTCAGATCAGTCCATGACAGCCAGTACAGCAGAAAACCCTGCCCAGTAAGGGCCCAGGTGAGTGAGGTCCTGGGGGTATTCTGGGCAGAGCAAAGTCTCATTAGGTGGCAGTGTCCCTTAAGGGACTAAAGGCACATGGTACTTTGCAGATTGTAACCCAGTTAGACTTTGGTAAGACATACTCCCTGTCTTTTCCTCTACTAAACTGTAAAAGTGTTGTCTAATATTTATAACCAGCAGTTCCCAAGCATTGCAATCTGTTCTGTAATGATATTTTCAATTCAGTCTTAGACTCCTGAATGAAATTTCTGAAAAAGTTACATAAAGGCTTTCTTTTTCAACCTGAGTTGCATTCAATAGAATATTATAGAAACAATCATTGCAAACATCTCACTTCAAGAGAGGTTGTTTTTTCTTTTCCTTTTGCTCTTGGCAGTGGCTGTGACAAGAATGACAGAGCAAAACACAACAGAAAGTTATAAATGTTACTTTTCCTAAGACAGCCAACAGAGTCATGGACTACCGAGGTGAGAAACTGAGGCACTCTGCTTTCAGACACTCTGACCTGTGTCTCACCCTGGGGCTGCAGAGAAGGTTTAAAGTGAGGAGCTCCTTTGGGAGTGACAAGTCTGGGACCTGTCAAGAAAAGAGAATGTGCTACCCATCTCTCCAACCATCTGAAAAGAGACACCGACAGAGGAAGGCACAATTTGGGAAGGTGCTTTTCATCACTTCAGGGTTTTTTCACCTTTACTTCAACTTGCTGCACAAGCAAGGCAGTGCCTTTTGGTTCCTCCTTTGATATGCCCCTCCTGACACACAAAGAAAAGGTTGCCAAAATCTGGTAACAAGCATGACCGCCTCTTCACTTCATGCCTTTCTCCATTCTTTGTTTCCTAAACCTACCCCCTGGCACAGGTCAGGATCCATCCATCACAACCTGGCACATTCTCTCCTGGCTTTCTTCCCTTTCCCCATCTCAGCACTTTCTTTCCATCAACTCCTCTGGCACCACAGAGCCATGCACAACATCTGAAGAGCTGGCACAGGGCAGTCCATATCAGGGGCCATTGCCACAGTACAGACAACTGAACTAGAGGCTTTGGCACAGCCTTGTTTATCATTATTAATGAGGCTGAACCAAACGGGCAATTCCTTGGAGTCTTTTGCCTCATTCCTCTCTTTCCCTTCTGGAATCTTGACCAATCCCTCCATTCCACTCCTTCCCACCTCAAGTAGCTGTTCCAGAGATTTTGAGAGCAGGACTGATGAGGCCACAGCTCTGCCCTTTTGTTTAGTGACACAGATGCATTATTAGGGGCAAGATTAAATAGGAGGTTGGGACTGGGGATGCATACACCCACAGGAGTTTTCTTAGGAGAAGATAAGAAAATATGGTCTTTTGGGAGATTGAGGTTTTAAGGAAAGTATAAGACCCTTTTTCAGACCTAGACTCTGGCTTATGACTATGCATATTTAGTTGACTCTTACCACAGGACAGTACTTGGTTTGAGGACTAGAAGCATAAATGGCACTTAAGAAATTAGCTGTAAAAATGCAGAGCTCTGGCTACAGGGAAGATTCTCTGCCACCTGAAATTGAGCATGAAAACATTTAGTTCTGGGCTGCCACCTCTGTGATTTTGCACAGAGTCATCACTGGGGTTCAGACTCATGGTATGGCAAACTTGGGTGTGAGGGCACCAAACAATGCTGCCTCCAGAGCTGAGCTGCCTTCCCTCTGCCTTTCCAATGCAACTTCCCAGCAAACTCATCAACCACAGGGATGCACTGGAAGTGCTTGGAACCAAACAGTACCAGAAAGCAATTGATTGAAAGCAATTCTTCTGCCTAAAGAGCTGGATATTACATTTGTTCTTCTTCCACACCTTCCCCTGTCTGGGTGCAACACAGAGGAAATCTGTGCAGCTGATCTGGGTTTTCACAAACCAAGGGATTATGTGCCACAGATCCTGACAGGCCCCTGTGCTCATAGCCTGGCAAACACCACAACTGTAATCTCCTCTCTGAGATAAAGTCCATCAATCTTATTCTTATACCAACCTCTCCCACTCTGCCCTTCAGGCAGAGCTCGAAGAAAAGCCCTTCTTGGGAAGGATGTTAAAATCTGCCCTTCCTTGGTACCCTCCTGTTTAACTTACTCTTTTGGCTGGCCTCCCATCAAACTTGGGTCAACACATATCCATTTTGTCTGCTGAGCTGACTAGTTTTCAATAACAATTTCTCCTTCATTCTGTAACAGAGATCAATAGAACTGCCCCTCTCTCATGTTGGCTGAGATTCCAGGAATGTAATTTGCTTTTTATTGTTGCTACTGCTCTGTTTTGTTTCCATTTTTCTTTCTTTTTTTTTTTTTCCTTTTTTTTCCATTTCTTTTTTCTTTTTTTTTTTTTGCCAAGGCACAGATCAATTTAGAAATATGAAAATTACTTAGACTTTCACTCAAAGTAAAATCTACACTTTATAACCCAGGATGTAATTTACAATTCTGTCATTAAACTCTGTTAATCCTATTATTATGAAGAGAAATAATTACCCATAGCGAAGAAAGGGATTCCCAACAGAGTAGAATTATATTTTCCATCAGTAATGAAAAATATCCCTGCCGCAGTGACACTGGAAATACAGATAGTGAGCACTCCCAGGAGTCCCAGGAAAGGTTTGCTACGCAGGCAGTCCTTCATGGAGCTCGAGAGGGTAGCAGTCAGGAGAATCAGCATCAGGCTCGCCAAAATCTTGCCCCTGGCCAAGAGACTGGTCTGGTGGAAGTCCTTCCAGAGGCTAAAGGATGCTAGTGAGTAGAGCTGCAGATCCTGGTGATCCAGCTGCATCTTGTGCATCAGTTTACAGAATTCGCTCTCCCACTTCTCCCCAATGAGGTCCTGGGTGACAGAGCCATACGTTTGGAGGTAGTAAGTGATTTGGATGGCTCTGGCTGATTTGACTCTCTGGTCCTTGCTGTTTGGCACTTCCATTACCCCTCCAAGCTGGTGGCCAATGAAACTGCTCCTTCCATCCTGGGAGAGAAAGTAGAAAAGATGAGTGTGTGGTTATCGTGCTTGTGACGTGATGCAGAGATAAACTCTGTCTTCTCTCACAGACGTGCCAAGAGCTCTGCTCAGACACCACTGCACTCAACAGGAGCCTTGCCATTCACCTCACTGGGCTTTGGGATCTGTCCCTGCTCCCTGCCACAACTCTGTCTCACTCATTAGAGGCTCATTTACATTTCTGTGCTGCAGTTCAGTGACTGCTCAGATATTCATTGCAGTCTCAGGGATTCCCAGATACCCAGGATCAAAATGCTGCATGCAACCTCCTCACCCCATGGGAGAGGATAACCTTCCACTTTTAACTGATGGACAATGACAAATCTCCAATTACAACAAAAAGTTTGAGAAGAAGAATAATTTCTGGATGATTTGTGATTTTTTGACACTTTGGAAATGATATTTAGAAGTTGGAAATGTACAGAAAATGAATCCTGATTCCTCAGGATACAGACAGATCCTCAAAATTTAATAACTAATCTGTCTCCAGAAAAATATAATAAAATCGGACTTTTTGAATTGTTAATTTGAGATTTCATGGATTTATATCAGTGGCACAGAGAAAATAATCAACCTTAAACCTAAATTTAACCAGGACTTGGTTTTTTTATACATTTCAAGAGTAGAAACTTTACTCTGGTCTCACTTATTTTAGTAAATGCTAGGAAATACAAAACTCCATGACAATCAGTAAAGGGCACATCAAGTCCACTCAGCCTCTGCCTGTTAACCAGACCAGGTTTTTTTTCTGTAAAGTTATTTGGCTCCATTTAAATATTTGTTTTGCATTTTTTTTCTTTTATTGTTGGAAGGATTTAATAAGAAAGGTCATGTAAGAAAGGTCCTCTGTCTGTAGCCACTGGTTGTAGGATAATTGTATATGCTCCTTCCAAGACAGGGGAAGCCTCTGTTGATTTAGAAAACAAATCCAGTTGCAAACTGAGTAATAAGACTCAATGATAAAATTGTCCCAGCACAAGTAATCTCTTTGAGCAAAAATTCTAAATCCAGGGATTGTCTTTTGCACACCAAATAATATTTTGCTTTCTCCCCAACATAAACTATAAGTTTTCAGATTTATTCCTCTTGTATTTTATAAAAATAATAAAATTATAAAGGCAATGATGTCTAAACTACCTTGCAGCAGTGTTATCTCATATGAGATAACATCCTTTGCCTAGGCACACTACTGGAATGAGCTGAAAGCTTAAATTTGGGAGAGGCTCTGCCCTCCACAAACACACACAAGGAAGCAGTCATCTGCAAAAGGCCAGAACCATGTGAGGGAGACACTTTAACATGTACTACATCCAGCATTACCCATTTCTAGAAGCACCTGTGCTGCATGCAGGTCATTATCTGAAATTGCCAGACCTGCTCATAGCAATGATCCCCATCCTAAGGAAAAATCAGCAAAATGAGGCTTTATAAAATTTAGATGTCTTCCAGCACGTTGACTCATAGAGCAAATAAATATCAGAAATTGGGAGACTGTTTAAAATGTTTTATATACTCACCTTGACATCAATCAGGTATGTAAAGGAGGTAATCCTCCCACTGAGAAAGTTCTCCCTATGCTTACTTTCATGGCAGGAGCTCACACTGTTCCCAGCTTTGCCTGCCAGAGCCCAGGGAATGTGACAAAGTGCTTTTCAGAAGTTCATTTTTTTCCCTATTCCCAGTTGTTATTCCCACCAAAATAGTGCTTCTGGCAAGGGTATCCTGGCACGAGCTGACACAAAAGGTGAACTGCAGCCTAGTGCCAGCTTCCCAAATCACCTGGAGCCTCATTGCAAATGTCACATAAGCAGAGACAGCTATCACAGAGGGGCAGCTGCTGCTGTTCAGACTCCAAAAAATCCTCATCCCCAGCATTTCATGCTCCAGTCCTGTTTGGATTTTTTATTTCTACTCTCTCTAAGGAGAGGTCACACCTAACACTCAAATGCTCACATAAAGTGCATTTCCAAGCTGGTAATTATGCTTGAGCAATGCAGTCCTGGCTCACACTGGATGCAACTTTGCAGCTAAAAATCCCCACTTGGCACCGCTTGGAAATTTTGGAGAGAAATTTCCCATTTCCTCAGTGTCTGGGCAGAGCTGACATTCAGAGGCTTGCAGGAGCTGCAGGATTCTGTAGCAGCACAGCTCCCAGCCCAGGCAGAGCACTGTAATTCAGGTTTCATTGATTCACTATGCAGCAGGCACAGCAAGGTTATGGGAAACTTTGTGATGACCATCTGCCTTCCCCTGCGAAGGGTGCAGCGAGCGACGGCAACATTTCAAAGGAGGCAGCAGAGCAGGCACAAATAAGTCATGTTCTGCTGTATCTCCTGTGAAACAGCAGATAACAGCTATTTTTTACACTGATGTACAATAGGGCACCCAGCTCGTATGTCAGCAAAACAGAGAGCAAGCTTTCAGACGGAATCGAGGAAATCACAGGCACCGGATTGCTGTGAGGACATTTTGTCTGTTCCCTTCTTTCTGGAGGCAAACTGTTTCCTACCTAAGCAAGGGTTTTGCCTTTGCTGCAGTGAAACATGAACGTGGCACCACAGCCCCTTGGAAAATGGGGCTTTTCCCTCATAATAGGAGAACAACAGAATCAAAGAACAGCTTGGATTGGAAGGGACCTTAAAAATCATCTCTTTCCAAGCCCCCTGCCAGGGGCAGGGATACCTTCCACTAGTCCAGATTGCTACAGACCCTGTCCAACCTGTCCTTGAACGAGTCCAGGGTCAGGGCAGCCACAACTTCTCTGCTGTGGTTACAATCTTAGCCAGGAAAGCAGAAGGAATGTGGGGGACAACAGTCTTTTGTTCACCCCATTTTATGGACGACAACTGATGTGTAGGAAAATGGAGATCCAGTGCTGCTAACATGAATTTCAGCACCTCCCAGAGTCCAAGACAGGGACCTACCTGTTCTTGGAGTCTCGTGGGAGCTTCAGAGGAGTTATTCACTGCCCCAAGTTCTCTGTTGTCCTCCAGGACCAACTGAGTGAAAGAACAAGGCATGAAGGGCTAAACTCCTGAACCAAGCCTAAGGTCTGGGAAACAAAATGTGCCCACAATGACTTGTGTAAGTGATGCCTGAAGAGCCAGGCACATTTTGAATAAGACTCCACATAGCTCTTCATGAAAAAGGTGCTTTCTGCTAATTAGTGAGTCCTTCTTGGCATATGCCTACACGCTGCTATTTTTAATTTGATAGCATAGTGTGATGTTTCAAACTACAGACCCCTTACACTTTTACCTACATCTGCTGCTACTCTTTGATACTATATACAGAAAAACAAACACCCAAAATAAGTACCAATAATAATTATTGGTTGTACATCATTTTAAACCCATGTATCTACAACAGAAGATGCTAATTGACTTTAGCAAGGTCACTTGCATGGTTGGAATCTTGTTTCAAATTCCCAGGCTGTGTCTATGTGTCTTTCTCTTTTTCAATTTTTTAAAAATATCTGGTGAAGCCATAACAGTGTCTGTTCTTCCAGATTCTGATGGCAGGTAATTCTCTCCAGACCTGAGCATCTTTAAAGATGCAATGAAATATAGATCACCTGCTGAGGCATGTGATATTTCATCTAAAACAGGGGGCAAGCAAAATTCTTTGCTTCAATGGACATTATTAAATTGTTTTTTGTGTTCTCCTTTCTCTTTTTCTAGTTGCTTCAAAGCCATTTGATATATTTAGGCTCTGAAAGGGAGGAGAATGGGATCTAAGATGCCAGGCATGAACAGCTTCACCTTCCTTTCCCCCCAGCATGATGGACTTTGCCACCTGTGTCGATGCAGACCTGACCTTGCTTGTGGTTGAAAATCCAAACCCCTTGTTTGTTCAGCAGTAAGATTCACTAATTGTGAATGAATGGGTGCAGAACAAACCCCTGGGATGTTTCAGGCTGGAAACTTATCTGTAAATGATGCTTGGACCCTTAATTTCCTAAGCAGATATGTAAGTGGCGTGGGAAGTTTGACTTGCTCCGGAGCTGAGGGCCTCTCTGGTTAAAGGAAACTGGCTGCTCCTACTGAGCTAAATATCTTCTGCTAGTGATAATAGTAGTAGGCACAGATCCTCTCAGCACGCAGCCCAGAGGGACACTAGAAATACTCCCTCCCTACTAAAATTACCTGGGGCCTTTTTTTTTGTTTCCTTAACATTCTCGGCGCAGCTGCTGCAGGCCCAGCTCCCGCTGGGGGTTCTGTGTGGTCACCGCAGCACCAGCCCTCGGCAGGGCCTTGCCCTCTGCTGGGGGCTTTTCTTTGTCCAAAATCACTCCAAGTTAGGAAGAAAGGGGCTGTAGTCAGTGCAGAGGATGGCAGGGAGGGCCAGCTGTGGGTGTTGGCACTGAGGGATGGGGTTTAGTGGTGGGTCTGGCAGTGGCAACTCAGTGGTTGGAATTGGTGTTCTTAGAGGTCTTTTTGAACACAAATTATTCCATCATTCATCTCTGCTCCAAATGGCATCAGCCTCCTCTGGCTTTCCTCTCACAGGAAAGAGGGAGGGTTTGAGCTATTTTTGAGAGGATGTGGCTTCTACCTCCTTAGCACCTTGCTCAGCAGAGGCTAGTGAGGGTTTTAAAACTCTTTTCAGATCTCTGGCAATGAGGAAAGGAGACCTTGCTTCCTACTGCTTGATCACTCTCATTCAAGTACACCTACAGGACCTTAGCCAGCAAACTTATCTCTATTTTTATTTTTATTTAACTGCTTCCTTTCATCAGCTGGAGTGATAGATCATTATCAAGCTACATTATAGAAATGTTAGGATAAAGCATGCCATCCTGCTTGCATGCTATTTTATCTTAAAAGCTTAAACTGTTCGACAGAGGGCAACCAGGAATGTCTGCTGAAATACATTGTGTGATAAACATCCTAATGAAATCAATGCAGTTGTTTCTCCCTCTGATAAGGACATTCTTATTCTCCTGTAGGTCACAGAAAGTATTATACAGAAGTTAGGATAAAGTAAGTTGCTTTTCAGCCAGCTGCCAGTTTTCAAGGTAAAAAAGTAATAAAAAATTTAAATCCCCTTTCATTTAGGGTTTAACATATTGGGCTTCTCATGTTCCTTTCAGCCTCACTGTCAAACTTTGGAGGAAGGTTTTTTCTCCTCAATCAAACTTATTTTTCTCTTCCTGTCCCTAGTACAGTTATGCATGAAGACCTTGTACCAGTCGATCCCCGTTACACAGCCACCCATTACCAAAAATTCTTGCAGCATTCCTTTCCAGAGCACAGCACATAATGCTGATTCATGGCAGCATTTTCCCACATTTTTATGTAGCAGTTTTCCTGCCCTTGCAGCTGTGTAGGTGCTCCTGCACTGTTTGCTGTGCAGCTGTTCTGTAGGGATGAAGGATGGAGGGAGCAGGTGAACACTGAGGGCAGCACATTTGAGGTAGAGCTGCACCTTGTCTGGTTGGGAGCAGGGACAGAGCCATGGCCTAGGGATCTGTTCACACACCACAAACAATTTGTATGAAAGTGGTCATGAGAAGTTATCCAGGAAATAATTGTCTAACACTCTGTTGCAATAAGGAAGAATTAATTTATTTTGGGCTACCCAGCAATGATGAGGCTAAGCTCACCAGCTGGCCAAGCAAATTTGGTTTATAGTCACTGTGCAGAGTCAGGCACATCTAAAGGATGATCTGCCCCATCCTGAGGTACAGGTCAGAAGCAGATTTGTTCTCTTCAGTTACCTGTCTCTCTCCCTAAAGCAGAGGCATGAGATTACTTGAGACTTGACCCCAGATTTCATCATGCTCAAAACTGCCTGACCTGCTTTGTCATTCCTGGCTCATGCCGGTCCCTTCTCAGATGTGTCCTGCTGGTTAACAAACCCACAGCCCTTAGCCCCTTCTCAGGGAAATCATGGGCTTCTAGGGTGATTTTTAATTGAGAGAGAAGTACACAGAGCACTCAAAAGGGAGCCAGAACCATCTGGCACCTCTTTCTGATGACTCTGGGCCTGTACCCCTACCCTCAACAGCTTTCGGTTTCCAGTTTTTGATAAAAGAAGCAAGAACAGATGAAAAGTGTTTCAAGAGACATATATTGTAGTGTTAATAACAGAGAATAAGAGAAATGTCCCTAGAAGTAAATCAAAATATGGAAGAATTCATAAGGGTGCAATAGTAAAATGTGACAGCCATTAGAGAGTTTTTCTCTTTGGAGGAGCTTCTGGCAGTGGACATGCTGTTTCTGAGTGGTGCTCCTCACCATGTTCCTTCAGTGTCACCCTGTCAGGTTTTCTAAGAATCATAGTGTAGTCAGGGCTTCAAGGGACCTTTGAAAGTCACCTGAAGGTCCAACCCCCTGCAATGAGCAGGAACATCTTCATCAAGGTCAGGTTGCTCAGCCACGTCTATCCCGGACATGAATGTTTCCAGGGATGGGGCATCCACCATCTCTTTGGACAAGATGTCCCTGTGTCCCATCACCCTCAATGGGCATCTCTGTCAAGGCAAGGGAAGGACAGAAGGGAAGGAAAAACGGCTCTAACTTCTACTCTCACCTTCTACTTCCCTTGCACATCCCTCTGGGAAGTAAATACAAGATAAGCTCTCTCCCTCTTACACCAGCTTCACTCCACTTCCCTCCAAAACTATATTTCATCTTTACAACCTCTGCAACCCTCCTTTCATTCTTTGTCCTATCTTCAAGCTCTTTGTTGCTCAACTGATCCCTTCACCCACAAAGTCAGATTCCCATTCAGTCCATCTCAGATCCCATTCCAGTTCCTTTTGGAAAAGAGGAATAGATTAAGTGCCCAGCAGAGCTTTGTCCCCAGCTGTCCTGAACAGCACCCGTGCACCCAAGGACACAGTGGTGTCCTTGAAGCTGATGAGCAATACCCACGTGGGCTGTGATCATTCATCTCCCTAGGTGGGAAGGGTGCTGGAAGATGGGGGGGTCACAGACAGCACAAAGAGAACTGCAAGCACTGGGGGATGATTTTGGGCTACAGCTGGTGTCTCTGCCTTTTTCTTCTCTGCCCTCCATCAGGAGCAGGACACAGGCACAGCAGTGAAATAGCTTTGGCACGGACTGTTCAGGCAGGTGAGCTGGTGTCAGCACCCCAGTCCCACGAGATGGGTGCAGGGGTGAAGGGCACAGCTTTCTTTGGATGCCCAGCAGCTTGGGGACCCTGGGATGGCTCACTCAGTAGGAAGGTGGGTGACTCAGAAAGGCTTGGAGGTGACACAAGTTCACCTTGCACTGGAGATCCGTGTCAGCAGGACCTCTGAAGTCGTAGGTTACTCTGGATGTGCAAATCTACCAGGTCAGGTATTAAAACATGACTGTCCTCTTGTTTCCAGCAGACACAGAGCTCCTGCTCCCCCCTCACCACTCACTGACCTTGGAGTTTGTGCTCTGCCCTGCCCAGGATCACAAGCCCTCGAGGGAGAACCTTGGGATCAGCCTCTGCTTTTCACAGCCTGTCCCTGCCAGTGGAGGAATCACAGAGCAAAGGTATGGCTGCATCTGGCCCCTAAATCCTCCAGGATGAAGGATGATGATAAAAGTAGCCAGTGCAGATCAGAACATTTGCAAGGAGAGGCCAGGTGGGGGAAATCCAGCCTCCTGCATTGCCTGGTAGAGCTGTGACTCTCCACCTATGCAAACTGAGAAAACATTTAAGCCTCTGCCAGTGGCTAAGCCATGAAAACTGCCCAGGTACAATTAAAAAAATAAAAATATGCTGGTCTCTGTGGTCTTGCCCACAGCTACACTTCATCCCAAAGGATTTTGTTTGTGCCAAGGAGAAGCACAGGAATGAATCATTGACAGCAATGCCTTGAGGGAATTGCATAAAACACCAATATTTGGATATATACAGTTAAACACTCTGACTGACATAGGCAGGAATGTATCTGGAGAATGCATTTACTGTCTCTCATATTTGGCAGTCTCTATGAATCTATATCATGAGTACTTTTAATCAATGAATACTCTATATTAATTCTAATTTCCTCCAAAGCTTAAGCTCAATATTAAAAATGTTCAAAGGAAAGGAAGAAAATTGCAACGAGTGTTAAAAAAATAAGAAGTGTTTTTTCAGCACAGACCAGTGGTATATCTAGCCCAATTTTCACTGTCTGTCCATTTCTAAACTATAGTGCACCAAGACAGTGTCTTCTATGACACAGATGGAAGATGCCTTTGGGAGTCTCAGAGTATTGTAGATTTTCCAGCTCTTCAACAAAATAAAGGAATGAAATGAGCTGCTTGGAAGGAGGAGGAAGAATAGAACTGTTCAATTTTTTAAATAGATAAAGTCTTCTCATAAATGCAGTGATTTGAATTATATTAGCAACAAAAAGTAAGTGGATGAATGAATGAATTAAAGCTACAATTGTACCCCAGTGAAATTCAACAGTTTGTTATCTCAAGAGGGTCTTGCATTTCACCAAGTGGAGTAAACAGGACAACATTTGACCCAAATTTTTTCAATTTTTTGGGAATATTTAATCTTAAGATTTCTTGAGGTCCATGGAGATATAGGTAAAACAAGATCCTAATTACTAAATTAAAAAATACAGCAGCATACACCAGAAATATAGAAAGCCTTTTTTCTTGTTTTCTTTCTATATCAGCAAAAGCAAAAGACATAAAACTGCTTGAAAAACTTCATCCCATACTCCATAACCCAAGGCAAAGAGATTTGGGGGTATGAGAATGGGATCCAGTGACTGTCCCTAACAAGAGATTCTAGAGAGAGGATACAGATTTTCACTGACATATTTGTGGGCCCTCTTGCTTTGTGAGCATCCCACTGTGTGTCTCTTCTAATTGTTTTCCTTACATCACTTGAAGTCCAATACACAGAAGAAATGGAAGAAAACCTGCCAGAAAGTGAAAGGGATTGGATTTGCCTGGTTTTATTACTTCATTTAAAGGAAATGTTAAAAAACAAACAGCAGAGAATAAAAAAGTGAGCAGTAAAGCAGATCCACAGGAATCATTTAAGCTTTTACAATCTGAGGTTTCAATAATGACACAGAAAAGGGTGCTTTTTTCTTTTTAAATTATGTTTTATGTTGGCAAACATCTCTTTAATTTTATCTGTCTCTGCTCATCCTCTTTTCTCCAGGGACCAGCAGCCAAAGTACTGAAACACTGCAAAAATGTTCTATCAAAGGCAGGAAGAAAAGAAGTAACTGAGAATCAGACAGAGCCAAGTGTGATGTGGCAAGATTTTGAGGCAAGAATGGTTTTGAGGTTAATTTACAGGTAGCTGGATTAGCTAAACCCAGCCTTTGAATACAAGATGCTGCTGTGTTCTTATCCAAGTCCTAGCAGGGACTCCTACTCTCACAATGCTCAGTAAGCTATAACAAGGCACTGCACAAAGTGTTAAGTGTCCTTACAGTTGAGGACACTTAACATTTCTAGCTGAAAATTCCTCTTTTCTAAGAGATAATTAATCAGTCTCCCCTCTTTTTTTTTTATTATTCTCAAATTTGGCATTGTGCAGCAATTTCTCTACCGTGAAGCATCCCTCCCTTCTCTCCAGCACACACTGGGTTTTAATGAGTTTGGCCATTTGTTAGCTGGAGAGAGCCAAAAAAATGTCTGCTTTCAGATGCTTTCCTTTTTTATTCTTTTTTCTTTTTTTTTTTCATGGTGCTTGGTGAGGATCTGGGAAGGGGGTGTGGGAATGAGGCATTTAAGTAGGTCTGTGTTTATGCATTAAAATCTAACGAAATCTGGGGTTCTGCTAACTCCCACCCAAGGTACTTTTGAATTCAGTACATTCATAGAGATTTTTGACACCCACATTTGAATATCAGCAGGTAGCTTTTATATTTTTAAATTCTATCTCAATTTTATCTCAATTCTATCTCAATCTATCTCTCTATCACCTTGTAATGTGTTCCCTTCATGGCAAAATCTTGTGTTCTTAATAGTCCATAGAGATGAAGGTGGTGTCATGTGCAATCCTCTAACAGGTCTTCTTTAATTCTTATCCCAGTTAAAAGAGGAAAGCCCATGGCGTCATGGCATGGAATGCCACATCATGCCATGGCATGTGGAATTGTTCCAAAACATGTAGGTGTGGTGTCTGGGGACATGGCTTAGTGATAGACTTGTCAGTGTTGGGTTAATTGTTGGACTTGATGTTCATTCCAACATAAATAATTCTATGATTCTCCACTTTGGGCTTCCCATTGCCTCTCATCCCTGCAGAGCTCTTACACTGGAAGTTCACGGATACTAGGAGGGTTGGATTTCTGTATTTTCTCAGTCATATTCTGTGGGAGAGGGTGTCTTGCACTGTATCAGCACAGGGCACATTGCAGTGATATACCAGTGTTACACAACAGCGTGAGACAATCAGGAAATTTTGCAGCATCCCAAACCCTTCACCTAGAGATTGCAGGGGGTGCCACTGAACAAGGTCTGCATGCCTGGAAAATTATCTCCATGCAGCCTCTGTGCTGTGGAGAGCTGGGATGACACAAGGAAAGTGCAGCAGATGCTGAGGTTTCGGTTCAGACCATAATCATTGGTCACCAGTGAGGTTCTGGCAGGGCCCAGGACCCTGCTGTGCAAACACACAGCTGGAGAAGCTGCCCATGCTCCACAACTCCTCCCATTCTGGTGCTGGACTTTCTTTAGCAGCTGTATTTCTCAGTGTGAGCTGTGATGCTGCCAAAGGAGAGGTCCCTTCCTCTCTGTCCTAAGCTTGCATCTCATCCCTGCCAAGCTTGGGAGCAGCTGCTCGTGTGGTATGTGGTGAAATGGATTGGAGAAATAATCCAGGTTTATGCAAACTGAACAGGAGGGGGAAAAGAAAAAAAATAAATGGAAAATCAAAGATTTAATCCCCTCATCCCCTCCTTGCTGCCATCTGGCAGAAGGTTTCTTTAATTTTCTCTGCTCAGACCCCCCCAGTCTGGTGGTGATATCAGCTGTGCCACACCTGAAGGTGGCTGTATTTCACAGCAGAGTATTTGTCCTTACTCTGGATACAAAATGCCTATTATCTTCAAGGAGAGTTTCTGATTTGGATGTGCCTCTTCAGCCAGAACAAAGCATGAGAAGCCACAATGGAGGCTCTGGGATCCTGAGCCAGGCTGCCTAACCAAGGCACCAGGTTGGGAATGTCAGGACTACTGTGAAAATGTCAGGACTACTTCGCTGGCTGCTACAGGAAAACAGGGCACCTCTGGAGGGCAACTTTTATCTTGAATGGACTGAATCTCATTCTTAGGGATTTTAGTCCTCCTAAAGGCTACAATGCCCCAAAGCCTAGTTTATGTACCTTCATAAAATGCTTGAAGTTAGGTTATGTGTGCTCCTAGATGTATAAATTAACGTAGTGCAGCTGTTAAGAATGAGCTCAAGATACAAAGGGAGATTAATATCTAATTACTGTGTATAAGCACTTCTGGAGAAATGTAGAAATTCTCTGTATATAATATTAGTACTAACAACCACCTTCTCAACTTATTTCAGATGTTTCCTTGCAATACATCAAAGCTTTTCTCCCCAAATACAGTTTACAATTACTGTAGTGCCTTAAGTGTTAAAAAACAAAAAAGGTTTTTCAAAATCACCTGCTGTGCAAAGTGATTTTTCAATTTTATATTAGTATAATCTATTTGGAAAGGTTTTGGTTCTGGCAGAACAGGAAGGATTGGACTTTCAATTCTAAAACAAAAATGTTGCAGATGGTGGGACCTTGTGGTATCTAGCCACCTTTGGATTTCAAGCAAATATTTAGGGAAAAATTCTGATAGTGTAAGCCAAAGAGTAATCAGATGGTAAAGCACTTCCAGATGATGGAATTTCAGCATTTGTCTTCTGAGCACTCTGCAAAATCTCTGTCTCCCTGCTGCAATAAACTGCCAATATCTGGCAATCTATTTTGGATGAGGATGGCATTTAATTCCAGTTCCTTCAGTGAGAGCTAATTCCTTATTCAGATTAATGTATTTTAGTTCTTTTGCAACTGTCTAATAATAATTTCCAAAAAGAGTTTTTCAAAGCCCTGTCAGAGATTTGGAGTGAGAAAAAGTTGCAATGGACTTGAGAAGGAGCCTGGATTGTCCCTGTGAAATTATTCTGGTAGGTTTTTTCTCATGTCAATGCAAACACAGATTATCCCCTAGGATTTTTGGAAAATCTTCATCTGACATGAGCCTCTTCTGTTAAGATCTCTAGATTCAGCATATCCTCATCTTTACAGAAATTTCATGGAACTTTTTTATTGGGTGATTTGAAATAAAAGTATATGGCATTCATTCACCTCACCTAATTTTAACCATCTGAAATGTTGATGCATAATATGAATATTATTTCTCTGGTCCATAATGTCTTTGAATGGTGAATTTCTCCTGTCCTAATGTAGATGTTTAGAGAAACTGAAATTAATTACTCCTGCATGTTCACCTTTCTATCCTCTGGTTGCACATTGGGCTCACTTTAGCTCAGATGCTGAATAGGAAAGGGCTCATATTAGAGGAAACTGATGTGTTGCTATCATGACTCTCGGCATGAGCACCCACAAATTGCTCCATCACAGACCCTCACTGGAAGGGTCCCAGCCTGACTCTGAAGACCAGACCGGATCCCATTCAGTGCAGCAAAGGCCCTGATGTTGTGGACAAAGAGGAGAAGAAATGTCCTGACCCCACAATTCTTTTCACAAACATCACCAGCCATTTCCTAGACAATCGTTCTGCAATCATGCTCCAGTTGGACAAGAAATAAGATATGATCCAGCTGAATATTTCATACCTACCCTGTTCAGCTAAGTTTTAGGACTGTCTGCTACCATAATTTTCCCCTGGCACAACCAGAATACAATTAAGAAATGACAAAATTCAACAGGGGGAAAATTAAGCCAATTTGTGACATTAAGGGTATGAGGATTTTCAAATTTGAAGTGCTGGAGAACAATTAAACAATGTACAATATGGTAAAAGGACTTCTACAAATCATCCAAACCTAAATCAGATCACCCATCAAAATCCACAGTCAGCACAAAACTCCAGAAGAGGACTTTTTTCATTCTAGAAAGGAACAAAACAAAAGGAACAAAGAGAAGCAAAATTCCACCAGGGCTTCCCTGACAATTTCACACATCCTCTGCAGCCTCCAAAGCACTGTTTAAGCTCTACAGGGAACTGTGTGCGTCCTGCTGTGTTGATCTGCAAGAAGGTGAAGGAGGAAGGAGAACATCAAGTACTGAAATGTTCCTACTTGCAAAGCAGTGCCAGAGTCAGAGGTAAAAGTGAGTAACTTTTCTCTGGGGGCTGAAAAACTCCAACTTCAACATCAACTTTGTCTTTGACCTTGGTCGTGCCATTTAAGTGCTGCACCTTCACTTTGCAGCTGACATGAATCAGCTCCAAGGGAGGACCCTATGTTGCCCTTTAGGCACCAGAATGCAAGCAAAGCTCTTCAGAATATGGTATTATTTTCTGCTCAGTTTTCTAACTGCTCTGGATCTCTGTGTAAATTCTGTGACTCAGCTGCTGCTGACATGTCCTCCTTGCTTAATATTATCTGTGAACTTCACTCCTGTGCAATTCAATTCCATTTCCTGATAATTAATAGAGATGTTAGATGAGACCAGACCTAACACAAATTCTCCAGATACCCTGCAAGATACCTTCCATAAACTTGTTACATTATCATTTATCATGATTCCTCGTTTACAATCTTTCAGCCAGTATCCAACCCACATGACTGATTTCCCATCCAAGCCAATCTGAATTAATTTCTCTATTAGGGTTTCCTCATAATCCTGCACAGGCCAGGGAATGAGTTAGACTGACCTTATAAACCTTTTATGTGTTTGACCTCTTGATGTTACATGGAAGAGTCTCATAAAACTCCAACAGCTCTGAATTTCTCCAGCAGCACCACAGCTCTCCTTTATGATGGGAAAAATCAGTGTAAAGGAGAAGTCACAGCAAAATATGAATTCTTGAATGCATAGCCCTGCACCAAAACCACCATCCCACCCCCCAAACTGCTCCTTTACCAAACATCTGGAATGCTGTCCTTTGTGTTTGCTGTATCCTCATGGAAGAGGTTGTGGGAAAAGCCAATTCAAATTGTTTAGGTGTGAACCTGAGATTTTTGAGCTTCATCCTAGGCTATTCCCTGCCCTGGTTATCTTTTCTTTAGCTGCTCTAAAGGAAATGAAAACACATCCCATACTGCCTTATTTTTCTTTGTTATTTTTACTATTTTAAAATGTAATAGGGTTTTCCACAATGGAAGTATCAGAATAGCTCCTAGAGGAACTTTGTTCAAATCTGTTAAGTAGTGACAAATGATCTGTTTTAACTTGCCTTTTGAGGTGAATGTTGTGATGAAAAAAACATGGATCATACGCAATTACAGCATTTGACATTTATATGAGACAAATTTCCCTTCAAGGATGTCCTCCTTCTCCCACTTCCAAAATCCGATAATTAAGGCAAGAAGATGGTAAAAGTTGTAAGGATACAGGCTTTATTCTTTTAGGAGTATAAAAAAAAAAAAGCCACCCTTTTCTTTAAAATTGAATTCTCAAAACCAAAAATGAAATGCTTTATGAGACCAGGGGAGCTCTTAAGCTTGTCAAGCTTGTGAAATTTATTTTAGGGTATATACCTAAAGCCTAATGCTTGTGCTAATCTTGAAGCCTGGGGATAGAAAAGAGTGGAGAGACATTTGTAAATCTTCAGAAATGTTCACATTTCTCTGCGGGTGTCCCAAATTTCTATGCCATTTGCAATGACAAATCTGTTGTGCACCAACTGGGTGACCAGTGTTTTCTACATGCAGCAGGGAAATCAGTTGTGGACAGGAAAATTAAGGTTAGTTAACAAAGAAACACCACTGTAAGAATATTTGTTACCAGAATATTCCAGGCATTCCCGAAGAGAAGTGGGTTTGTCATCTGGATGCAAAAGTCTACATGATGAAATCTCTTTTGGGGGATGTTTTGTGCTTATCTGTGAATGAAACCTCACTCAAAGAGTCAACAACATGAACAAAACAAACTGTGATTTTGGGGGGAAAGTGCACATGAATATTTCCATGTTGCATCTACTCGGCACTGTATTTATTAATGTATTTGTTTAATGTATTAAAATCTGCACTAAGAAATAATCCTGGAAAATGATTAGGGAAAAAGTGATTTATATTTAAGTCACAGATTCTGTCAAAGAGATGGAATTGCATAATGAAATACTGCTAACAACATCTTTCTTCTTAATGAACCACACAATTTTTTACAAATTAGACTGGCTTGGAAAACTGGAAGCCAGGATCACTTGTCTCATCAATACAGTGCCTTGGTCTTCAGTGTAAAACTGCATTAACGAGAACCAGAGCACCCTCCTGGTGGGTAAATTTGTGTGAAGGGGAACTGGGCTGTGTCCTCAGTCAGCTGGGTGACTTTATTTTGCTGTGATTTTCCTTCCCTAAAGTTTGAATATAGGAAAAAAAATCCTTTTAAAGTGACTTTGTTTTTTTCTTCTTTTATTTTCTAATCTAAAGTATAATGTGTGAGAAAAATATTTTTGGAATAATTTTGAAACTACCTTGAATGACCCCTTTTAATACAAAAAAACAAGGAACATTTTGTTAGGGGCATGTCAAAATGAAACTGTGGGAACCTGTCCTTATCCTTCCATCCTTCAAAAGGTGCAGGATGGACATTGTTTCAAAGATGCTTTTGGTTTCAAGAGTACTGTAACTTCACATAGAAAAAGATGCAGCTGAAGATTTTTGGGCCATCCAGGTCATGCATAATTTAGTCCAGGTAATTCAGCATTTATAACAGAAGCACCAAAACCCTCCATGGCCACTTTAGGAAGATGTTAACACGTGTGCAAAAATGCACCACGCATGTGGCAAGAATAACCCCTGCCCATCAGGCTGACAACACCCATGTGACACTGGTGGAAACAATTACACAAAGTGTAAGAGAAGCTTTTCTTCCTTGTTTCAGTGCCAAACTTGGGCTTGAGGGTTCAGTGCCCCAGAACCAGCCCTGTAGGTGGTGTTTATCCTTACATGTTGTGAGAGATACATGCCAGGTGTTTGGGCTTCCCTGAGGAAGGATTTAATGGGGCCTCCCGCCATTAGCACAAGGAAATAATTGTGGCAGGCTGGAGATGGATCTTTAATCCTCTTTTCTTGCACTGCCTTGCATTAGGAGTTTCAGTGGTGTCTGTTGCCTTCGAAGGTGTGGGGCAGGAAGTCAGGACTGCCCTTTACCTTCTCAGATGCCCTCAGCACAGACAAGCAGGCTTTAGGGCTTGTGTAATTTCTAAAGAAGAATTGATCTGCAAGACACCAAAATATTTGCCATCAAATGTACTCAGGAAAAGTTACACACATGTATTGACAACTAATTTTTTAGCTTTAGATCATTATCAGGCCAAAACTTTCTGCAAATTAGCCAGCTAGTGACGTGCCAGTCTCACAACTCATGCTCACCCAGCAGTTCCATGTCTGTGATGCCAGTTTGCTGGCAAGAGTGGACTGGAGGAGGGTGTGTTTGATGGGAAAACATAAAACCAGGAGAAAAGTTGATCTGGCCAGCTCACAGATGTGAAGTCTGTCTGGTGTCTTGCAGAGCTGCTGCTGGGCATGCAGGAATGTTGTTGTGTAGGAATTGCCTACCAATGTATGAGTGGTGCTAAGGAGAAGAAAAAGAACTTCAGCAACATTTCATACCAGAGCTGCCACCAAAAAAATGATTGTCAGTTTGCCCTTGAGCTGATCCCGCAGTAAATCTTTTTAGATGGAAATCTTCCCGCTGCCACCAGCTCACTTTTGCTAGTGTCATCAGAGATCTCCAGCACTTCACCTTAAGCTCCTGCTCTCGAGTGGCCTGACCAGTGTAAAAGTGAGGCCAATTCACACCCAGTGAGTCCAGGGCTAGGGCAATGACACGTGCCACTGCATGTCATCATCTCTGCAGTGCTCAGGAGCTCAGTCACTGCTCGCTCCCTTTGTAGGATGCTTCACAGCCTCACTTCCAAGAGCTTCCTTTACTGCCTCTTCCCCACATGAGCACCTCACCCCTTGGCAGGTAGGAAAACAGAGAACAGGACAAATACAGCTAGAAAAAGAGGTATAAAAGACTTCATAGCTTGCTCCTTCAGCCTCACGTCGTCTTCCCCTCTCCTTTCCAACACTCAGGGTATCTACTTTCCTACATTGTTGAAGAATTTCATTTCTGTTTAAAGCTGTTTAACAGCTCAAGTCCCAGCCACGTCTCACTGTTTGCACTGTGCAGGGGCAGTGGATGTGGGGCCTGCATAAATTAAAAGCTTTCAATACAAATGCGAGATCACAGTTTCCCCAAATCAATTCACTTCTCTTGGAAAACCAGTCAGGGGGGTCTTTTGTAATAACCACTGCATAGAGGTCTTTTATCTCAATGTCTGAAGAGATTTAATATGGGTTTTGCTCTTAGATTACTGTTTTCCAAGCACCTACCCCAGCCTTACCTACATCATTGTTTGCCCATTAAGATATACCTGTAAAAGCATACACACATATGCATAAAGGATGTTAAATAATGTAAGAACTTCTTTTTGGCCATATTTATCAATCTAATTTTGTCCTTACAAGGTTCCTCTCACTTCTACCATATATTAGGATCTCCTCTCCTCTCCTCTCCTCTCCTCTCCTCTCCTCTCCTCTCCTCTCCTCTCCTCTCCTCTCCTCTCCTCTCCTCTCCTCTCCTCTCCTCTCCTCTCCTCTCCTCTCCTCTCCTCTCCTCTCCTCTCCTCTCCTCTCCTCTCCTCTCCTCTCCTCTCCTCTCCTCTCCTCTCCTTCTCTTTCTCTGGGAATATGTCATGTTTTCATACTAATGCTAATCAATTTTATTCTTCTGCCTTGCTGAGTGGTACCTGAATTTGTTTTAATTCTTGTTACAGATACTAAGGATACCCATCTGTTGTAAATCTGAAGACAGAAGTTCAGATCCCTCCAAGAGCTCACACAGCCAGTACAGTAGGGGGCTACAAAGACCCTTTGGGAAAACATAGAGATGACTGTTATAAGAAGATACCATGTTAGTGTAGAAACATTGGCAAGCTTTAACCAAATATTTGGTAAAGGAAATAAATGGGGTTTTTATGTCCACAGAGGACTTTCTTTTTTAGGAAAATGTCAAAGTTCTACTGGGCTTTCTCCCTTTGGCAAGCAGATGACATCCATCCCAGATCCCCAGGGATGAGCCATTATCACTGGCAGAAGGGGTTTGTAATTGCATCTTGCTCTTCTCTCCTCCTAAACAACCTTCCAATTGCTTCTTTAATATTATTCACATCAAGGCCTGGCACTGCACAAAAGGCCATGCCCCCCTGCAAGTGCTGACAAAAGTAAAAGTGGAATAGTTGGGAGGGAAAGGCAGGAAGCAGACAACCAAGGTCATCCAAAAGGTCAATGGAGAATACTTTGCAGTCTTCTACATGGCCAGAGCTCTCAGCTGCTGGATGGGAAGGAATGAGCCCCACACCCAAGGAACTTGGTCTCTACACCCCTGGTGAGCTGAAGGTGGAATGTCGCTCAGAGATTGAGAAGGAACTAAGTTCTGAACTAAGGAACAATTGAAAAAGAACACCCAAACACACATTCTTGCTTTGCTTGGTCTCTGCTGCCTTTCTGCTGTTTGTTTACTTTGGAGTGGCTTATCCTGGTACATGTTAACCCAATTTCATGTTCCTGGTGCAGTCAGAGCTCATAGTCTGGCCTTGCTTTACAGGAGGAGAGTGTTATCTTAATGCTTGGTCTATCAGAGACAAGGCAAAGACCTTTCCTAATGTGCTAAGCAAAGGGAGAAGTGGAGAATTCTCCTAAAAATGCAAGGAAACACTTATTTTCTTGCCAAAACTAAGCAGACAGGCTGCCTGATCACATCCTCAAAAGCTGATATCTGCAGAGACATCTCCCAGCAAAGGCACAGCTCCACCAGCCCATCCAGGCGAGGAGGGTCAGGAGCCTTCCCCAGTGCTGCTGGACAGTATGGAAACACAGTTGGAAGGGTAAAAGTGTCTTTTTTTCCCCCAAATTAGTTTCCCAGTCTGTGAGCCAGAAGATGCTCCTAAACTTCAAACATTTTCCACTTGCTTTCATGCTACTGAGCAGCTATTCTGAGCTCAGCCTGCCCCATCCTGTCTTCATCTGCGAGGCTGAGATGAAAACTATCTGCAGCCTCCAGCCTCCCTCTTCTGATCTTCTCCCTGCACATGTTTTCTTATTTTGCTTTGACTTGGTAGCTTTTTCCAGCCAGAGAGCACTTCAGAAAACCCTGAACCACATGCTTGGATTGGGACAGGTGGTATCACAAATGGGTGCAGAGCCTCACTCCTTCTGAGGAAGCATCTGCTCGTTGGAGTTAGGGCAATCTTACACTCTAAGTGGTTTTACTGAAGGGATAATCAGTCTGTGGATATTATCAGTGCATAGATGCCTACTCTGATGGAGATGGGCTCTGGTTTCATATCTTTCCTGCCCCATAGAGGTGTCCCCCTCTGGGACATCTAAGGAGGGATTAATCTTAGAGCAGTCAGAAAGACTCCAAAAATGCAAATGGAGCAAGACTCATTTAAAAGTACAGCTGTTAATGTGAGAAAAATTGAGAATCTGGCCAGTAGCAAATCTGCAATTAGAGGTTTCAAGATGTTAAGTGAACGCAAGTAATGCTTCAGCTGAAGCAAGAGCAGACTCAATATCCAGCTGATGTGTTTATCACAAATGTGGTAATAGAGATTTCTGGTTTATTGGCTGCTATTTCGCCTAGTGTTCATAAATGACTGATACTTAATTAATTGAAGGCAATATTACAGGAACCAATCTGCTGACAAAGGTTTCTTTAAACCAGCAGTTGTCATATTTATTTTGATCTCAGACAGGCAAGTTCTCAGTTGTTATCTTTTCTCAGACGAAGTAGCAAATAATCATGAAAAGCAACAAAGAAACAATAAAGATGAAATACCTGAAAAAATATTTTTATGCTTTTCTTTTTTTCCCTTCTATATAAAAACTTTGTTCAGAAATAACTTTCATTATTTTTGTTTGGGGTTTTTTTTGGCTTTTTCTGGAACAGGACAGCAAATTTTCTGTGGTTATAGGCGAATCAGGGTCAAAAAGCAATCTCTTTCCTGATATTTCATGGTACACAAGAAGTAATCCTCAGGTAATCAATAATTCTGTTTATACCAACAAATGAACTGTGCCTCAGACCACACTCTGGCCCTGGAGGCAGGGGCACAATGTGCTCACTTCTAAGAACACCACACACTGTTATCAGCAGTACGGAGCGTATTTACTGAGCCAGAGTGGACTCTTTCCCATGCTGTCTCCCAAGTCATGCCCAGACACTGTTCTGGAAGTCTCAATTGACAAAAACAAAGCTGATATTTGCCAAAACTTGAGATTTAACAGTTTGATGACTGATGCTGAGCGCTCAGTCTGTGCAAGTTCGGGCACAGTCCAGACCCCAAGCAGAGGGGCATCATTTTTATGTACTGAACTGAGGAAAGCATGAGCAATGTTCTCCAGGAAGTGTCTCAAAAATCTTCATCAAGACTTCATATATCCAGCTTTGTTTTCCTGCTCTGCCATGGTCTATCTGCATGACCTTGGGCAAGTCACTCTCTGGCTGGGCTGCAGACTGCAGTGAGCAGGTTACCGTGTCCCCAAAGTAACCAGAGCTGGCATTTTCCTTCAGCCTGGTTCATCTGCACTTGCCTACAATGACCCCTAAGTAGCCAGAGTGGATTTTAAACCCATCTCAGGCATTTGAAACCACCCTGCAGTCTGTGCTCTGAAAGTGAATGCTGTGTCTCTGCTCCTTCTCTGGCGAGTGGAGAGACCAAGTTCCTGCCTTATGGAGGGTTAGGTAAAGTAGAAGTATTTAGGGTTGTATGTTCTTCCAACACTACAGCAAGTAACAGTTAAACAATTATCCTTCCCATCCACGTTTCCTCAGGAAAAGCCAAGCAGTTTCATCAGATTTTGCAGCCCAATAACAGCTGCTTCAAAACTGGAGCAGTTTGCTGAAACCTGCTTGAGTGGTTCCCACAAAGTCCTGTGGGAAACCTGGCAAGAACTCACCCCCTGTCAGCCTTCAGCCAGCCTCACCGGGGAGGTTTGAACTGATTTGGCCTCCATCAGGAGATGAGAAGAGAGACAAAGTGAAAGCTTCTCACAAGGCTTGAGGGAAATAAAAAACTACAAGATGTTTTTGCAGCTCCCAGATGGAGCAGGAGTGGAGTAGCTTAACACTGTCATTGTGTCCCAGACCAGTTTGACACTTGACCCATGTCAAGTAAAGTAAACTGTGCTGTAAACTAAACACGTATGGGGCACCTTCACGGTTTGTTAATCCCCATATTGTTTTTAGAAGAATTTTGTTTAATTTGAGGCCATTATTTAAAGACCAAAACCTACTAGTAACCAAGCAACATGACCTTTGGGAAAGTGAGGCAACCTAGAAGATCCTAGTGTGTCCTGATGGTGCAGGGAAGTTTAGCTGAGAAGAATCCCAAGGGCATGGAACAGTGAATGCAATGAACACTGGCCCACACTGAATAAGAGCAGGCAGATTTGGCCCTCTTGTTTGCAGTCCCATGAGGTTTAGCCTCAACTTTTCCTTAATGTCACAACTCAAGTGTGAAGAAATACAAAACCTCACAGCTACAGCCACAGGCGTTGTTTCCCTTCGCTGAACATCCAGAAACTCACCTACCCAAAAGGGTGCAGCATCTGAGATGTTTCTGTTTAAACACAGTGAGACACCTCAAAACAAGAAATACAAGCCTGAGTTTCCACAGCCTTTGCTCAGAGGTGCAAAGAGAGGGTGGTCAGTAAACAACCTGAGAGTTGGGATTAAACCAAAATCTTGCCCATGGTTTGAGGGAGTTCACGAGATGTTGCCCACAACTTCCTAACCCTTGGTAGATGGGACAGCAAAGATGACAGAGATAAACTAGTGAATTATTTTATACAAAACAGTCATTTAATCCCAGCAGCTGGAGCCAAAGAGACCAGAGAAGGTGAGTCTCTGCAGACACACCATTGTTGAAGACCAGCCCAGGTTCAGGGCTGACCACAGATCCATAACAGAGTCCTTAATATATAAAAAGAAGGAAAATTGTGGCAAAGTGTGTTTCTCTTTCTCAGTAAAAGCAGGAATAGGTTGTATTTGCTGGCTTTTCTCCATAGTGCAGTCACAGGCTTTGGTGGCTTTACCTTCTTTCACTGGCAAGGGGACAAAAAGCTCCCTGCTCTGTCCAGCTTTAAACTGAGTTACTTAAGGGTGTTTATTTTGTCACCCAGAAGATGAAACACAACAACTCCTTGGGGCATTGAAGGTGCTGGCAGTGCTCAGAGGGGCATTGAAGGTGCTGGCAGTGCTCAGAGTTAGACTCCTGTGTTTTGGGAAAACCTTTCTCTGTGTGTGAAATATCTGGCAATCCAATATGTAGCTGACCCAGACCACATTATCTTTCCCTTTGCTTTTATCTTTAAAAAAAGGAGGAGCTGTAGGCAATCTTCTAATGAAAAAAACACATTGCAAGTGACTGCATTCTAGTTTTGATAAGATCAGTTAGGGTTTGTCTAGAGAAGAAAACTAACCTGGATTAAGAGAGTAGGGTGACTATTTCTGTATAAAGCTGCTTTATAACACTGTTAGTCTAGATTATCAGTGTTCTCCACCAAACTACCTTAATTTTAATTCTAAAAATGAGCAAAATTTAAAGAATTCACTTTAATTCTCCAGTAACAGGATTGTCTTTGCAGCACACTAGAAGAAAAAAATTGTTCAGGGATATTTAATCCAGAATAACTTGCTTTTCTGAGCACTCTTTGCATTTGGGACTTTCCAGCAGTAACAAGGACACCTTTTCATTTCCACACACTCCACTCAGGCAGCCACAACTCTGTACAAAGCAATTACTGTAACATCTACAGCCATGGGACCAAATCCAAGCTGTTCCACCTGGCACTTTTATCGAAGGAAAAAGACAATCAAATAAAATCAATCTATGTCTCTGCTTCAGATTTTGGAACAGGCACTGACTTTATGGGATCTTTTTCTGGTTAATGTACAATAAGAAAAAAATTGTAACTTCAGGATCTCTTGCAAGAGGATGTCTCTTATCCCCAAGGAAATCTTTGAAAAAGAGGGAGAGGCAACCCCAGAGATCTCTGGGGGATGGAGGAGCATGTCCTCTCCCCTATGACCTGAGCCATGAGTAAATAGCATCCTAGGGAGTTTGTTACACTCTGTTAAATAAATCCTGCCTCTGGTGCAATGCCCAGGGTAGCATGCAGATGTACTGTAATCCACAAAAACTTCTTTCATGAGCTACCTGCAAACTTTGTACCTTATTTACTCACAGCAGGTTAGTCCTGGCGAGCAGATTTGCTCCAGATGGGAGGGAAAGCAGATGGGTGCTTGTGTGCCAGGGAAATAGTCCTGAGATAATTTGTGCCAAATTGCTTATTCTTTTAATTGAGAGGACTGAAACTTCTTTCACCTTTCACCTTGTTTCAACTTTGTTGGAAGCATCTAGCTGGTGGGATCCATCCCAAAACTCCAGCCCATCCATCAGAGACAGAGTTAATAATTTTTACACTGAGAGAGAGAAAAAAAAAAAAAAAGAAAAAAATCCCACTTCCCTTCACCTTCTTCGCATGCAGGTAAAGAAGGCAGGACACCTGAAATTGCTTCTGGCCCAAAACTCCTGCTGCTCTTACAGCACTGGCAGGGGCAGGGAGTCACAGGACCTCACTGTGCCTTTGAGGAAAGCTTTTCCTGGCCACATTAAAGACAAATTATCCCACCACAGCAGTGAGGCTGGAAAAGGTGATAGTGCAAACCAGCTCTCAACCCCCCACCGACCTCCTGTCCCTTTCCACCCATGAATTGAACCTTCAAGGCATTGCAAGGTCTGCTGGTGCTCAGGCTCTTCTCCGTTCCCTTCTTCTCCTGCTCCGGCAGCAGCGTCCGGTTCCCCACCCTCCCTCCTCACCCAGAGCAAAGCAAGGCACCAGATTCAGCTGCTTCACGAGGAAAGCCCAGATCACACACATTTCCATAGAGAGAGAGAGAGATATGATTATATTTCTCTTTGCTGTTTAGGACAAGAAATGAAGTGCTGCCTCTTTAATTGGCAAAAGCATGCAGTAAGAGCATACCTTTAATTTAGTGTTGGGATAGCTCACTTGCACCCTGGCTGTTGTCTTATTGGAGAGGGCAGCCTGCCTCAGATCCTCTAGCACTGAAATAATATCATCCAGCACGCATTTCTTATCCTGATTTCTCAACACACACAGATGGGAAAAAGTATAATTATAGCCTTTGTAGTTCACCTTCATTTCCAGCACGGCTCGGTGGATCTGCAGGATCACATCAGCCTGATGCAAAATATTGCCTCCTGGTTTGGAGAGGAGAATCACCCTGCCATACCTCCCCGGGGTGTGCAAGTCCGAATACAGCTGGCTTTTGGATTGATCGAGGGAGAAAAGGCTGCTGGCTAAGCTCCTCTCGATCTTGGCCAGGCTGTGGCTGGGGGCTACCAGGCTCTCCAGGTCAGTGTCAGGCTGGAAGCGGTTGAGCAGGCTGAAGCCGAAGATGATGGTCAGGACTGCGGGCACAGTGAGGAAAAACACCGGATGCCTGCTCACGAATAAGCCCAGCTTGTAGAAAAACGACTGGAGCCCTCTGTGTATCACCTGCCGCAGCATCCTCCACCAGATCCAGCCTGCAGATGCTCCTGGCCGTCTTAGAAAGCACATGTGACATGTGTAGCTCCTTACCCCTTCCTGCCAGTTTCCCTTTCTCTCTCCCTCTCTCTCTACTACTCCTTTAAAAGACTGCAGCAAGTTGCAGCAAGACAGCCAAATATTGATCAATGGGGTGTGTGTGTGCGTGCGGGTGTGTGTGTGTGTGTGCCGGAGATGGAAGGGACCGGGCAAGGGAGGGAGGAAAGGGGGGTGGGGGTTCCTTGCCTTTTTTTCCCTCTTTCACTCCTTTTTTTTCCCCCCCGCTCTCCTCCCTCCGCCAAGCCAGGCAGCATCGCCGCCCCCCTTCCCCTCCCTCCCCTCCCGCCCGGTGCCCCCCTTTCTCCGGCGAGGCTCGGGCGCTGCACCGGGAGCGCTGCCGGCTCCGCAGTGCCCGCTCCGCTCCGCGCCCCGCGCAGCCCCGCGCCCGGCCCCGCTGCTCCGGGAGCTGCGGGCAGCGCTGCCGCTTCCCCCTCCGCCCCTTCACACACACACACACACACACACACACACACACACACACACACACACACACACGCACACACACGGAATTCGCCGGGGCCGGAGGATGATGCTGCATTTTAACGTCCCCCGACCCATCCGTGCCCCTCCCTCGCTCCCCCTCCCCATCCCCGCCGATTGCCGGAGGAGGGAGAGCTCGGCCCGGAGACTTGGCGATCCGCTTCCTACAGCAGCAGCAGCAGCAGAGGCAGCAGCAGCCGCCGAGCTCCACTCTCGTCCCGCGGTCCCGCGGCTGCATCATCCCCGCGCCGCACTCCTCTCTCCATCCCCAGGTCCCACGGCTGCTGCATCTCCCGGCCGCGCTCCGCTCTCATCCAGCTATCCCACCGCATCCCCTCCGCCGAGCTCCGCTCTCATCCTGCTATCCCACCGCATCCCCCCACCGCGCTCCGCTCTCTGCCCCCTGTCCCACCGAATCCCCCCCGGACTCGTCTCTGCCCCATCCGCGCTGTGGCTCTCGGGGGCGGGGGTACACGCTACACACGGTACACACTGCTCCAGGCAAAGCTCCCAGCCTAAATTGCCCCTTTCCCCCATTTACTGCCCGGGGTCGCCCAGATGGAGATGCCCTATGCTCCTGAGAGGAACAGGGAGACCCCGGGAAATGCTGGACACAAGGGAAGGAAGGAGAGAGGAGCTGCTCCTTTCTGCTGCACGACACCCTGGCACATCTTGCTCGGCCAGCTGCTCTCTCAGCAGTGACCCAAGAGAGGTAGGACACAGCACCCTCCAGCTGAAAAAGAGGTTTTCCAAGCAAAGACACCAGCAGACCATTACATAAGAGGAGGAGAATTCTGCAGCTCCTTCGGACCAAAGGAGAGCAGCAGATAAATGCATTTGCAGCAGGCGAGCTGCCCACCAACTCTCCAGACAGAAAGCTCTGCTCCTCTGGGAGCCTAAGCCAGGACTGACTGGGTCCAGCCCCAGCAGGGCTGACAGCCCCTTGCAGGGAAGGAAGGAGGAAAAGCAGGCTGGCTTTGCAGGAGCTTTGTACTTAACTTGTAATTCTAAATCACAGAAGAGTAATTAAAAAGCAAAACCCAAAATATGCAGCTCTCTTCTTGGTGTCTCCCCTTTCGCCAAATTTCTGCTACCTTTTAGTGAGTTTTGTCAAGCAGAAATTATTTATCTTGGGATGGGAGCAAGGACACTGCAAAGTCTGAGAGAACAAGGCTTTTCCATAATAAACCCCTACAGAAACAACAGGGTGAGTGGAAACTGGGGAGCTCAAAAAATATCAGTTAGCAGCCTCTGTCTCATTCAGTACTAGACAAACATCAGGCTGCACTCAGCTTGAAGTACTTATCAGTGTTTTGGAGAAGAAACAGCGCATTCAGCAGTCCCTTTCATGCTTCTACACCCTTCTACACATGCTTCTTCTGCTACTAGCAGTTGGACTTGATGACCTTTGAGGTCTTTTCCAACTTAATCATCCTATGGCTCTGTGACTCTGCATGGATGAACAGGACTGGTGGAGAAGGAGCCAAACTGAGATGGCTTTGGAGGGTCTGTGTTAGGTTGCAGAGGCAGTGATTCAGTTTGGGAGCGAGAAGCCTTTCAGAAGTGTGGAAATAACTGCATTGGTAAAGCTGGCTTAATGTTTAGATATTTGATTAGGTGCTGCAAGTACATCATGGCTTTCAAATTCAGGCTGCTTTTATTTACTGGCCTAGATATAGTTGATCTGCAGATGTGGATTGCAGGTCTTACAGGCAACAAGGAGAGGTCTAAGGTGGGAAGTTCTGCAGAAAAGACCCTGTCAGCCATCTATCTTCACATCTCAAGGTACTGCCTTCCTCAATAACCCCAGGAAATGCTAAGCTCCATTGGTATATATTACAGCTCTTTGTCTATTTTATGATGTACTTATGCCAGTGGTTGAGTACTCCTAGAGAATAAAGTCTAAATGCAAAGGCTCTACTGAGCCTTTGTACTTAAACACAGAAGGGAGACCTTGAGTGGGAAGCCAGAGCCTGATTCCTAATTTCTGCACATGCAGGCTTGTAACAGCCCTTGACAAAGCACTGTGACCATGTCTTAGCTGTGGGTGACAGAGATACCTGGGTGCTGTGGGCCTGGAGCCTTTGGATCCTTGGCACTTATTGCTCCTGTGACTGAGATAGTGCTGAGAGCTGGTCTGGCAGGGAGAAACCTGGAATCACTTCTCTTGGTTGCTGTGGCCTTGTCCAGCGGGTCCTTCACACAGCTGAGGAGCTCAGGAGCTTGGCCAGATCATAAAATGACAGAATGGTTTGGGTTCTAAAGGATATTAAGGAACATCCAGTTCCAACCCCTTGCCATGGGCAGGGACATCTTCCTCTAGATCAGGTTGCTCAAAGTCCCATCCAACCTGGCCTTGAACTTCCAGGGATGGGGATCTACAACGTCTCTGAATAACTTGATCCAGTGACTCATCACCCCACAGTAAAGAATTCCTTCCTAATACCTAATCTAAGCCTGCACCTTTTTAGCTTAAAGCCATTCCCCATTGACCTGTTAGGTTGCAGGCAGTAGTTGAGATGATTCATTACAGGCAGTGACCACAGGAACAGTTCAGGAACACAGCACAAATTGACTGGACCACCCTGGGACAGGCATGTCCCTCTAGTGCCTGGATAAGATATGGCAAAGGAAGATTTTTTACTGCAGCTTCTCGAGGTGTTGAACCACACCAGGACAAGACCAGGACAGTAATGGCCAGGATGCTGCAGTGGAGCATTCCAGCATGGCATGGCTGAAACACAGAGCAGATAAAGAGGGGCAAAAGAAAGCTGTGCAGGGACAGGTGGGACTGTGCTGCTTCCTTCATGAGCAGGAAGGTTAGGAATAGTGCCAAAGGGCATTGCCAGCTGGTCCTGCCTCTCCCTGGGAGTACACAGTAACAATGTGTAATCCAGCATTAGTGCCAGTAAAACTGGCTTAATTTTTAGGTACTTGAATGGGTGCTGAAAGCACATTGTGCCTTTCAAATTCAGGCTGGTTTTAAGCCCAGATACTGCTGATCTGAAGTGTTACCTTGCAGGTAACGTGGATGATGAAGTGAACAGTGCATGATATTGGTCATCCCAAATGGCAAAATCCATGGAGGATCTAAAAAGTCAGCTTGAAGTATGTCTCAGAAACAAGCAGGGCATCAGCACCTTTTCTGAGAACAGTGCTGGGATATGCTGATATTTATATCCTCCCTGGTGTCATCCAATGAATCCTCTTTAAAATGGAATAACAGACATGTCAGGGATGTTAGCTGGGGGAGCTGAGTGATGGTTCACAGAGTCTGGAGCTCAGAGAAATAGCAAACCACAGAGAGAAACTAAAAATGCTCCAAAATATTTGAGAATATTCAACTTGGAAAAAGTGCAGGTCTGTCTGAGGAAAATTATTGAAGTTGCCTATTCCCAGAAAGGAGACAACTTTGGAAACAAATGATTCAGCACAAAGAAAATAATGGGATTACAGCACAAGGCAAAGTAGACATAGTTTTTGGAAAAAGCGTTGGAAAAGAGCTGAAAGTCAAAGCAAACCAAATTTATTTTCAGGGTAACCTAAAGCAAGGAGGACTGGAACAGTCCCTCTGATTCTCTGATGGGGCTGCACTGGTGGACTGTGCTCAGATCAAAGAGCTACTGAGACACAATAGTTTAAATAAGAATTATGTACAGGCTTGAGGGGTTGGCAAAAGTGGTCTGATTAGGTCCTTAAAAAAGGTATTTTGGGTGCCCAGGAGCCAGATTGCCATATGGAGATTCAAAAATGAGTAAAGGCACAAAAGTTCCTATTGACATAGTAATTTTAAGTTGTTATGGTTTAATAGCTGGGTGGATATAGTAAAAATTAATGGTATAAAAAGACATTAAATAGTGAAAAAATAGTGCAAAGGGATAATTCAGAATAGCATCAGAGGCAGTGAACATTAGAGCAAGTAAAACAATCTGCAGACGAAATAGTTCATGTTCATACACTTTCATGATTTTCTACCTCAAACTGGGAAAGAAAAACTCTTTTGTGCTATAGAGTTTAGTTTTAGAAATATGGATCATAAGAAAAAATCCCTTAGGAATCCTTGTTTCAGTTCTGAACTTCATTGAATAGCAGGGCCAGTGCTGCTCAGGGAGAGCAGGGATGGGGAGGGGGGGACAGAGGAGGTTTGTTTATCCTACTGGGGGTGAGAGCAGGGGAGAAAGGAGAAAGAACAGGGGTGATCCTTCAGGGAAAATAATCCAAAGCAAATCCTGTGGGTACTGTGGTTGAATTGGCTGTTTTGTTTCTGTGCTATGTGGTTGTCTTGAAAACAGCTGAGAAAACCTGAAGAAGGGGAGGGAATGAAACACTGAGGTGCCTTTTAGGGAGAATGTCAGTCCCTGCAGGAGCAGAAACCTGCACCCATTGGCACTGGAGATTTTATACAGAAGCAACAGACCCTGCTGAAAAGTCTGGACAGCCAGGCTGTCAGAAGAGGCACAGGGGGCTGTAGTGGTAATAGGTAAAAGCTAAAGAGCCTTTGAATCTCTGGTGTGGGAGGAAACAAGTATTGGATTATGTATTGATATATTTTCAAGTATTTAGATTTATTGTGGAAATTTTGTTCCCACAGCTGGGTTTTATTTCCTTAAGGAGCTGCAGAGTGATTGGGGAAGTTGCTAACATCTTGCTCACATAAGTTAAGAATATCAAGACAGGGTTTCAAAGGGTTAATATTTGTTGAATAAACATGGCAAAATCTTTCACATATGAAACACATTTTGAAAAGTATTGTGTGCAAACACAGTGCTTTATTCTACATTGAGTGGATTGTTTTGTCCCTCCTACAAATTTAGTTTTGAAATTAAAAACTTGTCGATCCAGCTTTTGGGAGCATGCTTTGAGTAATTTTTCCCCCCGATTAATTCTGAAAATCTTATTAAATTTGAGGGTTTTAATGACAAATTAGAAGATCTCTTGACAATTTATTAGGAAGATATAGACAGGTTTTTCTGCTGTTTAGATTTTTTTTTTTAGTTTCAAATCCATCTTGCCATTTTTTAAGTTTATGTAGCTAATTCACCCTGTAACCTGATAAAAGCTCTCAGTGTTAGAAAAGAACTGCAAGATCTGTAACAAGTAAGAGCACCATAAAATGCATAATGTTAATGTTATGATATTTCTTGAGAGGACTGAAAAATTAAAATGCTGCAGGAACACAGCTTGTGAAGATAGCTGGGAGCAGCAGGCAGTTAAGTAATATGTTCTGTGTGGGTGGGAGGTTAAGTTGTGGCTTTGTTTTCTTTTATTAGAGAGAAAATATTGATTCATCTGGAGAAAATGGAAATGACTGAGGAAGCTCCCTCATAGGAGTGAAAAAAATCAAATGAATGCATTCCCACGTGTGCTCCTTATCACTTCTGCAACAATTAAACCCCATCTTTTCAGCTCTTGCTGCTGTGCTTCCTACTATCATAAAAGGCAAACAATGAATATTCATTTCTTCTGTCACCATATGACTTGATTCTCATGTCTCTGCCTATTTGGAAAAGTACTTTGAAGACAAAAGTGTCTGCTACAACCCATCCCTAGATGGAGATCTGTGGCTCTGTCATTTACTCCTGCTCCCCACGTCCTCTGTGAGGGCTTTACACAGACACCAAATCTGCGCTGTGAGTTGTCAAACTGGCTGGGGAAAGTACTGCAATGTATTTTTAATGCTGTGGATCCAGAGGAAGGTGGAAATCCTCTCCTAAGCACAGGAATCCCAGTAAGAAAATAGATGGATTTAATTCTTGGTCTGACATCTTGGATGCTTGCCTTGTGCTATTTCACCTCCTGATGGAGGATGGAGGGCAGTGTTGTCCTTAGCCCGGATCAGAGGGTGATGTCCTGATCACAGCAGTGTTATTTTCTGTTTACAACAGTGGGTTCAGGATTGAAAGACAATACCATAGATCTTCTAGAAGAGATCACCTTCAGAAAACATCCTCCTAAGAGGCTTCTTGCTTTTCCTTTATTGCAGCTGCCTCTGCTAATTCTGTCCCCCTCAGTCTGCTGTTTGGAGGTGGCCTGAGGTGGCCTTTGCTGTGAACCCTGTGAGGACAGAGATGAGTGTGGTGAGAGAAACAGAAATGAGCGTGGTGAGAGAAACTGATGAGGAGGAGCAAAGAGCAGCCAGATCCAGGACTTTTCTCCTTTAGACTGACATGAAATCAAGAGATATGCAACAACTCACCTTGTGATATTGTCAGCTATTAGACATCATGAGGGCACAATGGTTTCAATAAGAGGTAAAAAAGAATATGGAAACTAATTAATTTATTACCTAGGAAAGGAGGCTGAAGTTAAAGGACTTTATTACTCCTAAAAGCTACATTGCTTTGAGATATTTATAACAGGGAGCCAGAGAAATTGTTTCATGAATAGCAAACCTACATGGTCATGGGTCTGTGCAAAATGTATCAGCACAGCTTCTTTCCTTCTGTCTTTTACAGAGTAATGCAACATTAGAAAAAACCCAGATCAACAAACCCATACCAAAACCAAAAATACTAAACCACACCAAAACTAACAAAGAGCAAACAAATAAACAATCCAAAAGCAACAAAAAACCAAACAAAACCAAACAAAACCCTAGGAACACAAACAGAAAAAAAAAAAAGCAATCAAAAAACCAAACCAAACCAAGCATGACTGTGGTTGCAGGAGCATGAAGCATTTGAAAGCTGCCTGCAGGGAATATGGTCTTGTTCATGCCTTTGCCACATTGTTCCCATGGAGGGGTACTGAAAAGGCTCTGATCCATTGGGGCACTAAATGTTCTGTCAGCTTTGGACATCAGGACACATTTTTGTGAACCACTGAATGTTCCCAGTCACAGTTGTGATGGGTGTCGAGCTGTGGGTACAACTCCCCTAGCAAACCAAGTGCCAGGGTCCAGTTTCTAACTCTGGGTCCAGCTGGCACAGCCCCTCAGTGTCTATAGCCATGAAATAACCCTGTCTCTGGAATAGGGTGGCTGCATCCAAACCATCCACTTGGAATGGTCCCTGGATGGTGCTGGATCCTGAGCCACTCTCAGGAATGCATTGGGAAAGTGTTGGTTGTTTCAGGCCAGAATAATTCCAGGCACCATTCTAAAACTGAAGAATAGACATGATTTTATTCCAGTGCTTGGGAATGTTCCCTGGCAGTGTTAAATCTACTGACAGAGGTAATTATAGGATGGGATTTGCCTAACCAAATGTCGATGCCAACATCTGGGACAGTTGTCTGGGCTGCCCTGGACAATGTACAGTCAGTGACAAGAAGCACTTGGCCATAATTTGTCTCATCATATGAGATCTACTTGTCACTAAGTGAATGTCTAACCACAGTCACGAGGATTGCTTCATAAAAGCTGTATGAGATTACACCAGTACAGACAACACAGAAATAATATTCCAAAAGCAAGTACTGAGGACAAGGCTAGGAGCAAAATGGAGCAAAAATCTGTGACAGAAGAGTGATTCAGTCTTGAACTCATAAACAATCCCTGAACGACCTTTTCCCATATTTTATTAAACTTCTATCCTCTTATGCTTCCTCAGCTTGTATCTTCTGAGGCTTTCACAGATGTGACTAAGCCTGTGTATATCTGAATATATGGGGACCTGATTCTGTTTGCAGGTCCCTTGGCAGCAATGTAAGAGCAATAGTAACAATTTGCATTTATACACTTCCCCCACCTGATAGCCTCAAAGTGCTTTACAAATACTGATTGGTTATATTTCACATTATTCCTGTGGGATGGCTATAAAATAGAAAAATAGAAGAGCGGATTATGAATGACTGGAGCTAAGACATAGGTAAAGAGAAAAGAAAAGCAGAGTGTTAGAAAAAGGAAAGACTGCTATTTCTTCATAAAACCAGGAACTGTGATTTTGTCTCCATTTATACCAGCTGGAAATTCAATTTTCAAGCCCTAAATTCCTGGCAAAGCAAGAATTTAATTCAGGTTATATTTTGTCCTTAATGAAAACTCTGGATGCTTATAACTCTTGACACACCACATGCTCTACAGAGAGTAAAGGTGATTCCCATGCATGGTATCAGGTTTTTGTTGCACTGGACTAATTTAATGAATTTAAAAACAAGAAAGGCTGAGTGAACGATACAGATTTCCCTATCAGTTGGGACTGTAAATTTATATAGGCCAAGTGATCCAAGGGGACATGATCCAGTTTATCTGACTCAGGGTCAAGCTCCTCCCAAAAGAAGAGCTGAAATTCCTGAAAGGGTCAGTGGAGATCGGGTGCTCTGGAGGCCTCCAAGGAGAAATCTTGCCTGCCTAGATTCAATTATATAAATTAGATAAAGTGGATTGTTACAAGGGTTTCAAGTCACCTGCCATCACATCTTGCCTGGGAACTTGGGTGCTTACTGTAGGACTGCTCTGATAGGAGCCAAAAATACCGAAATGTTGGTTAGAGAGACAACCCAGGAAAACTGGATCCCTCCTAAGGAAAAGATATGTTAGAACAATTAGAGAGTCATTAAGACTGAAAAAACCACTAAGATCATTGAGTCCAACCAATGGCAATTGCAACCAGCCTTCCAGAAACACGGGATAGCACCAGACCAAGCAAGAGCCTGTGCAGAACCCTACTAAGAGCATCTTTTCTCCATCAGTTTCCCATCTTGACAAATCCTCTTGCAGGTTTGTGCATTACTCTCTTCTTAATCTCCTATGATTTGCCTTATAAATATGATGTGGAGCCAATTTTTTAATCTAAATGTTATGCAGCAAAAAGTCAAACATCAGACTGAACTCTAAATAGATTACAGCTTTGTTATTACCTTAATTAGCTACCCTTGGAAAATCATCAAAAATTTAAATTGTATTTGTTTTGTGAGATGTTTTCTGTAAAATATTGGTGACTAGTATTAATTAATTACATTCCCTCTTACTTATTTAGACTTCATTAATTTTGCCTTCCCTCCCCCCTCCCCCAATCAGTTCAGTTACTGATGCTGCTGTGGCTTTCCCAGGAGATATTATTTGTTGTTTATTATTGATACATATTATTGACAAGGCTTCCCACCCTTTGGAACGTCCCCTGGATTCTGTTTTTTGGAAAACATTCCACTGGAAACTTTTGGGCACTCAAGATACTTTGGCCTGTATGTAAATTTTCCTGTGTTTTAGAGAGCCTCTCTTTTTTTTGTGATTGTGTTCAGTAACTGTGTCAGAGGTGTAATTTCAGACAGCTTTGATGGGAGGAATGGAAGGAATACAGAGGAAAGGAGAGAGGTAGCAACTGCAGAATAAAAAAGCCCCAGTCCCAAATGAACTTATTAATCTTGAAATGTCAGAATTAGTACAGAACAGGGAGATCATCAGGCAATTCTGACCTGACACAAACCTCACCTATTCCTTGAAAGTTTGACACTGTCACTGCAGCCTCCCCCATTACACAAATGCTTCCCCCTCTGCTTTCCCCCCTCCTTCTCCATTTCCATTTAGTGGTTCTCTAAAATTGTCTCCTTTAAGCAATTTCTTCTGCCTTTGATGGATCCTGACCCCCACCAAAGACCTCAGGTGTGTGATGGTTTAGATCATTCCATGAGGGAATGAACACTGTGCTACATCACGTTAATTAACATTTTTTTAGACTGGATCCTCTTGACTCTTCATCAGGGTATTATAAATATTTGATAACATTTTTGCTGCTATTTTCAACAAGAGGTTGAGGTGTGATCAAATCACATGGCTAAAAAAGTGATGCCAGAAGCAGAGGAATGCAAATTAAAGCAGAACAAAAGTAGAAGAGGTTCTGAGAACACTTTGATGAATTTAAATTGGATTCCCAGATAACAAATAAAAAAATATCTTGGAATTTTGGTCTGATGTCTGTGAACTCCAAGATGTCAGGTAGGTCTCATAAGGTAGGATAAAGCAAATAAAATAGAGGTTTTTAAAAAGGAGGAACAGTAAGCCAAATGCCACTGACCAGTCAACCAGAGGTAATGGAACAATAACTATCTGAAAGCTCACAGAAGGAAATGAGCAGAAATGTGGTTTTGTAAAGAAAAAAAAGTGTCAGTTTCTTCTGCAGCAGGCTTCAGTACTAGTAAAAGCAGTTGCTAACTATTAGAATGTAGGATGTGTGCTAATATTGTCTAATGCCATTTTATCATAAATAACAAACTAGAGAAAGATGGTCATGCTAATTCTAAAGTAAATGGATGGAAAACTGGTTAGAAAATGACTGTCTGAAAGTAATTATCATGCATAGGCTCATTTTCCAAATGGATGTATTGTGGCAGATTTGTCAAGACTCTTTCTTTGGTCTGGTATCACCAAGGAGTTTGAATTATGATTATGATCAAATAGGGAGAATGAGTTTTCACTTCATCACAACTTGAGCATGTTTCAAAAAACCCGGGGTATTTTCCAAAACAGTCCAACATCATATGGAATGTGTCTCCAAGTCATGTCACTTAATCCTGCTGCTTCCACCTTAAGGCCTGATTTGGTGTAACATCTGTGATGCTGGAAGTTATAAAGAGATAAACCAGAAACAGACTTGATTTCAGCAAGTGTGGTCCAGATTTGAGATTTTAATTCTGAGTGAACAGCTCAAGGATAAGTTGCTGTTTGAAAGATCCTGCCCTGGGGCTGTGTTATAGTGTACTCTAAACTTTGATTTCTATTTTTGTACTGAAAAGGTCACCTCTGCTTCATTTGTTGAAGGACCATTTCCATTGCTTCTTCATGAGAAGCCATAAGGAGACAAGATAAGTCAGGGTTGGTATAATCTGACTGTCATCTTCTACTCCCATCCCAAAGGGGCCATAAATAATCACAGCCACTGCACTTTCCCTGAGCTGTAGAGAACTCTGTCATTGCAATCCTCTTTCTGTCTCCCTTGCAGAATCCTGTCTGCACGACAGCAAGTTTCAGGAATCAGTGCCCACTTCTCTCATGCCATTTATCCAAGAAACAGCCTCAAAATGCATCAGACAGACTTCACAACAAGCAAGTTCTGTCATGAGATGTCATGCCTCAACAAACCATGAATTGAAGCCTCAGTAAAGAATTTTCCTCTGATGTTCTTTGCTGAGTTTAATTATTGGATTTGACTTCAATATTCTTTTATCATCAGCAGGAAAACAATTGCCTGAGCAACTTGTTGCAGCAGAAACTTCATGATTTGCTATCAATGGCATTTAATTAAATTGCAATAAAAGAGAAACAAAATTTTTCAAAAGCAAATTTACCTCTGTTCAAATATTTCTGTTTCTATCTCCCACAAAGTTAAGTTTCTCTGCTGAATTGGTTATGAAACCCATGAAGAACCTCTTTTATCTTTACTGAGCTGATTTCAGTGGCACATTCTCCCATGGGGAGGGATTATGAAGTAGAATTTCAGTAAACTAATTGCACAGAGCTCTGCTATAAGTCAACCTGATTGCCCTGTCTTTTTTGTGAATGGCTATGTCTTGCCAAGAGGAGATGAATTAATTTGTCTTTGAGGAATGCCATGCCAAGATCATGAAGCACTTTGGATATTAGGACCAAGTTATTGAATTTGATGTGATACTCTGAGAATCATGGAATTATCACAGAACCATGAAAGGTTTAGGTTGGAAGTGGCCTTAAAGATCATCCAGTTCCACCTTCCTGCCATGGGCAGGGACACCTTCCACTCTCCCAGGCTGCTTCAAGCCCTGGGTTTGATCACTCCCAGGGGTCAGGCATCCCCAGCTTCCCTGGGCAGCCTGTGCAATATCTCACTGCCAAAATCACACTCCTTCTCCTTCCCAAGGGTTTATGAGACTTGTCCCTCATCCAGAACCATCTCCCCTCTGCAAACTTTTCAGTTCTTCATGTTTACCTAATATCTATCTTTTTGGGACAGCACTGGTCCCTCTGAAGATATTCCTTGCAGAAAGTGTATGCAAAGGCAAAGAACAAAAGGGACACAATGATCTTTTTCAACCACATGGAAAGCAGATATAAAAGAAGAAAGAATTAGTGTCTTTTGCATGACCTTGGTGACTGGGATAACATAAAACTTCTTTAAGTTGGACATTGGACATTGCACCAAGACCTTCTAACACAGAACAGGCAAGTACTGGCACCAACCACGTGGAGAAGGGGCCCAACCTCCATCAGCAGAAGGCTTTAGGAGCCTGCTGTGACATTCCTAATATTCCTTGTCTTCAACTGTGGATGCAAAACTCTTCAGCTTTGGAGCAGATCATATTTCTCCAACCTTATCCTCCTCAGAGATGAAAAAAGTAAAAATATGGATGGTGAGTTTTTTTCCCTAAAGCACAAAGAGAAAGGAAGAAATACTTTTAACATATGTGTCTGTCTGTCTGTCTGTCTATCTATCTATCTATCTATCTATCTATCTATCTATCTATCTATCTATTCTTATGTTCACCTTCAGTGGTTGGCAGAATCTGGGACATACTTTTGCAAATATTGGATATTTTTAATCTGTATGCATTTACATAACAAAGTATACAGAATAACACAGAATTTCTTTGTTTGGGTTCTCTGGGGTTTTTTTTGTGTCTGTTTCACTGAAAAAAGTGTGAATGATAAATTTCTTATTTTCTAAAGATGTAATTAACTTCCCCTCCCCCTACATAATAGGTGCCAAATGACTTACACATGGGTCCAGGAATTTAATTAAAGTACCGAAACCAAGGGTTTTAAAAATAATTTTTATTAGTTAAATAAAATTATCTTATATGTCCTAGATGCATAAGCAGGGTTGGAGAGCTTTTAATGACATGATTTGCATCTGTGATGAAGCTAAACTTTAATATATACAAATAAATTGAACAGATAATTTTAGAACTCCATAAGATTTTATCACAGCATCACCATAGCAAATGTCATCCTTCCAGACAGAAATAAAGAATTTCCCACTTTTTTGATTCCTAAATTCCAACTTCCTGCTACTTGCTCAGTGCTTTTCACAGTTTAAATGATTTCACATTTTTATAACTTTGGTAAGAACCCTAAACTTCTTGAAATGAGTTTAAATTATTTATATAAGTGGAAGTAATATCTCAGTCCCAACTTATTTTAAGTAGATTAACAGACGTGTCAGAATTTAAAATTAAATATTAAGGACTGTTAATATTGAAATAAAAACATAATTTAAAATCCCATCATTTCATCTGATATCATTAACTTTCATAATTTTATCACCTATTCATTTTTCCTCTGATTTTAGTTTGCAGAGCGTATTTTGTATTGCAATATTGAAATAACACATAATAGGAAGTCATGAAATTCATTTATGGGGTTGGCCACAGCTCACATAACTTTGGCTGTTAAAAATATGTGCCTAGTCTTATCAGTTTGGGTAGGTACCTTAATAATCATCAAAAAAGACATCTTCAACAGAGAGGGTTCATCTTAGACTTTTGACTCTTTTTAGATGGGGATGAAGAAACCTTTGGATGTGGCTGTCTGCCCCCAGGTACTATTGATGGCTTTTTGATGGTTTGTTTAGACTAGATCCCTGACCTTCAGATCAGAGAATCACAGAGTGGTTTGGGCTGGAAAGGACCTTAGAGCTCATCTCATTCCACCCCCTGCCATGGGCAGGGACATCTTTCACTATCCCAGGTTGCTCCAAGCCCCATCCAGCCTGGCCTTGAATGCTTCCAGGGATCCAGGGGCAGCCACAGCTTCAGTGGGCAGCCTATGTGAGGGCCTTGCCATTCTCTACAGTAAAAGATTTCTTCTAAAATCTAATCTAAACCTGCCCTCTACGCTTAAAGCTCTTCCCTCTTGTCCTGTCACTATGTGCCTGTGTAAAGGTGGTTGAATCAGGTGAGATGACCTCACTCTTAGAGAGTGTAAGTGTCACTCGTGCTGCCAGGTGCCATCATTCATCCAGGTTGTTTACCAAAGACGTCACTCCCTGCAACTGGGAAGAAAAACCCAGTCAGGAAGGACATGGAAGGGTCCCCATGGGCAGAAATTATGGAATGTTTCAGTAAATCTGTTCCCTTTCTGTATCAATTAACAAGGCTCTGTGGACAGATGCTCTTAAGAGTCACAGCAAGCACGAAGAACTGCATCTATCTACCATGAGATAATCCTGAAACAGCCTTATCGTGACCCTCCCACCTTTCCCTTGGTGCCCAGATCCACCTTGCCCCTGGAAATGCTGTTTTCAAATGCTGATCCTTGGATGTTCTGTCATTCCTAGGCAATACATGTGCTGAAGTCCAGACTGCTGTCCATGGAAAATTAGGGGTTATGTCCAGATCACTACTCTGTGGAGGGGTTTTGTCTTGAATGTTTTTCTTTCAGCCATAAAGACAGAAGGAGAGTAAAAAAAGCTTAGCACAGTGCCCTTCCCCCAAGAGAAGGTGGAACAATGTCAGGAAAACCAGTGAAGGAAGAGAAAGGGACCAGGGTGAAGTCTGAAGGTTAATATTGTGCCCTTGGCATTCTCTGCACAGGAAAACTGCCAAGAGCTCCCTTAGTCATGCTGCTTTTTTTTCTGGAGGCCTTTTGACTTTACTTAGATGGTGAATGGAAAGCTGCACACAAAATAAATAATGTTTGTGAGATCAAATGTCACCACAGCATTCTTCTCTCATGATGGTCTTTACTTCAGTGTATTTTCCACTGCAAACACCCTTTTCACCCCATTTCAGGTACTCCTGCTTGCTTGCCTTTATGCCCACTTTCCAGACCCATGCTGCCATGGCTTGTTCATGACACCCTGCCAACTACAGCAGCTCTGAGTTTTGTTATAGGCAGCAGCAAATAAAAATACAACCAACTCCTCTTCTACGTCCTTTTTTTATTCAGCAACAGACTGTGCCATCTTTTGGGGCACAGATTGTTTTTACCGGTACCATACCTATTGATTTATACAAATAAAAATTAATAGTAATATAGTGATTATTTAATTGGTAAGCACCAATATAAAATATTAATACACAAATAATTAAAAATTGATAAATAGCGTAACCATCAATAAAAACAACAACAAAAATGAGTAAAAAGTGCAAAATGCTCATCTGAAGGAACATATGTCAAAAAAATTCTTTACTATGAGCGTGGTGAAGCACTGGCACAGGTTGCCCAGAGTTGTGGGTGCCCCATCCCTGGAAGTGTCCAAGGCCGGATTTGATGGTGCTTGGAGCAACCTGGTCCAGTGGAAGGTGTCCCTGCCACCAGGGGATTTGGAACTTTCAGGTCTCTTCCAACTGACAGCATTCTGTGATTTCTGTGATTCCATGATAAAAGATGACTTTGGGTTTCCTCCACCCACATCTATTTGCAATATGGACATAAATGGAGATACTCAGTATCCCCTTCTAGAAGCTCAGGGTGATCATACCCACATAAACACATCCTGTTTGACTCTGCCCACAACCCTCATCGACCCCCTCTAAAGACCATTTAATGCTCATCTCTGCCAAGCTGATTCAACTGCCAGCAGTGTGACACAGGGACAAATGTTTTCTCCTTGTTTCCCCTCTACGTGCCTACTGTATTTACGTTCCCTCACGACAGAGGAAGGAACCATGAATCTGACTCCATGTTCTCAGAAGGCTAATTTATTATTTTATGATATTATATTTTATTAAAGAATACTAAACCATACTCTATTAAAGAATACAGAAAGGATATTTGCTAAAAGCTAATAATGAAAACTCGTGACTCTCTCCAGAGCCCCAACACAGCTTTGTCCTGATTGGCCAAAGAGTAAAAACAACTCACAGCAGAGACCAATGAAACAATCAGCTGTGGGCAAACAATCTCCAAACACATTCCACATGAGCAAAACAGAGGAGAAGCAAATGAGATAATTATTGTTTTAATTTTCCTCTGAGGCTTCTCAGCTTCCCAGGAGAAAAATCCTGGGCGAAGGCACTTTTCCAGAAAATGTGAATGCCACATGTGCCCCCCTTCACTGGAATGAAAATTAACAGGACTAAAAGTTTTAACAGCATTGAGAGATACAAGACTGAAACACAAACAGCCGTGGAAGAGATGGGGGGATTCCTGTCTGACTGAAGCTCACATGTCAGTGAACCAGAGCAAGGCAGCTGCTCAAAAAAATGTAAGTTGAAGTAAACTAAAGCCATACTGGAGCCTTCAGGCTGAAGCAGCTTGTGATTGGCCTGCAGGACACCTTGTTTCTTACTTTTCTTTATTCATTTACGGTAACAGAAATAAAGAAATCGAAACAGGAGGGTCTGACAGGATAATAAGTTTGTGATGTTCTGAAAATAAACATCTACCTCCGTTTGACATTTATTATCCATAAACTGCTTGGCTTCTTTTTGGCAGTTTTATTGTGCCAGGAGACCATTATCCTGTCACAGCACTGTATTGCACTGACATTATCCCTTAGGCAAATTTTGGTACTGAATTTACAGTTTTGTGGGTATTCCCAGCCTTACACCACCAAAGGCTCCAAGCAAAGTAGGGCAGTTCTTAGAGCACACAGGTGATGGGGCTGCATCAAGGTTCATGGATGGATCAGAGTGGGTAAAGAAGTGGGAAAAATCCTGGCAGCTGGATGGACAGAGGATCTATTTCCTTCTTTGTTCTGGAGCATGTCCTCCTACACGCATGAAGGGCATGGAGCAAGATGTCACTGCAGAATTACAGCCTCTCTGTGGATGCTAATAATTCATCTGCTGTGCCTGGGAACAAATAAGAGAGCAACCTGGTAGTACCAGGTATCTGATGGGGAATTATCACCCTAACCACGTGCCCAGTAATGAAATTTTAAACTAGAATGTAAACAGAACACGCTGTTAATTTGCATCAATTTACTTCTGCATGAAGACACAAGGTTCTGAGATTGGCCAGATATGGTTCCTGACAAAATTGACCCTGTGCAACAGGCAAAATATATTCATTCTTGCCTCAATGTTTTGTAGTGTTTCTGATTAAAAAAAAAAATAAAAATTAAAGTCTTTTGCAAGGATTTCTTAAATTGTGGAATTAGTGAAAAGTCACTGTCTATAGTTTGCTAATGACTCAAGACGTATGTGCTCTCTGGAAGAAACTACAAAAATTTTCCAGTATCTCAAGTGTGTACAGTTTTAAAAGAATTGATAATTTATCTATCCAGAGACCCCTGAAGACCATCCCTTTCATTAGCCTAACTGATGATTTCTCCTCTTGTAATAAGCAGGAATCCATGAAAAGCAGAGACCACAGCCATTTGTAGCCAATTAATAACATTCACAGACTCAGTTCCCAGGGTAGAAAGCTGATAAATTTTTGGGTGCTGAGAGTATGTAGCAGCATTTTGACAATCCAGTTCAATTTCATTTATAAAATGCATGGCAGTGTCTATACAGAAATTCCTTCCTTCTTCATCAGCTGACATCAACCTTTGCAAAGCTCTGCTCCTTCTCCAGTTTGACCACTTGCATTTATGTTTTGCCTTCAGTCTAAGTTTCCTGCTTCTGTAACCCCTCATAGAGGCTTCCTGTGAGCTTTTACCCAGAGAACATCAGCTCTGCCTTTAGGATTTAGAAGGCAACATATTTTGTTTTAACGAGAAGACTTCCCTTCCCACTGAGGGACTGAATTTCTAGTGTGAGACGTGCAGCCCTGGTTAAGAGGCTGTGGATATTAATTTGGCAACTTTACAGTCTCTTCTCTTTAGGGTTTCATGCTGCTCCTTCTTGCAGAGGTGCCAATCTTGCCATGTTGCCTCCATAATTTCTACTCTCCCGTCCCTCAGGGTAGTTGACAACTTCCAGATTTCCTAACTGTACCTTCAGAAGGGGAAAGTTTGGCACTAAGGGCATTGTGGTCCTGCCTGACTCTGGCAAGTGTGCACAGCTCCTGATGGATATCAGACAACACTTATGTATAGCCACCAAAAACACACAAATATCTGTCCTGCTTTCCAATGGCGAGGTAAGCATTTATCTAATTTACATTTTTTTCCTTATCTCCAGTTCTAAATGCATAGCTTTATTTACACTACATCCCTGTCCTTTTCTAGTTTGGGAATGCTAGACTCCTGGAGTTGCCTTTCTCACAGTAGCCTTTACTTATAAAAATACTATTTTTTCAAGCTGTAGCGTCCTATTTTTAACAGCTTTCCCATTTTTAAAACAGGAACGATTCTATTTTCAGCCACCTTCCCTTCTGAAGCACACTAAGGATTCAAGCCTAAGTAGGAGTCAGTCAAAAAAAGCCTCATGTCAAGAGGGGAAAATGCTTTAAGATATATTTTTTATGCAGGAGGTATGATGTTACATGGTGCTGATGGTACATGGTGATGGTGCTGCTCAAGGCTGCTATAAACATTCACGTGTATTTCCTCCACAGAAATTTCCAGCACCTTATTGATCCCAAAGTTTCATTGCCACTTGTTTTCTGACTTTTCCTAGCCAGAAATTTTTCCCTGGGCTGTTTTATCCCATCGCCATCCTCTGTCTGCCAAGAAGCTCCTGGAGTAAAGTAGATGTCTGTAATGATTAGGGATCAATTTGATTGACACACCAGCCTGCTACAAACATTTGCAAAAGCCCTTCTGTTACACGATTCATTCATTTGAAAGACAATTTAGAGGTCTGAGCTCAATCATTTTCATTTTCTGGGCCCCCTCTGTGGTCAATGAAGAGTCAAATGGGGAGCACAGTCCATCTTGTCTGAAAATCAGTGGGATAAATTTCCCTCCAGAGGAGCAGCTTTCCTCCCTGAGTGACTGGGAACAGAATCATGACATTGAGTGTAGCATGAGTCAAATTGCTTTGCAGGTTGCTTGACCAGCTTCCTTCTGATCTTATTAACAATTTAAACACTTTCAGGAATCCACCCAGTTGTGCCAGCATGGAGATGTCTGAAGCTGGAGCTGAATCTCAGCCTCGACAAGCTCAGAGAAGAGGCCTGAGTTAGGAGAACAAATGATATTTGGTATCTTTCAGGATAAGACTGTTTTCTTCAGTGGGCTGCTGATCATTGTGACATCCCTCATGATTTAATTGATTGTTCCTTGTCCAAATTAGATCATCTGCAGTTACTTCCATCAGCCAAAATCTTCCAAGATCAGAGAGTTTAAAACAACTACTTTTGTCTCATTGAAACAAACTGGAGTTTTGCCAGGGATTTCAATGAAGTCAGGATTCACTCCTAAAATTTTTAGTACTTTTTAATATACTAAGGCAATTTAATTCTTTTCCTTTTTTTCTGGTAGACATCTCTCTTTAAAGGAGGTTTCTGAAAACTTCGCTGTTTCTTTTTTCACTCAGACCTGCCAAAGAAAGTTTGGCTGGAATCCATCATTGAAACACATTCCCTTTTCTTCCTCCCTAACTTTCCAGTAACATTAAAGAGTATTTGCATTAAAAAAAAAAGCCCAATACATAATACAAGATATACCTGATGGAGGAGGTTGTGGAAGAAAACGATTTAGCTTTCAGTCACCAGCCTCTGTTTTCTTTTAAGTTTTTTGGCATGATTTCATTAACACCCAGTTTCACAGATCAGTACATATCAAAAAACATCAGGTGTAAAATTTTGTGGGTATTTCAGCCAAATATGTAAATATTATGTGTTCTCATAACTTGCTGCTGAGCATATTTGTAACAAATCCAATGTTTGTCTTGTGACAGCAAGTGAAGAGCAGAAAGATGTAAGACAGAAAGAAAACTGAGGAAAGGGAACGTGACTGCTTGAAATAAATGTTGGAGGATGGCTCTAAGAGTGTAAAATGTATTTTTTCTTTACATCTTCTAAAAAATTAGCTTATTAATCTACCACTAAAACAAAAGGGAACTAAAGTGAGAAGTAAATAGTTTTTTTGGGGCGGAGGGGAGGTGCTTGTTTGGGATATTTTAATAAATAAACTGCAACATTTGTTGATATTCTTGGAGGTCCCAGCTGCTCTTCCTAGATTCAATGTGATTGGGTGGTAGGAAGAATGAACAATTTGACCTGAAAGCTATACAGAAATTAAAAGAAAGGTGGATTTTCTTTGGAATAATTGGCTTTGTAAAAATAACATATGATCAAATGGAATTAGTCTTAATGCAGATTTTCCCAGGAATCCATTTCTGTGAAGAAAAGAATTCTTTATTGAAAATAGCAGGGCTTCAAAATTGCTGAAGAAACCACAAGTTTCCTCCATAGGAGAAAACTTCATCCAAAGTTTATCATCTTTATAGATTCTGCACTTATCTCTATATAAAAAAGATGGAACCTATGGAGCCTGTAAAATCTGCAGCAGCAACTGATGACAGAGATGGCTGAGCATAAACCCTCTGCAGTCCTCTCAGATTCAAGCTGATATGGGTTTGTCAAGAGCATTAATTTAGAGTTTCAATCTCATTGAAAAATCTCCTTGAGATGACAAGCAAAGCATAGTTGCACATATTTATTCTTCATTATTAGGATGCTACCAGAAAACTGCATTCCAGGGTTTGATTTTAATGATCAGAATTAATACAATTACTGGTTCACAGAGCAGGCTGGTGGGAGAAACCCTCATCAGGGTTACAGGGCACATGGACCATGGACACAGGTTACTGCAGGAAGAAGCAAGAAATGCTGGGGAACTGGAGATCTGTTTCAGGCATTCACTGAGTGTGGGAAGACCTTGAGCCAAGTGAGAATATTTGCTCCTTTCTCCAATGGAAGACACAGTCTTTGCCAGAATTTGTACATAATATTTGTGGCACAGCAAATGAGAGTTTTGGTCCTGAGGGAAGCACTGAGATAATTGGAAACAATTATCCAAAATATTTCCATTCTAAACTAAAATGAAAATTTCAACAAATATATCACATAACTCATAACTTTTTCAATTTGGAATTGACATTTTGTAGTGAAATGTTAAACCTAAATTATTATCTCTTTTTTTTTCTTTTTTTTTTTTTTTTTAATGTAACTTCTCTGAACTGTACATTTGATTTCGTTTTCCATGGTAATGAACCATGTACACCTCTGTCTTCACAGTTTCTAAAATTTTATTTTAATGTTATTAACCATACCTTCTTCTGGCAGGCAAGAGGGAAAGCTTGAATCCTGTGTGAGTGCACATTATGCAGGCAAATGTCATCCAGCAGAGACTCATTTCCCATATATAGCCATCTTAATATGTTTTCATGGTGAAATATTAAGAAATAATGGTAATATATGTATGCTAATGTATTCAAATAAAGTTCATATTAAATCTTGTTTTAATGAGGGATAAGCAAGGGCACAGTTCCTGAGCATCTTGAGTCCATCTAATGTGCTAATCCTGATGTGCTGTGCCTGCATAAGGAGCTCCAACAGCAAAGGCTTTGTGTTTCCAACAGGGCCAAGGATCTGATCTATTCACAAATTCATGGAATATTCTGAATTGGAAGCCACACACAAGGATCACTGTGTCCAACTCTGAAGCAAATGGCTCATATGGGGATTAAAGCCACAGCTTTGGTGGTTTTAGCACCAGGCTGTGACCAGCTGATCCCACCCCAGGGTCTGTGTGCACACCTGAGCTCCTCCAGTGTCCACGCCCCGAGATGAGGAGAAGCTGCAGAGTCATGACTGGTGAAAAGCCAGCTCTGATGCTGCACAGGGAAAAGGATTTCATCATTCCAAGTCAGTGTCATGCTGCCATTATTAATAGCTCCTAGCCATTGCAGACTGTGGGTTGAGTGAACTCATTCCAGGCTGCAGAAGGCCATGAAATCAGCAGATTAAAAGTGGATTAACCAGGTGTATCTCCAATCCAATGTATTTAAAGTAAAGCTCTTAACAACTCCAGTGATATTTGGATTAATCCCTAAAGAATGTATCAGTTTTCTAACAATGGTTACTGATAATATTTCAGATACAGCTTAGAACCTAGTATTTGGAATATCATGGACTATTAGAGGTAGATGAGCCCTGACATATTAAGATGTGAGTTCTGCTCTGATACAAAAAGTCTCGATATGCCTGACAAATCCAGATATCATCATTTAATTGTCCTCTGCCTGCTTTCCCCTGAAGCACAGATCCCTTTGGGGCTGCTGATTTGAACAGTATTTTGTGCTTCAGAAACGTGCCTGAAACCCAAACTTTGTGGTCAGAACTTAATCCAAAGTCAACGAAGTCATCAGGAAAGTTTGGATTGTGTCCTCTGGACTGAGCAAAGGATTCAGATAATATGTTGCTTTATTTTTGTTTTACTTTTTTTTTTCACCTCCTGTAGAGAGTAATTAAGCTTTGTGGCAGAAACTTTACTTGGAAGAAAAAAAAAAAAGGAGGAAATAGAAAATATTTCCAATAATTTAAATATTTCCAAATTTACAAACCTGGAAGCACAGAAATTCACTTAAGAAATTCTTCTAAGAGACAGTGTGGAGGATCTGCCTCACTGACTGTAGCTACCTGAGGGGTATAACAAGTCCATTCTGTGTAAGAGTGACATAACTCCAGTCCAAGATTAAAAAGTCTGGAGTCAGGATCAGCTTTGCAAAACCAAAGTTGTACCAAGAAGCAATTTACTTATTAACAGTGATCAGTGCCATGTATCATACAGATAAGAAACCCCAAAGCACTGTTCCCCCAACACTGATTTGTTTGATCAGAAAACTCAAATGTGGGGACACCAACTAATAAAAAATCACTTTCTGCGATATTATGAAACAGTATTGAGATCAAGGTTGTGTTTGAGAAACAACCATCCTGGGAAGAAACACAAACTTTGTGAAAGACATTTGAAACAAAGCAAAAATGAGTAAGATTTGAGCACTATGACCCAGAAATACACAGAATATTTCCTGAAACTCCCCAGAGCTGCCAAACTTGCTCTATTTATTATTCCCCATGAGAAGAGAGAAACACCCTCCTTTTACCAAAAGCCCTCCAAAGCACCCTTAAATGGCCTCATCACATGTTTCTCCCACTAGGCACCTTGAAATCTCCTCTCAGGTCCTTTTACTCACTCCAGGTCTTTGGAACCTCATAAAGTCCTCTAAAGCCCTCAACATCAGACCTCACAAACCCTTACTGGCCGCTTCCAGCCCACCCTGCTGGCCCTGGGACTACCCTACCACTGCCAAGATCAGAGTTAGCCAGGAATTAGTTTGAATTGTTCTCCAAAAAGCCTTGTAACTGCTTCATCCATCCACAATTTATTTTATTTTAATTTTTGTGTGTATCCTGAAACTGAAAGGAACAAAGATTGTCATTGCTGTGTGGGGACTGGAGGGTGCTGCAGGATTGAGGGACAGAGGAAGGGAGACAAGAAAAGGACACAGAGAACATCTGGGGAGAAGATTGGTTCAGTAACCTTAAAGACAAATCAGGAATATTACAGGGAATATACAAAAAATATGAACCTGCTTGCAGGGAATTAATTATTGAAAAATGCAAAGCAATGACTGTACGAATGAATTCTCCAGTGAAATTAATTATACAATGAGGCAGTTTTTGCAGCAAAAATATCCAGTGATCAAGAAAGGTTAAGAGTCTAAGCAAAGGGAGCTGGCAAACAAAGTATTTTCAGGACAGGATGGACTTCATGGCCTTGACATGAAAGTGTTAATTTTTTTTTTTTTTTTTCCTTTCATTATTTTCAGATCATTTTATAAGGAGTTGTTCAGCCTGGAGAGAAGGTTCCAGAGAAACTTTACCATGGGCTTTTTGGCTTTCAGGGGGCCTAGAAGAAAGATTTTATCAGGGTCTGTTGCAGTACAACAAAGGAGTAGTGGTCTTAAACTGAAAGATATTTGATTTAGATTAGGCATAAAATACGATTTTTAGACAATGAGGGTGGTAAATCATTGGAACAGGTGCCCAGAGAGGTGGTGGATGTCCCATCCCTGGAAACATTCAAGGGGGTCTGAGCACTGTCCAGACTGGTCCAGTTGAAGATGACCCTGCTCATTGCAGGGGGGTTGAGCTGGATGACCTTTAAGGGACCCTTCCAACAGAAACTATTCTGTAATTCTGTGGTAAGACCAGGTGATGTGGGACTGGTGTTTTTTTTTTATCGGGGGAGGGAGTGAATATTTCAGTTTGAAAAGAAATCCTTTCGAGTAAATGTCAATATTTGTAGTCAGAAGCTGTTCTCCAACTTTCAAAATGCTCTGGAGCCTTTGTGCAATGAGTCTACAAACCACTGAAAAATTGCACCCTGTTCTTCCACAGCACAAATGTGTGATGCTGAGGAGGCAATGAATCATTGGAAAAAAGGGTAAGGAACAATTCAGGTCAGGTTGGGCAGGGCACTGAGCAACCCAATGTAGCTGAAGGTGTCCCTGCTCATGACCAGAGAAGCTTTCAAGGTCCCTTCCAACCCAGACCTCTGTGTGATTCACTGAATAGGGAAATGGTGCACAGAGGGCTCTGGCTGCACAGTCCTGAAACAGTCTGACAGCTACAGCCCTGAACCTGTCATTGTGAAAGATGCAGCTGAAAATCTCTTCTGGTCACTGAAATATTTTGCCACATCTGTTTTTATAAGGAGGAGAGGGGAAAAAACCTATTCAGTGCCAGTGGTCCAAGTCCCTTGTCCTGAACATCTCCCACAGTGGTCAGGTTCAGGTGTGTCAGTGCACCAAGGCTCCCTCTGGATCTCATCCAGAAACATCTCCTGTCAAAGACCCTGCCCATCACCTGGAAGTACCCACTGCCTTGAACATGTGTGAACTTAAATCTGTTCTGCAGTATCTATGCAGTCCCTAATGAGATCAGTAGAATTTGGATTAAGAAACTGGGGTAATTGGAAATGGAATGTGGCTAATTACCTTTGCCATTTCTATCCAGAATGTGAAAGAATAAAAAAAACCCCAAAAAATCACCTCTGAGTTTCTCTTCACTGCAGGGTATTTTTTCAAATTTTATTTCAGATTTATTCTTCTGACTTAATGAAAAAAAAAAAAAACAAACCCAAAACCCTAGTGGAAGTATGCATCTGGCACATGGATATAGGCTGAGAAACTGCAACCACTTCCCTGAAAAATTCACTAACCCAGTGAAGAAAATCATCAATATTTAATCCCTTGCCTTCCATCTGATACATAGCTCTAATTGGGAAGCAACATTCAAGCTTTTGAATGTGACCTTGTATGTTGATTAGGTTACTCCCCCAGCAGTTGAATCTCATAATTTATCCCAGCCCTTCACAGAGAGCAGCCTGCATAATGTGGAACATCCAGGTGTTTAAGGGAATGCAGCTGCCTGAGGGATCACTGGGAGAAACAGAGACATTGCAATCCTGCTCCTTGTGGGAGCAGCAGTCAGAGAATCTCAAATAGGATGCTTCCTGTGTTATCCAGAGAGAAAATCATAACCAAAATGCAAACCCTGGGGAAGGGAACTGCTGCACACTGCAGTGCAGGCCATACACCCTGTGAAGATTACACCCACACCCACGTGGTTGTCCCTCCAGGAACAGAGCACACAGGAAGTGTGTAGGTAAGTTGATAAAAAAACTGGTGGAGACATTATTTGCATTTCATTAGATACACAGCAAGACCTGATTTAGTACTTACCTATGCATGAAAGAGCATAAGGTATGATTTTCATTTATATACACTTATATTTATACTCTTTCTTGCACAGATAAAATCATACATGAAATACAGCTATATTATATATCTATAATTATATATTGTAGCACATTTAATTGATATGTAATGTTCTATTTATATAATTATAACTAAATTCCAGCTGTAATTATATATAATCTGGGCACTGAGGCACAGGAGGGTCTGCCACCTTGATTGCTGATGTTTGTGTGGATCCCCTTCACTTCATGGAGGAGGGGCTCTGGTAGGTTTTATATGCAGCACAGTGGCCATGATAAGCACTAGGGAGTGTTACTCCTGATTTAAACTCAGGGGTGTGATAAACTGTGTAATGAAATCTCAGCTCTGCGTGTTGAGTGTGATCTCAGCTGAAATAACTTGGAACAGATCACTTTAAATGCAAGGCAAATTAAAAGAGTCTGTTGATGGGTTAGTTCTTTTTATCTCCTCTTCTCTTTGAGACTTGTGGCCAACCTAGACCCTGCCCCAGGCACATTTCATGTGTGAACTGAAGCTAGAGCTCAAAAACCTCACAGTCATGGTGATTTTGTCCATAGGTAAGAAGTGACACAGTGAAATCTATAGATGTGAGGGAGTCATCTGCTAAAACCTCACCAAGTCGAAATCTTAGCATGATGTGAGCTCTGAATGGCTGCAAACATCCTCCCAGGGGCCAGCTGAGGCCAGCTCAGCAGCCAGCGTGGCACTGACTTGCATCCAGGGTGGCTCCAGCTCAGGCAACCATAGGGAATTGCTCTCAGGCATCAGTCACAACAAACTGCTCAGTTGCTTTAAAACACTGTTTCTGCTCTCCTAACTACCTGAGTTAGAATTAGCTTGGGGTGGAGGAGAACTTGGCCCAAGCTCCAATACAATATTCACTGCATGGCTGACAGCCCTTGACAATTGTTCCAGTGTTTGACAACTCAGCATTAAATTAGCAAAAAGTACTGAAAAATTATGATGTAAGTTCCCCCCACTCCCATGATCCTCACTTCAATCAATACTACTAATTAAGCCAATTTAAACCTGAGCAATAAGGCTGAATGCAGATGCAGGGGTGTTGCCCTGGATGTTGGTGCTGTGAAGGGTAAACAGAAAAAAGGACTTTCTTCCCCTCATAAGGCTGGGATCCTACATCATGCCAGCCTGTGCTCTTTGGAAATATGCCAAAGGAAATTTTATTCCTGTGAATCCATCCATATTCCTATGAAGCATGTCCTGAAAGCACTCTGGGATCTGGGGGATGTGCCACCTCTCTTATACTGGCTACAAAGCAGCAAACAGGCAAACTGAAAATAAAGGAACAAAAAGCTGGAGAGAGTTGGCTATCCTTAGTAAGAACATTTTCCTCTGGAGTGAGTTTAACTGCCTTCCTGGAGCTTGGGTTTGGTTCAGCTGCCAACTCCTGCCACCTCTCACTGGGCTCATTCCGGTGTTTTGCTCATCCTTGAATTCTGCACATGCAGATTCAGAAATAAACTCCTTAAGGCTGATTTTTCACCTTTTCAGTCTGTCAGGACTGGGTTGTAAGGTGATTCTGATTTCTTTTCAACCTCAGCCCCAGTTCTGAGGGACTGTCTGCAAGTACAGGGTAACAATAAGAACTAAATACAGGAATATTATGTTGGGGTTTGGCACATGCAGGGATGCTTCTAAAACACAGCCTCAGACTATTCAGATTGACCTGTACCAACCCTTAGGAGCTATTTCTGCAGCTTGTGTGACAGGGTCATGTGCTTTCAGTGCTGATGAACCACCCTCTTCAATCCATGTTCTCTGTCAGCAGACAGATTTACATTAAGTGAAAATCCTGAGCTCTGATTCCTTGTTATTTCCTTCTTTTTCATTTTGGGACAGGAATCATTTCCACAAACTTTATAAGTCTAATGTTATGACATTTCTGTAGCCTGGCCAATTGGATGAAATAGTCTTCAGGGCATATTCAGGGATTATTTAATTCTCTGTGTCTTAAGGTGAGCTGATTGACTTTCAGGGAATGTCCCTCTCCCCTCTGTCTGTCAGTCTGTCTGTCTGCTACACAGACATCTCAGATGGTATTTCAGTCTCGATTCACAGCTATGGCAGGCACCTGCAGGAAGGTTTATACATGACCCAGGGACTCATCACAACTCTCACATCAGACTTTAATCCTTTAGAGATGCACCAGAACATCTGAAATTCCCTCCTAGCTCTGGCAGAGGTGACAGGGGCCCTGTGGGACACCTGTGCCTTCCTGCACCTCCCTCCAGGAGCTCCCCAAAAGTCCCCAGTCAGCTGTACCTGTGTGAGTGGGACTGGACAGGATCCCAGTAACACAGCCCAGGAGAGCAGGGAGGCTGCAGGTGCTTTACACTGACACAGCTCTGTTCTGCTGACAGCTGAATCCCAGCTAATACAGTTGGCCACTAGGCTGCAGCTGAAACTAAAATCACAGAAACAATTGCATTTGCTTGAGCAACCTGTGCAGATTCTCCTTGCTAGCAAGCTGTGGCCTTTAAACTATGCAGTTGCAATTCAGTAAGTAATGATAAATATTGCAGTGACAGACACCATTACTTTACTTATTCATTTATGTAAAATTCATGTAAACATGCCCAAGTAGCACAGTATTCTGTGCCAGCCATTATTAGAAGGCATTAGCTTCATTTTGTAGAGTAACCAAGCTGGAATAAAGTAAATTATCAATTCAGTAAAGATGAGAGGTAAACACTGATCCTATTTAAATGTGTGCCTTGGAGTGTTATAGAGAAGGATAGCTCCAAATGTTTTCAGATTTACCTTTATTTCAGGTCATTATTTTTAATAAAGATGAGGATGACTCTCACAAGATTACTCAGATATTTGGCTAGAATTGAACTAGCTGTTTCAATGTGGTTTTTTAAAGCCATTCACTTTTAGAAATGGTTTAAATAATTTCATTTAAAGGCAATAGCCATCTTTTTTTTTAATCTTACTGAAGTTTCTACAGCTACTGTACATATATAAAAGAAAAAGTGATTCCTTCAAAACACTTTAGGCAGGTAATTTCTAATAGATAAGTAAAGTGGCAGTTGTAAAGACACTGAGGATGTTACAGGGAGCAGTTTGCAAAACCCACCTAATCTGAATGTTATCAAGTTTTTATAGACATTGCAGAAGAGATGAGAAAAGGAAATGGCAAGAACTATGTTTATTGAAGCTCAAGACATCAGGTGGTAAGAGCCTGGATACAATTTAACTCCTTACATGGATTAGAATACTTGCAGCTTTTTGTCAGGAAGTGTCAGTGAGATTTAGAAACAGCTTGATGCAGCAGAGAGAAATCCATCTGTGTAAATATCATGCCCAAATGATAAGCTTGACTGATGAGTGTGATAGTGTTATTTTTCAGAATGACTGAAATGGAGAGAAGAATGCAACTTCAGGGAAGGGGTGGAGATTAGGAATGCTGTTTTACCAGTGTCAAGTTTGAACGGAGACATAAGTCAGGCAAGACATGTATTGACATCTTAATTGGGCATGGGAGATGGATTAGGGCTCATTTATAGAGGAGTGTTTCATTTTTCTTTGCTTTGCATGAATGGAATTCCTTCTCTGCTAAATGCCACAAACTTCCAGAGTTGCCTCTGATTTTCAGACTTGCATAAAAACCCAAAAAAACCCAAACCAACCTATCATGAGAAAAGGAAGATACAGGACTTGACTGTGGAATGGCTCTAAGGGGATTTTCCTTCCTTTTTTTTGTAACATAATTACTTTGAAAATTAGGCCCTAAAAAATACCAGCCTCCTTTAGAGATGTAGACCATGATATTCTTCCACTGGGATAGGTTTTTTGTAGAACTAGTAATAAATACTAAGTAATAGATGGGAATTATTCACTCATAAGTTGGTTTTCCTATGGCAGCTTTCATGTGAAAGATCTCCACACCCTGCTGGGAAACAGGAGACAAATACATGCACTAAAGGCTAAACTTCTGGGGAGAGAAATCTGCAATTCTGGCTTTTGATTTAGATTTATCCATCACAGAACTTCTTCTCTTCCACACATGTGAACAGAGCAAAAGAGTAAACAATTCTTAGTGTTGATTTTAGAAGATTTTAGGGGTCAGCATCAGCCACCCTTTTATTTAAATGCCTCATTTTAGGGAGTGCATGAGAATCCTCCTGCCAGCCCTCTCAGAAAACTGCCATCTGCTGCAAGACCTGGAACCACTGTCATAAGTTCCAGCATCCACTAAAAAAATGATGAAGATCAGGAAAAAAAAAGAAAAATGTGCTTCTGGCTAAAGTTGTTATATAAAAGGAAAGAATATGAAGAGATCTCAATTGCCAGCAGAGGACACAAGGTAAACACTGACTTAGAATATTTTATTCATTTACCCCTATCACTTGCTGTAAATTCTGACAAAATGCAGTGCCCATCTTTCCTCTCTATCTAATCAGAGAAGAGACACTCTATTTTTCAGGTAATGTAATAGAACACAGTGTAGCCACCAGACAATAAAAGAAGATACTGTAATGGCTCTGCTTTTAAGAGCCCTTTTCTGTTGTTGTCAGACACCCCTCGTATGGGAACAAATTAAATAGAGCTGAAGGTAATACATAATACTGAAGAATCACCCAGCAGGCAGCACAAAAGGACACTGGCTTTGGGAAATATTGGAAAATCATGGCTGTATCAGCCCTACAGCTCCAATCCACTCTAATTCAATACAAAGGTTTAATCAAGAGACCTCTTCATATTAATCCCCAGACTTTTTCTTCTGGGCTCTCCAAAATGTGATATTAAACAGTGAAATAAGTTTGCCTTTTCCTAATAATTTAATATCAGCATTACCAGTATAAGCAATTGAGCAGCTAGCACATATGAAATGTGGCCAACTGCTACATGAAAATGGTGGGTGTAGGGATAAAACATAGGAAACATGGACTGCAAAGACTATCCTGATATTGCATTTCATGCACAGGAAGCAGGAATTACTCCTTCAGACAAAATGTGCCTGATTTTCAAAACAGTTGATCACTCAGAAATCTGACTGAAGGTGCTGACATCTACAAGTGGCCATCACTTAGCAGTCAACCACTTACTTCATGTCAGACAGGATTTTCTGGAAATGTAGGACAAACCTGGAAATTGCTCCTGATGGATGGATGAATCTCTAAGGCAAAGCAGAAATTAATTATTGTACAAAATAAGTGATTTTCTCATCATCCTCTTCTTAGAATGGACAAGATTAAAGTAACCAGAGTCTTGTTCACAAATATTTGCTGAGCTATATAGAAACAAATTACATGTTCCTTTCAGTTAGGACCAGGAAACCAAGAAATAATAAATGGCAATATCTTGGTCTCAGGGACTGTGTCTATGTCCTCTGAGGGGCCAGCACAGAAGTCTTAATTCCCTGTCCTGCTTCCACACCTTCAGGTCAGCCCACAGCCTTTCCTTGCAAGGACAGAGACATGGGGGGGATTCAGCTGACCAAATAGGAAGGTGAGATTCAGCTTGAGCTGAAGACAAATACATCCAACAGTTCACATTTAGGGGCTCAGTGATTTGGGGATCAGCTCATTTCTCAGTACATAAGTGCTTGGTGGTACATGAGATGCAACAGAACACCTAAAACACTGACACAGGGCTGAAATTCATTTTAGGGTATTTTTTTCCACTCGGAAGACTTTCCTAACTTCATCAGATGGATCTTTCTGCTGATATGTGAAATACCAACTTGCAGAGCTCTCAGCACAGCAGATAAGGGAGGGAGGATGGATCCTGCACTTAATGGTTCATCTTTCTAGATAGCCTTGTCAGCATTTTGCAGAAGTGAGGCTTCAATTTTTGCTTAAAATATGGATCCAGTGACGCTGCCAGCACACATTTATCTCTGTCATTGAGCTTGTTGGCCACAGCAGGAGAGGACACCATTCAACAGCTACTTCTCTTCTCTGGTGTTCAAACCACAGACCCCTTAACTTTGACACAGGATTGCTATTTATTCCAGCAAAAGGCAAGTCAGACTCAGTGGTTGGACTCGGTCTTATGGGTCTTTTTTAACCCAAATGGTTTTATGATGAAAGCCATAATAGCAAAATTTGAGGAGAGATATTTCACAGAGTGAAATAGTTCTATGAATTTCCTGATGTGCAGTTTCCTATCTGTTAAGTATTAGTATCCATTTGGAAGGATTTCTTATTAGTGGCCCTGCAAAAAGGCCCTGTGAAGGACTCATATCTAATACTCTCCTGAGTGCTCATCACCAAGGAAGAGAAATTGCTCAGGTCTACAAGGAAAAAGGTTTTGCTCCTAAGAGAGGAGTAAATGATCTTGGTCTACACAGTGTAATAAAACAAACTGCAAAAAGGGAGACAGAGAATCCACCAGTCAAAAAATAAACCTGGGAAGCAAGAAGAGCTAATAAATATAAAGGCCCTGATAATCACAAAAAAGTGTTTTAAAATCAGCTGTGGAAAATGTAAACAACAGGGACACAAGGTGCTCTTCTTGGGTGGTGCTTTGTTGTGGTGGCAGGGGTACCTTCCAGCTCAGGCTGCATCCCCTTAGGGCTGGCAGAAGTCACTGCTTGGCCACATGTTTTATGGAGTTCCTGTGTCAAAAATGGCTTGTGGTCCCTGTGGGTCCAGGCACAAACTGTGTGTGCAGTTTTCAAGGTCACACAAAGTCAACTGCTGCTCCTGAGAGCACAGAGGCCAAAACCCAGGGTGTACCTGCCATGGGGAGTGGTCTGGTGCAAACCACAAATTCTTGCCCAGGAAGGATGAGAGGGAAAGGGAAAGGGGAAGGGAAAACAGGATGGAAACAAGACCTTGAGCCTAACAATTCTATTTGTAGTTGAGATGCAATTTGTATTGTTGCAAGAGTTTCTAGTCTTTACACTCAGTGAAGAGAAATAGGCATTTAAAGTTTGATTCACCTGAACCAGTTTCAGGCACTAATATTGGGATAAGAAACTGAAAACCAGAAAACTACAGAGTGTCAGTGAAATCTTCAGGAAGTTTTGAAGGAAATCACATAAAACATGTTTCTTCCTGGGACAGGGAGTGGGAGGTTGTAAGACTTTACTTATTTAATATTAGGCACATGTACATGGATATGAAAGCCTAGCTGAGATTAAGGGAAGATGATGATATATATCTAATAAAGAAAGCAGTTCTGGACAATATTTCTGGAAGGCTAGCTAGTAAATTTTGCTTTCACTGAGAAATAGTTAGGGTTTTTTATATAAATATGAGCTTGTTTCAAGGTTGGTGGGTACAAGTAATTATATTTTATGGAGATAACAGATTAAACTTTCAACACCCATATCCAGTCAGCTGCAATGTAAGAGCTAATAATAAATGTCCTTGTGAAGATTCAAAGTAGCATCCAGAAAAATCAGAAAAGGCCAGCACTGACATTCCTGAAATAGCCAAGAAAAAAATAATTGCTATGAATAAACAAACAAAAAGAAAGAATATCTTTGTATTCCAGAAAGAGACAAAGTATAAATCCAATTAAAAAAAAAAAATCCTTTGTAGGTCACCTTAGAAAGGAAAAACTCGTAGGCACCAAAAATAAAATAAGAAGTGCAGTAAAAAGTAAAAAAGTTTGGGAGGAAACAAGTTTGAAAGGAAAACACTGTGAACTACAGACAAAAGCTGCCAAGTTAGAAAAAGAGCAATAATTGCTTTGCATGAGCTTCCAGGCTTTAATATCCAAAAGAAGGAAATAACGATGGCAGAAATTGATAGGAAAAGACAGATTGCTTGAATATGTTTGAAGATGAAGATCTGAAGTGATAGAGAAGTTTCTGGCACAGGAATTAGATGAAGAAATAAATGACATTGACAATACACTGCTGAGGATGGCACTTATTTAGAGGTAAAGATCTTGGCAAGAAAGCACAGAATGTTTTTCACTGATTACTTCTTACTTTTTCTTAAATAAACATTTTTAAATGTGACCAGAAACTAGTACTAGCCAGTGTCTGTGACAGGTCAGGCACTTAACACACTCAAATTCATGGATTTTTCATCCGGGATAACTTGCAAAACTTTATTCAGCATCACAGGTCAAGGAGGCTCTCTCACTTGAATAAAAACTGTCATAGACTCATGGAATACTTTGAGTTAGAAGAGGTCTTATAGATCATCTCATTTCAATCCCCTCCATGGGCAGGGACACTTTCACTAGACCAGGTCACTCAGAGCCCTGTCCAGCCTGGCCTGGAGCACTTCCAGGGATGGGGCAGCCACAGCTTCTCTGGACAACCTGTGCCAGGATCTCACCACACTCTGAGTAAATAATTTCTTTCTAATATCTAATCTTAATTATTCCACTTTTGGTTTAATGCCATTGCCCTTTGTCCTATCACTATCTGCCTGTGTAGAAAATTTCTCTCACTCTTTTTCCCATGCTCTCTTTAGGAACTGGAAGGATGCAAGGAGATGTCCCCAGAGCCTTCTCTTCTGGCTCAATTAGCCAAAGCTCAGCCTTTGTAGGACAGATGCTTCAGCCCCCTGATCATCTCTGGGATGTCCCCTGGACTTTAAAGAAATTAATCATGTAACACCTGTCTTAAAATGCATTTCAGCTTAGAAGCATCTAATCCTTTCTCCATTATTAAAAAGAGAATTTGGACAGCTCTGCCACATATTAAAATCATCAATATTTGATGACTGTCAGCTATATTTGTCTTAATATTCCTCAAGGGGCCTGACCACAAGACTGTACAGGTTACCTTGTCTGAGTGCAAGAAACCGAATGTTCTTGTCCTCATGCACAAAGACAAATTTAAAAATGCCAAGTCCATGGGATCCTGAGATCCCAAAGCTTCCAGTGTGGAAGGCAGACAAGTGTTTTTCTGTTGTCTTCTATGTTACATCTGGGGCAAGCACATCAAGGAGAGCTTGATAGCTCTGAGGTGCCTGCAAATTATGGCAGAATTGTTGTTTGCAGCCAGCATCACCTCAGGATGGGAGATTAGCACATCACTCCCTGCTGACACCTTGTTTGCTCTTTGTATTAGCACTTAGGCAGGTTTCAGGGCTCATACATGGTGGTCTACCAGTAATTAAGATTAAGGCACATTCTTTGTTGACAATTCACTGATGAATTAACTTGTCTCTACATTCAGCCCCAGATTCAGAATTTGCTTCATTGCTTGGTTGGGACAGAATCCTTGTTATGATTTATTGCAATCCTTATTATGATTAATAGAGATCTACATTGTTCATCCCCCAAGCAATGAAAGCAGGATGCATATTCAGCCCAGGGAGGACCACGTGGTCTCCCATCAACCAGGGCCCTACATAAAGTATTTTTGAAACCCTGTTTCTCACTGACAGTGAAGAGCTGACTAGTTTTGTGCTTTAGCTCTCTGGTTTTTAAATGCACTTATCTACATGCTACAAGTAAATTTTGTGTTGCATCTGCAGTGTATCAAGCCTATAATTTAAATATTTTTGTTTAGTATAATTCAATATTTCAGTTTCAATAAAACATTATGAAAAGTTCTTGATATAATGTCAAGGAAGAGCTGCTACTTATCAGGAAATAAAGAGCATGAGAAAATGTGGGAAGAATATTAAAAAATAAGCAAAGGATTGGGTCCTATCCCACACTGATCAGAAAGTCAGCTTGAATGAGATGCACTTACTTAGACTGTTTAGAAAACCAATGTCTGCAGTTACTTAATTTATATGAATTAAAATAATTTAATACAAAAATCACCTGAAACTTATACAGAGAAGTACTTGTACAGAAGATTGTGTGCTAGGTGATACATTAATAATAGAAGGTTTCTAAGCTTTGTTGCCATTGCCTGGTACTGAGCTTGTGATTAGGCTGAGGCTCCTATTCCCAGGTATCCTGAAAGCTCCCAAAAGTCACCTCTGAACAGAGGTACACTAGCTAAGATTTCTTCCCAGTGCATTAACTGCCTGCTCAGGTGAACATGGAATTGTGAATGTAAACTGTCTAAAACTAATTATCCCTGTGAATACTGCTTAAAATATGCCATATGACTAATAACAAATGCCAACTTATACTGTAATATATCCTATTTAAACATGGGTAATGTCCATTTATATTTCTAACAACAGTATTTCCTGGCTTCCTTCATTTCTAGCTCATATCTGGGAGTCATTGTGTGCAGCCTAAAAAGCTCCACTAATTTTATTGAAGCTGTAGTAAATATAAATAATTAACATTAGCCTATGCAAATGCTAGTGGATGAAATTGCCCTGTAAGGGGCAGCTGACAGCAGTAATTGTCAGTTCCTGAGGTACATCTCTCAGATGGCTCTGTGTGAGCAGTAAATGAGGTGGCTGCCATCACTCACCCCCTTCAGCCTTGAGAGCTGTTTCCTACCCTGTGCTGAAAAATGGTTCTTAATTGAGTTGAGTGAGACATGGACTGAAAAGACTGAGAGGTTTTCTTTATGAAACCTCTTTCACTTTGCACTGGCATGGATTTAGGGCTGCTTTAATGATCCCTTATCATCTCTCAGCTAGAATAGGTGGCAGAGAGACCTTGAGGTTCAGTGACCTCTTTAACTATTCTTAGATCCACAAAAGGATGACAGATTTCACATCAAAATCTGCCTTTCAGAGTGGCTATCAGGGCATTGATGTGACCTGAGGACCCTGCAGAAGGGTCTCAGGATGACCATGGTGCTGTGGTGGCAGGGGCTCTGGATCCATGCTTCCAATGCCATCAGTGGTTCTTTCAACATATATTCAGTGAGTCTGCCAAGAGGAAAAAAACCTAATTACAGAGCAGTCCTTTGAATGGAGTTGAGGTTCACATTTCTTGATGTGATTTCTTTTTATCTGCACTGCTGGCACCTTTATAATGCAATATCTAAGTTTAAAATGGTCTGGTTTAAGGAGTATTGTGTTCCTGTTTATCTTCTCCCTTCATCACATCATCTTTTCATGTTCTTTTTATAGTTTTGGTAAATACTGCCACTATCCTAATATCATATCCAAAAATTAATGCCAAAGTGTAATGAAAAGGAGTTTTATTTTAAGACTTTGGTGGAAGCAGAAGAGATCTGCAAAAGACAGGGGAGCACCATGGATTCAGCATTTTTGTGTCTCTTGAGAGACAGAGCCGAATGTTTGGAGCATTACAGAGACCTCAAGAAATGGAAGGAACAGAGGACAGGCCAGGGGAAAGTAACAAAGGTCAACATAGACTAAAAAAATAATGAAAAAACCTCTCTTGAGCTCTCAAAGAAATTTGGATGTCTAGAATATCTTGAAACAAATGATGTCTCCTGGACTTCCCTGGGCATTCAGGTACCTATTGACACTCAATACTTCTGATCCTTACTGAAGTCCAGGCATTACTATCCCATAAATGGTGGGGTGCACAGCAGCCACCCCCCTCAGAGATGGAATGGAAATCTTCAAGGTCAAGAAAGTGCATAAATGGGCCTGGCAATGGCTCCAGGGAATCCTCTGTGGAAGTTGCTGGCAGACACAGACACAGTTCTTGAAAACCATGCCTGAGATGGTTTCTCCCAAGGACATTTTGGAGTGGCACTGGAAGTTTGCAAGAGTTACTGTGGTAAGTTTTAGATGTTTGGTAAGATGGGGAGATGCACTCCTGTGGGTTAGGCTGGTTGTTTTGACTCCATCTCTTGGCTCATTAGTGCTAGAGAAGGGCAATTATTTGATTACTGTTCAAGGGGGATTAGACCAAGTTTTGGCAGATCAAATGCCAAAATCTGAAGTAAAAACCAACCCCTGGTCACTGCACAAGCACAGATCTGCTGAAGGCATGGGGATGAAATAAATTTTCGAGCCAATGCATCAATGACTACAAAAGGGTGTGAACCCTCAAATTCAGAGCACCCTGCAGAACACCACCCACTCATTTCTTCAGAAACAGCCCAGGCCTTTTGCCAAAGGTGTTAGGGCAGGTCTTCCTGCCCTAAAAATGGTGTCTGGCTCTTAAAAAAGTTCCCAGATCAACAAAAACTCTCAAATGATCTTATGTTGAAAAAGAAAAACAGAAACGTGTCCCTTCCAAACATCCAATTTTAAGTGTTAGATTAGCTTGGTCATGCTGTCCAAAGTATAATAGATAATATATTTTAATTGGACAAATCCTCACCCAAAGAGTTCAATAAGAGAAATAAATCTTTTTCTGGCTCTACTGTGTTTGACATAGGCTCAATTCTAATCTCATTTACAGAAGTCTGACCACGACTTGCTGGATTGAAATCGACTGCATTTTCTAGTGTGAAAATAGGATCAGGCCCCATAGCTACAATTATGAATAAAAATGGTTCTATAAAATAAGGGTTTAGGTTCAAAGGAATCCCACTGACAGACTTAGACACAAAGATCTTTTTTCTGTGAGGGTAAGAAAAAGGCACATTTTTAAAAAATACAGATAAGGAATAAATGTCTAGCAAACTTCTGTGCTTGGTCTATGGATGTAACCATCTTTAAGCTTCACAACACAGCTGGGAGAATGGAATTTGATGTCTCTGCAGACCCCTTTATTTGAATACTTTCATGCCACACTAAGAAGTTATGACCAAAGCATTAATTCAGTTTAAATACTTACACTAATAGATCTGTGGATACAGGAGGATATAGCTTTGTTTATACATTAATGGAATTTATGGGGGTTTTTTTCCTCCAGTGTTTTGCTTTTAACTCTGATTAGGTGCCTTGGAGACATGGGATCATGTGGCTTCTGAAAGTGAAGAGAAGGAAGGAAAAATCTTTTGCACTTTGTATTATGTTCAAGTTACAGTGGTTTGCTCACAGCTCTTTTCCCTGTACCCTCTCTTCTGAACCCAGTCCACTACAAAAAATGAGTTTTTTCCCTTCTCCTCCTCCTCCTCCTCCTCCACCCTCTCCTCCTTTCCCTCCTCCTTCTCCTCTTCATTCTTCTCCTCTCCAGCCCTGCTTACCCACTGCCACTGGTTTCATCTTCTTCTGTCTCATTGATCAGCCACAACACCTGGCCATGGTAGTGACTCCTCCCATTTCAAACCACCTGGGTCTTGATATTTCTTACCTTGCCAGATCTCTTTTCCAGAAATATCTGTGGAATTTACGCTGATTTTTTTCCCACCAATACTGGATTGCCGATTAAAACTATTTTTCCCAGATTTTTTTTTTTTTTTTTAAAGATGTCTGCAAAGTTGAAAACCCAGATTCCCTGGAACTGAGTGATTTTACTTTCATAGTGTCCCATGGGATATTGGGTCAGTAGCCTCATGTTCCCCTTCCCAAGCTCAGCTACATGGCTGGCTTACAATTCCTTGGGGGTATGGCTTGTGCAAGAAGGAACATTGTGGTAGGTCATGGGGATGAAGCTTCAACAAAAGTTCTAGCTACAAAGGAGAGAAGGATTTAAATCAGTCACATTATTACTTCTGTGAGGAAGCATAACATTATTGCTCACACAGAAGACTTAACTCTGAGGCAAACATCTGGTGGCATTAGAATTTGTGCTAAAACTTATTTTTATGGAAAATATAAAACAAGGTAGTGTTCTTGCATCAAAACCATTGTAAGAACAATACCCCAAATCTTTTAAGTCTTTTAATTTCGGCCATGTCCAATGACCTCTGTTCTAGCCCCATTTTTTGTTGACCATCAGCTTTCTGATAGACTTCTCCCACACCTCCCAGCCCCTTCAGAGCACAGTTTTTCTGTTCATTCTTCTGAGAGGTCTTTTCACCACATACACATCCAGTCTTCTCTGACTGCATCAAACCACGTCTCAGCCCTCCCTGGTTGTTAACTGGTTTATGCTGTCATGATGACTCTCACATGGCCTTCTTTCCTCTCTAGCAGCCAAATTAAGCTGCTAATTTTCCCACTCTTTTGACATGCCTTTGTACCTTCCTCTATTCCGAGCAGCCACATACATTAAACAATCTCCATAATTCGTGGCATTTAATTTTTTCATTGGCAAAATGTTCTCAGCCGCAGCATCAACTCTTCTGATGAATGCAGTCTTCAGCTTTTTCTCCTCTCTTTGGTTCTGAGAAAGATCCATTTTATCTCTGCTCCTTCTGTAACGTTGAATTTCCATAATTCATTAACAATTCAAGCAAAGTCCCTTTGCTTGTTTCTCATGCTCTTTGAATCTTGCTGATGCTACAGGATACTGCTGTTCCTCTTTCACCAGCAACACAGAGCAGGCTGTTGTTAACTGAGCTGTCTTTAGGCAGACAAGTTTGGGTGCTGAATTAAATCAAGATACACAGGGTGGTACTGGCCCAGGTATCCATCAGGCCTCCTCAGTTTTTTCATCTTGTTCTGTAAAACTGCATCATGGTGTCATCGAGTTTCATAAGTCATTTGGAGCACTTCATGAGCTGAGCTCTGGTCCTAATTAATTTGTGCCTAAGTCTGCAAAGCTGTATGAGCACTCACTGAAATTAGTGGAATCATGCAAGTATGGAAAAACATAGAGAAGTATGCAAAGTTATTTGCAGACTCATCCAAGTGAATTATTTTTTCTAAGTGCTCAGGTTCAAATTGAAATCACAGGGAGGTGGCAGGAAATCAGATCATCAGAGCTGTCAAAAACAATGTGTGAAAAGAAAGTTTAAAATCTGAATCTTACAGTTTTCTCATTTCTCAAAAATTTGAGAGGTGATGAGCTCAAAAACATGGAAGATACTAAATGAGTGAAGAGCCCATAGCAACTCATATTTATTCATATAGATTTTCCAACCTGTATTTACCAATAAGGGTGAATATGCATTTTGTGCTTTCTGTGACACTGGGTGTCAGGTGAAGGAATTGTGAGTGACATTGCATCACACCATCCAGCCCACCTCCAACCTTCTCATTTCATCATGCCTCAAAAGCAAAATCAATATTTCCACCTTGGGAATATTTGACAGATGATTCTCCCAAAGCATACAAGCCTGTTCCATGTCTTTGCATTATGCAAGAGAGTGGAAAAGAAAGAGTTTTGTCCAAGCCAGAAGGAAAACTATGGCCTTGTGGGGCATCATAATCCTGTGCCACTGCTCCCACACCTTCACTTGAGCAAATTCCCATATTATGTCAAAGCCATTTGGGCTTTTTTCCTCTGAAGTATTCAGCAATACTTTCCAACATTTTGGGATTAAACTCCCACGATTCTACTATCCAATAAAATTAGGCAAGGATCCTTTTCTAGCGCTGAAATCAAAGAGGGTGAATCACCTCCCATTTTCCCATCTCCACATCCCCAGTCCAAACTGCTTACTGGAACAGTCCCTGGCTGATGCTGCTCCCTACTCCAGGCCTGTACAATTTCTGGGAGAGTTTTGTTTGCCATGGACCATGCTTGGCATGAACATTGCACTAAGCAGCATGGGCACTCATAGGAGGACTTGATCCCAAGTCCCAGTCCCAATTTATTAACTTACATATGCTAAGTCTTCTAGATCTCTTAATTATAACAAAAGAAAAAACAAAACAAAACAAAACAAAACAAAAAAAAAAACCCAAACCCACCAAAAACAAAAACAACAAACTGCAACAAAATATTTAAATATAAAAAAAAAAACAAACAAAAAAAAAAAAAGGAAAACTATGTATTTATTGTGGACAGAGTGTTCATGATTACTTACAACACAGTACTAGGCTTTAGCAACTGTACCTCTAGGAGCATTTATCTGACAACACTGGCTGTCTCCAACACCTACCTTTGACTAGCCCACCTCTGTCCCTCAGTGAAGAGAAGCCTGGCCTTTTTGGATGTGTTCATTTCATCCTACAATGAATGTCTAAAGGATGTCAGAGGCATTGCAGGTACATTGAAACTGTCTGGTTTTAAATGCAGAGGCACAGACACTTAAAGGGTATTGCATATCTAAAATTAATGTCTCCAAGGGCAAGTCCAAAATTAACTATGCCACAAAATATATGATCTCTTGACTGTTGGAACTCTAATTTCCTCAACAATCCAGCAGTTATGCATTTAGGAAACATCTACAATGTGTGTAATGGCTGAGCCATTGCCTCGCTGGCTTTTGTCTAACAATTTTCTATTGTGATTTGGGAAGTAGAATTTTATTGCATAAATCTCTCTGGTTTTGAATGAATATTAGCTGCATGCTTTGTGGATGAAAAGCATTATGAGCTACAAGAACTACCCAGCATCATTTATCTTCTGTGAGATCTGGGAAAACCTGGCAGCCCCTGTGATTTAGTTAGTGCTTCCACTGCCTGCTTGTGTTGCCTGTGAGGAATTGGGCTGACAGGAGGAAAAGGTGAGGCACAGATGGACACCCAGGTGCTCTCCAGTATCTTAGGGGTTTTTAAAATAAAATTTAGAGTCAATCAAGGAGTTTAGGAAGATGCAGGTATAATTTCATAACATCTACATGGAGGCAGGTACTTAAGTTCAAAATCCCATCCCTGGAAATGTTCAAGGCCAGGCTGGATGGGGATTTCCTTGAGCAACCTGGTCTAGAGGAAGGTGTTCCTGCTCATGGCAGGGGGTTTGGAAAGAGATGCCTTTAAGGTTCTTTCCAACCCAAACCATTCTGCAATTCCATGAAGATTTACCAAGGGAGACACTTGGACTTGGAAGAAATCACCCTGTGTGCCAGGCAGGTTCACTAGGTTACCTTTCTAAGACAAAATGGATCCAGTTCCTGCCCTCAGACAACTGGTTTGATTGAGTTCAGTGAGCATCACAAATTTGACACTGCTGCATGTTGGTCAATAAAGCGTGAAAATGAACAAGTCTATTCACAGCTCTATGGTTAAGATGCTCACAGAAGTCAAGTGATGATTCTTTATATATATTTTTAATTCTACCTCCTCTATCATCTACCTGTAAACTAAATAAGGACTTCCTCCAGAAGTGGAAAATTTAGATGCAAGCTTGTCCTGTCTTCATTTCTCCCATTAAAAAGGTTTAAGGAGGCCCATAACTTCAGAAAATAGGGTAGAAGAACTCAAAATCTATAAGACAGAATTTCCTACCAGCTGGGAAAAGGGGAGTTCTAAATCCTTGAAGTGTTTCACAGGGAAAAAAAAAAAAAGTCACGACATTAAAAATACATAAAAATAATACATTAATAAAACAAAAGTCAGAAATAATTCTGGGCATCAAAATCTAGGGCAGTTTCTCACCTCATCTGTATAGTAAAATAATAGGAATTGCCTACACAGAATTATTATAACTAAAACAGTCTTTGTTGCATATTTCTTTGTAGAGAAAACCTGAATTTTTCTTTGAGATCAATTCTTTTAAATTATGGATACAATTTTCACCTCCAGCAGAGAGTTCCAGGTGTGGGATCCCATGGACCTGTTTTCCTGCCTCGAGCTTCTAAAAACTGGAACAATCTGGGAGTTCAAAGCCACTTCTCCATGTGGTATCACATAATGATAAGCTCGAGGCATCTCCCCACTCACACAGATGGTTACCCTGGATCTTCCTCCCTGAGGAATCAACACCAGATTTCGAGCAAAACATGTCTAAGATCTTACTCTTCTTCCTTAATTCTCTGTGACATTTTTTGGCATTCTTTAACCTTAGAAAAAAACCAGCATCCCTGCTATTTGTCAATGACAGTGACTGGACATCTGTATTAATAGCAGAGATGAATGAAAGAAATTAGTAAGAAATTAGCAAGAAATTAGTAAGAAATTAGTAAGAAATTAGTAAAAAATTAGTAAGAAATCTCTTTTTGTTTTGATCCAAACCAAAAAATGTCCATCAGAGGGAGGCAGCTTCCACAAAGCTGAGCCTTATTTAAATTCACATCCAGTTTTTAAATGAGCTGGATAGCTTAATTGCATTTGGTCAGCCACTGGAATTTCCATTCGCTAATTAAATATTTGTAACCTTGCAATGTAGACACCTTTGAAGAGGGAAAAAAAAACCCCAATACAACCAGAAAACAAACCTAAAACTCATGTCCTTTTCTTTGGTTGAGGACATGGTATAAAAATAGTAAACTGTGGAGATGCAAAAGACAAAGAGGATTAATGAATTTTAGGAAACATAAGCCTGTTTGGCTGTTTTGGTTTGACTTTGATTGGGAAATTGTGCTTAGGCTAAATTGAGCTAACATGTAATTTGTCAGCTGGACTAAAAATGCTGTAATTGTTCTTTGCTCCTGTCACCCTAACAGAAGAAAAATGAAAAGCAAACTCTCCAAAGCCTGGCTGGGTACCTGGTTTGTCTGAGTGTCTCTGCTGAGGGTTCTGGAGGGGCAGACCAGAGCCTGCCCTGTTGCCATGGAGATGTCCCATCCTGCCAGGAGACCCTTCCCCAGGTGGAAGCCCCTCCTTGGGAGGTGCTGCAGTTTGGCTCTGAGGCATCACAAGAGGCAAGGAGTTGCTTCTCTGAGGGATTTAAGTTATTTTACACTTAAATAACATATGAAATATTTTTCAAGAGTTCCAAGGAGAGAGAGTGAGGGAGGAGAAGAAAAGCTTCTCCTGCCTTTATTGGTATGAAACAGGCAGGTTTCCTACAGTGATGGAATGGTTTGGGTTGGAAGGACCTTAAGACCATCCAGCTCCCCTGCCAAGGGCAGGGACACCTCCCCCTAGCCCAGTGTGCCCAGAGCCCATCCAGCCCTAAAACCACCAGGAAAAGTTTGGCTGACTTCCACTAAGCCATGTGAGCTCTTCCCTCGCTACAGCCCAGCGAGTGACACATTTGAGGCAGCGCAGATAAACTGTGACAGCAATCTCCACTGCTGATTTGCAGTTTATAAAACAGCTTTCTGCTTGTGGGAGTTGGCAAGCTCATAGGAGTGAGTCCAGGAGGGCTCCTGCTGCTGGCAGAGAGGTTTGAGTGGCTGGGTGCACGAGGGCCACCAGGGATCACAGGTCATGGCACATGGGAGCCCCACAGAGCCTGGCACAGAGGCCAGGGGTGTCCCCAGCCAGGGTGAGAGGCTGCCTGCAGCTCTTGCACTCTGCAGTTCTGCCTGCATTAATGAATTAAATGGTGCAAGGCCCAAGCACCACCTCAGCTGTCAATGCTGGCCTGCTCCAGCACTCACCAATGCAGAGGGGTCTTGTGGGTGAGCTCTGCTCAGCTGGAGGGATGCACTCAGATCCCCCATGGTGGCAGACACTCTGTAGGAAGAGCAAAGGAATCACCAAGACAAACACCCACAAAAGAATTCAGGATCCCAAGAATTCAGAGATGAAATTAAAACTGAAATAAAAAAGTGTTGTGCATGTAACTTTGAAGAAGGAATTCCTTGATTTATCAAGATTTATTCAGAGGCTGGACCACCCCTTAGCTCAGGAACAGCTGCAGGCTTTCGGTGCTATTTCTGCAAGAAGACAAAGATGTTTTTTTACTGCTCCCCTGCTGCTCTTTGCAGGTAGGAGGAAAGGAAGGAACAGCACATTTCTATTTTTCCATACTCTGTTCTTTTTCCTATTTATTCCTCCTCCTTCATTCAGCCATCATCTGCATAGCAGCAGTCAGCCAGCATACATTCTTCAAAACAAGAACAAGGTCAGTCCCACCCCTGACTGAAAGCTGGAACCAGGGGGATATCTTGCAAGGAGAGTACAGCTGCCATTAGATTTGACCTCCACTCACAAATGGTCTCAGCCCATGGCATGGAATGCCCTGAGATTGTTATGGACTGCAGCATTTACCTCTGAAATACTTTCATCTGATACATTTACATTTGCTCTTTGGCTTCAAATCTAATGGCTTTTTGATATTTTGAAGGTGCAAGATACAAATTCATAGAGCTCATATGAGCTGCTAAGATTAGCCACATTGTTTAGATAACCAGAACAAATGATAAAATTACATGAAAGCATAATTTCTGAACATGCCCTCTGTTACTCACCCGTCATCTGCAGGATTTGGAGTCTCCCAGCAAACCCTCTCATTAAACCCTACTGTTTCAGAATTCCTGTTGTTTCTGTCATCTTTCAGCAAATTCTATTCAGATTCAAATTCCCTGTACTGGATTTTAACTCGAAGGCCAAGGTTTTCTTAAAGGAATAAAACAGCTGAAAGGAATTCTGAGAATTTGGATTCTGAGTACAATTTCACTATATCACAGAATCACAGAATGGGTATGGCTGAGAGGCAACATGGTGGGTGTGTTCCAGTCTCCCTGCACAAACAGGGTCATCCTAGTGTTCTGGCAAAGTTCGGGCAGTTTCCCTACAGGTTTTCCTACAAGATATGACAGGAAACTTTGAGCTGAAAAGAGTAGTTTCAAAGTTGAAAGTTATTACCCTATACCTTTTTTTCTTTTATTTTATTTTCTTTCTTTTTTTTTTTTTTTCTTCTACGCAAGAAGGATTTTCAGGTCCTAGAATTACAGAATTTCAGAATGATTTGGATTGGAAGGGACATTAGAGATCATTTAGCTCCAACCTCTCTACTATGGGCAGGGACCTCTTCCACCAGATGCAGAGATTTATGTGACACAGTTCTTGAACTGATCTCAGACTTCTTTTATTGTAGCTACAAGATAGAGCTCTTTAAGTGAGACACTAATGGATTCAAGAATTTTAAGCAGTATTCACCATGTTTCTAATCATGTTCTAATTATTTTACTCTGGGGTTATTGTTTGACAAGAGATTTGAGCCAAATGGTGTGGAAACAAAGAATAAGTGAATTTTTCCAATGACCTTGAACAAAGGCCATGAGTAGTGCACACATGTGCCTGTTTCAGTCGTGAGCCTATAGGAGGTTTAAATGACTCTAAACATTTAAAGCAGGCTGAGCTATATGAGAGGCTCTTAGAATTTAAACAAAACCACTTCCAAGATTTTAAGTAGTTTGAGCATTATCTTTGCCTGGCTGAGCTTTACCCTAATGGAAGACAAATTTAAAAAAATAAAAAGTCCTTTTTAATAACATCTTGTTTTAAAGAATGAAAAAGCCTTAGCTGCAAACAATGTATTTGGGAGATAAGGAGGTTAGAGAGGGTAGGGATAGCTGATTATAAATTTCATGGGCTTGAGGCTTTGGATCAAGGAATTTAGCTGATGTTGGAAGCACCAGGCTTAGCTTAAGTGTTGGAATAAATAAAATGGTCCTGCCAGCAATGCTATATCACCTCTGTGTGGTGACCAAGTATTTTTTAAAAGGTGGTGTGGGTACAAATGCCTATTGAATAAAAAATCCCTAAGTCTAATGATTCAGGCAATAAATCCACCTTTGCATTTCCTGATTAAATTCATCAAATATTGACACTGCACACACATCCAAACATATTTCAAAAACCAAACATTAGCTGAGCACAAATTAATGTGTATTCTTGAAAGATAACTACACCAGGACAGTGAATGAAAAGGAATTGGATTGAAAGCTGGTGGCCTTTAGAGATGAATGAGCTGATACAAGCAATTTGGGTTGATACCAATTAATGACATTGTGCACTTCAGGAAACAAAGAACAAGTGCAAAAAAAGAAAAAAAAGAGGATTAATTTAATTGCTTGAAGTGAGAATCCAGCCTTTCACTGGACTACAGAGTGATAATTGAGAATAAGCTCTCAGTTACCAAATATGAGCCATGTAGACCTGACACAAAATCCTCAGCTTGCTTTGCATTTTCCTGGCCTTTTTTTCCCTCCCTCAAAGTATATAAATATACTTTTTTTTTTTTTCCAATTTGCTTTTATTTCCACTCTCTATTTCTGCTTTTTTTTTTTTGCTCTGAGAGTATATGGATGTCTGATATTTTATTAAAGAATTTCTTTAAACCACAATTTCTTGTTTTGACACGTGATATGAACCACTGTACCACTAATTGTCCTTGTGCCTTTCCTAAGGGTAGGAATCTGGCATCTATCAGGCATCTGACATCATGGGGGGCACTTTATTTACTAGAGAAAACAAAACCAGAAGCACTGTTCTCCTAAGATTTTTCTCTTTTATTACTGGCTACTTGCCTTTTTAGTGAACATTGACTTTCTTGTTAGAACAAAAGTATCATTTGGGATCTTCACTGTCTTCTAAAAAACTAATGCAATTTATGTGCTATTTCATCTGCAAATAATTCAACCCTGTCTAGAAGTTAATGTTTAAATTGGCTGAATTAAGGTGCTGTTGCAGAAAATCGAGTCATATAAATGTTGTGGAAAAAGAAAGTGTAAGAATGGCCTTTTTGTAAGACAAAAAAATTACTAACCAAGAGCATTGGATCAGTCAGGGACACTTTCAGCACTTATGGCAATATCAAAATTGCTCACAGAATTGTTTACATTTTTCTATATTCACCCTCTGCAGTCGGGGCTTTTGGAGCCAGCATGGAGAGGGAGGAACAGGGAGGCTGCTCAGCAGAATCAACTTTACCAGGAGTTCAATGTTGTTTTCAGTCTGGGGTTTCTCTGGGAGCCTTGGAGGGCTCTGCAGGAGCACACCTGGGTACCCCCAAGGTACCCAGGGCAGGGCACAGCCATGCCCAGGCAGGGTTTCTGCCAGGCTGCTGCACCCCTGGGATTTGTCTCAGTGCTGGGCTTCCCTAAAGGGCTCTGAGCCAGCAGCAAGGAAGGAGTTTGTCCCCTGGCCTTCTCCTCAGTGCTGAACATTAAATAAATGGCAAAACCAGCAGAAAAAGGAAAGTGAGATTGCATTTTCCTCAGGAGCCACTGAACGGGCTCAGGGGATGGTGCTGGGTGGGTCAGGAGAGCAGGGGGAGCAAGAGGAGGAGGAGAGGGAGGAGAGAGGCTGCAGTAGGGCAGGCACTGCAGAGCATGGAGTGAACAGCTCCTGACCCAGCCCCACCACCGAGGCTGAACAGATTAAAGAGGCAAATCCATCTTTAACCTCTGGCTGACTCCCAGCATGCTCCCACCAACTGAGTCGTAACAAAATGGATTTTACTTCCACTAGTTTGCCACTTGCCTTCACTCTTGCATAATGTGCATTAAGAATTGCTTCTTGTTCTGTGAGGGAACACATGAGTTTCTTTTTAACCCACCTTGACCTACAGAGCAGTCACACAGTGGGTAAGGGAATGCACCATCTTCACCCACTGGTCCAGTGTCTTTCACTCCATATTTCTCAGCCACTGAGAGTTATCCTGTTGTTTAACTTGGCATGGAGTTGGGTTTTTTTGGCCTGGAGAAATTTTGGCTCATAAAATCATAGAAACATAGAATGGGTTTAGGTTGGAAGGGACCTTAAAGATCATCCAGTTCTAATCTCACTGCTGTGGGCACAGACACCTTCCACTATCCCAGGTTGCTTAGAGCTCCATCCAACCCTGTCTTGAATGCTTCCAGGGATGGGGCATCCACAGCTTCTCTGGAAAACCTGCTTCAGTGTCTTACCATGCTCAGAGTGAAAAATTTCTTTCTAATATCCTGATATTGGAGTGGCCACCATGCTTTCCAAAGCAAATATCCTCCTACTGACCAGAACCACAGTTCTGTTCCCACCACATCTTTGTCAGGGAAGGGATCTGCTTTTGCAAAGACTGTTTCAAATGCACAGCCTGCCTTTGGTGTCCTTACTCCATTTAGTCAGCTGGTGATGCCAGAGGGAGAGGTGAGTTTACTGCCAGGTGACAGGATTGCAGTGCTCAGGGAGGTCTGTCCAGTGGCAGGAGTCTGAGCAGGAAGCTCTTTGCTGCAATTAGCAGAAATTCCATGAAGGGTGGCTGGCAGGAGGGTCCTGCTGGGCAGGGAGGAGGCAGCCAGCCTTTCCCTCTGCCAGGTGTCATAATGCCTTTGCTGGACCTGGTGGGAAGATTTTGGAGGAAGCAGGGTGGGAGGGATGTTAAATTTCTGCTCTAACTGTGAGGAATTGGATGCAGCTGGGGTTGTAGGGGATTTTCCTGGTGGGAATGACTTGCACAGACCTTTTTGGCAAATGTCCTTTTGCTGTTGGCAGCTTGCAGACTGGGGCTGCAGCTGAGGCAGAGAGGACACGTTCAGGGGCTTGTGCTGCTGGCCAGATGACCTTTAAGGAGGAACAGAAGGGCATCTGAGACACCTTGTCAGGGTAGAGGGTGGAGGAGAGAGAAGGGTGCACATGCCAGGGCTATCCAGGGTTTCTGGAAATCCTGGTCCAGTGTTAGTAAGCATTGCTTCGTGGCAGCTGGACTCAGAACCTATCTCTAAGTTTAAACCCCTCTTTTAATCATGGCAGCACCACATAAAATATTTATCATGCTCTTTCTGCATGTCTAAACCACACTGAAACAGGAAACAAAGTTTTGGCTTTCATAGGAGAAATTAAATTTTTTTCTATCATTCATTAGACACCATTTTCCCTGCTGCATAAAAAAAATCTGCTATGTTTTGCAAGACAAATAGCTATAGAAGAGAGGGGGTATCCACAGGAAAATGACATTATTTGTCACAATTTAAGATTTACTATAGGAGGTGTGTGCAATGATGACCCAAGGGAATGTCCTACATGCTGCAAGATCTTGTGATAGATTGGGCTAATAACAGGCATTTATTTCCACTGGAGATGCTGGCTAATGGCCATGATAAAACTCTATTATGATATTTGATTATTGTTTCTCAATTACATAAGGTTCAGTTTTCAGACTAAGAGAATGCAGCAAGATAATTTAAATATCAAAGTTATGCAGTCAAAGGAACGTGATTCTATTTCAACTCCCACCAACTGTTTCTGTTACAGAACATTGCAATTCCCAGAATTTATTCTGTTGTCCTTTCTGCAGACCCAGCTCCTGGAACATGGGAAACTCAGCTTCTCTTTTTTAATGCATGAGAAAGTTCTTTTCTAGCTCTTACTGATACATGGAAAAGTTTGCAAATGTGAATGCCTAAGAAAATAGGACAGATGAAAATAACTCTGGTTTTGTTATGTTTTGGCTTTTTGTTGTTATTTAAGCTCACGATTTTCAGCAAATCTTCCAATTCCAGTCACTACTCAAAATCACCAATACTGATTGTGGTGCTACTGGCAGATGTTCACCTAACCCCTGTCTCAGTGTGGCTGAAAATGTAGAATGTTAAAACCCAAGCTTAAAAATGTCTAAAGAACAAAATTAGCAACTTACCTGAACTTTCATATAAGTGAAACCTAATTCCTCCAGCATGCCTTGATCCACAAAGCATTAAATGTAAACACAATGACAAATCACGTCCAAATGTTCAGAAATACAAAAGAGCTAGTATGTCTGTTGCACCTCTTTCTTACATAACCTCGTTTTTTCCTTAAAGAGCTGAAAATAATGTCTTTGTAATTGTATTTGTAATTATTTAGCTGTTTAAAGTGATCTTGGTACAATTTGCAAAAAAGGTATTATTACATATGCAGTTCCTTTATCCTGTTGAACTGAAAATACAGAGTGGCATCTTTGCAAGTTCTGAATTTCCTCATTTTTAGAAGCATGAGTTTCTTTTAATGCATTTTTTTTCTCCATAACTAAAATATTGGGCAGAGATGAAGCATCACCTGATTTTTTAGTAGATAACTATGTTTCTTCCCTTGGGCCCATGATATTCCAGAAGCCAAGAAAAACTGTGATTGGGATTTTAATTGAGAGATTTGCCAAGGGTGAAAGCAGGTTTTAAATTCGATGGTGTAGGACAGAACCATCACATTCCACTGCTGACTAGGACTGTAGCTGTGTTTGCCATTTACAGTGTGCAGCCAGGCTTGGAGAGATAAACCTGGAAAATAATGAGAGAGAAAAGAGTTATCTATCATCTGTGTTTCATTGATTGCTCAGAAGCAGCAAACCCATGGTTAGGTTGAACACATGGGAAAGGAGTGTGTATTACCCTCCATCAGTGTAAAGGATCAGCGGTGTGGATGGGTGATTTCTGATGTGACAGCCTCAGAGTCACAGCAGTTACCCTGATAGCAGCAGAATCAAATGCACTCTGAGCTGGGCTGCAGATGAAGTAAGCAGATACAAGGCTTTCCCATTTCAGTGGAAAACAAAGCCCAGAGTAAGCTGGAGCAAAGGCTGCTGCAGGCAGCTGCCTCCACACAGAATTTCTGTGCAGGGTGCAGGTGTGGCTTGCCCCAGGCAGACATGGGACAAAAAATACTGCAGGGAGCTGGTTTGAATGCTGTTGTTGGGGAGAAACAAACAAAAAAGCAAAATCTGTGAATGCCCCATCCCTGGAGGTGTTTAAGGTCAGGTTGGATGGGGCTTGGAGCAACCCAGTCTAGTGGAGGTTGTCCCTGCCCATGGCAGGGGATTGGAATTAAATGTTCTTTAACATCCCTTCCAACACAAACAATTCTATTAATTTTTTTTTTTTTTTTAAGACTACAAAGAATATCACATGGGGCAGGAATAATCTTTTGTACATCATTCCCATTTAAAATCCAGATGCATCTGTGTTCCAGTTTAGCAGTCTAAACTCACATGAACCATCAAATTTTTTCTCCTTTTTTTTCCATGTCTAGTCGTTAGCTCTTGCAGAAAGTTTATACTTTTCTCTATTTTCTACCACAGCATCTAAATATGATTTCAAGTTTTTGAGCACTTTTGTACAGAAAACCTGCCAACAAAGGATAAAGTGGGGGGAATCAGAAGAGTGAAGCCCATTCCTGATCCTAACCACTTCATGAGTGCTCACAAGAACCCCATGCCTTAGCCTTGGGGTCAAACATTTGCTGTGACAATGCTCAGAGCTTAATTCACTTGTAGCCAATACTACAGATTCCAAAATCAGCAGAAATATATTGAGTTTAATGGGGTTTAGATTTGAGCCATGCCAAAGGTAGCTTATTCCTGGGAGTCATGCACTTCCTTGGATCCACACACACTGTGAGAACAGGCAAACATCCCTTTTAACTGTTGGGGTTTTTTTCACAGTGACCAAACAATCCCACATGCCTTAGATTAGGTGGGTCAGTTTGTTTAAAACAACTTGAGATCTACAGAAAGTCAATATAATTTGAGTCTTTTAGACAAACTGCAGCATAAGAAACTGCCATGATTTCATTTCTCCATATTTTTTCTTCATATTGCATTAAATGACCCATGACTTTGATTAAATTGAAAATTTAATGTATTGGCATTTTCAGTGCCTTCAGATTTATATTTTTTCATGGTTTCTATTTATGTTCCAGTTTTACTTTATTATATTTCTAAGAAAAACTCATTTCAGAAGACTCTACCAGCTGCCACATAATGAAATCCAAATATCAGAGATGTTACAGTTTATTTTTTCTCCTCCAAGTCAGGTGGGACCAGCTATTTGTACTCCAAAGGGGTTCAGAAGGTTTGGGTCCATCTTCTTCAAGCTAGGCTTTTCTCATTTTCCTATATGTGCAAGATAGAGATACCAATTTAATTTTTAGAAAAGTTGTTTATATGTGAGGACTCAGATGCTTTCAGGGAAATCAGGATTTCATTCTACCTTGTGGCAGGGCATACAGGGAGCCACAGCCACTGCCTGCTGAAAAAAGGACTTGCTTTTCCAGTGTTAAAGGGATTGCCAGAATTGCTGGTTTCTGCTGATATTTACCCATGTCTGAAAAATGTAACTGTCAAGCTGATTTTTCTACAGAAGGCTCAGTAAAAATAATTCAAGTGTTTCCAAAGTAAAAAGAAAGTAATACAGGATATTTCCTACCAAAAAAAAAAAAAAAAAAAATTAAACCAAACCAAATGTGACAACAGTTGCACAGAGAATTCTTGCAGGATTCAAAATTTGGTGTGTGCATGTGATTTTGGGAAGGATCCTTCCTATGAAAACCCAAGCCAAATCAGCCATGGTTTAAACTTCCAGTTCTTATTAGGATGGTCTTCATTAGGGTTGATTTAAAGCTGAATTTTTTTGTTGTGAAGGACGTTTGGGTCCACTGCAGGGGTGGTGCCTATCTGCTGATTGAGCCTGCTCTGTGCAGAGTGTCTCAGAGCAAAGCATGACTTTCTCCTGTGGCTGTTGCTCCTTCAGGGGCTCTGCACATGATGAGCTCCAGCACTGAGATGATGAAGTTGCCTCTCCAGAGCTTTCAGTGCTCTCTGCAGCTGGCAGCCTGACAGAGAGGAGAGTGGAGAAGGCAGCCTGGACCCCAGGAAGGGGGAGAATGGCAAAAGGGAGGGACATGCAAAGTAACAGCAAAGTAAGGGGTGGGACAGAGGGGCAGGTGAAGGTGTGGAAGAAGGAGGATGAACAGAAATAGAAAAAGTGCTGGAAACAAGCCAGAAGTTAGAAACATTACAAAAGATGGTGGAGAGAGTGCAAGAGAGAATGAAGGAGAGGCTGAAGAGAAAGGGTTATAATTTCCCACCAGGGAAATTACATCCCTGTAATTCAAAGCTGGTGCCAAATTTTGGCATGTTTTTGGTTCCCAGGAAACTGCTGTGAGGAGGGAAAGCACCTGCATACACATGTCCATGAAAATTTTCCTTCTGCATTGTAACACTGTGTGTATGTGGATGCACCTACTGCCTCTAAAGGGGACTGGATAACTGGGCTCCATGTGTTCCTTGTTCTTCAAGCACTTGACATTACAGCCCTACAGCTAAACCTCTTTAATTTGGAGTACCAAAAGAAAGAGTCCTTGGCTTCCTATTGGGAAAGACAATTAGTTGTGTTCTTATTGCAAGCACAAATGGGACACTAAACAGGTAGACCACAAGTAAAAATAGCTGTTCAGTACTGTAGAAGGAAGAGAATGGAGTTGGAACCTTAATTAACTCCTTCCTTAAGTATCAGACAGCAATCAGCACAAATTATGGAGTAGGAATTTTGGCTCTTGAGAACATGGAGTCTTTGCTTCCCTGCCTCCTCCTCTCCCCACAGCTGCAAGAATCCAGCTAAGACAAGAATGTTGGGGATTTTTTTATAGCACTTGTAAAAATCAAGTCCACAATCAAGTAGACAAAGAAAACCATCATGAAAGGAAGCAAACATCCGGCCTTGGTGTGTGCGTGGAGCTGGCTGGAATGGAGCCTCTTCAGCACAGCTGAGAGCCTGCTCAGCAGTCTGAGCTGGCAGCCTTCAACTAGCCCCTAATGAGCCTCATCAAACAAACAAACAGAGAGAGAGGCTTCACAAATGAGAACCAAAGACAAGTGCTGGATGATTCCTATGGTTTTGTGCAGTGCCTACATCCCCCTTGCCTCTGGAAGTGGGGGGGGTCTGTCCTAACCTCACCCCTCCAAATGTGGGGCAGCTGCTCCAAATGGGACATTCACCCTTCTCCTGGGGGCTCTAGTGCAAAACTGCTGCATCTGGGATGAGCCCCTTGGCTCTCTGGTTAAGATAAATCACATCTTGAGGTATCCCTACCACTGATGACAATGACTTGTTCAAATTCTTTTTACAGTTGCTGTTCTCTGCTCATGGGTTGTGGGAACCCATTTTCAGTTCAGGGGCCATTGCCAGGATGATGAGCACAGCCCACCAAACTGGGCTTCAGGAGCACCATCCCACTTGTGTTTCACTGGATTATTGATGAGCAGCTCTGTCCTGCCTGTCTGCTTCAGGTGTTCCTTTTTCTCCCAGTACAGTGTCTCATGTCAGAAATTAAATTTTATCATTCCTCAACACAACTAGGGGTATCCATTTCTCACTCAGCACAGCACCATGTTCCTCAGTAAAATTTGCATCTGATATGTAGGGAATAGTATATGCCTTCCTATGCCAAAGTTTCCTTCCTGTGGCAGGAACTGCAGAAAATGCTTATTAAATTCCCTTCCCCCCACCCCACAAAGAACTCTGGTTTGTAATAAGAATAGAGACTAGAGAATGATTCTTACATAAAGCCAAACAGCACAATTCTGCCTAATTATTTACCCTTGAAGGGTGACCTTGTAATCTATCTTCTGATGCATTTTTTTCCACACTGTGAATCTTTGCACAACTGTCCTCATGACAAATATCATTTGATCTGGGGACAGCCCTGTCTGGAGTGTTTGTATCAAGAGCCTTTTCCAACAAGCTGCAGCTCCTACCTTAATGAGAATAAGAGCCTTATGACAAATACAAGGCTTTCAATAGCAAATACAGCTTCTGTACAGCACACTCAGGTCTCTCCTTACTGAGGAATAAACTGACAAATTTTGCTTCCCTCTAGTGAAAAAATAGCACAGACACTGCAGTGTTTGCATAGAGGAACAGGCTTTGTTTCAGTCTTGACTCCTCTCTCAGGAAGGAGTGTTGGGAAGGCTCTAGGGAAGCATCTACTCCAGCATCTTCTGCACTGAAAAGAGGAATGAGAGAGCTCAAATGGGATTTTTTTATGTCCGAAACTGAACAAGAAAATGCAATTCCAAGACACTGCTAACGTACTCCAAACATTTTCAGTCCCTTGGTCCAGGTTGGACCTGTACCAAAGCAAACCCCTCTTTAATGTCGAGGTTGTTGCATCCTCAGCACCAGCTGTGTCCCTCCATGGATCTGCTTCTGTTGGTCTGCACTGCCTGGTCATGTAGGGCATAACCCAGGAGTGTCAGGGCAGAGATGAGGCAGGTGGAGCTCTGGGGTCTCAGCTATTGCCAAAAGGAGATTTCATGACCAGGGTGATGTGGGGATGTGTCTGCAAGGGAGACTAGCAAGGAAAAATATCAGGAAAAGGCTGTAGGGGTGGAGGTATGTGAGCAACTCAACACAATCTAAAGCTGCAGCCATGCCAGACACCAAAATGAGTCTGGGAGCTCTTGGGAGGAGATGAGATGTTGATATGGACATGCAGAACTTAGGGAAATCTGCTGCTTACAGAGATGGATCTGCAGCACATTTGGGGTGAGCACTTTGGACAGGAAACACAGAATTCACAGAAATCATGTAAATTCTCAACTGATTTTAGCTTTTACAAATCTAAGCCTGGGCAGATGAGGCTGCAAAAAACCCAGGATGGTCCCAGTTTGTTCAGTCTATTTCCATCCTGTTTGCAGACTGAGCTCAGCAGCACTTTCCTGGACACTCACCATGAGCTGGATTCATGGTGAATAGAAGGCACATCCAGAATCGTGGCCACAGGTTATGGCAAAGCCCAGCTTTATTCAGTGAGTCCTTATCCAGCCAGAATTAGCATCATCTTTTCTAAAATAAATCTGAGGAACAAAACACAGTGTCTAAAGGCAGCAACCAATGAATCAAAGTGAATTGCTGATGAAAATGTAGCTTGGGATTGTTTGGCATTGCACCCCCAGTGATGTCAGCCGAGTGCAGTGAAATGGAAATAATCGATCTTACCCTGCCTCGCTTGCTGAAGCACTGACTTGGCATCAAGTTGTTCAAAGCAAAACTTTTGCTTTTGCTTTTTGGTGCTTGTTTTCACTTTTCTAAAGACTCCTGGAAATGTTGAAATTAAAATTGAGATATTTGGTAAAAATTGAGATATTTTGGTGAAAAAATTTATTTTGGATTGCATATGATTTCATATGTTGATCAGTCTCACTTCATGTGTTCTGGTAACAAGAAAAAAAAATGCAACTTTATTGGTAAACTGGCTCTATCCCTGATGGACACACAAATTTTGAAGACTGATTCATGAAGAATCATCTCTTTGGTGGGATGTAGCCACTCTGCCAAGCACTGAGGCCAGGATCAGGGCTGGGTTCAGTTCTAGGTATGGATAATAAACACTACCCTGAGCTTGCACTTAAAAATGTGGAAAACCTGAAGTCTCTGCAGAGACAGTGAGTGATATTTCCTTCCTTCAGACTCTTAAAAGTAGAGTATCATCCTGAGGGAAGATATAAAATGAAGAGAAGGAAATAAAATTTACAAACTAACAAGCTAGCCTTTCCTTTCCATACAACAATACAATAGCACATTTCTCTCCTCATTTGGGATGGAGACAGTGTGGAGGCAGCTGGAGGTTTCCCAACCCAGAAACCCCAGGACTCTGCTGACCCTGGATGCTCTCAGTGCCTGGTCTGTCTCACACTGGGATAAGCAGCAGCCTTGGTGCTGCACCTGCCTTAGGGTGTGATGCTGCAGCTCCTCTCCTTCCTCACCCGCCTCCCTCCTCACCTGACACTTTTTCTGGCTCATCTTTTCTTCCTTTTGCCTGGCACCTTGCATTCTGAAGCCAACACCATACCACTCTGAAATGCAACTGTGCTTTTTACCCAGCAGAAACTTCTCAGATAATCTTAATGCATTTTACTGAAAATTTTCACATGACAAGGCCTGAAATGATTCCTCTACATCATGCAGCCAACTCACTCCTGTGTATTAAGTCACAGCTGGGCACCCCAGGCTTTCCTTATTTATTACAGCCATATTTTTAACTCCAACCCATGATGCAAATTTTTAATTTCTTTATCATAAATTCCTCCATTTTTGGTAAAGTAAAAAAAATTAAATTTGAGCCTTATCTGTTGGTTGTTTTTATGCAATCCCTGTCTCAGTGCCAAGCATGATGAAGTTTTTATTTCTCTTGTGACTCCCACTCCTCTTTAGGAAACAGTTTCTTCTTTGGGTCCACACCAGCAGGATTACAAGCATTTACCTTCACCTGCATTTGCAGTTTCATCATGAACACATTGCAGCTTCCTTAAGACTTAGCAAATATTGCAAGAAGTCATCCAGTATTTGTTTATCTCCAGAGTTGTCCACTTGGGGCTGAAACTGGCTGAGTGCAAGGTGCCATGTGGGATATGGGTGTTTATTTTCATCAGAGAATTCACCCAGATGTGTTGTTTTGTCATTTGCACCACCTTGATTCCACAGCACTTCAGAACCAAAGCATTCAGCACTCCTGCAGGGCTTATCAGCCTCACTAGTTAATAATCCAATAATTCATTGCCTATTTCTTAATCTTTCTCTTTTATTTATTGTGTAGGAAAATATTCAGCCCTTGAAAACAGCATCTCTGCAGGGAAGCCTCAGCATGGGAAGCTGTGCTTAGAGCACCTTCTCTTAGATAGAAATGCTAAAATTCACCCATTTCTCACTGGAATGTAGGGAGAAAGCTTTTACTGTGAGGGTAATCAAGGTCACCCAGAGAGCCTGTGGAGTCTCCATCCTTGGAGAGACCCAAAACCCCACTGAACACAGCCCCAAGCAGTGCTTGGAGCTGACCAAGCACCGAGTAGGGGCTGGATCAAGTGACCTCCAGAGGTGTCTTCCCACCTCAATCATTTTGTGATTCTGTGAATTCTACACAAGCAACGGACAGAATAAGTGCTTAATTTGTTTTCTGGGGGCAGGAAGCAGCAAGCAAAGACCTCTGACCTGAATGAGGATACATCCACAGCACAGCAGCATTCAGCAGAGACCAGCCAGGATGGTTATTCTGTGTTCTGAGTGTAATAGTGCAGTGGGGGATTCTAGAAATAGCAAGCAGTGCTAATTTAGGTGATGAATCTAGAAAAGACAATGCAGAAGCACATGTTACACTCCCAGCAGGGTGGGGAAGTGGAGGAGCATTATCCTGCAGTTATAAACCACTGCTATGGATCAAGAGAGCACCTTGGCTAACACCTGTGTGTACAGGTTACCTGGTACCCATGGCTGGGCTCCTCTCTAGGTGACCTTACATGTTTGCATAATACACTTCTCCTTGTAAGAGGAACTCTGGTGTCTGTCCCAGGATTTAGTAATTCAGCAGTTTTGGAAAGGTCAGATCTGGAATTTAGCCTATTAATAAAAACGTAGGCAATTCATCGCAGGCTAAGTGGTAATTTCAATTTAGCATCAACCTGAAGGCACATACCTCATCCTTTTAGCTGGCTAAATTTATCATTAATAGAAGCACTGAAGTAACCAATGTCATTGCTGGCAGATCTACCATCAGGACCAGATGATTAATGTAATTCCTGAGCTGCACAGAGGAAGGGCAATCAGTTTAACATGGATGTGTAAATAAATGCAAAGGGTTGGCTTTCCAGACTAAAAAGAATGGAGACTGTTAGATCTGCCTGAGGCAGCCAGTGGTTCCAACTGAATATTTTTGAGGCTTCTCTTAGAAATTCTAGTGGCATGACATAGAGGTTAATGTTGCTCACATGAGCATGCCTTTTTCTTGTTTTCATGTATTATCATAAGGTAAATTGCTGCCTAAGTTCAGAGGCAGGAGTATTGACTTTCAAAAACCTGGGGAAACAGCCTATGATACCAGAACACACAACAGAATGGAAATGCTTTAATTCTGCATGTGGAAAATCAACATATAAAGGGCTAGATTTGCTCTTTTAAAATAGAGAGCAGAGAGATGCAGGAACATCCCAAAATCAGATCTCAGCTGAGTTCAGGTTCCTCCTGAATCCCCTTTGTCTCTCACTGTTGCCTACAGGGATGACATAGAATATCAAGTCTTCCATCACAGGCACCTCAGATGATGCTAAAATAAGGTTGGGGTGAATTCCCACATAAATAATTTGCTCCAGCTGTCTCAGCTTGGAATAGGTGAGTGATTAAACAAGGTTTTCCAGAATCCCGATTGACATGTCCACCATAGAAGAGGATTCTTGATCCTGCAATAAACAGAAAACTTCTCTTTGTAGCAAACACAAAGACAACACATCTCATGCCTGTCAGCCATTTCAGATAATAAGGGCACCATTTTCCCCTCAAAGTTGTGACAAAACAGCCAACAGCAGTCTTTTACACTAAGATATAAGCATCTACTCCAGGCAAAAATAGTATTTTTCTCCTGAAATCCAATCTGTAGCATATAAACAAGAACTGGACCTTTTTATTATACTGATAGTGATGTTTTTCATGAAAAAAAAAAAAAGAATCCCTTGACTGCAAATGTTTTGGTATTTTTTCTCATCCTGAAAGAATAAAAAAATGTCAAAGTATCAATCACATTTGCAAAAAGGAAGTTTCCCCAATAAATGTTTTTTGTAAGATCTGTAAAATTGTAGTTATAATGACAAGCCTTTTAAAATGCATTGTTTGGAGTTCCTCTGGATATCCCTCAGGGCATTCTGCCTAGACTGACATCCTGTCCCTGGAAAATTTTAAAGGAAATGAAGCTTCACAGTTCTCAGCAGGAGAATGTTTCAGTTGAACAAATGCAAGCAGATTCACAGTCCAGGAATTTCAGTGGAAACACTGGTGATAATTATACAGAAATTCCAGCCTCTTCAAATAGATTTTACACCAGTTTACCAGTAAAAAAATCCATGTTCCTCCAAATTGCTAAGATTGTGTGAAAAGGTATATGTCTACATTTTAGAGGTTTTTTTCTTTCTAGTCCTAAAGCTAGTCTTAAAATCCTCATGTGATGGAGAGTTTCCTATATAGAGAGTTTAATATTCAGTCCCTCCTATTATTTGCAAATATGTAAATGAAAGATGAATTCCTGTCTAGTGCATTTAGCAGCTGAATTTTATTTTATACTTTTATTGTGAATGACGCAGAAGAATATTCTAGTTCTGACTCAATGACCTCACATAGTGGGAAGACACATGAATGGGAATTGTCCTGATGTGAGATGTATTTGGACAGAAAGAGGCAATTTTATCCCACACCAAGTTTCCTTCTGAAGTCTGTTTAACATTCATTCAGACTAAGAGTAATTACTTTAATTGTGTTAAGAAATTTCTACACAAATGAGTCAACATTCATCGTAACAAAAGGCTTTCTGTATTTATTTGCATCCAGGCTAAGCACCAGAATTAAGACTATGGAGAAACTGTTATTTTTTTTCCACAAAGACAGCATTTAGTAGAAACCAGAAAATGAGGAATTGTCGAGACACCAGCTCTTTTTACTTGTACCTGTAGGCTGAACAATATGCCAGACTATTCCCATGCCAGAATGTCCTACTGCATTTATCTGCTGCAAGACAGATGATAAATATCAGTGGGAATTGTCACTTTTCTGATACTCACTGGCTTTCCCCCAGATGTTTGCACTGGGCATAGTCAGTTTTCAGAGCAAACTTTCCTTCAAACTTCAGAGTCAGTTTTCAGAGCAAACTTCATCATAGAAGTTGTAGCCGCATAAAAAAACCTCAGAAATAATATTTTGCTCCAAGCATGATGTAATGAAGCCATCACTTCACTAGATTTTTTTTTTTCTCTCTCCTTTTTTTTTTTTTTTTTTTTTTTTTTTAATGGCAAGATCTGTAGATGAGCATTCAGTGCAGGACTATGAAAAAACTTAATTCCCTAAATACTTAGCAAAGTCTCCCATGAAATTTCAGCCAGGGTATTAGTCATCAGAGCCCATTGTCCATTTTCCAGGAAGACTCTGATTAAGATAGATTTATGACCAGGTTCTGCTAATGCAACAGTAAGAACTGAATATTAATGATTGCCAGTCAGTTTGAATTAACCTTTCTTGGAGGAACTTGAGTCAGTTAGGATCTCAATTTATAATTTGACTTAATGGCAGTGGGTTTGGCTTTAAAATCATCATCTATTATGCCAGTACTTGGATATTGCAGGAATGGAACTCTAAAAAATTTGATTTGATCACAATAATATTACTACATTAAGAAACGATATGTAAGAAGCTGCACTGCCACCACAGATATAAGGAAGAATTTAAAGGCATTTGAGCTGCCCTAGGGTGTTCCTGGTCTCCCATATCTGCTCCAGAGGACTGCTTGTCTCTCATGGGTTCTGCTGGCTCTTTGTGAACAGCTAAAGACTCCTACATGAAAGCAAGTGGATCAAGCCTTTTCTATTTACCAGTCCTGTGGGCAAACACTGCAACATTTACTTCCTCGTGAAATAAATTGGACAGCAGGAGTAAATTGAAGAAGAGCTTTTATCCTGTGGTTTCCACCAGCAGCCCATTGTTGTGTCTCTGCTTTTCCATTTTTTTGTTTGTCTCAACCACAGACATGTAGCACACTGTGTCTCCTCAGGAGCCTGAAACAAAACAAAAACCAGAACCTGTGAAATATGTTCTGTCGAAATGGAACATTCAAATGGATGTTAATCATCAACTATTGAAGGTAATGACAGCAGATTGGCAATTTTTCAGTATACAAGCCTGCTTAAGCCCCATTACTCAGTCTCCATGACCACTTAGGAGGGCACAAACCCTTCTCACCCCTCACTTCCACTGCATCACAACCTCCAGGAGGAAACTCATCTGACCTTGAGCCAGCTCCACATCCCCCCTAAGTTTCTCAGGGTACCATGGTGACAGCACACCCACCTCAGCTCATTCCAGTGCCCAGATCAAATGCAGATAGGGGCTGTAGCTGAAGGAGTAGGGCACTGTCTAAGACACAAGTCCAGTTGATAAAGTTTTTCTGTTTCAACATCTTGGTCTCCTTTTATCAGTCCTAATCACAGCACACAGGGTTGGTATAAAAAGGCAACCTGTAATTTCTTCACTGTCTACTCTGCTGCTTTGCTGAAGGCCAGCTTGGGGAACACTGTTAGGCTTTTTTTGTGGGTGAAGCATGACAGGGTATCAGTCTGTCCTCAAAGGAGAACCAGTCTGACCTGATGCACACACATTCCAAGTGACCCAATTTATGTGAAATGGTCAAATTCTCTGTGGAACATGAAACTCCCTTTGCCTTTCATCAACATCTGCCTGACATATTGGGTGACATGGTTTGTGAAGGTGAAGGAGTGTCTCTGTAACCACAGTGGTAGCTGCATAGACCAGTTTCAATGGGAAAGGGGCTTTAAAATCACACTTCAGTATCACAAAAGAAGTGATCCAATTTGGCATACCATCTGCTAAGTGCCTTGTTACCAAATATCAGCTGGGGAAAAAATCTTGCAATGGGTTTATGTATAAATAGAAGATGTCAGTTTGGAAGCTTGTCAAACCAGCAGTTTTCAGGAAACTATTTGTAGGAGAAAGATGTCAGCTTCCAATTTTATTTTTGTTCTCTTGAAGATGTATCTTAGAATTGACATGATTTTTTATTCTTTGCAATTAAAGAGCAATCAGATTCCTTTTATGATAGTGTGTTTATTCCTCCTTAGTAGAAGTTTTGTAGTAATTGACCTATTTTCCATATAATTTTCACAGCTGAAGTGAGATAACCCTATATAAAATAGTTTTGAATTGACTTATTTTCATATTCCTTACACAGATGAGCAGAGACAGTCCTATATAAAATTAAACCCTACTATTAGTATTCTTCATCCTACTAGTGTTCATTTACTCATATAAATCCCACTGGTAATAAGGCAATTACACCACAGATGGTAGAGTTCAAACAAATTAGATTCTACTCTCTCCTCACAAATAGCTCCACTGCACAAACTTCTCCAGAGCACGTATGTGCCGAGGCCTCCTCTTGCCACTCAATTGCTTGCATAACATCACCAAAATGCTCTCTTCTATCTGCATTTCCTCTTATCATCTGTGCCTCTTCACTGGCTCCTTCACTTGCCTTGGCTGGCCCCTCACAGCCAGACACCCTTCTGCTGCCCTCAAAATGCAAGCCAAAGACAAACATCAGGTCTTCAGGTACTCCCAGAGTGCTTTTCCCATGTTTTGCATCTCTTCTTTCCAATTCCCCTTCCACTCTCCCACCTCCCCACATGTGCATGTGCCTTCCATACCCTCCATTCCTCAGAACACAGATCATGTGTCACAGTCATACTTTCTGAAAAATCCCTTCACCAGGATTTCTTCTCCTAGGGAGCTGAGAAGCCTCAGAGAAAAATGAAAACAATAATTATCTGATTTGCTTCTCCTGTGTTTTGCTGCTTTGGAATGTGGTTTGGACATTGTTTACCAACTGGTCATTGTTTTATTGGTTTCATGTGAATTGTTTTAACTTAATGACCAATCACAGTGCAGCTGTGTCGAGGCTCTGGAAGGAGTCATGAGTTTTTATTATCATTCTTTGTAGCCTTCTGTCTGTATACTTTCCCTATTCTTTAGTATAGTTTTAGTACAGTGTTCTTTAATATAATATCATAAAATAATAAATTAGCCTTCTAAGTACTTCAGATTCATCTTTCCTCCCCGTGATGGGGGACCCCAAAAATACCACAACCATGTTTGTTTGCATGTCCATAGAATGGGTTTTTACAAGGAGACTTCAACTCTGGCTGCATCAGGGGTTCTATTGCTCTGGGCAGAAAATAATATCTTCATCAGCAGAGCAAATCCCTTCCCCTGCAAGTTTTTCATAGCTAGATAGATTTATTCTTACTTCAGCAATCAGACCAGCTTGACTGCTGTGTAAATAAGAGGAGTCTTGCCTTGCCATGAAGAACTGAGGCAACCTCTCCAAACACAGAACAAACACTGATAAAGCTTGAGGAGCTGGGTAGCCACCACCATCTAACCAAATTCCAGAGCAGTGAAAAGCCAGAAAGGTCCCACCATGAGATTCCTCTGCTGGAATTGCCTCGGAACACGTTGATGCAACAAGAGGAACAGAATTTTCTCTCTAATTCTCTGCGTCTCTGGGTTGGGTAACCTCAAGTTCTGGATCACTTCCATCCAATTTCAGCCACAGCAGTTGCCCAGTCCTCTGTGGGATGGGAGTGGTCCAAGGAGAATGTGCCTTTGGACAATCTGCCTGTCGTGTTTGTGATTTAAATTCACAGGACACATGTCCTCAGAGTAAAAGGGGCACCTCTAGCTATATTTATGAAGCTCAAAGACAGAATGACAGCAGATCACAGAGTGAAAGAATGAAATTCTGAAACTAATATTTGATTGTGATCTTAATCAAATCTTAAACATTCAGCATATCCTTATGAATAATTTTAAACATATTGGTCATAGGAAATCTTCCTGCAAATACCAGGTTTCACATTTAAGGCCAACATCAGATATTTATCACACTAAAAGAATTCACCTAAGAGAGATTTTAATTCACTACACTTTACAAAATATTTTCTGCTTTTAAGGTGATTGGATTGGTGTTTCCTGCATTTTGTGAGTGAAAATTTTCTTCACTATTTTAAATTTGCATTTAATTCTTCCCTATTTGGAAGGAGTTTCTTTTAGTGAGAGAAACAGCTTTCATAGCCTACTTCCAGAACCATCTTGCTACTAAGATTATTGTAATCATTGAAAATATAATCAACCTTCTTTCATTTATGCAGAAATCTTGTAATGGAAACCCAGAGAAGGTAAATATTGCCCCCAAGGTTTGGATATGGAAACTAAGCTCTGTCCACAACCTGACTGAGAGTTTTTTAACTTAAAGCAGTTGTAGTATCTACTGTCCACCTCTGGGAAGATATTTGCAGTGCTCTGAGCGCTGTATACAACCAGATATGGAGGCAATCCTGAAGGACTAAAGGGAACAAAAGGATGGAGGATGCTAACATGCCCAAACAGTCAACACTCTGAAGAACTAATAAAGCTTGCCTGCTCTGGGAGTTGAAGAAATTTATTAAGGTAAAGTCTTACGGGGGAAAAAAAAAAAAAAGTTGTGAAGGAGATGGAAATAAATAAAAATGAAAACAGGAAGAAACAGAAAAAAATGGGAGTGGATAACTAATTCACAAATACAAATTTTAAAGTGAAATTACTGAATAGGCCAACAGCCACATTTCTACTGTGTCCTGGATATATCTTTGCTGCTGTTTTCTTTCCTGTTTGAAATAAATGTCTCTCTGTGTTTCTTTAGTTATTCAGGGTTTTTCTTTCTTTTTTTTTTCTTTCTTTTTCTTTTTTTTTTTTTTTTAAATTTACTTCTTGACCACTGGTTATAGTTACTGGCAATTACTTCTAGTTGCCTTGTTACGCATTTAACTTTGGAGTAGCAAAGCCTCATAGCAGCCAGCAGTGAATATATTCCTTTGGGATGTACAGCCAAGTGTGTTAAAGATGGGAAGTGGACAGTTCCAAGTGTCTAATAATAACATCTAAATCATATAATTTGATGCATGCATTATATATTAGATAATATCTAAAATATTCTGTGTAAGCTTTTATTTGACTCAACTGAGGCATTAAATTTTAAGGTGGAGGGGAAAAGCTGGAACTGATGTAAAATGGGATCATGGCATCTTGAGGAACTCCAGGGTTACAGAAGACTTCTGGGACCTTGTCATGGAGCAGGGAAAATTCACATGATGGCTTTGAAATTTTTCTTCTTTTGAAAACTAATGACAGGTGGAAATACTGTAGGCAAAGCACTGAACTTTAATACATGGCGAGGCATTCTTTCTGTGAAATGCTTAATCATGTGCTCCAAAAGTGAGAAGGACAACCAAGAATGACAATGCCAGAGCAGGAAGGGCTGATGGTTGGCTGACCATAGCTTGGAGCACACAGGGAGGCAGCAGCCAGTGAAAGCAAAAGATTTTAAACAGCCAGACCCCATTCAGAAGGGAATGGAACAAAAAGCATCAAAGGCTGTTAAGGAAGTATTTCAGCAGCATCCCTTCCAGTGCCAGGATTCTGGGTTTGAGAAAGAGCATCACATTTGATAGAACCTGATGCAAATTCAGTTTCCCTGATGCTGCCATAGACATGAGGATGAAAAATCAGCATTCCAGATGGACAAAAACCAGCAAGAAACCAGTAACACAACAACGAGCCTTCCTCAAACCATATGACTAGAAAAAAAGGAATACTGTTACCAGCTGGAATGTATATGTTTTGGAAGAAAATTAGTGTGAAAGTCAGGAAAAAAGCACTGCAAATAGGTGCCAAAAAGGATTGATACCATAATTCTGAAAAATACCTTTGGCCAACACTGATTTTAGAGCACAACAAAGGGAACTGTTAGATTTATTACTGCAAGTGAGTTAGATGGAAATAGAGACAGAAGTGCTGGAATTACAATCTGTCTACTTGACATGTACATGTATAAAGGAAAGGGTAATACTTAATTTGTGTTGTTTCTCAAATGCTGAAAATTGAAAAAAGTTGTATTTGGGTTGAAAGAATGGCTTGCAGGGCTAAAAATACTCGAATGTATCAGGAAGAAAAAAAAAACACTATAAAAAGTAGGTAAGCAGTCAGATATGCAATGATGCAGAGAAGTCAAATGTATTCAAAAACTTATTCTGTTCTGTATTTTGAAAGAAGCAGAACACTTATCACTTTAGTATGACAAGGTATTATCCAGTCCATAAGATACTCAGGACATGACTATAAGAAAGAAAATTCTCTAGCAAAACAAAATAACTTGCACCTGAGGTAAAATAAAAAGAAAGAAGGTTGTCTCAGAGAATTGTTCAGACCTGTTGTCTATTTTCAGTATACCTGCTACAGGCACAGTCTGGAAGTATGGAGAAACTAAAGCATCCTAATTTTCAGAAAGTGAGCAGGGATAACCCAAATAAAAAAAATAGCCCCCAATAAATGAATGGAAACATGACTGAGCATTCATTTATCTGAGAGAGAAGTAAGGAACCTGGATATAAGTACTGCCTCTCAACAGTGTCTTTTGAAAAATAAATCACACCAAATAATCCTGATTACACCCTTCAGGACACTACAAGTTCAGCTGATAAAGAAGACAGCAGAGATATAATGTGCTTAGATTTTTACAATACATTTGACTGAGCACAGAACAATCTGATGAAAATATTAGAACATTACATCAATAATAAATTCCAGTTTAAACAGATTAGACAACAACCCAATCTCAAAAAGTAGCTGCTAATGTGAAATCATTAAATGGAGAGATTAGCTGTCCTTTTTTATGAGATTGGGATGACACATTCATTGAGCCAGTAAAAATATCTGCTAGTAAATTCAATAAGAATAGGCAAATTTGTAAATCTCCTTTGCAGAGCCAGCAAAACCAGGGATCTTGATTACTATTTTTTACCATTTCCTTTTTTTTTTTTTCTGAACTGTCACAATGCATATCCACAAGCAAGGGCTGCAATGCAGGTGAACAGATCAGGGTCTGTGGAGCCACAAAAGCATTTAAAAGTTCTGGATGGGTGTTCATGGAGCAAAAAGGAAAGCTGGGAAGGAAAAGTTAATTTTTCATAAGTCATTGGTAAAACTGAGACCAGAATGGTATTTTATAGTTTTGGTTTTCATATTTTATAAGTAATGGTGAAATGCAGAGGAACGTGTTGATGGGAATTCATGTACTGTGGATACAAAATATACTGTGGTTTCCAAAAAATGTGAGAAAGCTATCTCATACACTACCAGAAGAGCAGCAGGAAGAAAACCAGATGGGAATAATCAGCAACGAGTATTTAGCCAGGGACTGTGCTCTTAGCTGATGGTGGAATCCCAGACTCTGTCTCTCCAGATGAAGAAATATCCTCCTACAACATTCTGTGCAGCAAAAAGTAAAATTAAGACAATATTTGAAGCTCAACATGGGCAGAACATCAGAAATCAATGGCCTACTAGAGACATTGAACCAGGTAAAGAAGAGATGGATGCCATGGGCAGTTTGCTAATCATTATGCTGGCAGATTTCAAAAAGATACATCTTTGTCAGGGCAGTCCTGAGCACAAGCTGCTTCAATCCCCTTGCTGGATGAAAGTGGATTGATGTAGCCCTGAGGGGAAGGACTTGGGGGTGTTGGCTGATGAGAGGCTCAGCAGGACCCATCAACGTGCACTTGCTGGAGCATCTTTCCTGTGGAGACAGGCTGAGAGAGTTGGGGTTGTTCAGCCTTGAGGGTTGAAACCTTTAAGCCCCTTCCAGTACCTAAAGGGGCTACAGGGGAGCTGGTGGGACTTTTGACAAGAGCATGGAGGGACAAGACAAGGGGGAATGACTTAAAAGTGAAAGAGAACATGTTGGATTAGACATTAGGAAGAAATTATTTTCTGTGAGAGTGGTAAGGGACCGTCACTGGTTGCCCAGAGAAGTTGTGGATGTCCTGGAAGTGTTCAAGGCAAGGCAGGATGGGGTCCTGAGCAACCTGATTTAGGCAGAGGTGTTGGAATTGGATTATCTGTAAGGTCCCTTCCAACCCAAGCTCTTTTATTATTCTGTGGTCTTAAAAATGATATATGTAGACTCAGAGGGGCAGAAGAATCTTGCCTTCATCTATTTATATTCTGAACTGGCTAGAACAGAGCCAGTAATGTTCTGCAAGCTGAAAAACTTCATATTTCCTCATAACATTGCTCCTTGGCTGTGCCTCACATTGTCGTACTTCCAGCAATAAAGGACAGCAAAAATGTGACTGAAGCAAATGTTGCTGAAGAGAGAGTGGAGGTTTTTTCCTGCACTCATTATAGCTGTGTTTTGGCACCAAGGAGGAAAGCTAAAAAGCTGTTGGTGCCCTCTTATCTGAACATTTCCATCCCAGCCGTAGGCAGCCTGCAATGAAATCACATTTTCTAGCGTGCCATAATGTTACAGCAAATGCTGCCATTCAGCTGGGAATTCCACTGCCCTCCAACCAACAGTCAGGAAATTCCCTATAGGATAATTGACAGTCTACTGTGAATTACTCAGCTATAAATAGCACACCATGGGTGCCTGGTGAAAGGATGATAAAACGCAAGTGCAAGTTCAGTATTTATGAAGTCATTTGCACCACAGAGAAGTATTTATCACTGTACTTGCAGTTTTTATATTTTTCCTTCCCCAATACATATAGAACAGGGAACAGCCAGCTATAAAGAACTGTGAAATATGATCTTTAAGAAGTTCACTCTCTCTTTCATTTCTGTATTCTTTCTGTTCCTGCTTGTTTGCTAAAGCTCCTGCAGCACCATTCATATCTGATCAATTTTATCCTATCTCTTCCTCCAAACTGCTTTCCCATCAATAAACCTCCCCTATTCTTCAGATCATCACAGAAGACAGAGGAGGACGGGCGTGCTTTACACGCCTGTGGCTTCTGCTTTCAGGAGCACAGAGACACAGAACTCAAAATTCCACTTTAGTAAAGTCATGAATCCCTCATTTTCTATTCTCAACATCAGAGAAACAACTTGGAAGATCATGTGGTTGATTAGAGAAGAAATGCCTCCCCCTGCATTATACAGAAAAGATGGGTGAAAATTTAAATATTAAATGCAACCTTGAGGAAGGTTAAAGACAAACACCAGCAGACATGGCTGTTATTTCTGCATGGACAGTGTGCCCTTATCTACAGACACAGTGCTTCAGAAGTGTATGAAACATAGATTATGATTCATGAAAATGAGCATTAACCCAAATACATCAGTGTTTTTGCATTCCCATATACTCAGCAGAAGCACACAATGGCAGTGGAAGGAATCTGAAAATGTGCACTATTGAAACATCCCCCCAAAATTAGAGTTTCCATCCTTGCTACATGGAAGTTGATCAAATAATTACCCTGGAGTTCTGGTCATAGAAGCTTTTGAATCCATCAATAAATACCATCAAAAATCACCAGTAAAAACCACTCATATTTTACTGACAACAGAAGCAGAAATGTAATAATTAAGAATGGTTCTTAAACAAATGCTCTTTCCTCCCTCTGACACAACAGCACTCAAGCTGCTCTTTGGGAAGAAATAAGGAAAAAGTTTTTAAATACAGATGGGGGCTTTCATGTTTACTTCAGTTCAGTCATCCTAATTTCCTGAAAGCATGATATGACATAGTCACAAAGAATAAAAAAAGAAGTAAAAAGAGGATGCAATTTTTTGTTTCCATCCTACTCCACTGCAGAGGAGAACAACCACACCACATCATCTCCAATGCCATAAACAGAATCTCACATTTTAATGATTATTTCAGCTCAGCATTGACCATGAGGCTATATCTGATTGTCTTTGAAAAGAATCAAATTCAGAATCATACCTGTTTGGGTATGTCATTGCACATGGGATGTGGTTTTCTAAAAAACTCAGTCAGTAATGGGAAAGAAAAACAAAATAATAAATAAAGTGAAGAGAGGGAAAAGGCAAAGAAGAGCTAATAGGAAAAGAAATAAACAAGTTTCACATTGCTAACAAGGATTGTGATCTCTCTCAGGATTGGGAGATGAGATAGGAAGCGGATCATTCTTCCTCATTCTGTCCAGTGAGAATGTCTCCCAGAATAACACAAGCCTCAGGGTACCATGGGCCATTCTGGTATCTCAGGAAATAAAGAGCCTTTCCATTTCTGTTTCATGCACCTGATCTCAATGTCACAGCAAGTCCTCTAAGAAAAAAAAAAAAAAAATTCTCATTCTTTTCTTTACTTGTTTCAGCTGATCAGCTTTTGTTCATTCCCTTCTGACCAGGGTCACCAGGCATGATCCCAGCATTGCTCCCAGGTGGTATCAGCAGAGGTTTTGCTGAGGTGCATTAAGTGTGCCCCATGCACAGGGCTAAACAATGGCAAACCTGCCTGCTTAGTATTGTCTTTAATGAGCAGAAGAATAAATTACTGAGACTCAGTTGATGTAAGGGGATTTATTAAACTAATCTGACTCAACTGTTTATCTGAGTCATTCAGATAAATCTTCTAATTCATCATTTGTGAGAAGTGAAAGTTGCAATTTACCTCTTCTCCACTTATTGCTTTATCTTATCCATTTAATTGGAGGTTGATTTCATGTCAGGGCAAAACCGTTTTCATCTTCTGTGCTTACACTGAATCTTTCACAAATGCATTTCTGATCTCATTCACAGATTTAATTAGCTCAGTGTCTACTTATCCAGACATTTCTATGGTCTTTGTTATTCTATAAAGTGTGAGCATGCAAAAGGAATGAAAAAAGGAAAGATTCAGCTTACTCAGACTGTATGAATGAAATCTGTGATATGAAATTATAAAGTGATTCACATTTTCATTATTATCAGTCATAACCAGTCGGATTTCCTGACAGAAACTCATCAGTTTGCAGAGTATTTTCAATGTTCATTCTGAACACTCACTCCAAGAAGTCTGGCCCAGAGAAAAGATTTTCATCATGGTGAGTGTCAGTCAAATACTATCTCTGTTCCTTCAACTCTTTCTCAAAATTTTAGCCCTGCTATTTAGTTTTTTCTTCCTCTTTAGTGCACTGAGCATCACAGACTTTATTTTAGGCTAAGATTCCAGAGAGGAAAGCAGTCCTTATGCTTTGACTTCATCACAATCTTGCATATATATTTAAGGATGTGATTAAGCCAAGTCCTCCTTTCCTAACCTGGTCATCTACAAGGCTCTTAGTTTTTTATTAATAAGATAAAACTGCAGTAAATAGGAGCTGATTTTGAATGAAGGCATCTTACACAAATGAAGAATCTTTTACTTGCAGCCAGACAGGTTTTTCTATACATTAAAAACAGTAAAACCCAGACAAAACACTACAGGCATGCAAAGGAAAAAGAGAGAGATATGAATAAAACAGAATTTTAAGGAAATCACACCACATGCAAATAACCAAATTTGTAAGTGATGCTCTGAAGAGAGAGAAGCTTTCTAAAACTGTTTCAAAAGAAGGAAAAAGAGGCCAAGCTTCCTCTATTTTTACATAGTGTCAATTTGCAGCTCATCATCAGGACAGTGCAAGGGAGGATTATGCAACTCCTCCAGGATGGTTATCCTGTGAGGAATGTAATTAGAAGGGCTTTGCTCTCAAAGCATGTCAGTCTTGAGAGGTTTTCTCAAACGGAGATAGCTACAACCCATCCTAAAAACGGGTCAGGGTCATGGAAAGGGAAAGATTAACAGGGTAAGGGCAGTCAGAGAAAAGGCATCCCCCCCTCACAACAAGGTCCAAGGACAGGCAAAACCCTACAGTGCAGAACACTTAGCAATTTAGGGAATTTCTGAGTGCAGAGAGTGGTTCTGTCATGACTTTGGTGACAGCAGTGGGATCAAAAGAGCTGGAACTCAACAGCTGGGAAAAGACCAAAGATATGTGAGGGGAGCAGTGCTCCCTCTTAAAGAGGGAGGGTTTTGTGCACTGTTTTTGTGCATATTGTGAAACAAATTCAAGGCTGTGTTTGCTTTCCCATGGTAAATGTTTCAGTAGCAGTGTTCCCTGACTCGTTATGCAGCAAACAACTACTCTGAAACCAGATGGCAGGCTGGGCTTGCAGGACCAGAAGCAAAAATGAATTTGTGTGCACAAGCTTCCTCCAGCATTCAGGTACCAGAGCACCTGGCAAAGGGCTCAAGTTGTTAATCTCAAAGGACTCCAAGGGCTAATGCCAGAGTAGGTGCAGATCCTGTGGTACATCTCTCTTCCCAAATGCTAGACTGAGATCACAAGGCACCCAGCTCAGCTGCAGGTGTGTGAGAATTCCTTTAATTTTTCAGCCACTGAACACAAAACAAAAGTTTAAAAAAAAATTTGTTTTCCCAGTCCTGTTATTCAAATGTGGATAAATTTTCAAGCTGAAAAGCTTAAGGCCATTATTGTGCTGTGAGGACCATTGCTTTTGATCAGAGAAATAAAAGATGCAACCTAATTGAGCCATTTGCTCCTGTAAAGAGACCACAGCATGGGAACAATAGCTGCTCCTATTCATTCATGAAGGTGCTCAGTATCTGGACTTAATGAGCATGAGCAGCAGCTCTGTCTCCACAATAGATGCTCCTGTTAGTGATCCATAAACCGTGCAGGATTCCAGCAACATGCAAGAGCCCTCTATGAGCCTGTCCTATTTTAATGGATTGATAATAAAAGTCATTCTCCCTGGAAGAGAGAAATCAGAAGGCATCTGATCATCTGTGCACAGATTTGCATATGCTGCTGTAATGATAATTTCTCAGCCATGCTTTGGGGTGAGGCAGCTCCTCAAAGAATGGGAACAGAAGCATGGCCAGTGTCACTGTACCATGTAGTTTATTTCAGAGAAGAGACTCCAGAACTTGTTTTCATCAGTGAAACCAAGCAGGCTGACCAGTCTGCTTTCCTCTTCACTACCCAGTGTGCATAAACAAATTCTCTTGGGTCACACACTCTGTGTGTGGCTACTTAAGTAATTCAGAGGCAGATGCTGCAGGGCAAGCAGACAGCACCATCAGGCTCCCTCCAGGAGCATCCCACCTTCTCTGCCCTGGGAAAGCATCAGCTGCTGGGCACTACAGGAAAAACAGAGTTATGGGCTAATGCTCATTTTCCCACCTAAGTACCAGCCCAGACACCAAAATTAATCACAAAGGCTCTTATTTATATTGACCTGACCCTGGCTAGGTCCATTCTCACCCACCTGGAACTGTCAAACCTCCGTCCATCAGGGTGTTAGGATGTTCTGCTTCAAGACCCTGGTTCAGACAGTGCTATCCAGAACCCCTCTCTGACTCTGCTGTCAGTGGGCACAAGAAATCACAAGTCTCCTACTGACAGCTGCTGCCAGCAGGTTCAGTGTGTCCCAAAGAGCAGCATCACAAACATGGCCTTTTCCACACAGTGGTCCCAGATCAAAGAGAACACCCAAAACTTCCTGGGGGTCTGCAAGGCTCTGAAGTTGGTAAATTCCAGGGGGTTTTGCACAGCTAAGAAATAATCAGCTATTTTTAAAACAAAACAGGGAAGGCCCTGAGGAATTTGCTAACTCAAAATAGAAAAGAAACACCCACACCCACAGCCTGTTTTAGATCCACAGCCATGAACTAATGAAGATGCTGAAACACAGAGTCCCCCTCAGAATTTAATTTTAGTGTCTTAGCTAGTCTTATCTCAAAAAGAAAGACTCTAAGAACAGAATATCAAACACCACCCACTCCCTTTACTACATCTGTGTCAGAACTCCCACTAATCTCCCTTCCCCTTGGCTCCAAGCTTCTCTATTTCCTGATTAGAGGGGAGGGATTTTCCCATTACCACCTGCATATTACATCCCAAAGTGAGATGTAAGGCCTAAACTGAACACCTTCAGCTCTCCTCTGTGCAGGGACAGAATGTGGCATCTGGGTCCCCTCTTTGATTGAAGTGCTTTGCATAGAGACTTGCATTGTTTTTTCAACTATTCCTCCTAAATATGTATTGGATTCCCAAAGGGAACTAAAGGAGGGATGAAGGAAGCATTTGAAAGGTTCCAGAAGATCTTTATCTATTTGATGCAGGTTCCTGAATCTGACAGCACTGAGGAGTAGAAGGTCTGGGTTGTTCCTTGCTCCTCTGAATACATATGACATCATAAATGCCTGACTTCATCTTAGATGCCATGGGAGGTCACCTGAGAAACATCATCTACACCTGCCCCATGACAATTTCTGCCTAATGAAACACAACATGGCACCACAAGAAAAAACCTGATGGAAGATGCCTGAGGGAGCAAACCTCATGGGGCAGATGCTGGTCTCAATGAGCTGCTGAAAATCCCTCAGCCATGGACAGTGCTGAGGGTTGGACGAGGATTCCAGCTGCTCTGGAAGAGCTTGAGTGCTGAAACAAAATATGTTCCTCTGCAATCAAACCCACTCTGCTTGCATTCATCCACAGAGTAATTTAATCCTTCCCTGCTGCTCAGCTGAAGGGGATCCTCTGCCTCTTCATATAGAGGGGTTTGAGGGTAACACCTGACTGAGCCCTTCAAGAGGACCCTTTCAGGCTGAGGAAAGGAGGAGAAAGACCAGATAAATCTACCTATGCATGGATGTACAGGAAGATGAATATGTAAGATACACATCCATTATGTATTAAAAATTTCAGAAGTATTCTGGGCTTCTTTCCTCCTAGCATGAAAAAAATATGCATTAATAATGAAATAGTGTATACCTTAGCTGTACTCCCCTAAGTAAATGTGTATAAACACATTTACTTGGCTGTAGATTGAAATTTTAAGTATTAAAGTGAAAGGCTTGAGACCTATTTTTTCAGCTGAAACAAATTGTCTTAATTTTACCTCTGTTTTGGCTGGGAAGCTGTCAGTCTCTGGTTTTGCTTCTTGGAATATAACTTTCTCTTCATACCTGCAAAATAAGCACAGCAACAGCAGACAAGAGCAAACTGCCTGTAGAACAACCCAGTGTTTCTCATAATGTTCAATAACAGATGCTTAATGAACATGTGAAATAGAACAGGCATATTAGTTAATCCTGCTACAAACCCTGATTAATTTAGAGAATTTCTGAGGTGGTAACAGCACTCCTATTATCCCATTTAATAGTTTTTAGTGTCCCTTTGTCCTTGCTAGATTTTCCTCCTCACCCAATCATTTTTAACCCATGTAAGGCCAGTTTTTGGCATCCTGATTATTTTCCAACAGTAAGGCCCATGGGTTTTTTAGGCATTAGGTGAAAAAACACTGTTACTTTATTAAGTTTTTCTTAACTGTTCTGAAATAAAAATAATTTGGTTTTTCTTCTTAAATTCAGCTTTTTCACAGCATTCATTATTGCATATTCCTCCATCATATTTTCCTTTCAGCCATTTCTTCTTCATACATTTTCATTCTTTTTCATCCTCCTTGCATAACAGTTTTGTTTGTTTGTTTGTTTCCAGGCATCTTCATGCCCCATCTTTTTACTATTTCCAGGTCTAAACAGTTCCTTTTCAGGATGGGCTCATTGGTATTCTGGATGTGGGCAAGGCACAGATTTATACAGTGACATAATGATCTGTTCTGATTCTTTCTTCATTACTTTTCTAATGCATCCTAACATTTTATTTGCTTTTTTGACTGCTGCCAAGAATTAGGATGAGGTTTCCAGAGAACTGTAAATATCCAACTGCAAAGTTGTGGCAAACCATTTTTGCACGTCCTGTCCCTGATCTAGTTTTGTTGAATTTTAGCTCAGCTGATATTAGTAGGACAATTTCAGAGATATACTGGCATAACAGACAGGCCTCTGAAGAAATGCTATAAATGCATTTGGAATGAAGAGTGTCATGTGAATGTGCTGCATTTAAACTAGGTGAAGGCAATTTAAAGAAACAAAATGTTGCTCTGACTCTGGAAGCTGGTCCTGAAAGCACCCACGTCTGCAGGAAGACAGTTCTTGCCACTGCAGACTCCAATCCTGCCTTGCCCAAACTTCTCACCTAAGCATGAAGGAGTTTTACTACAAAAGTGAGAAGAAATGAAAGGGGATCCATGCCTGCCAAGCTAAGCAGAGATGAAAAGAAAGCCCTTGCTGCAAGCAACTTCTGATCTAAGTAATATAGAAAGAAACAGAAAGATGGGAACAGGGACAACAGCAACACAAACAAATCAATGCCACCATGTGTGCAGTTCTGGGCACCACAATACAAAATAGATATTGAGCTATTAGAGAGTGTCCAAAGGGGGCAATGGAGAGGGTGAAGAACATTGAGGGGAAGCTGTGTGAGGAGCAGCTGAGGTCACTTGGTCTGCTGAGACTGGAAAAGAGGAGGCTGAGGGGAGACCTCACTGCAGTTACAGCATCCTGGTGAGGAGAAGTAGAGGGGCAGGCACTGATCTCTGCTCTGTGGTGACAGTGATGAGACTCAAAAGAATGGATTGATGTGCCAGAGCAGGTTTATGTTGGCTGTTAGGAAAAGGTTCTGCCCCTAGAGGATGGCTGGGCACTGGAGCAGCTCCCCAGGGAAGTGGTCACAGCACCACACAGACAGAGTTCAAGAAGTGTTTGGACATCACTCTCAGGCACAGGGTGTGACTCCCGGGGATGGTCCTGTGCAGGGCCAGGAGTTGGACTCAATGATCCTTGTGGGTCCCTTCCAACTCAGCATATTCTGTGATTCTGTGTTCTGTCAGGAGAAATGGCTGGAGTTCTGCCAGAACAAAACCTGACCAGAAAGATGGCAATAGAGAGAAGATGGAATACAAAAATACAAAGAAATTCTGAGAGACTGGCATCAGGATAGACTGACATGAAAGCCAGTGAGAGAAAGGGTTCTGGATTTCACAGCTGCAGGGGGAAATAATGTTGGGAGCCATGAACAGGATATCACAATAGTCTGCAATGCCATGGAGCCAAGAAAGAGTTGCATCATTAACCCTTAAAGCAGTGGGGCAACTGGAGCTTAGAGGGACAAGAAAGGTTTGTCCCCAAGACTGCATTTAACCTCAAGGGCAGGTAAGTGACATCTCATCTGATACCGCAGCCACGATAAACAGAGACAAGAAGCTGCAGTGCTGGAGGGATTTATTGTTATTCCCCTTTGTTTCCTCATCCCTGGCATAGATGCAAAGTGTGTTCACTGTTCCTGATCCTGCCTTCCTGGAGAGTGGGAGGAAAAGGATTACTCTGCGGCACTGGGCAACAACAGCTGTCCCTGCGGCAGGAGGAAGCCGTGGTTCCCACCTTCCAGTGAATTTCAAAGTTTCTTCTAGTCCAGCCTAGTTTTCTCCACAACAGGGTTAGATAGGCTTTTAAAAAATAGCAGTTCATCAGATGAACAGATTTGGAAGATGGAAGGGTGTCCACACTTAATTTTCTGAATGTCTTCATGTTACAGCGCTGTGTGATGTAAATCCAGAAGGAAAAAAAATCTTTCCCAATGGCAGTGCAGACTTCCTCAAGGTGTAAGAAGGAAAGGGGCTGCTAGTGCCCTGTCAGCAGCAGAGTGATGTTCTTTACTGCTCTGGGATGGTTTCAGCAACTCACGAGTGGTGAGAGAGTTTTTCAGAATCTGAGCCCACTACATGTGGTACTACAGAAAACCATCTCCCACCTGCTCTCCAGCACAATCCAGCAGCTTCCTTGATTACCCATCAAATCAGTCATTTAGCAAATTTCATGTCATGCTGACCAGCTGCATCTGGCATCTCAGCTCATTTGGTAAAAAAGAAACTGTGCTGTTGCAGCTCAGTCAGAGACAGAACATCTGGCTCATCCAGCCAAGCAAACCAGACACTGTCAACATGGTGCATTCTCCATCTTCATCATCACTGCAGCCTCTTCCTCTTGCTGTTACCTAAAACATCTGAAACATCCCTGTTATGTGGACAGAGTGAATCAATGATTTACAAATCGGGAGTAACAGCTCAATTTGTTTTCATCTCCCTCTTTTCAGAAGCTTCCCCTTGTGATGAAATAGAAAGGCACACGATCCTGGGGAAATAGTGAGTCAGTCTGAGCTTCCCTCCCCCTGTTCTGCTCCCCTTTTGAATCCTATCAATACTTTGGCTGGTACCTATACCCATACATTGGCTCCTTGGTGAAGACAAGGAAGCACAGGCCCACTGCAAGGTCACCTTGAATTCAGTTCACAACCCCTTTATTTCCTCTTCTGCCTTCATTGATTGATTTTTTTCCTTCTTCTTAACCTAGTCCCTTGTGAAAAGAACTTTTTTGTTCTCTGCCTCACCCAAGACTCCACGGCCTACCTAGCTTTGTTTGCATTGTTTCTCTATTTTACTATAGGTAGTGTTAAAGGACAAAGGGAGAACGTGTTGCAATGATCACACAAATTCACTGTGGCTTTTTTTTTTTTTTCATTAGCATAGAGTTTTTCTGGGAACAATCTTGAGTTTTGCAAGCTATTTGTTACCATAAGGTTTAACTCTTCTCCAGACCTTTTTCTCCAAAGATCTGAAATTGCTCTACAAATGTCAATTAATTAGGCAGCCTCCATGCAGAAAGTTTCATAATAATCATTTTAAAATGAGAAAACTAGAGCAATGAAAGTGTGTTTGCTCATTACCAGCTAATGGAGAAAATAGAAATAGAGATTTGGAGTCTCCCAAACCTTGTATTTTAATAGATTGCATCTGTCTCCAATATTACTTATGAATTTTTTGCCTCATATTTCTAAAATGATATCTTCCCTTCCTTCTTCAGTACAACAGAAACATCTTCCTTTTCCTCATAACAAACATCATGCAAGTGCAGTTCTCCCCACAAACAGAAGGAAGCCTCTCACATAACTGAAAGGAATCCATCTTCAGCCTTTCCCTCCCCTCTCTTCCAAGACCTTTCTGGTTACTGGACAAGCCAAAATCAGAACAATGCACTATTACAAATCACAGCAGGGAAATTAGTGCATTAAAATCCTGAGTTTGTGAACAAATACTGCTTTCTGCCTGTGGAGCACAGGTAGCCTGCAGACACAGACTCTATCACCACATTCAGACACCTAAAGCCTTTTATGTGTCTGGAATCAAATCCCACAGGTATCCCTGCTATCCATCCACTCTCTAAAGTGTGCTTGGGAGGAAGCAAGGGACGTGGGGGAGGAGAGCTGAGAACCAGGCTGAGCTACAGCACTTCGTGGTCCAGTCCTTTGCTTCATTTCATGGGCTGCAGTGCACAGCTTTTTGGGTAGTCACCACTGAAAAACACAACTGTTCTAAATTTATGCCACTCACACTCAGTTGTTTCCTCATCCACAGCATCTCTAGAAACACTGCACAGAAAAGACACCCCTGGGGCTGAGGCTGATGGCAGAACACAGAACCTGTGCTCCAAACCACTGCCAAGGGGAAGGGTTTTCCAGCAGGTTTCAGATGCTTGTGCTAAGAGCAATCTCCCTCTTTAGGCAGGGACTGGTGTGCACCACATCCAATGCCTTGCTGAGGGTGGCCCCTCATCAGTGACTGACTCAAAAAAAAACACAAAGAAACACAATTTCACCCTTTGGATCCATTACCTCTTGCCCTGTCACGTCATACCTTTACAAAGTCTCTCTCCATGTCTTGTAGTCTCCCATCAGGCACTGGAAGGTGCCCCAAGGTCTCCCTGGAGCAATCCCTTCTCCAGGCTAAACAATCCTACTCTCTGAGCTTTTCTTTATAGGAAAGCTGCTCCATCATCCTTTTCTACATGCTGCTACTGCACAGTGCTGGTTCCAAAGGCATTCATTTTACTCCATTAAATGTGGACACTTCCACCCACAGCAGTTACCCCAGGATTCCTTCATATCCAAATGAGAGAAATAAGCATATTTAGGAGGGAATATATCTCAGCAGCTTTTGCTGATGTCTAAAATAGCTCAAATGAAATGCAGACTAAAAGAACCCATCTTTCTCCATTGATTAAAGAGGAAGCCTGAGGGGTTAGATCAGATATAAATGTCAGCATTATAGGCAGCAAGATCGGTGAGATGAATCCCAAATTAACTTACCAGTCAGATATGATGGGCAAAGATAGAAGAAAAGGGAAAATGAAGACATTCATGAAAAGATATACAGATAAACATTGCCTGACCAGAGGTAGACCTCAAACCCATCCCATTTCAGTCCACCTCCTAGGTTCTTTCCCTGCAACTTCAAATTAATTTATTACAGTATAAGAGAGCATTATAAAATTCAGCACATAATTTCATACACAGAGATAAAGTTTATATATACCTAATTTATGCTTTAAATTAAGCCTGGTTTTTGACCCAGTGAGCTTCTTTTCCTGGAGGTCAGCAAAACTGGTGTTTTGAAATCTGGTAATCAGGGAGACACATAGGCAGATAAGCATATCCTGATTTTAGTTTGGTGAATAAGTGTTATTTCACCTCTCAGTTTTCACATCCTTGCTACCCCTGGGGCCACTAATGTAATTTTTCCTTTCAAGAACTAATTCAAGAACTTAAATTTTACTAGAAACCTGTCTGATTGGTTGGATTAGCTGAGTAAGTGTAGCAGGCTGATACAGGATTCACTGACTCACTCCCATCCAAAAATATGAGGAGTGATTTTGCCATTAAATAAATAATGACCTTGGCTTTTCCTCAGGTGATATTACCACTGAGGTCAATGAATATTGATAGTCATTAAGATAGACTATGATATAATAGTCTATATAGTATATATTGATATTCTATACAATTATGTATTAACACAATGTCTTGGCATATTTAAATAAATACTCCATACAAATTCAGTTCATTGCATGTGCTCCATACATGCACCAAGGAGCTGGGAAGTTTGGCCAAAAAACTGCCTTCTGCCAGTGTGGTTGGCAGAATGGAACTAGAAAATCATTGTTTCCAAACCCACAGAAGGTGTACTTTTAAAATAAACAGTGCTGGGGACATCCTCTGGTCCTATCTGATATGGCCTCATCCATAGAGCAAACTTTGTTAACATCCAAAACATCACCCAGCTGGTCTTTCTGAAATGAGCCCAAGTCTCAGACACTGTCTGGGAATTGCCTAAAATAACTCTGGTTTGCTCAGTGAGGACACTGGGGGGGCTGCTCTGAGCACCTCATGTCCCAGAGAGCTGTGGAGTCTGTGCCCTTGCCCTAGCACTGCTCAAAATACCAGACAGGACACAACCACTTGTTTTACTCTTATGCATCTATGCACTTCAATCAGATACTTAGATTGCTCTAATTAGGGTTTTTCCCCCAGATCTTTCCCAAGAAGAGAGAAAAGGATGAGAACCCATCAGGTCACATGCTGAGATAAATGGGCTGCCTTGCACCTGTGGCTGCTGTGGCTGCTGGGCTGCTCAAAGCTTATTCCAAACCTTTCTGCAGTGCTGAAACAGCACCTAGAGATTTTACATCCAGAGAGGAAATACAGGCTATGTGACTCATGATGAAGTAATTAGTTATGCTCTTTTTTCCCCCTTAAGGATCAAATTGGTGATTTGGGGTTGTGGTTTTGGAGGGGGTTTAATCTATCTGGTCTTTCAAGTACTTTTAATATTGGTTAGCCTATAAAGATAGCAATTGATTCAGCTGTGAGACTCAAGTCCCAAAGAAGTTCACTTTTTTTACATTTAAATCCAATTTTTGTCCCTTGTTTGTACTTAATCATTTGATTTTACCTACTGAAGTAATTATCTCTTTGCGTTTTCTTTTTCTACTGTTTTTCCAAAGTGAATATTGGCATTTCCTGTTGCAATAACTGCCCCTGTATCTGCTTGTCACAGCTGACTGGGCACCTGTCAGGTCAGTCACAAATTCACAACATGTTCTCCCCCTCCAACTCCATCACATACATGTGCAAAGATGATTTTGCAGAGGGAATTCAAAATGAGACCATTATCTCACACTGCAGGATGACAGGTGAGCTTTCCAAGATGCTGCAGTCCCAAAGATGGTTTAATCACAACTTTGCTCTGTACCATGAAATACAATTATTTTATAGCCAACCAATTTCAGAAATGCTTAAGTTAGTCTGAAGCAGTGACTGTGCTGGGCTTGCATCTGAGGCAGGAGGATTTTAAATTGATGTGCCTGCAGGCACTACTACAGGTAGATGATTTTTGTGGAATGGCTTTTGCATTCCTCCTTCTGTAAATGCTGAATGCTCTGATTAGGTTTCAGCTGCTCCCAAAGAGGGGCAAATCCCTTCCCTCTTATCCTGCCCACCAGGAGCCAAGCTCAGTAAGGAGGCCAGCAGAAAGCCCCAGCTGGGCTTAGCCTTGGGGGTGTCCCCCCTCAGAGCTCTCTGAAGGGAATCTCCATGTGGGAGCTCAGCACATCACTCCTGATGTCCAGAGCTACCGAGAGAACCCTTGGGGGGCTCGGGAGTCCTGGAATGTTGCCAAAAGCACTTGGTGGCTTGATTTTGATCCATCTAGAGATGTGCCACCGATGTATGAGGAAATAGAACATGTGAGAACCACTCAGGTGTAAATAGTGAAGGGAAGATATTATTATAGGGCGAATTACAAATTTTGGGGTTTCGGTACAGGGGGGTGGTAGAGACAAGATGGAGGAATCAGGGTGTGCCACCAGGCTTTTCCTTCTTCTTCCTGTCTTCCATCTTCTGGGGTGGTGTTGGCACTTGTGGATTGGTCTGGGATGAGGGTGTACTTAGTGACGAAGATGATAGGTATTGGGGACAAAAGGTAAATATGATATACGTAGTTTTTGTTATAAAAGATACGGCTGCCTTAGGGGTGGGCAGAGTGCCTTTGGCTGCCGTGCTGGTCAGATCCTTCAGGCAGGGAAAAGGACTTTTTAGATAAGAGATAATAAACAAAACTGAAGACCGAAAAAACCTAGCGTCCAGTCTCATCCTTTGAAGCCCAGCGTGCAAGAACCATCCTAAGCGTGTCTGGGGGCAGAGACAGACAGCCGACCCCAGACCTCCACATCCCTCCTCTGCTCTCAGGGCCCTGAGCCCCAGCACCCAAACCCCCAGAGAGGAGGGGATGCCCTCAGGGCTCGGACATCACACAAGAGCCAGCAGATGATGAAATAGGAGAGGAGAAATGGGGTTTGGATTGAGAGAGGTGTGCAGAGTGCAAAGCTGCTTCCCCTGGTGACCACCTCCCTTCATGACCCATCTCTTGGCAGAACTGCAGTTATTGAGTGAGCAGCTCATGAAGGAGCAGGGGTGAGCAGGTCATTGCCATCAAACCCCTTAATGAACTGGGTCCTTTTCTTCTTCATAACTTATGCAGACTGATTTTCATAATTTGTTCTTCTGTGAGTGCCTGTGACAACATTCTTCACCCCCACGGACCACTTGAAAATTGGCTGATGCAACTGCTGTTTTAAACTTTCACTCTAGATAATATGCTCTTGGTTCCTTATCCCATCACAGAATAGCTTTGCTGCTCAGTGGAAGAACTCATAATCCTCACAGGAATTTTCTAGGTGGCTGCACAAAGTTTTCTGATAATGGTAGCCATGAAAGAGCAATTCTTTGAAGTATATGCTGCCTTCCCTTTCACAAAAGTGTTATACTGGAAGCAACCTTATGGAAAAGATCTTTGCCAAATTCTGGCATGGTCTGTGAGTTCCTTGCAGCCTCTTCTCCTTCCTGCAGTATTTGGAATCCTTCACTTTTTGTACTAAAGGAGCAGGAAGCTGCTTGAGCTATGAGGAAAACCCTGCAGGATGCTGTACATATCCATGCATTATCCAGTTTTTCTGGAAAATAACTTAAAGGAAATTACCTCGTCCTATGAAATGTGAGTTGTTTCTCTACCTGGAGGGTCAATGCCTGAAAAATTTGAGAAGAGATTTTAGTGGCATGCAGAGTGCCAAGAAGAATTTTAACAGTATGAGGCAATGCATTTTTTGGTGCTCTTTTTACATCTGTTGGTGTTTTTGCTCTTTGCTTGTTTTTCTGTAGGATTTCCAAATCATGTTGCTGTTACTGTATTTTTGTGTCTATACAGATACATAAATCTGAGTATCTGTCAGACTCCCTGGAGCTTGCATTATAAGCCAATTATAAACAAAGAACTTAATATCTCCATAATTAACACATTCCACCTAACTGTTCTCTGATAGGGAGCAAAACAAAGCTGTGCCATACATTTTAAAAAAATGTCTTTGGGATTTCTCATGTCCTAGGTCTTGACAGTACCTTTCAGAGGGATCTATCTGTAAGTATTCACTTTGCTTCATTGATGTCTTTCATTTCTTCCACCATAAGACCCAGAAAAGTTCCCGCATCCAGACACCCATATCTCTTTATACTTTACTTCTGTCTGCAGACCAATACTCCAATTTCTGCCTTCCCCAAACATCTGTGCCTTAACTATTGGCCACCTTCTTCTTCATCTACAAGTTCTCTGGGTAAGAAAAGGGGGTTTCTGTTTGTTTGCTTCCAGCATGTCATAACACAGCACAATGAAAGGCACCAAATGGGATTCCTTTGTGATACAGCAGTGTGAAAAAGAGCCAGTGTTTGGCTGAATTCTATTTTCTACCTCTGCAAAAGCAGATGCACTCAGGAGTACAACTAGAAGGTTCTCAGTGTTGTTTTCTAGTTCTGCTCTACCAAACACAGCTTGGTCCTGATTGATCTGAGATTTTTATCTTGGGGCTTCAGGGTGAAGCTGGTTCCTTTTAGCAGGGAGCTCATAACAGTCCTTTCTCTTTGCATCCTCAGCTTCAATCAGTCCCTGGGAGCACTGATGAGCCTTCCACTTCCTGAAGTGCACAGACTTCTGAATTACACAGACTCATGAAATGCCAAGAGTTTGGTTTCTTTTATCACTTCTAGGACCCAGCCTTTCTACAGAGTAGAATCAGTAAGGTTGGAAAATACCTCTGTAATATCATTTCCAACTGTTAACCCAGCCAAGGCCAACACTAAACCATGCCACATCTACACATCTTTTAAATCCCTCCAGGGATGGTGACTCCATCACTTCCTTGGGAAGACTGTTCTAACATTTTGGTGAATGCATTTTTCCTGATATCAAATCTAAACCTTCCCTTGTGCAAGTTAAACCACCCACCTGCCCTTCAAACTTGGAGAGCATAATTGCCCTGTCCCATTTCTGCACCTTTGCTCAAGGAGCACACTCAATTAAGATCCAAGTTCTGCCACTCAGCAGGTTCTGAAGCAAACCCATGCAAGCATTTTAGGTTGTTGACATCCCTGTTTTACAACCCACCACAGTTTCAGTGGCAACTGGAGGAAGATTTCCTTTGGTTGCCCTTGCTGCCAACTAAGGTCCCATTCTCCCCTTTAGTTGGAGGCAGTTTTCACAAAGCAGAGATAAAATCTTGCAGTTTAATTGTTAGTTTCCTTTCTTAAAGGGAAGAAGTAAAGGCAGCCATACTGTCAGTGTTTGTGTGGCTGCTTCTCCCATCCTTTTAACCTTAATTGATCTTCAGAACCAGTTTCACACAAATTTGACAGAGGAGCAAAAGCTTCAGGTACATCAATCTCCTGGAATTCTCATGAAAAAAGCACTAACAGAATGACTCTGTCAAAAAAGCACTAAGAGAATGACCCTTCATATGGAATATTAGAGTACAAGACAAATTTTTCATACAGTTTAGAGTCCACGACCTTGGACAGTGGAAAAGACTGAGGACATTCTTGAATCTTATTAAACGGCTGAGAGTTGCTCAATGCACAAAATTTTAGGAAATTAAGCTTCATAAGTTTTGCTAGTTGCAGAAAGCCTGTAAAATTACAGATTCTGTCTGTGCTATCCATAAGTATAGGAAATAACCAGAACACATCATATGTATTATAAAGATAAATAGAAAGTATATATATAATATAGAAAACCAGAACACACTAAAATGACAGGAAAGCTCTATTTGAAAGTAGCTATGCTATGAACTCCCATAGCTGGATATCAAATGATTTTGTTGCTTGTGACAAATGTGGACATGTTTCCTGGAGAACTGGTTTCTAAAAAGCAATGCAATACAATCTCTTTATCCCAGAATCAAATAATCAACTAAGTTGGAAAAGGCCTTTGATATGATGAAGTAAGGCCTTGAATTCCTCATATGGACAAGCAGGGAATCCCCAAAAGAGAAATAACTCATTCATGGCATCATGGTATTCATGGAAATGACAAGGGTCAATCCAAGCTGGGGCTGTGCACCATCATGGAATTTGATCAAGGCAAATGATTCTGTGAAGAACACCAGGTTACCTCCAGGTATTTTCTATGTGTATAATTTCTCCATTCTGTTTACGAAAGATTTAGAAATTTTCTTCTAAACTATGCCTGGAAACACAATCATAACTCTACTGGATGTCAAAAATAATTGCATCAATAGAGACACAGCGATCTGACACGTAGTAATTTCCCTCAAATCTCATTCCAGCTAGTCACCAGCTTTTGTGCTATAATTACCTGCCTTTCTATCTCCACTAACCACAGGGGCTACAAACGTTATTACTTCTGGTCTGATTAAGTACCCTGCTCTGCTCAGATACCAGATGCCTTTTTTCTTTGAAATTGTCTAATCAGCTAACATAATGAAGTTATATCCAGAGCAGTTTCCAAACTCTGCTTAGCTTGAGGCTCTCTGGTTCTGCTTTAGAACCAAAGTCCCAGTGAAAGCAAAAGCTTGTCTATTTTTCTAGCTGCCAATAAGAATGTCTAAGAAATGGTATTTCCTTTCTCTGCAAGTTTTGACTCACTTTTTACCCAAAAACTATAGCTATATAAAAATACTCCAGTCTTTTTAATCAGACATTGGCTGATTCTCAGGTTTCTGCTCTTTGTAGGAACTAAAATAGATATATATTAACCTTCCTGCTCAAAATAATGTAATTGCAAAGAGAGACAAACCATACAGCATGTTAGGAATGACACAGAAACTTGTTTGTGGATAAAGATATGTATTTTACCTGGCATCTTCTACCTTTTTTGCATTCACACGTAGTGGAGGCCATGCAGGTTTTGGTGTGACAATTCCCAAATATGTGGGAACAAAAGCCATGGGACAAATGCAGTAAGATACCTGAGGATGCCAATTTTTAGAGGCACAAGACATTGCTTAAAATGGCTTCTTTTCTGGACAATCATAAAAAAGCTCTGACAGTGAGTTATCTGCAAACTTTGGTCAAATTTTAGTCATGGAGATGTCTAAAGGAATTGAATAATCCTGAGATGTCAGCAGTGATGGACTCAAGGGGCAAGAATGAGTCAGCATCAGAGTAGGGACAAATCAGGACAATTGCCTGAGCAGTCACCAGCACCCAGTTCAACCTCATGAAACACAAATTCCCTTCTCTCCTGAATTTGAAAGCCAGTCTGACAGAAGAGCTTCCTCCATTTACTCTGCTGCTTCATCACTGTGGGAGGAAAGAACAAAGATATTATTGTCAAAACTCTGAGATTCTGCACAGGAATGGCAGCACCTCTACCATCTCTATCCCATTCCTCAGACATTTCTTTTTCCTTAGGAGTCATTTTTAGTGTCTAAATTCATGTT